>NC_133121.1:66784383-67526647 GCF_033568475.1 Henckelia pumila
GGTATGGGAGCCACCTCCTGAAGCGGGACGGCACAGCGTGCTACCATACCATGTCCCGGTCTGTCCCTCTGTTATCTCGATCCTTGACCTCGAGTCTATAGGGACGTTCA
This sequence comes from Henckelia pumila, assembly GCF_033568475.1. Classification (NCBI taxonomy): domain Eukaryota; kingdom Viridiplantae; phylum Streptophyta; class Magnoliopsida; order Lamiales; family Gesneriaceae; genus Henckelia; species Henckelia pumila. Next base: position 66,784,494 of record NC_133121.1, read on the forward strand.
CTTTTGCATGCATGTATACACTCATACTCTCGTGCTGAGCGTTTTATGCTCACGTCTCGTACTCTGTATTTTCTGGGCACCCTAATTCCATGGGGCAGGTTTGCGATTGGACGAGGAGGGTGGATCCAGGAGGGGCTAGTCAAGTGGTTGGCCAGCTTGGAGCTTATTCGTCTAGGTTTTATACTGTTGTTTGGGTTTATTACAGCTATTCGATTTGGTTGTATAATTATTGGGATAATTAACAGATTCCTTTACTTGGGATTGTATAATGGTATTGGTTTCCGCAGTTTATATTCCTGATATCTGTTTAATTAATGTTAATTGCATGCCTAAGTTCTGTTTAGTAGGTGATGATCCGGGTAAGGTCACTACAGTTTTTTGGGCAATTGAAAATCATCCTTGTTAATTAGTATGTGCGTTATTATTATTATAATAACAAAGTTGCATGAATCCGGCAAACATACGAATCAGACATGGCGGATCTTTAAAATTAATGATGAGACCTTTTCAAAATTATAAAACGCTTCATTTTTGAATTACATTCAAAAAATCTATATCAAGCACGAAAAGGGCGAATTATAAATGTGTTTAAAATTTCCAATGTCATTCCATCGGCAATGGATACATGACGAACGCTACCCTGTATTCAATACTCGGCTCCATATTATTGGGGGGTTCTTGGATGCCGGAAACCTGTGACATCCATTGACATGGTGATGTGAAACTACGTGGAACTCCCATGAACTTCGGCTCATCATTATTGGGGAACTCATGGCGACCGTCCTTTAAGGTTCGATATTGATGGGTTAAGGCTTGACACGTAAAGATGAACGATGTCATTTTATTGGGGTCCTAATCAAGCGTTTGAGACAAAAGTTTACGTAAGGGTTTGCATGGAGGAGATGCAATTAGGGAAACTACTTTTTTAGAAATTATGATTGGGCTGATATTATTCGGGGATCGTAACTTGGGCTAATTGGAACCTTAATGTTACCTAACTGAGTAAATGAGTTTCCCATTTGTTACTAGAGGGTAGTAAAAACTGTCAAAAATAGTGGGGAGTGAAATATTTTATAAAGTTAAAGTCCATCACTTTATATCTTATTAAATATTTTAAAAATAGTCATTTGACATTTATCTGTTATTTATTTTTCAGTTACAATTTTTGACAAGTGTCATCAATTTCGCCAATCCGCTATCTACCTATACTCGACCAAACAGTTACTGACCGGTCCAAATGTACCTCGATTGGCTAAGAAATCTGAAAATCGTCTTGAACTCGGAGAGTAGCATACACACTTGATGAGTCGCCCCCTGATACGGCTCCGACTGATTGTAGCCCTGAGGAGCTACAGACTTACAAGATTGGTGTGACCATGACTTGAAAGCCAATTGTTATATGCAGGCTTCTATGAATGATGAGCTTCAGCGACGATTGAGAGTGCAAAGCATGCTGCTGACATTCATTTGCATCTCAAAGAAACTCTTTGGTGAACAAACACGCCCACTTTGACATGCGATTGTCAAGGAGCTAATCACTTTGCGCATGCGAGATGGGGCTTCGGTCCATGAGCATGGTCTGAAGTTGATTGGGCTCGGGAGAAACTCGTTAGCATGGATCTTGTGCTACCAACTGAGTTGACCACAGACGTGTTGCTCTTGTCACTGCCTAGATCATTTGATCCTTTTGTGGTGAATTTCAACATGAACAGGTTAGATCCAACCCTTGAGGAGTTTGTTAACATGCTTGTTACGTTTGAATCCACAATCAATAAAGAGAAGCCGGTTCTTTATGTGGGATCTTTATCTGGTTCAAATAATAGACCACATGGGAATGGAAAGAAGCGTTCCTTCCATGCTCCCAAAAAGAACGTGCCCTTGAAGAGGCAAGCTCCGAGTCCCGTTGTGGAGCCACACCAGTTAAGGCTAACAAGACTAATGACGTCTGTTATCACTGTAAGAAACCTGGACATTGGAAACATAATTGCAAGGAATATCTTGACCAGAATGGTTCTGGAAAAGGTATTTTCTACATTGAAGTAAACATTTCACTTAACTCTTCTTCTTGGGTATTGGATACCGGCTGTGGCTCGCATCTATGTAATGATTTGCAGGTGATGGTAAGAAGTAGGAGACTCAGAGATGGTGAGACCTTCTTGAGGATGGGCAATGGGGCAAGAGTTGCAGCCAAAGCTATTGGAGATGTTTACTTATTGTTGGACAATGATTTTAAATTATGTTTGAGAGATGTTTTGTTTGTACCAGATTTGGTGAAAAACATTGTTTTCCATTTCTATGCTTGATAAAGATGGATATTCTTGTTTATTTGGCCAAGGTTTTTGCAATATTTACAAGAATGAATGTTTAATTGGTACAGGACAATTGGAAAATGATCTCTATAATTTAAAATTAAAAGATATTCCTATGATTAATGTCCAAGAGATATCAACAACATCCAAAAGAAAACAAGATACTCTAAATCCAGCACACTTTATGGCATGCTCGATTAGGTCATATATCTTTTAAAAGGATGAACAAGCTAGTGGGAGAAGGCATGTTTGATATGTCTGATATTAATTCTCTTACTACTTGTGAACCCTGTCTAAAATGAAAGATGACCAAAATTCCCTTTAAGGGCCATGTGGAGCGAGCCAAGGGACTGTTGGATTTGATCCATACAGATGTGTATGGTCCACTTAGCATCACCACTAAGCACGGACATTCTTACTTCATTACCTTTACCGATGACTTCTCTAGGTATGGGTATGTGTATTTGATGAAATACAAATCTGAAGCTTTTGAAAATTTCAAAGAATTCAGAAATGAAGTAGAAAAACAATTGGGACGAAGCATCAAGCACTTCGATCGGATCAAGGTGGTGAGTACTTGAGTACTGAATTCCAAGAGTATCTTAGGGAGAATGGGATTCTCTCACAGTGGACTCCTCCTGGTACACCTCAGTTGAATGGTGTTTCAGAACGTCATAATCGAACTTTGATGGACATGGTTCGGTCTATGATGGGTTCACGGAGTTGCCTCCATCCTTTTGGGGATTATGCACTTGAGACAGCGGCACTGTTGTTGAACAATGTCCATTCAAAGGCAGTTGATAAGACACCATATGAGATATGGATGGGAAAATCTCCAAAGTATTCTTATCTAAGAATATGGGGATGCCCTGCATATGTGAAGCAGATAGTGGGAGATAAATTGGATGCTCGATCCATTTTATGCTACTTCGTGGGATATCCAAGAAATTCGGTTGGATATTATTTCTATCATCCCAAAGAAACAAAGGTGTTGGTTTCTAGGAATGCAACCTTCTTGTAGAAGGAATTTCTATTGGATAGAAAATGGGAGATGAGAGAACTCGAAAAAGTTCGAGAAACACCCACGATTGTGGAACCCATACCCAAACAGCCAAGAGAGGAGATACAGCTCCTAGAAGATCCGAGAGGATCTCAAGACCACCTATGAGGTATGGTCTGCTTCTTGAAGAGGGCCAAGATGAGCCTGACCATGGATGTGATCCAAGGACCTTCAAGGAAGCATTGTCTGATGCCGATTCATCCAAGTGGCTTGAAGCTATGGAATCTGAGATAAATTCCATGTATTCAAACCAAGTGTGGAATCTTGTGGATCCACCTGAAGGAATTGTTCCTATAGGGTGTAAATGGATTTACAAGAGGAAGCTTGGGACGGATGGGAAGGTTCTGACCTTCAAGGCTCGATTGGTGGCAAAAGGTTATACTCAAAGGCAAAGAGTTGACTTTGAAGAAACTTTTTCTCCAGTCGCAATGTTCAAGTCCATAAGGATATTGCTTGCCATTGCCGCATGGTATGACTATGAAATATGGCAGATAGATGTGAAGACAGCTTTTCTTAATGGGGATATTAAGGAAGAAATTTACATGTCTCAACCTGAAGGTTCACATCTATCGGAAGTGAGCATAAAGTATGCAAACTTCAGAGATATATCTATGGTCTCAAACAGGCATCTAGGAGCTGGAACCTCAGATTTGATGGTACAATCAAAGAGTTTGGGTTTACTAAGAATCCTGAGGAACCATGTGTGTATAAGAAGGTCAGTGGGAGTGCTGTGACATTCCTGGTACTTTATGTTGATGACATTCTACTCATTGGGAATGATGTAGGAATGTTGCAATCAACTAAATTATGGTTATCTGAGTAAGTTCTCGATGAAGGACTTGGGTGAAGCACCTTTTGTATTGGGAATACAAATCTATCGGGATAGATTGAAAAGATTGCTTGGTCTCACCCAATCCACATACATTGATACCAACGTGAAGAGGTTCTCGATGGATGAGTCTAAGAGAGGACATCTACCAATGTGTCATGGCGTGTCCCTATCCAAATCCATGTCTCCCAAGAATGATGTAGAAATAGAGACGATGACACGCATTCCATATGCATCTGCAATTGGTAGTATCATGTATGCGATGATATCTACACGTCCTGACGTGGCCTTTGCACTTAGTGTTACAAGTAGATATCAATCGAAACCCTGGTCTTCCACACTGGAAAGCTGTGAAAGACATTCTCAAGTATTTGAGAAAGACTAAGAATATGTTCTTGGTTTATGGGGGTGGAGAACTAAAATTGGAAGGCTATACCGACTCTAGCTTCCAAAGCGATGTTGATGATTCGAAGTCAACTTCCGGTTTTATATTCATGCTCAATGGTGCTGCTGTTTGTTGGAAGAGTTCCAAGTAAAATAGCACTGCGGATTCAACCACTAAGGCAGAATATATTGCTGCATCCGATGCTGCAAAGGAAGCTGTTTGGATTAGGAATTTCGTCCAAGAGTTGGGCGTTATTCCTAATGGAGTTGATCCAGTCCCGGTGTACTGCGACAACACTGGTGCCGTTGCTCAGGCAAAAGAACCAAGGTCTCATCAGAAATCCAAACATGTACTGAGAAAATACCACATCATCCGGGAAATTGTGGAACGAGGAGATGTTTTGTTAGACAGAGTCGCCTACGTAGATAATGTTGCTGATCCACTAACTAATCCTTTACCAGGACCATTGTTTGAAAATCATCGCGAATCAATGGTTTGAAGAATATGGGTAGTTGGCTCTAGTGCAAGTGGGAGATTGTTAGAGTAGGTGCCCGTCGAGCCAATGTGTTGATCGATGGTCCCTTGAGAGAACTCCTGTATGACAATCTTTATTTTAATAATATTTGACATTATTTAATTTGGCACATCTTTATCTTTATACCCATGCAAGCTGCATAGATAAAGCCCTTGAATATAAAAATAGAAGAAAGAATATGAGATGGTCCATGTGATGACTATCATGAAACTCATATTTGGAATACTGTATATTCTAAACTGTTCCTAGTCGATTCAGCCGCCATAAAGAAGGATAAAGGCCGCTCGAGCTTGAGACTAGTATTTGCGATGTGAGTACCATGTTTCATTGGTAGGGGACATGGAGATGTCCAAGCATGCAAATAGGTGCTCCTTGTAGAGTGCACTGAACAACCCTCCCTAAAGGATTTTCAAAGTGGTTCTCACTTATCGAGTGGAGAAGTCCTAGTTTATGGTTGTACACCATTAGTCCTTATAACCCGGGACAACATGGAGACTCTATATGCTAGTGCTTCATTTTGACTTGTTTACCGACTCATCTGGGGTCATCAGGTGGCAATGTTGGGTGTTGTGACGAAATATAAAGGAGTCAATGCATTGTAGTCGGGGATTCATCGCATACCTACGGGTATGGATATCCTATGTTATATCATGCATATGTAGCTTGAAATCTCTGATCAGAGTAAGTGTAATTAAGAAAGGAGTTTCTTGAATTACATTTTAGATGCAACTACGGCATGACACATAGTTATTGATTCAATGACAACTCTCGATAAACCAATGGTTGTCGAATCGGTCGGGATATATGAGTTGAAGGGACCGTACTGTACGCTAACCATAATTGATTGGTTCTTGCAGGCACTATCATTTGATACCTAGGGAGTCATGTAAGCGATGCTGCTAGACGTTTTACATGACTGGTTGGGTACTATAAGACTTGAGTTTTCTGACATTCTTATTATCAATGTGTTGATCAATAAGAATGGAGCTATATATAGGGTATGCTCATATAAGGGACTTGTTGATCCCGAATCACATAGAGATGTGAACCCACTGCTAGTTGTATCAGTGAACCATTGAGGGTCAAACAAGTACTAGCTTTCTAGATCCCGTTGAGATTAAAATAAGTTCAATGTGTTGAACAACTTATAAAGGAGTTTATAAGTAAAATAAATTAGAAGTTTGACTGCTAAATTGGAGAACGAATGGAATAAGTAACTTTTAATTTGTGAATGTGTTCCAAGATTAAAAGTTGACTTAAAATAATTAGTTTATGAAAATGGTGATTTTCTAAACTATTATTTTGAACTTAGTTAATTAATTCAAGTGTTGAATTAATTTAACACTAGTTGACATTTTAATGTACAAATAATTAAAACACTATTGAGTCTTGTAGAGCTCAAATAAAAATAGTGTTATATAATTATTGTTACTAGTGTACTTGAATGAGTTCAAGTTGAATTTAATTAATTGATTAAACTTAAATGGGTTTAGGTTTAATATTTAATTAAAATAAGTTCAAAATACCATTTAAATATATATATTTATATATATATATATAGGCGTGTATATATATATAATATATATATATATATATGTATGTGTGTGATGGAATTTGAAGGGTTGGAAGATTGGATGCAATTTTCCATGCAAGTCATGCATTTTTCTATGCATGGTTTTAATTGTATCTAATCAATTCTTCTCCATTAATATAATATACACACATTACACAATTCATTCCATTCCAACTTGGAAGTGGCCGAACACTCTCCATATTATTCCTCCAAGTTTTCTTTCAATTTTTGTGGAAGAAGAAAAGAAAAATCTCAATGCAAAATTCTCTAAATATTTTAGTGCATATTTAGAGCGGATCTAGATCGTCTAGTCGTGGACCTAATTCGGAGGCTCGAAGTGTTGAATTTATTTTGAGCAAGGAGTGCTCTTGAAAGCTTGTAGATTGAGTCTACCCTTTTCAAGAGCCTAGTTGTTTATCAACTTGGTTGGAGCCATAAATCAATCTTTGAGATTGATAGGTAAAATTCTAAACACCCTATGGTTGTTTGAGTTTTATGAATACTACACAAGTGCTCGGATTTCTTTTGTTAAAAATTTTTATATTTCCGCTGCGTTTCTGGGCACGAGTTAACCGATCCCCTTCATAATTGGTACAAGCGAATTGGAAAACAATCTCCATAATTTAAAATTGAAAGATATTCCATTTAATAATATCCAAGCAATATCAAAAACACACAAGAGAAAACAAGATACTCTGAATCTGGCACACTTGTGGCATGCTTGATTAGATCATATTTCTCTAAGAAGGATGAACAAGCTAGTGGGAGAAATCATGTTTAATATGTTTGATATTAATTCTCTTTCTACTTGTGAACCCTGTCTAAAAGGAAAGATGACCAAAATTCCCTTTAAGGGCCATGTGGAGCGAGCCAAAGGACTGTTGGATTTGATCCATACAAATATGTGCGGTCCACTTAGCATCACCACTAAGCATGGACATTCTTACTTCATCACCTTTACCGATTATTTCTCAAGTTATGGGTATGTGTATTTGATGAAATACAAATCTGATGCTTTTGAAAAAGTTCAAAGAATTCAGAAATGAAGTAGAGAAACAATTGGGACGAAGCATCAAGACACTTTGATCGGATCGAGGTGGTGAGTACTTGTGTGCTAAATTCCAAGAGTATCTTTGGGAGAATGGGATTCTCTCGCAGTGGACTCCGCCTGCTACACCTCAGTTGAATGGTGTTTTAGAATGTCGTAATCGGACTTTGATGGACATGCTTCGGTCTATGATGGGGTTCACGGAGTTGCCGCCATCCTTTTGGGGATATGCGCTTGAAAAAGCGGTACTGCTGTTGAACAATGTCCATTCAAAGGCAGTTGATAAGACACCATATGAGATATGGATGGGAAAGCCTCCTAAGTATTCTTATCTTAGAATATGGGGGGTGCCCTGCTTATGTGAAGCAGACATTGAGAGATAAATTGAATGATCGATCCATTTTATGCTACTTCGTGGGATATCCAAGGAATTTGGTTGGATATTATTTCTATCATCCCAAAGAAACAAAGGTGTTTGTTTCTAGGAATGCAACCTTCTTAGAGAAGGAATTTATATTGGATAGAAAATGAGAGATGATAGAACTCGAAGAAGTTCGAGAAACACTCACGGCTGTAGAGCCCATACCCAAATAGCCAAGAGAGGAGATACAAGCTCCTAGAGATCCGATAGGGTCTCGAGACCACCTATGAGGTATGGTCTACTTCTTGAAGAAGGCCATGATGAGCCTGACCATGGATGTGATCCAAGGACCTTCAAGGAAGCGTTATCTGATTTCGATTCATCCAAGTGGCTTGAAGCTATGGAATCTTAGATGAATTCCATGCATTCGAACCAAGTGTGGAATCTTGTAGATCCACCTGAGGGAATTGTTCCTATAGGGTGTAAATGAATTTACAAAAGGAAACTTGAGGCGGATGGGAAGGTGGTGACCTTCAAGGCATGATTGGTAGCAAAAAGTTATACTTAAAGACAAGGAGTTGACTTTGAGAAAACTTTTTCTCCAGTCTCAATGTTCAAGTCTATTAGGATAATGCTAGCCATAGCAGCATGGTATGACTATGAAATATGGCAGGTTGATGTAAATACGGCCTTTCTTAATGGGGATATTAAGGAAGAGATTTACATGTCTTAGCCTAAAGGGTTTAAATCTATCAGAAGTGAGCATATGGTATGAAAACTTCAGAGATCTATTTATGGTCTCAAGCAGGCATCTAGGAGTTGGAACCTCAGATTTGACGGTACAATCAAAGAGTTTGGTTTTACTAAAAATCCTGAGGAACCCTGTGTGTATAAGAAGGTCAGTGGAGTTCTGTGACATTCTTGGTACTTTATGTTGATGACATTCTACTCATTGGAAATGATGTAGGAATGTTGCACTCAACTAAAGTATGGTTAACGAGTAAGTTCTCAATGCAAGACTTGGGTGAAACATCTTTTGTATTGGGAATACAAATCTATTGGGATAGATTGAAAATATTGTTTGGTCTCACCCAGTCTATATACATTGATACCATCGTGAAGAGGTTCTCGATGGAAGAGTCCAGGAGAGGATATCTACCAATGTTTCATGATTTGTCACTATCCAAGTCCACGTCTCCCAAGACTGATGCAGAGATAGTGACGATGACACGCATCTTCTATTGGTAATATCATGTATGCAATGATATCTACACATCTTGACGTGGAAATTGCACTGAGTGTTGCAAGTAGATATCAATCGAACCCACGAACGACTAAGAATGTGCTCTTGGTCTATGGGGTCGAGAACTAATATTGAAAGGATATATCGACTCTAGCTTCCAAAGCAATATCGATGAATTGAAGTCAACCTCTGGTTTTGTATTCATGCTTAATGGTGTTGCTGTCTGTTGGAAGAGTTCCAAGTAAGAAAACAATGCGGATTCCACCACTGAGACTGAATACATTGCTGCATTAGATGCAGCAAAAGTTTGGATGAGGAATTTCGTCCAAGAGTTGGACTTTATTCCTAATGGAGTTGCTCCAGGTCTCATCAGAAATCCAAACGTATAATGAGAAAATACCACATCATCCTAGAGATTGTGGAAAGATGAGAGGTCTTGTTAGACAGAGTCGCCTCCGCAGATAATGTTACTGATCCGCTAGCTAAGCCTTTATCAGAACCATTATTCGAAATGCATTGCGAATTAATGGGTTTTATACATATGGGTAGTCGGCTCTAGTGCAAGTGGGAGATTGTTAGAGTAGGTGCCCGTCGATCCAAGTGATGGTCCTTGAGAGAACTCTTGTATGACAATCTTTATTTTAATAATATTTGACATTATTTAATTTGGCGCACCTTTATCTGTATACCCATGCTATTTGCATAGATAAATCCCTTGAATATACAAATAGTAGAAAAAATATGAGATGGTCATGTGATTATTATAATGAAACTCATATTTAGAATACTGTATGTTCTAAACTGTTCCTAGTCGATTCAGCCGTCGCAAAGAAGGATAAAGGTCGCTCGAGCTTAAGACTAGTATTTGTGATATGAATACCATGTTTCATTGGTAGGGGACATGGTGATGTCCAAGCATGCAAATAGGTGCTCCTTGTAGACTACACTGAACAACCCTCCCTAGAGGACTTTCCAAGTGGTTCTCACTTATCGAGTGGAATAATCCTAGTTTATGGTTGTACACCATTAGTCCTTATTACTCGGACAACATGGAGACTCTATATGCTAGAGCTTCACTTTGAATTGTTTACGGACTCAACTGGGGTCATCAGGTGGCAATGTTGGGTGTTGTGTCAAAACATATAGGAGTCGATGCATTGTAGTCGGGAATTCACCGCTAACCTACGAGTATGTATATCCTATGTGTTCTCATGCATATGTAGATTAAAATCTTTGATCAGAGTAGGTAATAATTAAAAAAGGGTTTCTTGAATTACACCTTCGATGAAACTACGGCATGACACATAGTTATCAATTCAATGACTACTCTCGATAAACCAATGGTTGTCGAATCGGTCGTGATATATGAGTTAAAGGGACCATACTGTACGCTAACCGTAATTGAATGGTTCTTGCAGGCACTATCATTTGATACCTAGGGAGTCATGTTAGCGATGCTGCAAGACATTTAACATGATTGGTTGGGTACTATTAGACTTGAGTTTTCTGACGTTCTTATTATTAAAGAGTTGATAAATAAGAATGGAACTATATAGGGTATGCTCATATAAGGGACTTGTTGATCCCGAATCACATGGAGATGTGAGCCCATTGCTAGTTGTATCAATGAACCATTGAGGGTCACACAAGTACTATCTTACGAGATCCCGTTGAGAATAAAATTAGTTCAATGTGTTGAACAACTTATAAAAGAGTTTATAAGTGAAATAAATTAAAAGTATTGCTTCTAAAGGAGAATAAAATTAGTTCAATGTGTTGAACAACTTATAAAGGAGTTTATAAGTGAAATAAATAATAAGTATGACTTCTAAAGGAGAATAAATTGTAAAGTAACTTTTAATTTGTGAATGTGTTCCAAGATTAAAAGTTGACTTGAATAAAATAATTAATTTTTAAAATGGTGATTTCGAAATTATTATTATGAACTTAATTAAATTAATTTAAGTTTTGAATTAATAAAACACTAGTGGGCCTTTTAGAGTCAAAATAATTAAATTAATTCAAGTGTTGAATTAATTAAATACTATTGGATCTTGTAGAGCCCAAATAGAAATAGTGTTAAATAATTATTATACTAGCGGGCTTGAATGAGGTTAAGTTGAATTTAATTAATTGATTAAACTAAATGAGTTTGAGTTTGATACTATATATATATGTATATATATATATATATATATATGTTTGACATATAATATATATACAAGACATGAGAGAGAGTGAATATGAAGGGTTAAAGACAAAATGCACACTTTTCTATGCATGCTTTTACTTTTTCCATGCATGCTTTGCCTTTTGTCATAACACACTTTTTTAAGTACCAAGACAAGCAATATTCGTTTTTGAAAGTGGCCGAACACTACAAGAAAATATTCTCCATATTTTTGTCTTGCAACTTGGGAGAAAGGACAAAGAAAAATCTCAATGAAAAATGCTCTAAATATTGTAGTGAATATTTAGAGTGAATATAGTTTGACTAGTCGTGGACCTAATTGGAAGAAAGGAGTCAATTTCAAATAAGGTGTGATCTTGGAGGGTTGAATACTTTTGAGAAAGGTGTGCTCTTGTAAGCTTGTAGATAGTGTCTATCATTTCAAAAGCTAAGTTGTTCACAACTTGGTTGGAGCCATAAATCAATATTTTAAGATTGATAGGTAAAAATATCTTAAACACCCTGTGGATGTTTAATATTTTTGAATGCTATACATGTGCTCGGTTTTTACATAAAATTTTAAACTTTCGTTGCGCTTCCGGGCACAAGAGAACCGATCCAACAGTGTTGGGGAGTGAATTTGACTTCATAACCTATATCGCACAATTGACTTATGCTTAGTAGATTATGGTTATGTCCGTTCACTAGGTGTACATCATCAATCAAACAGGATTTAGATATACCTATTGAGCCGATTCCTTCAATTACTCCTTTGATGTTGTCTCCAAAGGTGACAGTTCCCTTCTTCTTTGGTTTGACTGATTGGAGTAGCTCCTTGTTTCCCTTCATATGTCTAGAACATCCACTGTCTAGATATCATACTCTAGGGAGAACATTTTTCCTATTTTCCTGAAAGAATAGGTTTTGGTACCCTTTAGTTCTTTTGGGTCCACAGTATTAGAAAAGAGAGATATAAAATAGATTTCTAATAATTCAGTCTCTCATAGCGACAACATCGACACTTTCCAAGAGTGCTCCCAATAGTAGGTAGGGCTATAACCTCTTTAAAAACCTATTTCCTTAGACAAAGCAGCGTTCATTAGGAAGATCAGTCGCAAGTCAAGGCAGTTTAAAACTGGTCTATGATGAACTCCCTTGAATCATGTTCTCATAATGCCGACTGATGAGTTGTTAAGAACTTTTAGGCCTCCATTTCACATAGCTCTATTTATCATATTGATAGTTTAAAGATCTACATTTATGTCTAGCATGTCCTATTTTACAACATTAAGAGCATGTAGGGGGTGATCTCATTTTAGCTTTAGCAATAAGTGAAACGACTAGTACTACTAATAAAATGCGGAAAAACTTTTTTTTTTTTTTTATATTATATACATATACGCCCATACATATATGTATAAACATTAAAAATAATATTACAAATAATAACTCGCTTAATTAACAAAAATAAAAATAATAAACAGTTATTTGATAAAATCTTGAGTCATGCAATAGATAAAATAATGTCTATAGTGAAAATTTATAACTTATGTCTACTAAAATCATGAAAAATCAATAATTAATCATAACCACTGAAAACATAAAAATATCCTGAATATATAACTCATGCATAAATAAAATCCTAGCGAGACGGTCACGGGGCCACTGCTCCGTGAGCTCATACGTCCTCGCCACCGGTAGGAGCTACATAAAGGTCATCATACTCACCTGCACCATATAAGCGTAGTGAGCCTAGAGGCTCAACATGTCTAATCCTTTATAACAAGGGTTAAAATAATGCATCACGTAGATACTAATACATATACATGTACATGAGCATGCATGTAAACATTTTTCATAACATAAATGCTGAATCATAAATCATAAACATACATAACAATCTTCAATATACATAACATAATTGAGCATGTCATAAACATAAAAACTGAGTATGGTCATATCCATGAATGTGACTAATAACTGTGCCGACTGATCAGTCTAAAGAACCATCGTACGTGGCGGTGGATAAATCCACCTCTATGCTGGTAGTAAACTACCTCTGTGCCAGTGGTAAAACCACTTCTATGCCGGTAGTAGAACTACCTCTGTGTCAGTGGTAAAACCACTTCTATGCTGTCACATCACTTCAATTTCCCATAAAAATATTTTTCATGCTCAATTCTTAATCATAAACATATCATAAAATATTTCATGTATGCATGCACTTAAAATATGTCTGTAGTATATATTTAATTAATTTTAATAATAAATATACTTTTACTTAAAATAGACTTCATGCATAAAAATAATTAAATATATATTCCGGACTTAGTTTATTTTCATGGGTTGGTCCAGACTGCTGGTGACTCACTCTAAGCCCATTAAACTTAAATAAAAGCCCATAATTAATAAATAATTTTAAAAATTATAATTTTTACTAAAATAAAATACTTACATGTTATTGGGCTTAAATAAAAATATTTAGGCCCAATAACTAATTAATTCATAAAAATTCCTAGACTGACCCAATAAAATCGCTGACTAGCCCAAAAATTTCCGATGGGCCCACGGGCCCATAAAATTATTGGGTTAACTTATAAATAATTTAAAAAGCCCAAATAAAATTATTTGGAAGCCCAAATAATTTTATTTCTAATTAAATGGCCCAAAATCCAATTAAAATATTAAACATTTTAAAAATTAAAATACTCGAGCCCGGCCCACCTAGCCCGGACCCGGACCTACCTGACCCAACCCAGACCACCCAGACCCGGCCCAGCCCCAGCCTCTACCCAAACCCGAACCCCCTTCCCCTCTTCCTTTCGGCCGTGTGCAGCAGGCCTTCATGGCCTGCTGTCGGCCGGCTCCGGCCGCCCATGGCCGGAGCGCTGCCGCCCAGACGTAGCCCACGTCTGGGCGGTCCTAACCCACCATGGCTCAGCCCGAGCCATGGTCCCTAACCCAGAAGCCGATAGCTTCTTTCCCCAAGCCATGCAGTGTCACCCCCAACCACACCCATGCATCAGATCAACCCTAGCCCATTCTAGTCTAACCCAGCAGACCATGCTTGACTCGAAGACACCCTAGGACACCCCTGGACCGAGCCCTAGCCTCTGGACCGGACCATGCAATTAAAAACGTGAGCCATGAGTGAACAAATCATCAACACACATCCAAAACCTTACCTACATGCATAAATCGAAAAGTTCATGATACAAATCAGAAATAAATCCATCATGCGTGCATAGTAGCGTATATGGTGTTCAAACGAAGGAATAGACATGCCTTTCACCGAGTTTTCGATTGAAATAAGATGCTTGATGCGTGTACGATGTCCGGGACGAACGGATCTTTAAACCAAACCAAAAACCTCCAAGTTTTGGTTATGGAGGCTGTTGAAATCTACTGGAATCGTGAGAATGGGGTGGGAGAAGGAAGATGTCGGCTGATGGGGTTGGGGTGTAGGGTAGGTTTAGGTTTTTAGTTTTAAAAAAAATAATAGGTTAATAATTAAAATAAATAGTATTTAGATAATATACTAAAAAAAAACTTTATTTAAAACTCCTAATAATAAAAGAAATCTGATACAAAACTCAAATCCCGAAATTTAGACTTAAGGAATTTTTAAATATTAATAAAAGTCATTAAAATGAATTATTTTGGCCAAAAATCAATTCTTAAATTAACATATAATTAAATACTAAAATTTTCTTGACAAAATATCTTAAAATAATATTTTAAGGCTCGCAAAACTCATAAAATAATTTTGGCTAAATATTTTGGTATCTCCTCCGTCCACGGTCCCGTCTACGCGATCAAAACCAATAATTCCTTAAAAATCTAAAAAATACCATAATTGCGGGTTAAATGCTAAAATAAATTTAAATCATGCATATAATTCACATAAATGTCATTTAACCCAAATATAAATTTTTAAATAATTAATTTCCCTAATTATGCATTCGAATTCACGTGTTGAAATTTCCGGGTGTTACAATAAGGCTAGAAAAGTCTATAGATTTCTTACCATACCCTATTCCACCTTTATCAAAGCTACATTTTTGCATGCTTAGTAAATTATTCAATTTATTACTACTAACATTGAATTTGTCAAATGATTTTTCTAATTGAGCTATATCATCCTTTAATCATAGGTTTTCATGCTCCTTAGATTCTAATTTATTTTTGAGGTTTCTATTTTCTTTTCTAAGTGATTTAGTCATGTCAAACATAAGATTATATGCATGTATCAACTCATCGTAAGAAGGTACCTCATCATCGTCGTCGGAGACGAGGTCATCATCCCTAGCAATGAGGCAGATGTTGGCTTCCTCCTCGTCATCATCATTGTCGCTCCATGTTGCTATTAGGGCTTTCTTCTTGCCTTGGTCAACCTTTTTCTTGAGAGGACACTCGTTTGCATAGTGGCCTTTTTGTTGACAGTTGTAGCACGTTACTTCTTTGTCTCCTTTTTGAATTTGTTCCTCGCATGAATATTTTGAATTTTCTTGGGAAGAGTGCCATGTCATCATCATCTTCTTCGACTTGGCTGGATAAAGCAATCTCTTTTGCTTTGATCTTCTCATCCTCCTTCTTTACTTCCTTCCTTGTAGACACTTCTAACTCATGGGTTTTTAGCGTTCCATGGAGTTGATCAAGATCATAGGAAGCGGTGTCGCCTTTGTTGGATTCAATGATGGTCGTTCTCTTTGCATCCCACTCCTTGGATATGGCGCGTAGAGCTCTCCTCCAAACTTGATTGGGTGTATATTGTTCTCCAAGTTGGGCTAGCTCGTTGATAATTTAGATGAGCCTCCGGAACATTGTATCCACATCTTCATTGGGATCCATCTCGAAAGTCTCATATTTGAGTTGTAGTAGATCGATCTTTGTTTCTTTGACTTGGTTGGTTCCCTCGTGGCATATCTCCAATTTGTACCATATTTCTTTTTCGGAGGAACACATCGAGATCCGGTTGTACTCGTTCATATCTAGGGAACAATGCAAAATATTAATAGCTTTAGCATTTTAAGAAATTAATTTCATATCCTCTTTTCAAAAGTCATCCATTCCCTTAGGAACTTCACTCCCATCAACTATTTTCATAGGTGTATAGGGACCTTTCACCATCACTTTCCAAAGATCATAATCTACAGATTGGTTATATAGCAACATTCAATTTTTTCAATATCCGTAGTTTATGCCGTTGAAAAGAGGAAGACGATTGGTTGATTGCCCTTGAGCGTAATCACTCGCTAGATTTTCCATTAGAACCTTTTGAAAATTTTTCAAAAGTGTGGCTCTGATACCACTTGTTAGAACCTAATGGGGAGGATTTAGGTTCTATTGGCAACTTTAGCAATTTAAACGATTATGCAAGTACGCAAGCGGAAGAGTTAAATCAATCAAAATAAATGCGGTAAATAAATACGTAAAGTAAATAAAATAGTAAACGAGATAGGATATATTTATGGAAGTTCGATGATAAATCGTCTACGTCTCCCCTTCTTGGTTAAGGTCGATTAACCAAGGATCCACTAGCATTTCAAACGTCTTGGCCTTGATGGCTCCAAGGATAGCCATACAAAAACATGATCACCGCGCCGATAGCTTTACAACTTGATACACTTGGACTTAAGGGCTCAAAGGATAGCCACAACAATTGCACAACAAACTTGGCTTCACACTTGAGTTTTTACAATGATAGCACAACCAAATCACAAATTATTTTTACAAACAACTCTCGATTTTTTAATATATCTCACAAATCTTGATTGAACACTTTGATGGAGAGAAGATTGCTTGCAAAGAAGAGGAGAGTGAATTGGATGATTGAAAATGGCTTGGAATGGCCTCAATTTATAGATGTTGATTCTGGCATGTTCGGACCGTCCGAAAGTGTCTTTGGAGCCTCCGGATGTCACTGATTGAATTTCAAATTTCTGCTGCTGTTGTACTGTCCGGATGGTCCGATCTTGACTTCGGGTCGTCCGAATGGCTGCATTAAATTCATTCCAGCTGATCTTCTCCGACAAAATCTTTCAATCGCCGTAAAGTAGTTCGGACCGTCCGAATGTAACTTCTGATCCTCCAAACAGTGTCCTCGTGTCCTCCGAACCGAGCAATATAAAATTTTGAATAAGTTTGGACCGTCTGAGCTCACTTTGGATCGTCCGAACAGTTTCTTCGTGGCCTCCGAGCCTTGCATCCGAGCATTTTATATTCATGCAAAATCTTTGGATGGTCCGAACCTGGGCAGACTCGAGCACTTCAATTATTTTCTTTGATTTTCGATTATCGGTTCTTGCTTCCAATTTTGTCAATATAAAAAAAATTTATTATCCGCAAATTTCTCACTTTAAATAGTTAGACACAATTAACCGAGTTTTGTAATCATCAAAACATTATATTTTGAGACTTGTTAATGCATTAAAAACATTAATCTCATACACGAGATTTGTATGCGTTTAAAGCGTAACACTTGTTGTGAGGTATAATAAGGATCCAATAAGTCCGCGATACATGATTACCTCTACCGGTTCTCCTGCTTCATCTTTATCAAGTTTAATAGAAGCACTCATAGGAGTTGATGCAGTAGAGCAATTTTCCATTCTAAATTTCTTGATAAGCTCTTTGGTATATTTGGCTTGATTGATGAAGATGTCTGATAAGTGCATTTTGTATGCATTAGTTTGTGATATTTTTATATATATTTTTGTGTGCATCAATATTGTTTTTATGTGTTTTAAGTTCACGTGTGTGTATTTCACTCTCCCGGTTAATTTTGTAGGAAAATGGATTTTTGAAGAGTTAATTACGGAGCAGCCTTGATCGAAAAAATCATATTTAATTTTAGATAGATCCAAATCCGTTCTCCACCATTCAGAGTGAAGTTCAAGATGTTTTGAAGGTGCTGTCCCAATTTCAGGTCAATCCGATGACTAGAACTCAAGATATAAATTTTTCAAAATCTTCGCTCGTAGCAGGTCGAATGTTGCGCTGATGGTGAGAATTGTAGCGCATTTGCACAACAAGAGGCGCAAACAAGCAAGGAATAAGTGCAAACGAACAAGGGAGAAAGGGATCTGTGCAAGAAAGTTTGTTTGTGTTAATTTTTTGGGCAGAAACTTGCTCGCTCGAGCGAGCGATACGCGAATTTTATTTCTCAGAACAGAGAGTCTCTCGCTCGAGCGAGAGGTTGTGCTCGCTCGAGCGAGATGTCAGGAATCAGAAAAAATAAGAATTTTAGAAATTAAAAAGTCTTATTTTACGGGCTATTTTTCATGGGCTTTTTAAACTCATATTTAAGGGACTTATTCAGACGTGAGAAAGGGGGGTTCCAACACGCATAACGCAGACGCAAGGCGGCGGCTGGGAGCAGAGAAGATTTCTTCGCTATTTTTTTCTTCTGTTCTTTATTTTTATTTTATTTTTGTTTAATTCTAGTTTTAATTATTGAGTAGTTATTTTTCAACCAAGACGGCGTGATTGGGCCGAACAAATTCATGTAGAAAACTTGGATGGTTGTTTGGGATTTTTCAGAGTTGATTTTATTTTATTGATTGTCATATTTATATTTGTCTTGTGAATAGTCTGATCAACTGTTTTCTTGCATGTTAATCGATTCCAAGTTGACAGAGGAGGTTTCGATTTTGATCACTTTGACAATCAACATATTGTAAAACCGACTAGAAATAGAATTCGGTTTCAATGTTTAATGCATTCAAATTTGATTAGAATTACAAAAGATTAGTTCATCAATATTTGAATAGGTTTGAATGTTCTAGAAATAGTCCTTTGAACAAATTAGGAGAATTCCCGTGAATTAAGATTAAATCTGAGTCCTGAATCGACTACATGTTACATGATTTGTTCGGTACCTACGTGTGTCTTGGTTGTCTTTGTTTTAATTATTTTTTTCTTCAGTTATTTCTATTCTTATTTCTTAAGCAGTTTTTATTTTATTTTCTTATTTTATTTAAATCAAATTGCTTTTTATTATTTTGTCTAGATTAAGTAAAATAATTAATTCTTGAGAATTGACAACAGTCCCTGTGGGATCGATACTGGAACTCTCGGTCCACTTTACTATTACTTGACCTGGTACGCTTGCCAGTAGATTTATATCACACCGATTTAGCCGGTCAAGTTTTTGGCGCCGTTGCCGGGGATTGTTCAGTTAATATTAGGATAGATTATTTGCTTGAGGCTAGACATTTTTTTTTCTTGCATTTTTTTATTTTTAATTATTAATTATATTTTTTTTCTTACTTGTGAGGTACTTGGAGATGGATCATCGACAGGTATTCACAAGATTTGGCCAACAATACTCAGAGCCATTTTTTGCTGCTTGGGGGAGATTCAATGATTTGGCAAACAAATTTCGATGCCATGAATTTTCGAATTACACTCTAGTGCAGATTTTTTATGGTGGTTTGGATGTGCAAACAAGAAGTTGGGTGGATTATGGAGCTTTGGCCACTGGAAGTCACCTGTTCAGAAGAGATGAAGACGGTGATATGCACTTGTTAAATGATATGGCGGATTTGAACTATCATTGGCATTGTGATCCTTCATTGCAAGGTTGGAGTCACAAATATCCTCCAGAATTCAACTCCACAAATTTTGTGAACCAACCACCGGAGAATCAAAAAGAGTGTGTAGGGTATTTTGAGGATCATGTGGCTCAGTTGGAGAATTTTGTGAAAAGGCAGGAAGAGACAAACCAGTTCTTCGAAAGCCGCATCAAGTCTTTGAATCTTTTGGATGAACAGATTGCGCTTCTTAGAGAACCAAATTTGGATATCTGCCAAGAGCATGAAGTAATTGAGCCAGAGAATGAGGAAATTATTTTTTAGGAATTTTCTTGTGAAGAAGAGCCAATAGTGGACTTGGAGGAGAAAGAAACATACAAGGCTACATATTTTACCTCGTCAATTGTCGTTCCATGTACACCGTTAGAAGATTCTTTCTTGCCATTGACGCCACCTCCAGCATATTCCATCCTCTATGACCTTCAGCCTAGATTTGGAGTCTCCTTCCAAAAGAAAAATTGCAGACCAAGTGTTGTTGGACCGACGAGCTTACAAAGTATATATCACGCCAAGCTTGAGGGCGATGGAAATCAAAACCCATATGTAGAGTCGTATGATTCATACTATGGGCGGCAACCGCTCTTTGATGGTTGCTTCTGCATAGTCGGGCATTAGACTATAAATTTAGCGCTGACTGGGAGGCAACCCAGTGTTCTTTCCCTTGTTTTTTATTTTATTTTTGGTTTTTGTTTTGTTTTATTTAATTTTTACTTCTTTCCCATTCCAGTTTGCCGAGCATGCCGATATACACAGTTTGCTGCTACTGTCCCAACTGATACTGTCAAGAAGGAAGAGGATGAATCGAAAACCAGGGGAGTGTTATTTCTGTTCTCATTTTGTTTTTGTTCGTCTTTTCATTTGTGTGTTTGTTATGCATTATGTTCATTGTTCTGAAGCATTGAGGGCAATGCTTTGGATAAGTATGGGAGGGTAGACTAGTATATTGCATTGTCTATGTGTTTGTGTTGCACCTGTCATGTTACATATTTGTTTTCATACAGTTTGTGTTTGTTGTTTTTTGCATTGTTATGAGTAGGATGAGTCATAATAGCCAATGATGATGAAGTTTATTTGAAAAAAAAATGGTTTTTTGAAAAATTTTGCTCTTGACTGGACATGAGAAACTGTAGGTTGAACCATGAATATTTTTAAGCACTAAAGTTAGACCAGTGAATTGTAACGAAAGATTTGATGAAGTTTCTGTCTGTTTGACCATTGCACGGAAATAGGTGGTTTGTGGATCTTAATTGTATTCTATGAATTTTGATGAGGCTCTAGTAAGACACTTATGATCTTGGGCGCACCTAGAAAAAAAATTATTCAATTTCATCCGGGCTTTGAAAGGATAAAAATCCTATAAAAAAAATTAAATTTAAGGCTAATTATGCGGATTAAATGGGATTGATGCTCCATCCGGGCTATAGACGAGGGGATTAGAAAGAAAAAATAGAATGATTTTTCGTATCCTAGCCAGTTATAGCTAAGTCAGCGGGTAATTATTGGGGCCAAAGCAATACCAGGTGCAAAATCCGGAGGTGTGTAATTCATTATCTCAAGGGAGGTGGGTATGTCTAGAGGTCGTTTGAAGAAATGGGCACTTGAAAAGTGAAACTTGCACTAATTTGTTATAGGTCGCTAAGTAGATTTGAGACGAATTCAGTCTAAGTTGCATGAAACCGGAAAGACATTTCACACACACACGTTCACGTTAAACCGAAAGTTTATTATGAAAAGTTGAGAGCATGTCTGTGTTTTTGGTTTTGTGATTGAACTTCTCGGAGGCTGTGCACATTATTGAATCATCCTTACTTATGTTTTTGTTTGCATTTTGTTTTTGCATATCTTGCTCGAGGGCGAGCAAGAGTTAAGTATGGGGGTGTTGATAAGTGCATTTTGTATGCATTAGTTTGTGATATTTTTATATATATTTTTGTGTGCATCAATATTGCTTTTATGTGTTTTTATGTGTTTTAAGTTCATGTGTGTGTATTTCACTCTCCCGGTTATTTTGTAGAAAATGGTTTTTTGAAGAGTTAATTACGGAGCAGCCTTGATCGAAAAATCATATTTAATTTTAGAGAGATCCAAATCCGATCTCCACCATTCAGAATGAAGTTCAAGATGTTTTAAAGGTGCTGCACAAATTTCAGGTCAATCCGACGGCTAGAACTCAAGATATTAATTTTTCAAAATCATCGCTTGGAGCAGGTTGAATGTTGCGCTGATGGTGAGAGTTGTATCGCGTTTGCACAACAAGAGATGCAAAAAAGCAAGGAATAAGCGCAAACACGCAAGGGAGAAAGGGATCTGTGCAAGAAAGTCTTTGTGTGTTAATTTTTTGGGCAGAAACTTGCTCGCTCGAGCAAGAGCTTGTGCTCGCTCGAGCGAGCGATACACGAATTTTATTCCTCAGAACAGAGAGTCTCTCGCTCGAGCGAGAGGTTGTGCTCGCTCGAGCGAGATGTTGGAAATCAGAAAAAATCAAAATTTTTTGGAAATTAAAAAGTCTTATTTTACGGGCTATTTTTCATGGGCTTTTTAAACTCATATTTAAGGGACTTATTCAAACGTGAGAAAGGGGGGTTCCAACACGCATAACGCAGACGCAAGGCGGCGGCTGGGAGCAGAGAAGATTTCTTCGCTATTTCTTTCTTCTTTCTTTCTTTTTATTTTATTTTTGTTTAATTCTAGTTTCAATTATTGAGTAGTTATTTTTCAACCAAGACGGTGTGATTGAGCCGAACAAATTCATGTAGAAAACTTGGATGTTTGTTTGGGATTTTTCAGAGTTGATTTTATTTTATTGATTGTCAGATTTATATTTGTCTTGTGAATAGTCTGATCAACTATTTGCTTGCATGTTAATCGATTCCAAGTCGACAGATGAGGTTTCGATTTTGATCACTTTGATAATCAACATATTGTAAAATCGACTAGAAATAGAATTCGGTTTCAGTGTGCGGTTTGGGTGCAAACTGAATTTTCATAAATATTTAATGCATTCAAATTTGATTAGAATTACAAAATATTAGTTCATCAATATTTGAATAGGTTTGATTGTTCTAGAAATAGTCCTTTGAACAAATTAGGAGAATTCCCGTGAATTAAGATTAAATCTGAGTCCTGAATCGACTACATGTTACATGATTTGTTCGGTACCTACGTGTGTCTTGGTTGTCTTTGTTTTAATTATTTTTATCTTCAGTTATTTTTATTCTTATTTCATAAGCAGTTTTTATTTTATTTTATTTTCTTATTTTATTTAAATCAAATTGTTCTTTATTATTTTGTCTAGATTAAGTAAAATAATTAATTCTTGAGAATTGACAACAGTCCCTGTGGGATCGATACTTGGACGCTCAGTCCACTTTACTATTACTTGACCTGGTACACTTGCCAGTAGATTTTTATCACACCAATTTAGCCGGTCAATGTCATTCTCAAGTTGTTTTACTTGTAATCCGAGAAAGAAATTCAACTCGCCCATCATGGTCATTTCAAGCTGCTTCTGTATAAGCTTAGAAAACTCCTCTCATAGCTTAGGATTAGATGAGACAAATATAATATCGTCTATGTAGATATGGACAATTAGAATATGATCTCCTTTGGTGAATTTTAAGAGGGTCTTATCAACCATTCCAATCACAAAGTCATGATTTAGTAAAAACTATGATAATGTGTCATACCAAGCTCTTGGTGCTTGTTTTAAACCATAAAGTGCTTTATCATGTTTAAAAACATAGTTAGAAGTTAGCGGATTGATAAAACCTGGTGGTTGTTCGACGTAAACCTCTTCATAAAGTAGTCCATTAAGAAATGCTGACTTAACATCCATTTGATATACTTTGAAGTTTTGTAGGCAGCATAAGCTAGAAATATTTGGATGGCTTCAAGTCTTGCCACTAGAGCAAATGATTCATCAAAGTCGATTCTCTCTTCTTATCTGAATTCTTGAGCAACCAGTTTGGCTTTATTTCTGATTATTGTTCCATTCTCATCCAGTTTGTTGCGAAACACTCACCTAGTTCCTATGATATTTTGATTGTTTGGTCGAGGGACTAGATTCCACACTTTGTTCCTGGTGAATTGATTTAGTTCCTCCTGCATTGCTTCAATCCAGGTAGCATCTTGTAAAGCTTCATCAATTTGCTTAGGTTCAAGCTACGATATAAATGTTGCGTGCAATAATTCATCAATCATTTGTTGTCTTGTTCTAAGTGGAGCAATAGGGTTACCTATGACCAGCTCAGTGGATGATCTTTGTTCCACTGGAGACATGGTCCAAGAAGATTTGTATCCTGATTTATTGGAGCATCATCATTAGCTATAACTGTGTTGTCAGGTGGGACAATATCCTCTTCAACCATTAGTTCTTCATGATCTTGACTGATTAGATCTTCATTGATGATTGCACTACAAGAAAATTGCAAAACGACAACGGATAATATCCGTTGTCGTAGGGGGGGATAAAACCGTTGTAACTGGGGGCGTTGTAAAAAGCGTGCCCAATTACAACGGTTTTTATCCGTTGTCGTAGCTATCCTACCACAACGGTGTTGCAACAGTTTTTAACCGTTGTATTAAGTCACCTAAGACAACGGTTATGCAACAGTGTAAATTCGTTGTTATTGACTATTTAAGACAACGGTTTTTATACAGTTTATATCCGTTGTTGTTTATGACTTAAGACAACGGGTTTGGAACAGTTTAAATCCGTTGTTATAGGCAATTTAAGACGACGGTTCTTATACAGTTTATATCCGTTGTTGTTTATGGCCTAGGACAACGTATTTTGCAACGGTGTATATCCGTTGTTGTTTATGGCCTAGGACAACGTATTTTGCAACGGTGTATATCCGTTGTTGTTTATGGCATAGGACAACGTATTTTGCAAAGGTGTATATCCGTTGTCGTTTGTGGTATACGACAACGGTTTTTTTGCTATTAATTAAGTTTTATTTTGAATCATTAAAACCGTTGTCTAATTAATCTTCATACGAACTATAAATATTAATAAAAAAATCAATATAAAATAAAATATTTACTACATTGAATCGATGAAAATATTCAAGTTCCAAAATAGTCACACATCTAATTTGGAAGATAATACTACGTAGTCGAAACTCCAAATATCCCATCTAATATAATATAAATGTAACAAAAAGTAGTTCCAAAATATGGTTGTATCAAAACATAAATCATCATGTGTTTGTCCTTGATAACGATGTTTAGTACGAGATGACTTCTACGTATTACTCAATCCCTGCATCAAAACCCGAGTTACCTACAAGAAAACACATTCTCAGTCCAAAATTATCAACAAAATCTTTAACCAATTTAAACATGGAATCCAATGTCAACTATCAAACTAATATCTCACTTGTCATGTTGACCAAAAGAAAACAAAACACAGCACTCCCCCATTGAAGAGGCACAAGTATAAGTATCAAGCCCCCACACGTTTGTACTGTGAACATGCAATAATATCCCACAATCCACTACCAAATACAGCAGCAGCAAAAGAAAAAAAAAATAATAATCAAACATTATTTTCTTCAATCCATCATCAATATTTCCTTTGAAGTCCAAAATTATCAACAAAATCTTTAACCAATTTAAACATGGAATCCAATGTCAACTATCAAACTAATATCTCACTTGTCATGGAAAAAAATAAAAGAAAAAAACTCAGCAACTCCAAAAGGGAAGGCAGTGCAGATTCTAAGTCAAACCACACACCAATAAGCTAGCCTCCCAACTTTAATTCATACTAGCATGGATGCAGACCTTCTTGTTTGATATCATAAGCAAATTAACATTAAAAATTTTAGGTACATGTAAAATAAAAATATTGATTCCAAGAAATTAATCAGTATAGAGTTAATATGGAGAAAATACCATCATATTCAAGTATCGATGATAGCTACATGGAACCTATGGAGATTGACACTGTTTTTGCAAAGAAAACTGCTCGTTGAATTTTTTTTTTTACTAAAAAACATAAAGCCTAGATCATCGACCAAAAAGAATCAAACCATACTACACGATCGACCAATAAAACAATCAAATGGTCCTTAATCAGTAGCCGTATATCTCAGGCTCGAAAACACACACTAAAAGATCATGCGCAGCTAGTTAGGCCTTGTTCGTACCTTAGAGAATCCAAGCTCATAGAGCCCAAAAACAACAAGAGCCACCAAAGGAACAACAGAAATTGGAGTCAGAAACCTGTAGTTATACACAAGCCGCCTTCCATGCTTACAACTGCATGATTAATGTGGAAGAAACAGTGCTCAAAAGCAACAATTCCCACAAGATTTCCATTATCCAGTACTTTCCCACCTCTCTATATCTTTTTAATCATAAAGAAACTAATTATTACACGAAACATAATTCCAAAAACAATGAAAACAGAACCGAAATCACCCCCTTCACCTTTTTCTGCACTATAAATACTACATCAAGGTAGATGCTACAGCACAAAACAAAGTGTCTTACAGACCTAAACATTGACACTACCAAAAAGCATCCAAAATTCGAAATCATGATGCATTATCTAAGAAAGCCCCTGGTCAAAGAACATGTGAACTACAGGTTGGAAACTCTAAAACAAGAGTCGATTATCACAGCTCTAAATAAAAACTCATTAAGCAAAAGTGAACAATAAGAATATAAAACATTATTAATTAAGATACCTATTCATAATTAATATAGTCTAGTACGCATTCCGCCCATTCGGATCGCACTTCATCAATTTCTTCATTAGAGTAAACTGTTTTCATGAACTGTGAACAAACTCAAATCATATTAGTTAAAAAAACAATAATGAAGAAGAAACATGATATAAACACACTTATTTGAGAAGATTGAGAATATGTCAAATATACCATTGAGGAAAGTGAATCCTTATCACTTGTAGCATTTCCTTCAACAATTTCTTTCATAAACCTCATCAAATAATACCCACACTGTTTTGCATCTGGTTGGCGAGGACCCTATATTATCAAAAAATTGTCAATTGACTAATACTATCTCACACTCCCAAAGCATATTTTTATTTCATATTTCATTTTCCTTTCCTGCATGTATAAATATTTGTCAATTTATCGCAGATAAACATATATAAGAAATACCTTTATCACTTCCCATGTAGGCTTTTTTTTCCCTTTCCTCTCCTTGTTCGAATTAAACAATCTCAAGCTCCTTCATATAGCAACAAGATTCGACATAAGTGTTCCATTGGCTAAATTAAATGCTTAATTAAGAAAAGAATATATACTCACATATCCACTACATATTTCCAGTCCTCATAGCGATTGCGATGACCAAGTGAATCCAACAAATAAACCACCTCCACATAAGGATCGATGACAGTGAGAATCCAATGACAACTATAGGCACAAAACAGTTAGTCAATTAACACGTTTCGCAAAATTGCTGAAAAAAATCAATTATAAGTGATATTGTATTTCTGATTTACCCAACATTGTATGGCACCAAAACTAATTGATTTCTTGCTACACCACTTAGCCTATCTGCCAAAACACTTGCCCAGCTATTCAAGTGTTCAATTTTTTCATTTTTATCAAGTTTGGATACATATGGCATGACTGGGATGGCCTGTGGATTCATAAATCTAAATTTTTCGACCTTGTTATCTTTTTTCATCTTTTTGAAGAGAAACCTGCCATTTGAACAGAAAAATGTTACCAGATTATTGAATTTTATTCAAAATATATGCTAAACAATTCAAAGAAAAAAGTTAAATTTATTCGAAAACTTACCACATGTAAACAACTATACAATTGGCAGATATCGGCTCCAACAGAAAAAAAGGTGTGATGTCTTCAAGGTCCACAAGTAGTTCGTGCTCATCGTCAAATAAATCATGATCAAGAAACATTGATATATGTTTTCCAATTATATCCAGCCCACGCTTAGCATAACAGTACAAAATATGCAATGATCTCGGCACATTGGATGGCAAAAACATGATTACTTTTTTTCTCAACAATTTTCTTCCTTTGAGGCTTCTGAAAATCGCACATTTAAGTGATGTTAGTGGTGTAATAAGGATGGATACGCCCTGAAACTGAACATATTACAACTCTGAAAAAATCTTATATATTAACTAACCCGAACCAAAATTTTTACCTCATCTTTCATCACTACCAAGTGTGCAGGCCAAGCCACATGGGTTCCTATAGCATCACCAACAGTATCACATTCGTTAGGTATCGGAAATGGCAACAGTGCTGATTTCTCCACAGCCTCATCCACTGAGACGCGCATGCAATTCATGGGTAATGGAGCACCATGAAGTAACTTGCCAGCCCCATTGACATCAACAATTGTACCATAGGCAACAACATTGGTCTTAGAAACCAATGTCAAAGCAACCGGCTTACCCTAGAAGACAATCAATCATGTTACAAATTGATGCAACTTATTCTTGCAATAATATCAAGTAATGTAACCACAATTAAACAAACATATACCTGAAGATACTCATCCTTGCTCAAAACTTTCATGTCATCATCAATCAAAGTTTCATAATTTGGGACACTCTTTTCTGTTTTGATCTTATCTTCACTCATGGGAGGTAACCTCACTGAGCAACTTCCTTTTTCATCCACCTCAATGTCGCATGCACCTTTTCTGAACATTTCTTCAAGTTTCTGTATGCGTGCATCTTGCTCTGCCATGCGTGCATTTTGTTCTACCATGCGTGCATCTTGCTCTACCATGCGTGCTTTTTGTTCAGAAATTAGCATCTTTGCCTCTTGCAATTCCTTTTGATGACGAACGACTAATTGACCATCCTCAAGAGGTCTATTCCATTTTCTACCAACATTAAAGTAGATTGTTGGAGTGATATGACCTCCAACAGCCCTCACACGCCCAGCATGTTCTTCTGATTCGAGTGCATTTGTAAGGATATCTTTCTTTGCCCCTTCAAAGTGCAACTTCCCCTCTCGTTTTTTTTGCACATAATCATCCTGTAATCACCAAACATACAAAATAATTACTAAATCAGTTTTAATAAATAACATATTGATTATCATGTATTGATTGCATACAATCTTGTCTACTGCCATTCTCAGATCATCCCCTTCAAATTCACCCTCCTTGTTGACCCGTCCTCTCTTCCAAATAAGAGCTCGATTTATCTCATCGTCATCACATAATTCAGATGCCTATAAACAAGGAGCAATCTTAGATACAGATTTTGGAACATAAATACCAGCACATAAATAAATGGACAACGCAGGAGACACTTCCTCAGCGTGTTGGACAGCTTTATTAATGTGATATTCATAACAAGAATGTACATAACACCTTCAATTTTCAACTATGAATGGTCATTCCAGTAAATAAAATTAAGATAAAACAGATGCATTAGCTAACTCGTTGCTGTCGATGATTAAACCAGCAGGTTTAATATACTTACATTTCATCAGCAAAAAGTGGATATCATTACATACCATAATATAACCAATCATTTTAGGTTGAAAATAGAATGGGTGTTGAATTATTGGACAACAATATGTGACTAAAATCATGCTCAACATGCCATCCATAAGGAAATCTGATTTCCAAATATTAAACTAGCAGTTTAAAATATATATTAATGTGCTATAGTAACCAGCAGCTTCAATATATTAAACTAGCAGTTTAAAATATATATTAATGTGCTATAGTAACCAGCAGCTTCAATATACTTACAATTTCATCAGCAAAACGTGCATATCCTTTACGGGAAAGTCGATGAGGGTATACGTTCTTCTTCTCTTCTTTTGCTCATCACTTTCTTTCTAGTTAATTGAACATTTCACATACGTATCAGATTTCAATAGAACTAATGATATTGTAATTGACTTATTTGTAAAAGACAAATTATGAATCTTACCATGAAGTCGTCAGTCATGCGGCTGATTACGAAAGAACTCCAGTCATCTCGTGTAATACCATAGCCAATCGGTGGATCTTTCAACTCATCTGGTTTATCCTTCTTGCTGAAAATGAATTTTTGAGTGAGAAAAGCTTTATATTGACGCCATTTATTATTTGCTGAACTTAGACATCCCTTCTTCCAGCTTTGGTCAATATTGTACGTCAGCTGTAGAAAATTATTAAAAAAAATAGAACAGCACATTCAATGTATCGTAACCATTTGAGAGATAATTGAAATTGTGTAAGAATTATAACTTACATTCACCGATTCCCATATTAACTCTTTAACATCATTTGGAACCTGCTTCCAGGTCTTGTAGCTTATCTTAATCTTCTCTCGAACGAGCACGCCGATATAACTTTGCATTTCACCCGCAAATTCTCCAATTGGCTGTCCAATCTTGTTGAGCTTTACATCCTTCCTAATTCCATGCACCCTTTGCCTAACAAGCTTATCCAAACGTGTACGACCTCTACATGTCCTTGTTGATTCGGTATCTGTAGATTCAATCACTGTTTGACCCTCACAACTAATGTTAGTCGCAGAATATGCAGTACTGTTTCCTTTAGCCTTATCAATCCTCCGTAATATATTGCTCTTCTCAACCGTTTCATCAACTTGATACCCTATAGGAAGCTTTCCACGAGCTGCCATAGTGTCATCAAAGAAATGACGAGATTATTGACAGCCGAAACCTTATCAAGCTCCTCAATGACCCAATACCTGAAAAAAAAAAAATAGACAACTTGTTAGGCATGAATATTGGTGACGCTGCTGATAATCATTTATTCACATATGAAATTATAAGACAATGGTGAATTGGGTTATTCAAATCTCTACGCATTTTATGTCCTAAGCAATTAACAATAAGATAAAGATTTATGAAGGGGACCATAGATACGCAATATAATAAAATTTCGATTTGGGACATTAAATATTAAACATAAAGGCAGAGTAGTGTATATATATATATATATATATATATATATAGCAACATCTAAAAGACAAAAAAAACATTGGTATTATAAACAAAATATTACATTTAATTATTTTCAACCCAAGTCCCATCACAATCTTCACGGATGCACGGTGGTTCATTCTCATCTGTTCCGTCATCATCCAATGATTTCATTGATACAAACCCTCTTGTAGAACACTGGTAGTGGATTGACTCATTTTCCAACTCATCACAATTCATGTATTCAATGTAATCCTTAGTAGGAGTGGAAAGAACAACATGCCATGTAGGATCTTGAGGATCTTCAATGTAAAATGCCTGCTTTGCTTGACTGCCCAAGATAAAAGAGTCGGACTTGAATCCAATTCTGTTGAGGTTTACCAACGTGAAACCAAGATCATCAACTTTAATACCGTTATTATTCTCAACCCAATTGCATTTAAACATTGGAACTTGAAATTTGTGATAATCGAGTTCCCATATTTCTTGAATAACTCCATAAAAAATCATGTCTGACACAATTGGATTTTTGTCCTTCGCACTAGCAACTTGCATTGTCTTTGCGACTAAACTTACCCCAGAATTTTGAACTGTTCGTGTATTATCACGCTCTTTTGTATGATAAGTAACTCCGTTAATCAAATAACTAGAGTACTTTAACACTTGATTGTTAGGTCCACGCGCTATCCACTTCAATCTTTCGGATATTTGACAGGTGGAATTGCCAACTGCACTCACACGATCACGTAACCAGTGAATAAAAGTCCGGTTATGCTCATCTTGTAACCACTTTTTGGACTTAGCTTTATGAGGAAACGTTTCCTTCAAAAATTCCATGTGTTTCCTAATGGAACAATTACTGATAAGTTATCCAATAGAATGTAAGTAAAGTGAAAAAAATATTAATAGTTAAGAGAAATTACTCGATATAAGGATCGACGTCAACATCATTTTCCAATACATAACGATGTGCTTGATTCAACTCATCATGACAAGTGGAGTGCAATACTGAACCAGACAGAGGCTTAGTAAGTTGTATTTGCCGATGTCTTGACGGGATCCCAATTGTATGCACATTAGACATGTAATCCGAGCAAAATTCCACAGCCTCTTCAGCAATATAACATTCGGCTATACACCCTTCAGGACGATTGCGATTTCGCACATAGTCTTTCAAGGTCTTCATGAATCTTTCAAATGGGTACATCTGCCTATACCAAACCGGTCCACACAATTTGACCTCCCGAACAAGATGAACAGTTAAATGAATCATTATATCAAAAAAGGATGGGGGAAAATATTTTTCAAGCAAACACAATACTGTCACAATCTCTCTTTGCAGAGCATCCAACTCTGAGACATTTATCACTTTATTACATAACACATTGAAGAAGCCACAAAACCGAGTGATAGCATCTCTAACATGTTTAAGCAAGACACCACGGATGGCGACTGGAAGCAATTGTTGCATCAAAGTGTGATAGTCGTGTGATTTAAGGCCAACAAGTTTCAAGTCTTTCATCGACACAAGATTTTTAACATTGGATGAATAACCTGTAGGGACCTTTGTTTCAGACAAAGAATTGCAAAGTTTTCTTTTCTCAGCCTTACTTAGAGTATAACATGCTGCTGGTAAAAAAGTTCTCTTCTCCCCCATCTTTGGTGCCAAATCAGCCCTCAAATTCATCTCCACAAGATCTAGTCTTGCTGCTACCCCGTCCTTTGATTTTCCAGGAATGTCAAGTAACGTACCGACCAAACTTTCACAAACATTTTTTTCAATGTGCATCACATCAAGAACATGCCGAACATGTAGATGTTTCCAATACTCAAGCTCAAAGAATATAGATTTCTTTTTCCAGCAAGATTTTTTATCACCATGCTGCATCTGACACTTCCCACTCACTTTTCCCGGGCGATAATTAATTCTTTCAACTCTATCTAAAATTTCATGCCCAGTTAATGGTTTCGGTGCGGGGTTTAACTCTTGGTTCCCATTAAATGCTTTTTTCTGCCTTCGATAAGGATGACTTGGAGGAAGAAATCTTCTGTGGCCTGTGTATGACATTTTTCTACTATGCTTCAACCTTGTAGAACATGTTTCTTCCCCACAAACAGGACATGCATGATATCCTTTCACAACACAACCTGACAAGTTCCCATATGCAGGAAAATCATTGATTGTCCATAGTAAGACAGCTCTAAGTGAGAAACTTTCTTCTCGACATGCATCATATGCCTCAACACCTATATCCCATAATTTTTTTAAGTCATCAATCAAAGGTGCTAGGTAAACGTCAATATCATTTCCCGGCTGTTTAGGACCAGAAATCAACAAAGTGAGCATCATAAACTTTCTCTTCATACACAACCATGGAGGAAGATTGTAAGTTATCATCACAACTGGCCAACAACTATATGCAGAACTCATTAAACGATGAGGATTGATCCCATCTGCTGATAAGGCCAATCTAAGATTTCTAGGTTCAGCAGCAAAATCTGGCCACTTGTGATCAACTACTTTCCAAGCGGGCGCATCGGCCGGATGACGCAAGTGTCCATCACGAATTCTTTTATCAGCATGCCAAGTTAACTCCTTGCATATCTCCTTGTTCCGAAACAATCTTTGAAATCTTGGAATAGGTGGGAAGTACCAAAGGACCTTTGCAGGAACTCCTTCATTTATCGTAGAATTTTTACCCAACTTCCACCTTGACATCCTACAAATAGGGCAATTGGAAAAACCCTCGTACTCCTTCCGATATAAGATACAATCATTCGGACAAGCATGAATTTTCACATAATTCATCCCTAATGCACACAAGCTTTTCTTTGCATCATACAAAGATGAAGGCAATTCATTGTAATCTGGAAGCATTTCTCCGAACAAACTAAGTAAGTCCGTGAAACTTTTATCACTCCAACTATATTTTGCCTTCAAGTTATACAATTTCACAAGTGCTGATAACTTTGTAAATTTAGTACATCCAGGAAACAAAGGTTTCTCGGCATCTTCAAGTAGCTTATGGAATTGGTTTGGATTTTCAGCATAACTGTCGTATGCTGCATGTACCATATCAAAAGGGTCCTCAGCAAAAGTTGTTTGTTCATCTCGTCCTACTTGATCACTGTAATTCATTGAGTTGTCGATCGTAGATCTTTCCCCATGCCAAATCCATTTATGATATGTTAAATCTATACCATTACAACACAAATGTGCTCTTATAGTGTCAACATCTTTCAGCTTCAGATTACCACATCTTGAACATGGGCAAGCTATTTCATTCGGATCGGTAGCGTTCCGCATTGCAAACTGCAAGAAAGACTCAACCCCAACCTCATATTCATGTGATAACCTATTTTTTGACATCCACTCTTTGTCCATCATTTTAATAACTAATCTGTCAAAATCTACCTTCAAAAAATTGTACATTATACAACAAGATCAAAACACAAGCCTCAAGTTAAAAAATAATTGAAAAATAACCATAAATAATTTATTTAGCAGCTTTATCGTAGTGAACTCGACATAAACCAGCCGAACATAAATGCAAGTTTGGGACATATTTTTTGATACAAAGCAGTGGAAAATACTATTTCTGGAGATTAAAAAAATGATGCAATTTGCATATTTCTTAGCTTCGATAAAAAAATGCAAATCATAGCTCTTCATACCAATTTTTTGTGCTTCATTTATAATACAATTTCTTGACATTAAAAAATGATGCAAAGAACTCTAAAAGCATGGTCAGGTTAAAGAAGGTATAAATGATAAAAATCACCCAAAAAAATGAATTTTACAAGTAAGCAACAAATTTGATGGTCATAATTCAAAAATCAGAAACAATAAATTAAGAAAATTATTGTTTTTTTAATGTCCAGAAATGGTATCTTTCAAACTTTTTTCCCTAGCAAACTCTTTTTTCTTTTTCCTATTTTTTAATGTCAAGAAATGGAATTTTAAATGGTAACTTCACAAACTCTTGAAGTTAGACTTTGCAAGAGCTTTTAATCTTAAAATTTAAAAAAAAAACTAAAAAAAATAGAAGGTTCAGAATGACTTCTGAACATAAATTGGAAAATTTCAAATAATCTATAAGTTTCCAAAATTTCATTCTTTATACATTGACCAGAAGTAAATGTAGGAAATCATTGCTTACCCTTTATCCCTAAACAGTGTACAAATCAATAGCCAAATACAGCGTCGAAATTAGCAGTGTTTTTTTTTTTTAACAAATTTTACTACAAAGAATAAAGAAGCAGAAAAGCTATCAAAGAACAAGAAAGTACTCAAACCCCACCACAAGTCTGA
This sequence comes from Henckelia pumila, assembly GCF_033568475.1. Taxonomy (NCBI): domain Eukaryota; kingdom Viridiplantae; phylum Streptophyta; class Magnoliopsida; order Lamiales; family Gesneriaceae; genus Henckelia; species Henckelia pumila. Next base: position 66,819,826 of record NC_133121.1, read on the forward strand.
AAAAACAACGCAACAAGAAACGAAAGGCCAAATGCATAAAGTGAGCTGTTTTGATTCACTTGATGAAGAAGAATAAAGAAAAAGAACAGTGGGATTTCATTTCAGCCAAGAATTCAAAAATCCAGGAAAACTGAAGGATTCATAGCCTCAGACCCCATCAAGAATCATCATCTCTGAAATACTATATAAAGGACTTCCTTTTAACACAAAATTGAGTGATTAACCAAGGGTTTTCATTTCAGGCACTTAAAACAAAAAGGGTTTGGTGACTTTAAAGGACATATATATTATGAACAAGCCATGAAGCAATCTATCAAAAGCAAGATGGGGACTGTTAAATTTCAGAAAAATGGGCCTCTCTGTAACAGAGATGTAGGGGGAAAAATATGGGGATGAATAATCTCAACTTTTTTTTTCAGATTTAATCTACTTTCTTGGTCATCATATATGTAAATATTAGTTGATCTTGGAGCTAGCAGATACATATTAATTTACTTAGAAAGGAAGTACCACTTGACGTATCATCACACAAAAAACTGTATTTCTACCAAAAATGAAGATAAAAAAATGCAGAAAATTACTTGAACAAAGTGGGGTACCAACCTTTTTTAATGTTAGGCAAACTTCTGAAAAATCTCCGGGAGCAATCAGTTTTGTGGATGCAAGTTTGGTCAATTCAATAACAGCCTCTTTTCTCTCAAACCATTTAGCAGCTTTCTGAAAAATAAATAGCAAACATTACATTTAAATAACAAACATTAAAAACAGAAACAACAAGATATGTCGTTCAATAACCAATGATTTAAGATAGGCTCACTTACGACTCCTTCCCAGAATCCAGAATTATCCAAAGGTGTCAGATTTTCAATTTGGATCAACAAGTTTAGCAGGGCCAGCTCATTTTCCAGATTTGGGTATTATGTACGAGATTTTCAATTTGGATCAACAAGTTTAGCAGGGCCATTACATTTAATTAAACTGATGATATAAACTCATATTCATACAAGAAATTTATTTGACACCCCATGTAGTCCGCATATTTCAAGTTCAAGAAAAATATGATGAAGGTATCTACTTAGAAATGCCACAGGAGAAAACCCAAGCAGAGAATTTTAAAAGTAATGATTTTAAAAGCACATAGTGAACTGATATTACTGGAAGAGAAAGACATTGTTCAACATGAATCCAAAATTATGCAACTGACGAGAAAATTTTTCTATGCCTCAAACATTCGTTCATCAAATGAAATAGAAATTCAAAAAACCAAGAAAACAACAACTAAATGATTAAAGGAGGCTGAAGCCCTAACACATATACTTTTAAATAACTCCTCCTTATGAGACTATATCAAGGATAAAACTGGGCATGCCAAAAAAAAACTGAATCCTTGATCTCGTGGATTTGCTTAGGCTGCAAATCACAAATCGGCACACAAAAGCCCAAAACACAGTAAACATAGACTTAGCATCTACTAAAAGACCACGAAACAAGAGAACGAAGCTAGAGAACAAAGAAACAAAACTTACAAAGTGAGGATCGCGACTGTAGTATAGATCTAAGCTGTAAAATTGAGATTGAAGTCGCGATTTGAGTTGCTAAGGCTTGGGCTAGCTGAAAGGAGGCCAGGCGACTAGATTCCGGCGATCGATCGGCGTCTTGGGCACCGGAGAAGAGCCGGGTTGAAGGGGCGACGGGTTAGGGCTAGGGATTGGGTTTCTTTCTTTCCATCGCTACTGTGCCGCTTCTGCGTGTGGTTATTATTTTTGTTGAGTGTACGTGTAGTGTAGGTTATTATTATAATGTATATATATGTGTAATTTTTTTTTAAAAAAAAATAATAATAACAACGACAACGGTTTTAAATTGCGTTGTCGTAGAACCCAAAACAACGCAGATTAGACAACGGTTTTTTAAAAACCGTTGTCGTAAGTCAAAAAAAACGCTCATAGACAACGGTTTTAAAAACCGTTGTCTTTGACATATATACGACAACGGTTTTTAACAACCCGTTGTCGTTATTAATTTAAAAAAGATCTACGACAACGGTTTTTCTAAAAACCGTTGTCGTATACTAAAAGACAACGGTTTACATATAAAACCGTTGTCGTTTTAGTGTGGTTAATTACTAAATTTGTTGTAGTGTTGGTTCAACGTTCAGGGGCTCTTGTTCAATTCTCCTGATGGGAGGATCATCACTATCACTTTCATCATTTAGAACAGCTGTTTCCAGCCTATCTGTAAAATCTTTTATATTTATCTGAGATTGATCTGCACACATAGTATTCATCAAAAATAACATGAATGGTCTCCTATACTATTAGTGACTTATTATTAAATACCCTATAAGCTCGAATGACTGAGGAATAACCAATGAATATGTCTTCATCTACCTATTCATCGAAAGATATCAAGTGATGTTTGACATTGTCATGGATAAAGCATTTGCACCCAAAGATTTTGAAATATGATAAATCGGGTTTTGTGCCATTCCAAATCTCATAAGGTGTCTTGTTATGACTTTTTCTAATCATATATCTGTTTTGAGTAGAACAAGATGTATTAATTGCCTCAGCCCAAAGTCTTTGAGAGATATTAGAATCAACAATCATAGTTCTAGCTGCTTCCTTGAGAGTGCGATTCCTTCGTTCAGCAATACCATTTTGCTTCCTGGTAATCTAGATAGGATCCAATGGTTTTTTTTAAGAACTCAGTGCATCTATCACTCCTGATCCGATCTATCCTAGTATGTTTCTCATTTTGCAAACGTTTTAAAATTTTAATTAAGTGAGTGGCTGCCTGGTCTTTGGAATACAAAAATACTACCCAAGTAAATCGAGAGTAATTGTCTACAATTACCAGAGTATATCTCATTCCCTCTAAGCTTCTGACTGGTATAAGACCGAATAGGTCCATGTGCAATAAGTCCAAGCATTTGGCGGATGACATACACCCTTTGGTTTTAAAAATAGCTCTCACTTGTTTACCTAGTTGGCAAGCTGAACATACTTTGTTCTTTTTAAAATTTCTTTTGGGCAAGCCAAGAACCAGTTCATGTTTACTCAGATTCTTAATGGACTTACATTTTAAGTGGTTCAAACGTTTATGAAATAATCAATGCTTATCACTCTAAGAAACAAAACATGTAGGGGAAGGTGGTTGTTCACATTGCCAATTTATCCTATATGTGTTTTGTTCTCTTATTCCGGTTAACATGATTTCACCCTTACTAGATTTGATTGTGCATAAAACTCAACCATATGATCATTGTCACATAATTGTCTAATACTAATCAAGTTATAACATAGATTATCAACCAGTAATACATCATGATAACAATATTGCCATGGGTAATCTTACCCTTACCCACGGTCTTACCTTAGAGTTGTCACCAAAGATTATTTTTGGTCCTTTGTAGTATACGATTTCAGACAGTAAATCTTTGTTTCTGGTCATGTTCCTGGAGCATCCACTATCGAGATACCATGTAGTCTTTTATACCACTTTATTTTTCTCGGCTGATTTTATTACCTGCAAAATAAATATATGACTATGGTACCCTTATCTTATTTGGGTTCGAACTGTATTAGGCCTTTTGAGAACCACACTTGAATTACCCTAATGGGCTTACCCGTGTGTGAATCCAAAAAGTGAATCGTTCGAGGAATCTTATGGTGTGCTTATGAGTGATCTAGATACTACCGTGTGCTGTTTGAACTTTTGATTTTTGTTTTTCAGTCTGTATTAATTTTGAACAGGTCTGCAGTTGAAGTACTGGTATTATGTCACCCAATGATTCTTGTACTTAGATTGACTTTGTTCAAACCTCGCCTGACTAAAGTTAGATTGCTTTCCCTCTATTTGTTTATTCTTCTTTGGTTTGAACTGGGTCTCTCTTTTCCGAAGATTTTGTGGTTTCACATAACCTATCCCTCTGTGCTTAGCCTTGTTCTCATGGTGTATTGGATGTTCTACATTGATATCAGTCTCATTGTGTTCATATATCATACTAGATCGGACAAATCTTATGACATTAGGATTGTCCTTACTAAGATACGATTGAGTACTTTCCTCAGTATGAGTACAGTCATTTGAACCATATCCCAGGCCGGTTGTGTCACCTACCTGTTTTTGGTTTTCATGTATCTTACTTAATGAGGTAGAAGATTTATTCCAAGAGTTGATTTTTTTAAGCAAATTTTGATTTTCATTCAAAGTGGCTTGGAATAATCGTATCATGTTATCATTCTCTGTTGCTAATAGGGTTAGCTTTACCTTTAGATTGTCAAGTTCCTTTCGCTGCAAGCAGCTAGATTCTTTTGACTTATCAACAAGACTTTCTTTTTCTGCTTTTACTTCCTCGAATGGTATAGAGAGCTTCTGGTACTCATTATTCATGTCATTAAGTGCTTGTACTAAGTCTTCGCGTGTAAATTCAGACGAGTTAAAATCAAATACCTCAGTGTCGTCATCTCCCAATTGAGAGTTGGCCATTAGGCACTGAACTTGCTCCTCCTCTCTTAATTCAGATGAATTGTCTAAATGAGATGACTCAGATTCAGTTTCTGCTCACTTGTTTTTTTCTTCATCAGCAACTAGTACTCTTTGTTCTCTCTTCTTCTTGAAAGTTATTCTTTCTTCTTTTCCTTTCTTCTTCTCATAGTGCGGTTTCTTTTCATCATTCTTGGGCTTGGTACAATCTACAATGAAGTGGTTTTTCTTGCCACAGTTAAAACACGAGGGACCATCTTATGTATGGTCATGTCTATAGCGAGGTTTATTAAACTTTGTTTGATTTTTACGCATAAACATACCAAATTTCTTAATAAAAAGAGACATCGCCTCATTTCTCAGTTGCTCAGCTGTCTTCTTTGATGGTGCTTCCTCAATTGGTTGTGGTACGTCAGTTGTGGTCAAGGCTTTAGCAGGGTTAAAAGAATATGGCTCCTCTTCAGTTCTGATTCCGAGCTCAAACTCATAGGATTTGAGATCAGCAAATAAATCATGGAGCTCCAGTTTGCTTAAGTCCTTTGATTCTCTCATTGCTATGGTCTTGAAATCCCATTCTCTGGGCAATGATCAAATAACCTTCAAGGCAATTTCACGATTAGAGTATGTCTTACCAAGAGAAATAAGTTCACAGAAAATATTACTAAATCTCTCATCAAACTCAGCTATGGTTTCCCCTGAATTCATCTCGGCATTATCAAACTTCTGAATGGCCACTGTGAGCTTGTTTTCATTGGTCTGATCGTTTCCCTCGCATAATTGAGTAAGCTTTTCACATATTTCTTTTACTGTTGAGCATGTTTTGATCTTACTGAACATGTTCTTGTCAAGCGTCTTATAGAGAATATCCTTGGCCATGTTGTCAAGGTTTGCTTTCTTTTTGTCTTCAGCACTCCACTCTTCTCTGGGTCTTTCAATCATATATGGTTCACCACCTGAAATGGCTACAGTTGTATTAACTTTGAGGATATACATTGGGCCATCTGTAATGACATACCACATATCATCGTCTTGAGCAGATAGATGTGCATGCATACGTATTTTCCAGTCATCATAATCTTCTTTAGAAAACATATGAATTTTATTTAGTGATGTAATGATGCAAGATTGAATATCAATAGCTGAGAAAGAAACCCACTCTAATAGCACTTGTTGGGATCGGGTGTATGTGTAGAGGGGAGGGGGGGTGTAAATACACACTCTTAAAAATTTTCTGCTTTGAAGAGATTAGATTAAGTATCCTAGATAATAAGAGCTACTAAATGGTAGTGCAGAAATGGATCTCACCAAGCTAGGTGATAGTAATGGAAATATGATGCAATGCAGTAATGTAGATGTGCACATAATTGTTTATGGATGTTCGGAGCTCAATCTCCTACGTCACCCCTTCTTTCTCGTGGGAAGGATACACTAGAAGACTTTGGTTATTACAACGTCTTGTAATACACCCACTCCAAGATAGGACTTATCACTACCTAAAATGGAACTCCTAGATTTACACTGATAAGATCTAAAGTTCTTATCAAACATCTTTGGATGATGATGTGTATGACTAATTAAGCTTTTGAAAGCTTAGATTCTCAATTCTTTGGAGTGAGATCAATGTTGTTCAATCAGCATCTTGGATTTTAGTAACCATTGAAACGATCTCTTGAAGATCAGATATGCTTTAGCGAGGGTTAAGAGAGCAATAGGCTGTTGAAAATTTCTTAATGCTCTTGGATTGAAGACTTTGATAATGCTATTGGTTCACTTGAAGACTTTATAACATCTCTTTTTCTTTGATATCTGCACTTCTTCTTTAGTTGTTTTGTCAACGTTGTTCAAAGTGTCTTTTCAGGCAGATATTCCAGCAGATTATTTTTGGGCTAATAGCATTCAAACTCCTTGTGAAATTCCTATATAACGCAAAACCCCCTATAAAAAATTAATTAGCTATTAAGTCCTTTACTTTTCAAAAAATAAGCTAAAAACCCCTTGCACCAAAAGTTGTAGCAACACGCGCTTATAATGCACTTTGTCATGTTTTCTTTACTTTTTATTAACCCAAATGACTAAAATACCCTCAAAATTTTATAATATTTGTTGGTGGATTTTAATATCAAGTATCAACCCAAAGAACATAATATTTCAACAAATGCAATTGGTCATAATTTTCTTTTAATAAAATGGGAAAAGACTACTGGTTGAAATATTATACAAAATAGGGATAAGAAATAAAATTAAATCAAGAAAAGTAAAATCGATTTATTAATATTAAAATACATTGTGAAGTTGATAAAATAAATTAAAATTTGTATACTATTTTTTTTACACAAATGATAACAACAATATATGATCGATTCTGAAAAACTAAAATGAGATATATAGAAAATAAATTAAAGTTATTTTTTTTCTTTGTTAAAAATTTTAATAAAATATAAGGGTTAAAAAATCAAATTATGCCAAGTTAAACAGATTTATCAACATAAAAAAATATAATTGAGGAACATTTCATTTTTTTATAATTTTAAATAAATTAATATGTTATAAATGTATTGTTATTATAGATAATTATCTTTATCTAGGTAGATTTGGAAGATTTGTGATCAAAATAAATATGTCAAGATAATATATGTAAATTTGTATTCTATAATTTCCTCTATAAATAGGGGTGATGGAGTTCAATAAAATTTGCACCTGAGTATTGAATCGTATAATTATCTCTTCTCTCATGAATTCTCTCTACTCGTCTATCTTATTTCTCTCATGATTTATAACATAATATTAGATTTAACATGATTTGATCATTCATGTTCCTCCTTATATTAGGATCAGGGTATTCGAGTGTAATTTGATTTTATATTTTTAAAATCTAAAACAAATTTATCAATTAAGATTAGGTTGGGTTTAGATGGAAATATTTAAAATATATTCAAATGTATTTTTCTTGTTTAGAAAAATTACACCATAAATTTCAAATTCACTATTTTAATGTTTATATAATTTTTCATGTTAATTTAGGATGGATTTCAAGTCCACCCAACAATGAAAAAATTTGAAATTAATTCTACTTTACATAACTAATGTGTAAATAAGTATTGTATGGATTTAAAATTTTATCCATTGTTTCATTGTTAACTATAAATAAAATCGAAATCGATGGATTTCAAATTATTTCATCCAAACGCAACTTTAAAACATTCTCATCGTAATTTTTTATAAAATAACTAAATAAATAAAATGTATGATATATAAAAATTTAGTAATTTAAAATAATGAAAATCTCAATAGCAAAAATCAATCATATTAAAATATATTAAATATGTGAATTGAATTTTTAAATTTTTAATTCAAATTTCAGGTCAATGTTATTTTTTTACCAATTATCATTTACTCAGTATTTTACATTATTATTAATAAATTTCATATTATAATTCTTATTATTCGTTTGAATATTACTATTTTTATTTAGTTTATTATCACTAATAATAATATTTATTATTTTTATTACATATTTTTACAAATTTATGAAATAATAAAAATAACATATTTGATTAGAAATTGGCAGATATATTATTTTAAATAGTGATGTTTTTCTATTTTATAATATTAAAAATTTTAAAATTATTTAAGTAAAATATAACATGTTCAATCACTAGATAAAGACAAATTCGTCAAAAAAATATTATATTTTAGATTTGAGGGTATTTATGTCATTTAAATTAATAAAAAGTCAAAAAAGCATGATCAATTGCATTTGAGGCGCGTGTTTTCAAAACTTCTAACGCGAGGGGTTTTTAGCTTATGTTTTTTAATAGCTAATTATATTTTTATAGGGGGTTTTGTTATATTAAAAGTTCACAAGGGGGCCGAATGCTATTAACCCATTATTTTCCTCTTAAAGTGGAGTAAATTTTGCTGGACTTTTGAATATCTGTACTTGAGTTGCCGTTGTGTCTATTCAACGTTTTTTCACAATAAATGATGTGTACAACTAGAAACTTTTTATCTGACGGCTTCTTAAATGCTTGTCCTTTTTCATTTAATGTTTTCATGTCAAGTGTCCGTTAGTCACTGCATCTTGCTTGTGAGATCAATATATTTCTTGAGACTTTTACTCGGTTGACTTCAGTAATTGCTACTTATAGCTTTGATCGGTTGATGTCTTTTCATAAAGCCAGTTGGTGTTCCTGCGATCGGTTGACATTCATAGATCGGTAGATATCCTCATATCAGTGGATGTGCTCAGATCGGTAGATGTCTTCATATCATTGGATGTGATCAGATCGATAGATGTCTTCATATCAGTTGATGGGTTCCTGTTAGTACATCTAGATGGCGGCATCCTTATAACAATGATGTATTGTTTTCTTATCACCAAAAGTTAGGATTTAACATTCTCTCTTCTTATTTATTTTTCTTTATTTTATATTTATTATAATTTTATTTTATTTTCATGGTTTCTAGGTTTTCGGATCTCGGCGCTGATTTGGGTGTCATAATTGGAACATCATTATTTTTTTTTAACAGTTCAAATATTTCTATTGAATTTTAATTAAACATTAACACATTAAACGAATGTCTTAATGTGTGCTTTTGAATTTGATTTTTTCCTCAATCAATTGTCGCCATCCAAATTGCGTTGTTAGATTTTGTTAGTTTTTTTAGTTAAACTAGAAATTCGTTCAGTAATTATAATCACTCACTTTAATTGATTTTATAGATTAAATTTAGTAGTAAATATTCTAGTAATTAACTATTGATCTCTGTGAGAATCTCAGACTCAAAACTCGGATTATTATAATCTATCCTGATGCGTTTGCTAGTCTCAACCGATTTAGACGGTCACTATTCAAAGTCAAAGTCAAAAAACCCTAATTTTCTAAATTAAGTTCGAAATTCATACCTATAATCCTTGATTCCTAGGATGTTGTCAAAGGGACGAATAGCGGAGTGGAGATTGGATAATAACTTATCTGTTTGGTCGTTTGGGTGACAAAATAAAATGAATTTCCATGGCCATAAGGCCCATAATTAATGGCTGTTTCCGTGAGTTTGTGCTTTCTTTTTTTAAAATTTTTTTTTATCATAATTGCAAGAAATATAAACGGGTACCGACCTAAATGCATTCAAGTATTTCATATTTGAATAAATGGAAATGGAGGGAGTGGTTAATTTTAAATTAATAACCTCCAACTTTCATGATACACTAGTAATCCATGGCACACGCATTGCATATGCAACGAAAGAAATTTGACAAATACGTATGTGAATAACCTTTCACACGTTCTGAAAATAGGGCAACATATTACCATTAAACAATTTTTTCACAGATGAAAATATACACTCGATTCAAAAACAAAGATATTAACCAAAACCCATCTCCCCTGCTTGTTCATTCGGATCCTCAGTTAACATGAACTTTCGTCTTTTCTGTGAGGCTTACATTTTTTTGTTCAAAAAATTTCAGCACTACGGTGAATGTGGCTGCTGTCGATACGCTGAATATGTTAAAATACATACATTAAATTTTGTTCAATTTATCCAATTTTCATTGCCTAATTTATGTTCAAATTCACATAAAATGCAGTCACTCGTAAGAATACCTTGGTATAAGTTTACCAAATGTAGCTACCCTTTAAGGCATACTTAATGAATATGGAAAATATAAGAAACAGTATAGCATGAGAAATCTTATAAGTTAATGCAAAGATATCGCAAAACAACCATATGCAGGTGACTTTTATCAACTGAAAGAACTTTTCTCACCATCAGATTGTCTTTTTATATTAAGAACAAACATTAAAGTTTCAAATGATCATTGAAAAACATGCGCTACAACTCCAAAAATTTGGTTGGTGACATGTCATTGATCATATTTGCACAATTTTTAGAATTATTTTATCAGTATATTTTGAATGAATCTTGATGCGTTGAATTAGGATTCGAATATAAAATTATAATCAGAAAAGACCAAAAGTATTAAGCTATTATTTTTTGCTCAGTTTTTTTTAGATGGTATGCCATTAGTTTTATTTTTCAATGTTTTTTTTAGCAAAAAACAACCTGAAAAAAAAATGTTTCAATGATTTCTCACCCATTTCAAATGAGTTCATCATTTAAAATTTAAAAAAAAATACATTAATCTAACAAAACCAATCCTCGACCAAAAAACCAACCAACCCATAAATCCAAGAAATATAAATCTGAAATATAGGAAATAATTTGAGAGATCAAAATAATTGCAATGCACCTGGAAAAAATTAATTTAGATTTGAAAAATAGGAAAATAAAATTAATTTACAAACAAAGAGACTCGGGAATCAATTTTGAAACTTTCTTTATAAATTAAATGAACTTTTTAAATTCTAAATAAATCAAATAGCACAGATTGTGGAGAGAATTAAGTTATGTACCAATCTACCTTTAGTTGTGTTTATCCTTGAACCTGATAATGGAAATTCTGGATTAACAAACAAATAGAATGAATTACAGAATTCGATTAATAAAATTGAAGTCGATATTAGAGTATAAAGTTGATACCAAGATATTTATTCACTCTTAAATAAGAGTAATTTTTTTTGCACATCTTGCCGAACAACTTGATTGCACTATTTCAAAGATTCTTCTTTCATGCATCTATAGACACTAATTTGATTGGTAATGAAATATATAATAGAGGAGAGCTATCGTTCAAAACTCAAACTTGGTCAAAAAAATGTTTAATGCTAAAAAGAAAACATTGATCTGAAAACAAACCCGAATAAATGGATCCCTGAAACAGTGTAACCAACTCGGCTCTTCCACCCTTGATTTTATCCGATTTATCAGTAATCGACTCCAAAATTTTCCACTTTAGTATTCTCTCCTTTTCATTATTCCACGCCAACCCATTAACATGTTCTAGACCAACAATTTTGTTGTCTCAAGATTTTAAAAAAAGGTTTAAAAGAAAATGATGGGAAGGGACATGAACAAATTTAACGTTCAGAAAAGGTGGCTAGAAGTCTAGGAGAAAAAGAAGAACAATTATGCGCAGACTATTTGAATTTTGAAGAATACGGTTAATACCTTGAAGCAATTTTTAGATTGTGGAAGTAGTTGTGTGAAGATTACCTAAAAATCCACTCAAGGAAGGTTATACAACAAATAATGAGAAGGTAAAAATGTGAAAAATATTTTGTGTATTTTGATCATACTAAAACAGTTTTGGAAAAATTGCATATATCACCCATGTGAAATCCCGTGTTCGCTGATAACCTTTTGTGAAATTTTTTTGAGCTAATAACTCCCTATGATTTCACATTTACAGCACACCCTTACCATTCAAAATTTTAATATAATAAAAAATAAAAATGACGAAATTGACCCTATCCTATCTTCCCCAAGGAAGTACAGATCTGTTAAATTGATGTGTGCGTTTTGTTCGTCTGGACAGGAGGGTCACAAATCGGGATTTCTTTCGGAGTTGGTCGAAATGTTGGAGAACGCGGCGATCAGATCAATTAGGATTGATACCCGGTGCAGCGGAAGTTTAAAATTTTTGTATGGAACGATTCCATAATAGGTATCAACCTTACGATTAAATTGTGTGTGTAAAAATTAAATAACAATTATAAAATTTTTACCTTTAATCTCGAATCGAGATTTTGGACACCAACAGATTTCTCTGCTCTTGTTGTATATCCCTGGAACTGATGGACGAACTGTTCTTCAATCAGGTCCACGAACGGATATTTAATCCCTCTGATAGATTGCACTAGAAAATCTATCAGAAGTTTCTACAAAGAGAATTAACGAATTTGATCCGTTAAACCAAACTGTAATTCAAAATCACAGGCTGGATTTTTCTCGAGCAGAGGGAGAGGGGGCGGCCACCTTTTAGAAAATTAACTAGGGTTTTCAAAAATTTTGTGACCTGTTGTGTCTAATTTCTGTACTGCAATAACTTATTTATAATGTAGGCCACTAACAGCTTAGGGCCCATTAGTCATAAGTTCAAGCCCGACAAGCAAAGCCCGCATGTTCAGAAATTAATATAAAATTCATCGTGACTCCGATTGATAAACCGATTTCACCAATGTGCACAGAAACCATTTCTGCACCTTTTAAAGTCAAGATAAATTTTTCTGAATCCGAATTCAGTGATTTCCAAAAATGGCCATCCCTATGTCATTTTAGGAAATCTTACTCCTCTACTCTTAAATAAGAAGTCCAACTTCTTCGTTCATTAAATTTAACTCTTTAAATTTAACTATCTCAACGGGGATTAAAAATCCATTACACTGTGTGACCCTCAATGGTTCAGGGATACAGCTAGCCGTGGGCTCACAAATCCTTGTGACTCGGAACAACAATTTCCGACTTGCCCATCGAATCATGGTAAGAGCGTCTAGCAACATCGCCCCATGATTCCCTAGGTATCACTGATAGTGCCTACAAGAACCAATAGATTTTGGTTAGCGTACAGTACGGTCCCTTCATCCATATATCCCGATCGAATCAACAACCATTGGTATATCGAGAGTCGCTCGAGATTCGATAACTATGCAATATATCTTGAAGATCAAATAGTGACATCGCATGTGCTACTAAGAAACCATTTCTTAAATCACATCATGTACTCTGGCCAGAGATTCGTCACACTAATATCTCCTAAGATCGCATAGGATATCCACACTCGCAAGTATGTGGTGAATCCTTGACAACAAAGCATCGACTCCTATATGTGTTGTAACTGTACCCAATCCCGACACCTGATGACCCCAATAGAGTCGGTAAACGAGTCAAAGCACAGTACTAGCATATAGAGTCTCAATGATGTTTCAAGTAGTAAGGACTAATGGTGTACAACCAAAACCGCGGACTTTATCCACTCGATAAGTGATAACCACTTGGAAAGTCCGGATAGAGTAGTTCGATCATTCATCATATGAATATCCATTTGCATGCTTCGAACATCTCTATGTTCCTTACCAATAAAACGTGGTACTCTGCATCGCAAATGCTAGTCTCAAACTCGAGCGATCCTTATCCTTATTATCGGACGGCTCAATCGACTAGGAACAGTTTAGAATATACAGTGACTATAAGATGTGTTTCATGATAGACATCTCCATGTTCTACCACATCTTACATACACTATAGTATATTCAAGGTCTTTATCAAAACAACAATAGTATATCACAATATAACAATATGAAGAAAGATAAAGTCATTGCCATTAATAAAAGTGTAAATTATATTAAACAAAAGATTGTTTATACAAAGAGTCATCAAAGCCCTTAGCCACAAGTTGGCTCACCGGGCACCCACTCTTTCAATCTCCCACTTGCCCTAAAGCCAACTAGTCATACTACGTAGACCCATTGCTTCGCGATGTTTGTCAAATAATGGTCCTGGAAAGGGCTTAGTAAGTGGATCAGCGATATTGTCTGCAGAGACCACTCTTTCGACAGTGATGTCTCCTCTTTCCACAATCTTCCGAATGATGTGGTATTTCCTCAGTACGTGTTTGGATCTTTGATGAGACCTTGGTTCCTTTGCCTGAGCAACGGCACCCGTGTTGTCACAGTACACCGGGACTGGACCAACAACTTCAGGAATGACGCCCAACTCTTGGACGAAATTCCTCATCCAAACGGCCTCTTTAGCAGCAGCTGATGCTGCAATGTATTCTGCTTCAGTGGTGGAATCCGCTGTGGTGTCCTGCTTGGAACTCTTCCAAGAGACAGCACCGCCATTGAGCATGAACACAAATCCAGAGGTTGACTTCGAGTCATCCACGTCACTTTGGAAGCTAGAGTCGGTATAGCCTTCCAATTTTAGTTCTCTTCCTCCATATACCATGAACATATTCTTAGTCCTTCGTAAGTACATGTCCTTCACGGCTTTCCAATGCATTTGACCGGGATTAGCTTGATATCTGCTCGTGACACTCAAAGCAAATGCTACATCCGGTCTGGTAGATATCATCCCATACATGATACTACCTATGGCTGACGCATATGGTACATGTGTCATTTTCTCCATCTTTTCATCTGTCTTGGGACACATAGACTTGGATAGAGAAACTCCATGACACATGGGTAGATGTCCTCTCTTGGACCCATCCATTGAAAACCGTTTCAATATGGTGTCGATGTAGGTTGACTGAGTGAGTCCTATCATTCTCTTAGATCTATCTCTATAGATCTGTATCCCTAGAATATAGGATGCCTCACCCAAATCCTTCATCGAGAATCTACCTGATAACCATATCTTTGTTGACTGCAACATCCCTACATCATTCCCAATGAGTAGGATGTCATCAACATAAAGTACTAAGAATGTAACAGCATCCTTAACTACTTTCTTGTACATGCATGGTTCCTTCGGATTCTTGATGAAACCAAAATCTTTTATTGTTTCATCAAATTTTTGGTTCCAACTTCTTGATGCTTGTTTTAGACCATAAATTGATCTCTGAAGCTTGCATACCTTATGCTCGCTTCCCATGGATGTGAACCCCTCAGGCTGCTTCATATAGATTTCTTCCTTAATGTCTCCATTAAGAAAAGCAGTCTTCACATCCATTTGTCATATCTCATAGTCATACCATGCAACTATGGCAATAAGGATTCTTATGGACTTGAACATTGCAACTGGCGAAAAGGTTTCATCATAGTCAACTCCTTGTCTTTGAGTATAAACTTTTGCCACCAATCGCGCCTTGTAGGTCAATACCTTACCATCAGGCCCAAGCTTTCTCTTGTAGATCCATTTACACCCTATTGGAACAATTCCATCGGGAGGATCTACTAAAGACCAAACTTGGTTTGTATGCATCGAATCTATTTCCGACTGCATAGCTTCAAGCCATAAATTTGAATCCACATCAGAAATTGCTTCCTTGAAGTTTCTTGGATCACATCCAACATCGGGTTCATCTTGATCCCCTTCAAGAAGAAGACCATATCGAATAGGAGGTCTAGAAGTCCTCTCGGATCTTCTAGGTATAGGCGTGTCCAGCAATGGTTCCTGAGGTGTAGGATCGTTATTTTGTATTTCGGGTTCTTCTCGAATTTCTTCGAGTTCCATCATCTCGCCTTTCTTATCCAATAAGAACTCCTTCTCCAAAAAGGTGGCATTCCTTGAAACAAACACCTTTGTTTCAGCAGGATAATAGAAATAATATCCGATTGAATTCTTCGGATACCCTACAAAATAACATAAGCTGGATCGACTATCCAACTTATCTCCCACTGTCCGCTTCACGTAAGCAGGACATCCCCAAATCCTCAAGTACGAATACTTAGGAGCTTTGCCATTCCATAACTCGTATGGTGTTTTGTCCACTGCTTTAGTGTTGATGTTGTTCAACAACAATACCGCCGTTTCAAGCGCATAGCCCCAAAACGAAGGTGGAAGCTCAGTGAATCTCATCATGGACCGAACCATGTCCAACAAAGTTCGATTACGACGCTCCGATACACCATTAAGCTGTGGTGTCATAGGAGGAGTCCACTGAGAGAGAATCTCATTCTCTTTTAGATAGTCCAAAAACTCGGTACTTAAGTATTCTCCACCTCGATCCGATCGAAGTGCTTTAATACTTTTACCTAGCTTGTTTTCTACTTCAGCCTTGAATTCTTTGAACTTTTCAAATGCTTCAGACTTATATTTCATTAAATATAAATACCCATACCTTGAATAATCATCAGTAAAGGTAATGAAGTAGGTGTGGTCATATTGAGTCCCAACTCTAAATGGACCACAAACATCTGTATGGATCAAATCCAACAGATTTTGACTACGCTCAGGTTTCCCCTTAAAAGGAGATTTAGTCATTTTTCTTTTTAGGCAGGATTCACAAGTAGGTAGAGAGTTAATATCAGACATATCAAACATGCCCTCTTCCACTAGCTTATTCATCCTCCTTGAGGAAATATGACCTAGCCTAGCGTGCCAAAGGTTTGCCGGGTTTTGGCTATCGATTTTCCTTTTGTTTGTTGTTGCCGGTTTATCAACATAATTTATTGGAACGTCTTTTAGTTTTAAGTTGTATAGATCGTTTTCAAGTTGTCCATTTCCAATTAAACATTCATTCTTGTAAATATTGCAAATCTCATTCACAAAATTGCAAGAATAACCATCTCTATCAAGCATAGAAACAGAAATAATGTTTTTAATCAAATCCGGAACAAATAAAACATCTCTTAAAAGTAACTTAAAACCGTTCTGCAAAAATAAATAAACATCTCCCACGGCTTTAGCTTCAACTCTGGAACCATTTCCGAGCCTTAGCTGGGTCTCACCCATTCTAAGCCTGCGACTTCTTGTCATCACCTGCAAATCATTGCAAATGTGAGATCCACATCCGGTATCCAATACCCAAGAAGTAGTATTAAGTGAAACATTTATTTCAATATAGAACATACCCTTCGCAGTTCGCAACTGCTCTAGATATTCCTTGCAGTTACGCTTCCAATGACCGGGCTTCTTGCAGTAATGGCAAACATCCTTGGATTTTTCCATGTTTGAAGCCTTTGTCTTGTACTTCTTCTCGGGTTCGATTTTCTTGGGTGGGGCAGAACGTTTCTTACCCTTTGTACTTGACCCCTTCTTAGCAGAAGAAGAGGAGCCCACCAAGAGAGCCGGTTTATCCTTCTTTAATGTGGATTCATATGTCACAAGCATATTGACCATCTCTTCAAGGGAGGCCTCTATCTTGTTCATATTGAAATTTACCACAAATCCGTCAAACGAAGAAGGAAGAGACAGAAGTAGTAAGTCCACGTTGAGTTCATGCTCCAACACCAAATCAAGGGTTACCAACTTCTGTATGAGCCAAATCACTCGTACCCCATGATCACGGACCGAAGTCCCTTCACGCATGCGACACGTCATTAGCTCCTTTACAGTAGCGAACCTTTCAGCCCTCGATTGAGCCCCAAAAAGTTCCTTGAGTTGAACGTGAATGTCAGCAGCATTCACGGTGTCCTAAAATCGCCTCTGGAGTTCATCAGACATCGAGGCTTGCATATAGCATTTGGTCTTGATATCATGATCCCACCATGTATCAAGCTTGGCTAACTCCTCCGGACTTACGTCAGCTGGTGCTTCCTTCGGAGGAGATTTTTCTAACACGTAGAGCATCTTCTCCGAAGTCAAGACAATCTTCAACTTACGGAACCATTCCGTATAGTTTGCGCCAGTCAACTTATTTTGTTCGAGGATCGAGAAAAGTGGATTACGCGAATTCATCTTATGAAATACTGAAAAGAAACAGACAAATATCAGTGATTGTTTAAGCAATTTACTAAGACATAAAATAGGCGATATTTATTTTATGAATCTCACTCCCACTATTTTAACGATTTCACTACCCTCTAGTGAAAACGGGAAACTGTTTTCCTTAGTGAGAACATGGAGTCCAATTGACAATCTATGGTCCCGAATAATATCAGCCAACCATAATTTCAAAAGGTAGAGCCCAATTGCTTCCAAAGCAACCTCCATGTTTTTACCTCATGTCCAATAAGGGCCCAATAATATGACGCCGTTTATTGTGACATGTCAAGATGACCCATCAATATTAAGTTGTGATGGACGGTCGCCATGTGGATCCCCCAATAATATGAGCCGATCCCATGGGATTTCCACCCAACTTACAACATGTGTCGATCCAATGTACAGCTTTCCGACGAACGGGCCCCCCCAATAATATGAGCCGGACCGTATCCGCGGGTAGCATCTCATACATTGATCGTTGATGGAAGGTAGGAACATTTAAACAAATTTAAATTTCCTTTATTTATCTTGATATCAATTTTAAATCATATTTAAAATGAGGGATTTTAAATTATAAAAATTTGTCTCATCATTTTTAAAATTTTTGTATGCTTGCCGGATTCACACAATTATGTCTAAAACATGCATACAACTATAATATCACATATTATATAGGATGATCGATTCCATTTCTAATCGACCCGTGGTTGCCAATCACGAGTCTTAGTCCAATCCTAGGTAATATGCAGTATGCAATGCAATCCTATTACATTTGCTTCCAATTTACATTTCTTCTGTCTTTATTGTCTGCTGGGCCCACCTCCATCTTCAAATCTTGATCTCCCACTAAATCTAATGTATTTACAATAAATAACAATGACAAGTAGGGGATACATTTTTAAGGGGTGGGAACGGGCCATAAACCAAGCCCACTTTTATTACATATGACATTCATATTGGGCCATAAACCAGGCCCATTAATAAAACCAACAACAATAAAACAAATGTAAATTCCTAACATACACCTACAAAATTGGTCATGGCAATCGATCATCCTTATCCAATAACATTTAATTCAAAATTAATTTATTGGATAACATGCAATGGCAATTTAAATTTAAAAGGATAAAATCATATTTCATACATAAAATCTTATTTTACATACAAAATCATATTTTATCTTTTTATCAAATAAAATCATATTTTATCTATAAAATCCAATTTTATACATAAAATCATATTTTACTCAATATATCCATAAGATCATATCTTATCATCAATTGTACCAAAAATAATTAATTTCAAAATTCAATTAAAGGATAAAATATTAAAATTTTCGAAAAATTCAAATTTATCCAAAAATCAATTTTAAAATTTTCGGACTCGAACAATTCAATCCGACGCCTCGTGGACCAATCAAAACAATTTTCGATCGGACCAAAAATAGAATTTTAACATATTAAAATTTAATTTAAAAATTAAAAAATAATTTTTCCCGCGGGCCGCCCGGGACATTCCCGGGCTGCTCGCGCCCTAATGGGGTCGGGCCGGGCAGCCCGGCTGCCCCTGGGCAGCGATCACATCGCTGCCCATGGGCAGCGCCGAGCGCTGCCTTGCGCAGCGCCCAGCGCTGCGCCGGGTAGCGCCGTGCGCTGCCCGAGGCAGCGACCATCGCTGCCCCCCCCCCCCGGGCAGCGATCCAATCGCTGCCCGGGTTTTTGCCCGAAAATTTTTTTTTTTTTATTTTTAAAATATTTATTTTGTTTCAAAAACCGAGGCCAAAAAATTTTTTGTACAATCGATTAAATTTAATCGCTTGATCTGAGCAACCTGGCTCTGATACCACTGTTGTAGAACGCGGCGATCAGATCAATTCGGATTGATACCCGGTGCAGCGGAAGTTTAAAATTTTTGTATGGAACGATTCCATAATAGGTATCAACCTTACGATTAAATTGTGTGTGTAAAAATTAAATAACAATTATAAAATTTTTACCTTTAATCTCGAATCGAGATTTTGGACACCAACAGATTTCTCTGCTCTTGTTGTATATCCCTGAAACTGATGGACGAACTGTTCTTCAATCAGGTCCACGAACGGATATTTAATCCCTCTGATAGATTGCACTAGAAAATCTATCAGAAGTTTCTACGAA
Organism: Henckelia pumila; assembly: GCF_033568475.1. Lineage (NCBI taxonomy): Eukaryota > Viridiplantae > Streptophyta > Magnoliopsida > Lamiales > Gesneriaceae > Henckelia > Henckelia pumila. The sequence goes on from NC_133121.1 coordinate 66,839,742, forward strand.
GAGAATTAACGAATTTGATCCGTTAAACCAAACTATAATTCAAAATCACAGGCTGGATTTTTCTCGAGCAGAGGGAGAGGGGGCGGCCACCTTTTAGAAAATTAACTAGGATTTTCGAAAATTTTGTGACCTGTTGTGTCTAATTTCTGTACTGCAATAATTTATTTATAATGTAGGCCACTAACAGCTTAGGGCCCATTAGTCATAAGTTCAAGCCCGACAAGCAAAGCCCGCATGTTCAGAAATTAATATAAAATTCATCGTGACTCCGATTGATAAACCGATTTCACCAATGTGCACAGAAACCATTTCTGCACCTTTTAAAGTCAAGATAAATTTTTCTGAATCCGAATTCAGTGATTTCCAAAAATTGTCATCCCTATGTCATTTTAGGAAATCTTACTCCTCTACTCTTAAATAAGAAGTCCAACTTCTTCGTTCATTAAATTTAACTCTTTAAATTTAACTATCTCAACGGGGATTAAAAATCCATTACACTGTGTGACCCTCAATGGTTCAGGGATACAGCTAGCCGTGGGCTCACAACTCCTTGTGACTCGGAACAACAATTTCCGACTTGCCCATCGAATCATGGTAAGAGCGTCTAGCAACATCGCCCCATGATTCCCTAGGTATCACTGATAGTGCCTACAAGAACCAATAGATTTTGGTTAGCGTACAGTACGGTCCCTTCATCCATATATCCCGATCGAATCAACAACCATTGGTATATCGAGAGTCGCTCAAGATTCGATAACTATGCAATACATCTTGAAGATCAAATAGTGACATCGCATGTGCTACTAAGAAACCATTTCTTAAATCACATCATGTACTCTGGCCAGAGATTCGTCACACTAATATCTCCTCAGATCGCATAGGATATCCACACTCACAAGTATGTGGTGAATCCTTGACAACAAAGCATCGACTCCTATATGTGTTGTAACTGTACCCAATCCCGACACCTGATGACCCCAATAGAGTCGGTAAACGAGTCAAAGCACAGTACTAGCATATAGAGTCTCAATGATGTTTTAAGTAGTAAGGACTAATGGTGTACAACCAAAACCGCGGACTTTATCCACTCGATAAGTGATAACCACTTGGAAAGTCCGGATAGGGTAGTTCGATCATTCATCATATGAATATCCATTTGCATGCTTCGAACATCTCTATGTTCCTTACCAATGAAACGTGGTACTCTGCATCGCAAATGCTAGTCTCAAACTCGAGCGATCCTTATCCTTATTATCGGACGGCTCAATCGACTAGGAACAGTTTAGAATATACAGTGACTATAAGATGTGTTTCATGATAGACATCTCCATGTTCTACCACATCTTACATACACTATAGTATATTCAAGGTCTTTATCAAAACAACAATAGTATATCACAATATAACAATATGAAGAAAGATAAAGTCATTGCCATTAATAAAAGTGTAAATTATATTAAACAAAAGATTGTTTATACAAAGAGTCATCAAAGCCCTTAGCCACAAGTTGGCTCACCGCGCACCCACTCTTTCAATGAAGGAAAACCAGTCGGCTTCGAGGTGAGTACCTGCGTAAGATTAGAGCAGTAGTTCGACAGATTGAGGGAAGAAAATGAAGGGAAAAATGTCTAGGATTGTAGGGGAGGTGAAGAGGAGTCTAAAGCAAGCAAGGAACGTCGAAAATACGGCTGACTGGAGTCGTGATCGGAGAAGATGAAGGTGACGGGTTCAATAGCCGAACTGATTGGGTATCATTTAAGGGTATTTCTGACCAAATTTATAAAAATAACACTTGCATTTTCGCATCTGACAGCGCGTGAGCCACAAAACACAGCGAGAGGGGTGCGTGTACTATCGATCCAAAAACACAAGGGGTTTTAGCTTAAAAAAATTTCACAAGGTGTTATCAGCGAACACGGGATTTTACAAGGGTGATATATGCAATTTCCCCAACAGTTTTTGTAGTAGCCCGTAACCAAAATCAGTGATTAATGGATTAATCAACGATAATTAAATAGATTGGGTACCGGACGGATCGGAAGCTCCGATGCAGGATCGGAAGCTCCGATGGTATTACTTCAGGCATGACGTGTTGCAGGATCGGAAGCTTCGATCAGGATCGGAAGCTCCGATCACCCCTATCCGAAGTCAACCAGTGATAGTTTGACACGTGGCAGATAAGGATCTTCGAAAGCTCCGATGGCAGGATCGGACGTTCCGATCGTGGTCTATAAATAGAAGGCCGAGGCTTCACTTTCATTTGCCAATTCCGAGAATCCCTCTCTATTCCAGGAATATTTGAGTAGTTCTAGTCTTCATAGGCTTGACCCGGGGGTTGGCGAGGCGTTCGATAGTCGTAGCGGAGTTGTGCCCAAGTTCTGGAGGCATCAACATCAAAGGGCTAACGACGGACGAAGGTATAGCTTTTGCTTCCTAAAAATATTTAGGAGTATGCTTTAGCTTAGTTAAGGCTTTTAGAGCGCTATAATGATAGTAGTATCATTTGGCAGTGTAGAGCAGACTATAGGCGTGGACCTAGAGTTGGTAGAGCTTGCACTGATTTGAGGTACGAAAGTACTGTTCGAGATATCGTGACTGAGTATGCATGTATTATGTGACTGCATGGTTTATATGTCATTGATTTATGCTGCATTCATTTGCATACTGAGCTATCTCCTTTGAGATGTCTATTAGTATGGTTGTACCCTATCCTGTTAGTGGATGGACTTCCATGGCTTTGGGTCCGGTAAATCCACTGGTATTATGGTATGGGAGCCACCTCCTGAAGCGACGACACAGCGTGCTACATACCAGGGCCCGGTCTGTCTTTGTCTCTGATCCTTGACCTCGAGTTTATAGGGAGTTCACTTTGCATGCATGTATAATCATACTCTCGTGCTGAGCGTTTTATGCTCACGTCTCGTACTCTGTGTTTCTGGACACCCTATTCCATGGGGCAGGTTTGCGATTGGACGAGGCGGGTGGATCCAAGAGGGGCTAGGCAGTGGTTGGCCAGCTGGAGCTTCGCCTAGGTTTTATTCTGTTGTTATTGGATTGATACAACTGTTCGATTTGGTTGTATAATATTTGGGTATTTTACAGATTCCTTGCCTTGGGATTATTTATTGTTTATGGTTTCCGCAGTTGAATTCTGATTACTATTTTGATTAAGTTAATTGCATGCCTAAGTTCTGTTTAGTAGATGATCTAGGTAAGGATCACTACATTTATGGTATCAGAGCATGCAAAGTATTCTTGGGATTTAGATTCTACAAAAGATAACCGTTAGGTTAATTTTGTAGATGGCAGATCATGATGACCAGAGTTCTCATGGCAGTATTGGTGGGCGTTGGGGTGATGCCGACCGGGAGCCTCGTCAGGAACGTCGCCATCGTCATCGAGATGAGGACCGTTTCAGTGTACGTCGATTCTTGTAGATGGGGCCTAAGCCATTGGTTGGAGGTGAGTCTCCGAAGGATGCGGAGAACTGGTTAGACCGCATGGAGATGACTTTTCAGACTTTCCAATGCACCGAGGAGCAGAAGATGGAGACCCTTGGTTATCTTCTAGATGGACGTGCGCGCAGGTGGTGGAGGTTTACTTCTGCACCTTTTGTTGCGGCGAGAGGAGTGGCCACCTGGGCCGAGTTCCGCACAGCTTTTCAGAAGCTGTATTTTCCTCCTGCACTACGCCAGTCGAAGGAGGGCGAGCTACTGAGTCTGCGACATGGAGCCATGTCTATTGATGAGTATCAACAGAAGTTCTTTGATCTGCTATCCTATTGCCCCTGACAGCTCTGGGATGAAGTATAATCTGTTCCTTCAGGGCCTTAACCCTGAGATCCATGATCGTGTGGCGGTTGGTGATGACATGTCTTTCGAGGGTTTGGTGAGCCGTTGTCACCAGGCGGAGGACAGCATTCGACGGAATAGGTCTTTCTCTCAGTCGAGACCTGCTAGTTCTTTGGGTCCCCGTGCCCAATCTTTCAAGAACTCTGGATCTACTTCTTCTTCCTCTGGCTCTGCTGGTGTTGTCCGTTTCGGAAAGAATGACAAGTGTGATCACTGTGGGAAGAACCATCTATCCGACAAGTGTCGTAAAGCTTCTGGAGCTTGTTTTCGTTGTGGAGAGACTGGTCATATCCGGAGGGATTGTCCACTATCTGGGGGAGGCGGTTCTGGTTCTGGTTCAGGATCTGGTTCTCAGGCCACCATTCAGCAGAGGTCGCAAGGACAGCCTGCTGGGAGTTCTCATTTGAGGCCATGAGCTTCTGGTCAGGTGTTTGCCCTGAGACATGATCAGGCAGTGGAGGAGAATGAGAAAGTCATCGCAGGTACATTTCTACTTTATGGTATACCTGCTCTTGTACTTATTGACACTGGTGCATCTCATTCCTTCATTTCTGCACGTTTTGTTAAGAGGCATAAGTTACCATGCATTGCACTAGACGTAGTGATGTCTGTTTCTACTCCGATGGGACAATCTTCTTTGGCTAAGCGTCTAGTGATGGGTTGCCATTTAGAGTTCGAGGGGAACATTCTGTTAGTGAATCTCATGGTTCTTGCGATGGACGACTTTGATTGCATTCTGGGAATAGATATGTTGACTACCTATCGAGCTTCAGTGGACTGCTATCAGAGATTAGTACGCTTTCATCCGGAAGGGAATGATAGCTGGTTTTTCTATGGAGAGGGAGCTCGACCCCCGATGCCTTTGGTATCAGCTTTGAGAGCCTGTCGAGCTCTAGAGTCTGGCGGGGAAGGCTACCTTATCTATGCAGTTGATTTGTCCGCTGAGAGTATTGGGATAGAGAGTATTCTTGTTGTGGATGAATTTCCAGATGTATTTTCTGATGAGATTCCGGGTTTTCCTCCTGTTAGGAAAGTCGAGTTTGGCATAGAGTTGATGCCGGGTACTTTGCCTATTTTTCGAGCACCGTATCGTCTGGCTCCGTCAGAGATGCGTGAGTTGAAGAATCAGCTACAGGATCTTTTGGACAAGGGGTACATTCGACCTAGTGTATCTTCTTGGGGAGCTCCTGTTCTCTTTGTGAAGAAGAAGGATGGGTCGATACGGCTGTGCATTGACTATCGGCAGCTGAATTGAGTCACTGTGAAGAACAAGTATCATTTGCCTCATATTGATGACTTGTTTGATCAGCTGCAGGAAACTTCAGTTTACTCCAAGATTGAATTGAGATCTGGGTATCATCAGTTGAGAGTCCGAGATCAAGACGTAGCCAAGACTGCATTCTGTACTTGCTATTGGCATTACGAGTTTCTAGTGATGCCATTTGGTTTGACTAATGCGCCGGCTATATTCATGGAAGTTGCAGATGCCTTGAGCCGAAAGCTTTGTTCTTTATCTCTTTCTACTATCGGTGTTTCTCAGTTGATCGATGATTATTGCACTTCTAGTTTAGAGTTTGAAATAGATAGGGAGACTATCAGAGTGTTTGCTATTCAAGCCGAGCCGGAGTTGTTTGTTGCAATCAGAGAAGCACAGAAGTCTGAGCCGAGCATTCAGATTTCAGTAGAGAAAGTCAGATCGGGTCATCAGTCTGAATTCCAGGTTAGAGATGATGTTTTGCTTGTGAATAACCGTATTGTTGTGCCTGATATTTCGGATTTGAGCCAGCGTATTCTCTGAGAGGCTCATTGCAGTCGGTTCAGTGTTCATCCTGGAGGTCGTAAGATGTACAACGATCTGAAGATTCAGTTTTGGTGAAAGAGAATGAAGAGCGACGTAGCGAGGTTTGTATCTCGGTGTTTGAATTGTCAGTAGGTGAAAGCAGAGCGAAAGCGACCAGGAGGTCTGTTGCACAGTCTATCTGTTCCTGAATGGAAATGGGATCACATTTCCATGGATTTCGTCACGAAGCTACCACGATCCGTTCGAGGATGCGATGCTATTTGGGTAGTGATCGACCGATTGACGAAGTCTGCTTGTTTTATTCCGTACAGGATGACGTATCGTCATGATCAGATGGCTGAGTTGTATGTTAGCAATGTTTTGAGGTTGCATGGGGTGCCGAAGTCGATCGTTTCAGACAGAGACCCTAGATTCACTTCGCAATTCTGGCACAGTCTTCAGGAGGCACTTGGTACTCGATTTCATCTGAGTACAGCTTATCATCCTCAGACCGATGTACAGTCAGAGCGGACTATCCAGACGTTAGAGGATATGCTGCGAGCGGTAGTGCTAGATTTTGGCACTAGTTGGCAGGATTCTTTGCCTCTTGTCGAGTTTTCTTACAACAACAGCTTCCAAGAGAGTATCGGTATGGCGCCTTTTGAGGCATTGTACGGTAAGAAATGCCGATCTTCGCTGTTTTGGGATGATTTGTCCGAGCCACCAGATTTGGAGTCGGAAATTCTTCGAGATATGGCAGAGCAGGTTAAGATCATTCAGACCAGAATGAAGTCAGCTCAAGATAGGCAGGCGAAGTATGCAAATATCAGGCGTAGACCTCTGAGTTTTGATCAGGGAGTGTAGTAACACGCATTTCTGATTAGTGATTAAATGAGTAATTAATCACGTGATTATGTTTAGATTAAGTAAAACATGATTAAGTAAGTTCCTGTTGGGATAAAGTAATTCAGAAATGGATTCAGAGCACTCGAATTAGTTGAATTAGTTCAGCAGGATCGGACGATCCGAAGAGGAGTTCGGAGGATCCGAAGTGGATCGGAAGCTCCGTGCCAGGATCGGAGGCTCCGATCGAGATCGGACGCTCCGTCGGCAAGATCGAAAGCTTCGATCTGGACCAGGGCACATGTCATTGCTTACGTCAGCAAGGTGACGTCATGGCTGACGTAATATTGAGCGATCAGACGCTCCGAAGGTGCGATCGGAGGTTCCGATCGAGTTCGGACGGTCCGAACCGGGTTTGAAGGCTCCGAACGTTGCCTATAAATAGAGGGTCCGAGAATTCATTTTCTCGCACCAATTTCCTCTCTTCTCTCTCGATTCCTAAGCCTTCTAACTCAGATCTGGGGAGATCTAGGCATCCTACGGGGAATCCGGAAGTGGCTTAGTGATCTAGACATCATCGCGGAGCTACGGCCTAGTTTTGAGGCTACCGTCAGCAAAGGGCTAACGACAGACGCAGGTATAGCTTTGGCATCCTAAAAATATTTAGGAGTATGCAATAGCTTAGTTAAGGCTTTTAGAGCTTTATTTTTGATGCATGGATGTTTGCATTGTAGTAGTTAGTAGACTGGACTAGTAGGCTTGGAGTCTAGACCAGCAGAGCTAGGTTTGACCAGCAGTGTTAGAGGTACGTAAGTACTGACCGAGATAGCCGACATGATATATTTGCTTATATGTTGCATGAGTATGTGCTATATGTTTTATCATGTTTTAGCATGTTTTACCGTCTTAGCACATACATGATTTTACGGGTGACTGCATCCGGAGAGATGTGAGTCATTGACAGTCTCCATAAGGAACAATGATCTTATTTTGGACTCGAGTCAGGTATGACAGTTTCCATATGAGGCTTGTATCCTGTTTTGGATTCGGGTCAGGATGGGATTGGCTCAGCCCTGATATGGAGTATACGAGTACCCCACGGAGTAGCTCTCTAGCCGGTACTGTATATTCCCGGCGCCATGAGCAAGTGTTTTCACTTGAGTTTTAAATCATCTATGTGCGCATATTTGTATTTATATCATTGCTTCATATTGAGCGTTCTAGCTCACGCCCCTGTGTTTGGGTATCGTGTACCTTGTGGCAGGGCAGGTTTGAGGCTGGACGGTCCAGGCGGCTCTTAGCAGGATTGAGCTTGGGGAGTACGAGGTTGTAGAGGGAAGTGATTTATTTACCCGGAACCTTCGATTTGGTTGTATAACAGTATTTATACACTTGTGATAGCGTCGGTTGTATTCTGCCGATTGGATTTGTTGTATTTTAATTATCCGCACTTTGTGCTTTAAGCTTTTATTGCTTGTGCTTTTACTATAACTCTGATTAGGTAGTGGATCCGGGTTGGGTCACTATAGGGAGACTGAGTCTTTCTGAAGATTTCACCTTTCAGAGGCACTGTTAGATTTGGGAAGAGAGGAAAGTTATCTCTGAGATTCATTGGTCCGTATGAGATTCTCGAGAAGATAGGCGATCTTGCCTACAGACTTGCACTTCCTCCGTCTTTATCTGGTATTCATGAAATTTTTCGCGTATCTATGCTGCGAAAGTATCATCCAGATCCTTCTCATATCCTTCAGACTGATGAAGCTGAGTTAGACGAGACTCTGAGCTATTTTGAACGACCGATTCAGATCCTTGATCGGAAAGAAAAGCAACTCAGAACCAAGTTGATTCCGTTGGTGAAAGTGCAGTGGAGCCGTCACGGAGTCGAGGAAGCGACTTGGGAGACAGAATCTGACATGAGACAGCGATTTCCGGAGTTATTCGGATGACGTGAGTTCTTCTTACTGTCTTTAGTTCTTTATTCTATCTTATGAGTTGTGGTTCTCGTTGATTTCGAGGACGAAATCTCTTCTTAGTGGGGGAGAATTGTAACGCCCCGTTTTTATCTTAAATGAGTTTATTTGAGTTAATCGGAGATTGCAGAGTTCAAGAGCCGACTTGATTTTGATCAGGATCCTTTTTGCAAATTTTGGAAATTTCAGGGACTAAAACGCAAATTTTGAGTTTAATATATTATCTACACTTGGGAAAAAGGAATGATTGGTCTCCTTCCTTGCTTCTTCTTCCCCTTCACGCCTAAACTCCATTAGAGGCGCTCCAAGTTTTCTCCAAGCCTTGAAATTTCATTCCAAGCTCGATCCGGCCGTTGGAAATTATTTCTGAAGGCAGATTAGTGATCACTGCAGTGAGAGCTCCGTTATGCCGTAAGTATTTCTCTGATCGGATATGTTTTGTTTTTCGGAGGTTGTTAGAATCGATTTAGATTCTAGTATGTTGTTCTTGGCGGAGTTCTGATCGTTTATTATCAGTCAGTTTTGAAATAGAGCGACGTTCGGAATTGTTATGATTTTTGGAAACCATTTTCGAAAATGGGGGTTTTGAGATTTGTTGGGATTTCCTTGTTGTTGTTGTATTAGCATTGAATTGAGTTGATATCGGTAATGAACTGCTGTCTGCGTTTCCGGTTTGTTCAGTTTTTAGCCGTTATGCCGTCGGTTTGAGTTTTGGGATTTCAAACCGTTTTTGAGTTGTTGAACTTGGATTGTAAGTTGATCATGGTTATTGATCTTTGATTTATATCTGAACAGATTCGTTTGGAGTTTGTCAAGCCCAGGGTTAACAGCATTTGTTCGTTTCAGAGATTTGGACGAAGAACGGTGTAGAGAATTACCTTGAGCCTTGTTGTTGTTTAGATTGGTTAGACTTTGATACAATATTTTGTTGTAGCTTCCCAGAAGTTGGAACTACTTCCTTGAAAGGTAAAAGCAGTCATCGGTAGCGGGATAGCATACTCGGGACAGTTGGTTCTCGAGTTTCCCTTAAAAGAACATACTTGCATCTACACTTGTTCTAGCATGAGGAACTTGTGTCTTGTTGATTTGCTTGAGCTTTTATTATATGGCTATGTTTTATGTTCTGTTATGCATTCATCTTGAGCCAACTTTGATTTCAGCGGGCAGAATAGCCCTTTTTATTTGGACGTTTGGGAACTATGATTGAGTGGCCTAGGTCGTAGTCGTTTCGCCTAGTGCTAGCATACTCATTATAGTTGCTCAAAGTCTAGAGGAGTGGGATACGTGGCACCACCTCGATTGGGAGAGTCGGTGAGTCGTTACGTGATCTCATCCTCGGGATCCCAAAAGCACAGCAGCAATCCCTCGTTTATCAGATTTGATATCCCGGTTTAAAGACATACATTTCATTTCATTGTTATTGATTACGTTGTTGTCTTGAAAGCATGTTTATTGTTGTAATACTTGATATGTTGCTTTTACTGGGATTATCATTCTCACCGGTTATCCGGCTGTTGCTTTGTTTTGTATGTGTACTTGGCAACAGGTGGGTCAGGAACAAGTCAGAAGAGGCATGGTTAGCTTCGAGGGAAAGATGTAGAAGTGAGACTTGGTTTAGAAGTCGATTTCAGCATGCCAATCTAGTTTATGTTAGAACATGTTTAGTTATCGAACTTCATCGTTATATTGTTGTTGCATGTTCTCGACTTTGGTTTGGTTGTTGAACTCCAGAACTCATGTTTTAATTTGAGGAATCAAGTTTGTAACGCATGTTTATGTTTTGAAATATTGTATGGCTTGATGTTCTTGATTTTGGCAATTTCTAGCACCGGAGCAGCCAGGGAGGCGCGCCCGCGCGCCTGCGCTCCTTTTCGGGAAAGGCATCATGCGCGCCCGCGCCTCGGAAGGGCGCGGCCGCGCATGAGCCAGGGCGCCGTGCGCGCACGCACCTGATGAGGCGCGGCCGCGCGGGCCCTTAATTAAAAAAAAAATGTCTTGGCCTTCCCTTGCTTGTTAGTTAGTTTACTCCTTTATTAGATATTTAGAACCGAGGTCTCACATACCTTTTATAAGATTGTATTGTATAGATTTATCATTTCTCCCCATGAAAGCCAAGACTTTTGATAAATCAGCCTGAATCCCAAAAATATAAAGTTACAAATTCGTTACAATAACTAAAAGTAAAATTAATCAATAAATTAAAACCGAAGTCCAGTAATTTCTCCCGATGAAAGACAATTATCTCCAGCAATTATGGTTTTATTGACCTTGTAATTTTTTCTCTACTTTATATTTCTTGCAACAACTGACATGTTACATTAAAAATTTTACAACTCAAAGTCATTTATTAAACGATTGCGATTCGTAATAACTTCTCATATCTTGTAGTTGACATTTACAGATTAAAAAAATATAATTGCAAACTCAATACATATTTTTAGATGTCACAGGATGTGTGCATGCAATCTAGGAATTATTTGAACTCAAAGAATAGAAGTCATAAAACATAAAGACACTCATTTGCAAAGGGAAGTAATTTAATAAGAATTGATACCTCATCTTCAGACTCCAATGGCTGTGACATTTAAGCACAATACCCACCTGTAGAAAGATACACATTTCATGAAGTCAAATATGAATATTCCATATTGGGAGAAAAAAAAATCCACAACTAAATTTTATTGAGAAATTTTGTCAAACAGTTGATGATTTGAATGGTTAGACGATCAAACATGATATTACCTTGAATCAAAAATTCAGTTAAGAATTCACAAATAAAATTACATCCTAATTTTATTTTGAATCAGCAACATCGTAATAAAAAACTGGACAAACATTTCAAGTGAATCAGCTACATCGTATGTAAACAAATCTTACCAATGGAATAACCCAATAAATATAAATCAAACTAAAAAAACAGCAGAACTCCAGAACTTGACCCACAAGGCCAGAAATGTGGTGATCAAATAAAGATAAAATAAGCAATGCTGATAAAATAGAAAAAATTATCAGATAACCATAGAAACCTTCTTAGGGAGACTTATTTAATGTCGGCGAGGGTCATTAGACTCTGAGATTTCAAAATTAATTTACCATGAAAAATTTATAATATGTAGAAATTATAAATAATTTCAGTTTTTTCCCCAGCAAAATTGTATTTCAAAACTTCCCCTTAAGACTTAGGGAATGCTCCGACCCTGTTATCATCAAACACAAAATTTCCACCAGCATTTGAGTAAATTTTTACTCTAAAAATTTATTACAAATTTGAGAGAAAACATGCCTAATTAAGAATATCACAGTCTACTGTCAGAATTCAAGCAAGAAATTGCTGAAATAAACGAATAAAATAAAGGAAAGAACAAATAGAAACCTTAATATTGATTTTCAAAAATTCCCCATCATTTTTTGTGTTGAGTGATGAATTGTGAAAATGATGGCAGACCCGGATGTGTTTTGCTTTGTAAGCTAACGGAAAGAAAATGATAAAGATGAAACGTGGAGTGTAGTGGTAAGGTTTGGTGGGTTAGATCAGCATACCACTTGACAATAGTGGAGGTGGTTGTTTACCCACTTCACAATACATTATCGAATATTGAAATATGATATTATTTAAAAATGAGAAAAATGACATACTAACGCTTCAAAAAGTTAGTAAGAAGTTACTATGAGGCTCACACCTTTAATAAGACAGTAAGAGATGTAAAATTTGATTTGAATACTAACAAGCATAATTTCCAAAAATTATAAGTAAAAACAGTGCGCCAGGGTTACCTTGCACATATGAATTTGCAGTGAAGTTGTCCTATCTTGGTATTTTATTGTTATTTTACACGTCTGAAGTTAGTTGAGATTCGTCCGTGATTGGTATATCAGTGCTACCTTGCATGTCTAAAATTACATCGAAGTTGTCATGTCCTGGTAACTCAGATCCATGTTTGATGTTTGAAGTTACATGTAATTTGTCTTATTCTGATTTATGGTGTTGGTAAAACTGCAATCATGTTGTTTGTAGAAGTAAAATATAAGTTATTGCAACAGCAGCTATTGTAACTTATCATTTAATACTTTAAAATGGTTAGTGTAATATGGGTTTAATATCACTTGAATGTCATCATCATTTGCGCATCTCACTTTTTGCCTACAACCATGTGAAAGAACATCAAGTAAATTGTGTGAACGCATTATGTATTAAGAACATAATTTCAATGAATATTTCTAATAGAAGTGCCTGAATAAAGTATTTTCGTCCGTATTTTGTCTTGCCAATATGGCTCTCTGCACCATTGCCAAAAATAAAAATTAATAATACCCATAGACAAATTGAAGTATGCATATTAAGTATTTGTTATCATACCTCAGTTAGATCTCATCCATTTATCCAACCAACTCGTTTTGCACTATAAACAAACGAACCATTTTAGATGAATATATTTCTACTTGAGATGAATAACATACTACACATAATTTACTTACACATGTTTCTTAAGTTTCTGCAAAAATCTTATAATCCATCTCCCAAAGTTGTGAACATTGATTCCGATAGTAATCTTCCATCCAGGACTAATTATTTGTAATCTTCTGGGGTACCATTTTAAGTAAAATGAGATTAAATAATGTAATGTGGTTTAATAAACTAAATTGTAGTAAAGTGATTGAAATCAAACTCTTTTCACTTTAGGATTCAGATGTTGTTGATATCTCTTGACGTCCTCAATGTCATTTGTTTCTTCGCGAAGCAAGTTGGTGAAAATATTTAATTGGATATCTGCATAGCAATAGAATGTTTATAAGCATTGTAATGTAATTATCATCATTATATAGATTTTGTAAGTTTTATATTGGAAATTTTTGATGGCGTTTGCTAGATTTTTTGGACATACATACATTATTTGGTAGCAACACATCTTTTTAAACCAGATTTCTTGTGTACACACAATTAAGATTTTCCAATTTTCCGTCTTGTACTAAAACCTTTGTAAAATGTATGGAAACTCCTCTTGAAGAACCACATATAGTTGACCATGGCTGAACACGTGACTGCGCAAAAAGATACCGATATTTGGTATTGTTTGTCCTTGTGATTTGTTTATTATAAGAGCTAAACTCAATCTTATGGGAAACTGTCTACGTGTGAGCTCAAATGGTAATCCATAATTTTCTTCACTTTTAAGGGGCATTCGATGAAGAAAATATCGGTTCCCTTGTGTGGTCCTGTTATAATATCTGCATCGATGAAGTTTCTTCCTAGAGTGCAACATATTAACCTTGTCCTATTACATAGTCCAAGTTCAGGCGCAACATTTCTCAAAAGCATGATAGGACAACCTACTTTCAAGGAGATTCTATGTGGTGGCAAACCACTTGAGGTAAGGGAATTTAGAAACTCTTCCTGAAAAAGATTGTTATCATCATCTTCGACTGAATCCCAAGATGTGTACACTTTCTGTTCACCGGGAAATTTTAGAATTCGCATTTCATTTATCTTGTCGACATCGCAGTTCTTGGGTGTAATAATAGCTCTACCGACCATGTAGTTTGCGTCATTAACATGATGTATCATCTCGGTGAATACAAAATCAGTCAGTTTATTAATTGATTCTTCACCTTCCCATTGTATGATCATAGATTCTGGTAATTTTATGAAATCACCATTTGTAGCATGTTGCAAGCCGTCACCGATTCGCAATAGGAATTGCGAGAACTCACTATCTTCTGCAGATCTCATATTTTGCTGAAGATGTAATATCTTAACATGATTCCAGAATGTTGATCTTGAAATACTTGCAGCAATTTGGTCCCTGATCGTTCCTCTTTTAACAATTGGAATGTATTTGCCTGAAATCTCCACCAAATACCATAATCTTTCCTCCAAACGGCAAATGATTTTCCATTATATCTTTAAATATTTTATTCACCGTTTCAAAAGCACATCGACTTGCCATTGGAGCGTCATCCCATAATACAGTTGCTGCACGTCTAATTAGCTCAGCAAGATCTGTTTGCTTTTTTATGTTGCAGAAGGATGTTTCCGTTGATGTAAATGTAATTTGGAGACGTGAATGAGCAGTTCTACCCCCAGGTAACAATTTTGCAACTATTCCAGAAGTTGATACTGCAATTATAATTTTTCCTTCCTTTCTTAGTTTAGCCAAAATACAGAAATGTTTTACCAGTCCCCCTAGGACCATCAATGAAATAAAGGTTTTCCTGATTGCACATAACACTTACAACGATAGTATGAAATGCAATCCTTTGTTAAGAATTCGAATGCTGAATGGATTTCAAATCTTCATCAGGAATTTGAATAGAAAGTTCATCCTTAATTATACTCGAGAGTGGGAAGTCAAGTAAAAATTCGATATTTATTGAGGGAAAATCAAAATCATCGAGTTTATACTTGTAATGATGCAACAATCTTCCTATCTCTAATAGCAACTTATTTGTGATGAAAAAAGTGCTTGCTGAACTTGATCTTCCATAGTCTTCAGACATATATGTGTTGAAATCGTCCCACAATTCTCGAACTCCAGTTGGTTGACAAAACACCCATATCAACACAAATAGTTTTCTTAATGAAGATGGCATTCTTGTAGAACATGCTTCTTGCAGACATTGGCGGAGATAATCTTCATGATTGAGAAGTCCCCTCATTTGAGCTGCTTCTTTGAATGTTCTACATATATTCCCATTTATAGTTTTCAATGCTTCAAAAGATACTGGCCCTTGAACATGATTTAGAAGTATTCGAAGATAAAACCATTCACCTTAAGAAGGAGAGACAACATATACCATTCCGACCACTTTATTTCTGCTCCTTCGAGGCATCCATTTTTTTTTTTGAGATTTTATCCAAGTATAATACTGAGAAAATTCTCTGCATAAGTAATTTCAAGTTATTGCAGGATGAGTAATCATATTGAAAAATTCTGTAAGTGTAGTCTTGGTGTTCCGGTCATCAGCAAGTATTTCAGTTATGTATAGATTCGGGTCATATGTAATCAAATGCTGGTTTGGTAGATGTATTTGCAACCTAATCACTGAAGGATACATCCTGCTAAATTCAAAATAGAAAATTCTCCACAATGCTTTTGGTGCGCAAATCCACCTCCCATCCACATATTGTTGGATTTCATCATGATTTTTTCCATTACGCAACTCTAGCGAAACTCGATCAGGTCTTTTATGAATGTACTTGTATATGTACTTAACACATTTGATTCCTCCACAAACTTCCACGTTTATATGACAATCATATTTCAACAAAAGACATGGATTGTAAGGGACAACCCAACTGTTATCGACCATGCGTTGATCATTGTCGGAGATTACAACTTGTCGGTCTTCACGTCTTCGATACAAAGGATTTGAGTCATTTCCTCGAGAAGTGTGTGTGACAAATTTTTTTGGAAAGTTCTTCTTATATTTACCATCTGTTATGCATGGACTGTGAGGATTGTGCAATCCACATGGTCCATGTATCATATGATGGAGAACTGCTTCATATAGATTGGGTTCCTCTGTTTGTGAAGGAATTTCAGCGCGTACTACTGAGTCAAAGTCATTTGGAGTACGTAATTTGTCAGAAACTTCAAATATAACCAACATATGCACATGAGGCAGCCCTCTCTTTTGATACTCGATGACGTATGAATACGATCGAACTTTTCCTAATACTCATTTCTCCACAATGTCTTTTTAAAATTCTTCAAACTTTGATCTAAATACCCTTGTTATCAAATCTGGACGATCTTAAGAAGATTGTCCTAGAAGCATTTGACATTTTATCTCATTCCAATTTGGGTTGCATGTCATAGTAAGCATTAGATCAGGTTTTCCATATGTTTGTACCAAAATCATTGCATCTTGGTATCGTTGAAACATATCACGTGGACTACCACTGAAAGATGATGGGAGTATAATTCGACCAACATTACCTGTATTGTGTATATATTAGATTTATGAAGTATATTAAACAAAATACGTGAAGAAATAATATTGTTGGCATTTTGTCAATTTACCTGCATTATTCTCTCCGTCGTGTAAACAGTCTTGTAGCCCTTGATAAAGTTCTGACCGAATGTTACGTTGATTTGAACGTATGCATCTGAGTCTTTGTGTTTGAGTCTTGACATAATTATCAACTATATATTGTAATAAACGACCTCCTCGAAGAAGCAATGATGAAGAATTATATATCTCGTATCTAAGATCAGGTTGATATAAACATGATATTAGTAATATTAGTGAAGTTATGGTTGCTAGTATTTATTAAGTAAGAAGCAATAAATTTGTTTAATTTAATTTATTTGGTCACCTATAGCATGTATGCATAGTAGTTTAAGCAAGTTAGCCTGGTACCATCTCTATTTCTGCTATTTATATCTTAACCAAATGTGCCATGTGGTAGAAGTAGTGGATACTGCAACGGATCATAGTAGCCAACGATATTTTGAATATTCATGAGATTTCCGTTGATTCCTTGTACAACAATGCCCCTTCCTATTAAGTTCACTGTGGATTCATTGTCAACGATTACAGCTACAACTTGAGATATTGTCGGTAGGCTGTAATGGTGTGCATTAGGATTTTGTTGCTTAATTATAATCCTGCAAGTAGGTATGTCTATTCGGAGACCTATTTGTCGAAATACATGAACAATGGATTGTGTTAATCAAGAATTCTTTGTAACTTTATCAGCATATCTCGTCTGAGTTCATTATTATCTTGTAGTCTATTGTCAATTTCATGTTATGTGTCAAAAATCCACCTCTGCATTTACCTCGGTCTGCAGTTCTCATTTGGTAAAATATTTCCAATTGAATGGTATATCGACCCATGTACACGGAACGTGTAGATTCCATTTGCTCCAGTTGCCAAGTTTTGATCTATATTGACTCCCATGAACGTGAAAGAGAAAACATGATTGTAAGCCATTATGTATTGCATAAAATGTCTGCTTTCTTCATTTTATGCTTCATATAATTGTTGCAACTAAAGTGGGGTAGGTATAGTATCCAATTTTGTATGACCATTTCTACGGCAGATTTTTGAGACGATTCTCCATGGAATAATATTAGAACTTGACAATATGGACAAATAATTGGAGCGGAAAGTTGCCATTGAACATACTGTTCACTTTCTTTGAAATTTTTTGCTGAAAGACATTATCGACATGAACGTTGACCTCGACGAACATTAACGATCGTATCGTTGTCAGAATAAGAAGTTCCTATATTTACGTTAAAGTAAATGTTATTGGTAAGGAACGTAACATTATTATATTTCATAGTGCAATTTTGAATGAATTGATCAGTGATTTATTTTAAATGGATGTAGTAATATATCAGCTAGCTGTCAGTTTAAATTTAAAATGATTAATAGTCAAAGTCAAAATAAGATAACCCAGAGAAAAACTATTATGAGATATAACCAAAATATTCGTTATCCCCCTTAATTAATCACTAAACATATTCACCTGTACTACACAAAAACTGTATTGAATTTTGTTTGCAAAGAACCAGTAATGCATGGTAATGAAGAGTGTCTCAATACACAACTATACAATAGTTTTAAAATATTGGAGAGTTAATGATGAGTGTGATTTGGTTCTATATTATTGTATTGGATTAATCAGTTTAAATTATATAGAATTAATTGTTTCTTTATGAATTTAATGTGTGTTTATTAATTTTGTCTTAAATCTTTAGTTATTATAGAATTCATAATAGGGAAGATTTAGATTATGACTTAGCATAAATCCATTTAGCTAATATCATACCAAAAAATTAAAAAACATAAGTAATGTAATTATTTTTAGGCAAAAACTCCTATGAGACGGTCTCAAGGGTCATTTTTATGAGACGGATCTCTTGTAAGGGTTATCCATTAAAAAGTATTACAATTTATGCCAAAAGTATTACTTATTATTATAAATATGGGTAGGGTTGACCCGTCTCACGGATGAGACCGTCTCAAAAATGAGACTGTCTCACAGGAGTGTTACTCTTATTTTTATTACCTTATTATTGTAACCATGGATTTAGTTATATTTAGAGTATTAAAATAAACAAATTTTCAATGTAATAAGTAGTATTGTTTTGCGTACATTGTGTAATTCTGTATTTGGTAAACTATTTATGTTTGCAGAAGAATGTGATTGAATTAATTTTGTTACGTTTTGTATTTTTTAAAAGATTTTTTGTTATGTTTAGTTATAAGAATTAGTATGTAACTAATATAAGACGTTACACATTACGTATAAATTTTTTTTATTGTTTTGTGTAAAGTAACGGTAGAAGTAGATTTTTTAAAAAATTTGTTATCTAGACATTCAGATTTTTTGTAAAAACTTTTGTCAGTAGGAAAATGAAAGGACGTAAGTTATAGGTGGACATAATCAATTGACTTAAGACGTAATTTATTTACTAATTGTATAATGAATTAAATTTAATCATGTATTTGATTATTTTACTAATTATGATCATAATTAAGTAACCGTATAAAAAAAAAGATAAATGCATTGTTAACATTCGTTTGTTTACCTTGTTGATCATATTGTTGATGTGAGCTCGTACTTTGATGATTGAGATTCGATGTTTGATTTTGATTTGGTATTTGCTCTGTAGCGCATATTTGTCTCTTCGAAACTGCATGAACACCTACCAGTAGTTGTAATTTTGAGAATCACAATGAATGGGAATAAAAAGTCAATAATTGATTATCCGTAAAATCACAAAATAATGTATATAAAAATAAATTTTGATGAAGAATTTGTGAAAATAGTTAAGTAGATTCTGTGGCAGTGTCTTTAGAAATAGTAATACATTATTGCATTTGGGACATAATTGTCAAAGTGCATAATAAATTTATTTAACACGCATTTTTTTTACTAAAATGTAAAGCGTATAATAACACATAAATTTGGTTACCTTGTTGATCGTGTCGTCGACAGGTGCTCGTACTTTCAGGCTCGAAATTTGATGTCAAATTGTGATAAGGTATTTGTTGTATACGACACGATTGACGCACTGTAAACAAATTAAAAATGTATACAATTTGTAGTTTCAACGAGACGATTTTAGGATGTGAAACTAAGTTTATTGAATCATAAAGTATTGATTTAAACAAAATAATATGAAATGAATTGTAATGTTTTTAATTTTAATGAAATTTACAACAAAATAATATGAAATTTTAATGAAACTTACAACAAAATAATATGAAATGAATTGTAATTTTTTTTTAATTTTAATGACACTTACAGATTTCATTTGGAATTGGATCCACATTAAATGTTTGTGGTGTAACAATATTATAAGTACTTGAATCTTCCACGAAATAGTATGTAACTAATATAACACGTTAGAAATTATGTATAAAATTTTTTATTGTTTTTTGTAAATTAATGGTAGAAGTAGATTTTTTTAAAAAAAATTTGTTATCTAATCATTCAATTTTTTTTGTAAAAACATTAATTGTTGACGTGAGCTTGTACTTTGATGATCGAGGGTCGATGTTTGATTTTGATTTGGTATTTGCTCTGTAGTGCATATTTGTGTCTTTGGAACTTCATGAACACGTACCAGGAGTTGTAATTTTGATAAGCACAATGAACGGGAATAATAAGCCGGTAATTGGTTTTTCGTAAAATCAATAAATAATGTAAGTAAAAATAAATTTTGAAGAAGAAATTGAAAAAATAGATAAGTGGATTCTGCGACAATGGCATCTAGGTATGATGAAGTAGGATAACGACAACTTCTTCTACGATAAGAAATTGAAAAAATAGATAGTTGCTTCTTTGTTGCTCATTCATTGATCGTATTCTACTATGATATGACAACCTCCATTGAAGTCGCCGATCTCATGAGAAACATATAGACATTGATCATTGAAAATTTTGCAAATGTAGAAAAGTCATTAGCAAATGTATAAGATTGCAAATGTAGAAAAGTCATTAGCAAATTGTGCTTCATTCTTTGCTTTGTGCAACTCTTCTTCTCTGCTTTGCCTCTCGTTCGTTCTGTTTCTGAGAAGGGCATTCTTGCTGGGTTGAAGGCAGTAAACGTGCTGTGCGTTTTGAGAGGGGAAATCCTCTGTGGCCCTTGTATTGGATTGCCGGTGATATTGGAGAGATCGTAGCGTCTGAGCCCCGTCGTTTGACATACACGTTCCTTTTACTTTCTGTTCTTTTCTTTTGTTTCTCGTTATTTCTTGCTGTTGTTTGTTCTTTGTTCTGCAGGTTAGGGAAACTTCAAAGAGAAGAAGACAATGGCTATGAAAGTCTGGACAGTGGATACCTAACAGCCTTCTTACACGTTCACGTGTTGCACGCATTTGTCGTCTCTCATCATTAAATTTAAGTGAGAGGTAGGGCGCGACATTCTTGTGTCCTAAGCAGAATAATAACATTTATGAAACAACAAAGAGAGAGCGATACATATGATTTTTGTTGAAGAATATAATATTTTGAAGCGACTATTCTTGAGAAAACAATTTGCAAAAGAATGAAACACAGTAATGAAAAACATTAATGATTGTAAATTATATATTAAATAACTTCATAGATAATATCACAAATATTGCTAGTAGAATTTTGAAAATGGATTATCGAATTTAAAAGTATGATTGAATTAAAAAAATGTGAGACCATAGTAAATGATTAAATGTAGAAAAGGTAACGCAAAAGAGGTCTCCGATGAATAAGTTTATTAATAAAATTTCAAAAATAAAAATGTTGCATCTATGTAAGTTAATCATGTCGGCAAATGTAGAAAGCAAATACAAGGGTAGGTGGCAAAAGTACAATAAATGTGATAGAAGCAAATTTTGTAAAGTTTTGCTGACTAACACGATTGCCACACTTGACACGTTGCGGGAAGAAGAAACGATATGCGTTTTCACGCCAATTCAAGGGCTCTATAAATAGAGCTCTTCGGTCCTCATTTTCAGTATCCCACAGCTCGAGCAATTCTTCAGTTCTCGAGTGTTTTTCTTCTCTTCAATATATTTCTATATATATTTGTGAGATAGGTTTTCTCCTGTATAAGAGAGTGAGTGTCTCTTTGGAAACACAGAGAGAGGTTGTAATTCTTCAAATATTATAGTGGAATCTTTTGATCTTGCCCGTGGTTTTTACCCTAATATTTTCTGGGGGTTTTCCACGTAAATCTTGGTGTCTATTTTATTATTTAATTTCCATAGTTTCTATCTCGTGATGCCGCACCTGGGACCAACAAGTGGTATCAGAGCCTTGGCATAAAATTTCTTAAAATTCTGAGTATGCTCTGTGGTTGCAGCTGTGACTGATCTTCCACATCAAAAAAGATTTTTTGAAGATTTTATAAGGTAGGATTCTTGTAGTGAAGATGACGGCAAAATACGAGATAGAAAAGTTCAATGGAAGCAATTTTTTGCTGTGAAAATTGAAGGTGCAAGCAATTCTAACAAAGAAACGTTGCTTGGCAGCTATTGGAGATAGACCGGCGGATGTTACGGACGATCAAAAGTGGAACGAGATGAATCACAATGTTGTTGCCAATTTGCACTTGGCTATAGCGGATGAAGTTTTGTCAAGTATCTCTGAAATAAAAAGCGCAAAAGTTATTTGGGATACTCTGACAAAATTGTACGAGGTCAAGTCACTACACAACAAAATTTTCCTAAAGAGAAAGCTTTATACTCTTCGGATGGCGGAATCCTCATCGATGATCGACCATATCAATACACTGAATACTCTATTTTCCCGGCTCACGTCTATGGGGCATAAAATAGAGGAAAAAGAACGTGTGGAGCTTCTACTTCAAAGTTTACCAGATTCATACGATCAGCTCATCATCAATGTTATCAACAATGTTCTTTTGGATAATTTAAATTTTGACGACGTCTTAACTGCGGTTCTTGGAGAAGAGAGTCGTCGAAGGAACAAGGAAGATAGGTTGGCAACGTCGAAGCAAGCAGAGGCTTTACCGATGACGAGAGGAAGATTGATGGAGCGTGACTCCAGTGGAAGCCACAGATATGGTAGATCCAAGTCAAGAAGTAAGAAGAAGAATATTTACTGCTTTAAATGTGGCGGTAAAGGACACTTCAAGAGAGAGTGTATGAAGAGCATCGATAAAGGATCTCAAGGAAATGTGGCCAGTACTTCAGGCGGTGGTGAAATATTATTCAGCGAAGCAGCAACGGTTGCGGAAGGCAGACACAAATTTTGTGATGCATGGATTATGGATTCAGGAGCGACGTGGCATATGACGTCAAGGAGAGAATGGTTCGACCAGTATAAACCAGTCTCGGGAGGATCTGTATTCATGGAAAATGATCATGCCTTGGAAATCGCTGGGGTTGGTACCATTAAAATCAAAATGTTTGATGGTACTATTCGCACCATACAGGAGGTACGACATGTGAAGGGCCTGGCAAAAAATATTTTGTCTTTGAGGCAATTGGATGATATTGGGTGCAAAACTCGTATTGAGAAAGGGATCCTGAAAATTGTGAAAGGCGCGCTTGTGGTTATGAAGGCGGAAAAGGTTGCTACAAATCTGTATGTATTATTGGAGAAAACACACAAAGAGGCGGAACTAGCTGTTGCATCAATTGGTTCGGGAGAAGAATCAACAGTGTTGTGGCATAGAAAGCTTGGACATATGTCAGAACGAGGAATGAAGATTCTCTTAGAACGAAAGCTGTTGCCAGGGCTTACAAAAGTGATTCTACCCTTTTGGAGCTGATTCATTCTGATGTTTGTCAAGCACCGGTGGTGTCCCTAGGAAGAGCGAGATACTTTGTCTCGTTTATTGATGATTTCTCTAGGAGATGTTGGGTGTATCCAATCAAGAAGAAGTCAGATGTTTTCAAAGTCTTCAAAGTTTTCAAAGCACGGGTTGAACTTGATTCTGATAAGAAAATCAAGTGTTTGAGGACTGACAATGGAGGAGAATATACCAGTGATGAATTTGATGCATTCTGTCAGCATGAGGGCATCAAAAGACAGTTCACGACGGCTTACATGCCTCAGCAGAATGGAGTGGCGGAGCGGATGAACAAAACGTTGTTGGACAGAACAAGGGCCATGTTGAGTACTGCGGGTCTACCAAAGTCATTTTGGGCAGAAGCAGTCAAAACCGCTTCTTATATCATCAATCGTTCTCCTTCAGTGGCGATTGATTTGAAGACTCCAATGGAGGTGTGGACTGGCAAGCCAGCTAATTATTCTCAGTTACATACATTTGAAAGTCCGGTGTACGTGTTGTACAATGAACAAGAAAGATCAAAGTTGGATTCCAAATCCAGAAAGTGTATCTTCTTGGGCTATGCTGATGGAGTAAAGGGGTTTCGCTTGTGGGATCCTACTGTCCACAAGCTTATCATCAGCAGAGATGTTATTTTCGAGGAAGATAAAGTGAAGGGAGACAAAGGCACACTGAATTCAGAAACTACTATCATTCAGGTGGAAAATAAGACAGACGAAGATCAAGTTTCTTGTGAAGCAGTACCAGAGCATGAAGAACAAGAACCAGTTGAGTCAGAGGTTTCCAAAGTGAGGCAGCCAACTCGAGAGAGAAGACCACCAGGATGGCTTTCAGATTATGTCACCGAAAGCAACATTGCATATTGTCTGTTAACAGAGGATGGTGAGCCATCGAGTTTCCATGAGGCTACTCAAAGCTCGGATGTATCCCTGTGGATGACAGCGATGCAGGAAGAATTGGAAGCATTGGACAAAAACAAAACTTGGGATCTTGTTACACTACCACGAGGGAGAAAAGCTATCGGTAACAGATGGGTCTATAAGATCAAGCGTGATGGCAATAACCAAATGGAGCGGTATCGTGCGAGATTGGTTGTCAAAGGGTATGCTCAGAAAGAAGGTATTGACTTCAATGAGATATTTTCTCCTGTGGTTCGACTTTCAACAGTCAGAGTAGTATTGGCATTGTGTGCGGTGTTTGACCTACATCTGGAACAGCTAGATGTGAAAACAGCATTTCTTCATGGCGATCTTGAAGAAGAAATTTATATGCTCCAGCCAGAAGGTTTTGCAAAAAAAGGCAAAGAGAACTTGGTTTGCAGGTTGAACAAATCTCTGTACGGTCTCAAACAGGCACCGAGGTATTGGTACAAGAGATTTGATTTCTATATCATGAGCCTTGGGTACAACAGACTCAATGCAAACCCTTGTACGTATTTCAAGAGGTCTGGTGATGATGATTATATCATTTTGCTGTTGTACGTGGACGACATGTTGGTAGCAGGCCCCAACAAAGATCGGGTCCAAGAATTGAAGGCACAGTTGGCTAGGGAATTTGATATGAAGGACTTGGGACCAGCAAACAAGATTCTAGGGATGCAAGTTCACCGAGACAGAAGCAATAGGAAGATTTGGCTTTCCCAAAAAAATTATTTGAAGAAAGTCTTGCAGCGCTTCAACATGCAAGATAGTAAGCCAGTTTCAACCCCTCTTCCTATTAACTTCAAGTTATCTTCTGAGATGTGTCCTAGCAGTGAAGCAGAGAAGATGGAGATGTCTCGAGTACCGTATGCATCAGCAGTGGAAAGTTTAATGTTCGCCAAGATTTGTACAAGACTAGACATTGCACAAGCAGTGGGAGCAGTCAGTCGATATATGGCAAATCCTGGACAAGAGCATTGGAGCACAGTTAAGAGGATCCTTAGATACATTAAGGGTACCTCAGAAGCTGCATTATGTTTTGGAGGATCAGATTTTACACTCAGGGGCTATGTGGATTCAAACTACGCAGGTGATCCAGATAAGAGAAAATCTACTACTGGTTATGTGTTTACAGTTGCAGAAGGTGCAGTCAGTTGGGTTTCAAAACTGCAAACAGTTGTGGCATTATCTACAACGGAGGCAGAATACATGGCAGCTACTCAAGCTTGCAAGGAGGCAAAATGGATTAAAAGGTTATTGGAGGAGCTTGGGCACAAACAAGAAAAGATTCCTCTATTTTGTGACAGTCAGAGTGCCTTGCACATTGCAAGGAATCCAGCCTTTCATTCCAGGACTAAACACATTGGAGTACAATTTCACTTTGTACGGGAAGTAGTAGAGGAAGGAAGTGTGGACATGCTGAAGATCCATACGAAGGATAACATAGCTGATATTCTGACCAAGCCAATGAGCACGGAGAAGTTTGAATGGTGTAGATCCTCAAGTGGCCTCGCAGGAACGTAAGCAGCGGGAATGGCAAGATTGAAAGGATATGTGGAGATGTGTTTGATTCACAATCAAATCTCCAAGTGGGAGAAATGTCGGCAAATGTAGAAAGCAAAGACAAGGGTAGGTGGCAAAAGTACAATAAATGTGATAGAAGCAAATTTTGTAAAGTTTTGCTGACTAACACGGTTGCCACACTTGACACATTGCGGGAAGAAGAAACGATATCCGTTTTCACACCAATTCAAGGGCTCTATAAATAGAGCTCTTCGGTCCTCATTTTCAGTATCCCACAGCTCGAGCAATTCTTCAGTTCTCGAGTGTTTTTCTTCTCTTCAGTATATTTCTATATATATTTGTGAGATAGGTTTTCTCCTGTATAAGAGAGTGAGTGTCTGTTTGGAAACACAGAAAGAGGTTGTAATTCTTCAAATATTATAGTGGAATCTTTTGATCTTGCCCGTGGTTTTTACCCTAATATTTTCTGGGAGTTTTCCACGTAAATCTTGGTGTCTATTTTATTATTTAATTTTCATAGTTTCTATCTCGTGATGCCGCACCTGAGACTAACAAATTATGCCTTCATGTTGATTCCAAACAAAAATACTTTATTCCTATAATGTTTTCTGACCACACGTTTAGGTGGAATAAATTAAATTTGTTAGCTATGTTTAAAAATGAAATCAAGTACTTTATTCTTTTGTTCCATTTCTATGGTTTAATGCCTTTGTCATTGCCTTGGGTTTATCCACAATTTTTGGAAATCGGGTTTTAGTTATTGATAAATGGATTGGTTTAATGCTTTTGTCATTTCTATGATTGTTTTTTTAATATAGTTTTTTTGTATTATTCAGCATTTTTTGTGTCCAAAGTATAAAACTTACGATTATAAGAATAGTCTAATATTTTTGTTATAACAATACCATATTTTCACAAATATAAAAATGTAACTTCAAATCTATTGAATATTTTATAAAATTTTATTTTTAATTTTCTCTTTAAATATTAAAATTAATAATTTTATGTTTTTTTTTAATTTACATATTTTTTATTCTTTAAGTTAATGGCAATCGTTTTATTGTAAATATAATTTTAGGTTTATTTAATTTACATATCTTCTTGATTTTTCCTACCAAATTATGTTTGACTACTGTCTGAATTTCATAACAGCAATACTTAATTCTAGAAGGTGAGTAATGATAAATTTATCCACAATATAATACTGTAATAAAAAATAATGATGAAGCACAGCTAAACAATATCAAGGCCCAAGTGCCATCTTTGAAGCATGTTTCTTACTGTTTTGAGTGACGGACACATGAGTAGTTAAAAAATTTGTTAAGTACCAGCTCCCAGAAAATATGAAACATACCTTTTAGGCAGGCAAAGGAGATTTGAAGCAGCAATAAACCACCATTTTGGTAATCCACTGAATATTATTATTTGAAGAGTGAATAAATTGGATCAAACACTCCAACGTAGCGCTCTGGACAAACCTGGCCTGCTGCGCGCAAACCTGTCGTGACAACCATTAAATCCTTTCCACAATTCATACAACAAAATACCACGTTGAAAAAGTTTAGGTGATTGTCGATGGCCCTAATGTACTGTAGCGGGTGTGTTTGTTTCCACCGTAAACAAACGTATACTCAATATGAAATGATGGAGTTTATTTTGCCCCACGACATTGTGATTCAAAAAATAATTTCTGATATTAAGAAAAACTTTTGATTGCAGAGCATAATTAATTAATTAAGAAAGGGTAGAGATGAAACAAAAATGTAAGAAATGGTATAAATCAAGCATGCATCAAAAGTGAATGCGCCTTGAGTCTTAATGTTTCTTGCGGATTCAATCATTGTTTTTCGAACATGATTGAGGTAGAGCATGGTACACAAAGACAAATAGTAACTTCACATTTAGCAACTCCAATTTAGACCCAGCTAGATTCATCATCCTCATCTCCTACAGACTTAATGTTTACAATCGATTTGTCACGTTTTGAACTTGACACAACATCAGTTTTAAAAAATTTCATTATAGTTTCAGGCTTTAAACTCATACCAATTAAAAGGATTCAACTTTAACCAAATCTGAAAGTATCTATTTTAACACACGCACAAATCACAAAGTTACACAAAAAATGAGCACTGACACAAAATTTGTCTTCTCTTCTCTAATCTCCCCATAAAAAAAAAAAAAATAAAAAAAAAAAAGAGGAGGTTCAATCGTGAAGAAATTCCATTTATGATCGGAGCTCTATTTTATCAAACCACAAACGGATTTATACATCCGAATTTACTAAAATTTCGTGTATAACCCATAAAAAAAAGGAGAAACAAAAAAAAAAAACCCATAAACGAAAAGGACAAACAAAAAAAGGCTAATTAAGCCGACATTTAAAATAAACCTAAGTTAATTGTGAAAAAAAAGTGGAAACAAAACCTCATCTTTGGTACCCATTGCAGACAATTACACTGGGGAATAAACACAATCGGTGAAGAAATCACTACTCACAATGATGAAGTTAAATTTTCAACATTCATCCGAAGAGAAGGACACTTAAAGCGAATCCGAATGAACAACAAATTAATAAAAAATTTTGATTGCAGAAATCAAACAAAAAATTAAGAAAAGGTAGAAATCAAACATTTTTTTTTGTTGTTGAACCGAAAAGATGAGAGGAGTTTGGAGATTGCAAGAGAAGCTGAATATTGTGGTGGAAGAAAACCATACCATATTCTCCATTTTGCCCACGTTCTTTTGAAATTGTTCTGTAGGTTGATGAGTGGCAACAAAATTTGAGACTGTGAGAGTGAGGAGAAGGCGGAGGACATACCAAAGAGGCCAAACACGGTTACTAAGCCTCAACTTTAATTAATAGAAATAGATACATGTATCACAATTCATTTGGAAGCGATGTTAGAAGTTGGTCGAGACTTCCATTTTCCATATATTGCAATCAATATCATACAAATTTGATTAAGCATTTGGATTGTGAACTTGATTCTTTTTCATTCGTAATCCGTATCGGACGATCAAATTGCTATTTTCGTCGGAGGAAAGGTTGGTAATTCAACTACATTAACGATCCTATATCGAATTGTGTTTTTTATTCAATTTGACTCGAAAGATTCGAGTTTAAGTTTTCGTCATTGGTATCAGTGCCAAGTTAATTGAATTTCTAACTTGGTTTCCATTGTTTTAAATGCATTCGTTTGATTCAAAAATGAATTTTGGTTCCTGTTTCTTCAAGGAAATCGAAACTGCATTTTTTGTTAAAAAAATTTAACACGTACAGTTTGTTTTCTTTTGGACAGCACACAAAGCACCATTTTTATTAATATGTGTTAATTGATGGACGGCAACTCAGAAAACAAATTAAGATGGTTGACTTTGCATGCATATGTGTCAAAATAATAGGGCATGCATATTCAAAAATATATATATTGATGCATGTAATCATTTTTTTTTTGTTAAGCGGTGCATTTTTTTTAAATGTGGCACAGATGTAATATGGTGGAAGGGAGAAACAATTAGCATGCATATAAATATATATTAGTTTGCCATGCATAATCATTAATATGTGTTATCAATGGCCTAATACAAGTTTTTTTGTTAATTGTTCAACACGTATGTTCCTCGGTGAAATTTTTTTCCAAACGCATGTCCTCATTTTTTTAAGCATGATTGTTTTAAATATCTTAACATGCCTAAGATCCGATATTTAATAGTCATGAGAATGCTTATGCATGATCGATCCAATATTTTGAGAAAATTAAAGACTTCGTGGTTTTTAATTTTTTTAATTTTTAATATAATTGGACAATCCATTTTGTAATTGGATTCTGAAATGAGTACGTGATTGTTTAGCATGATTATGAAAATCATTTTTGTGATGGCTAATGTGATCCATAATAATAGTTTTATGTTTTTAATTTCTAAAGAAAATCAGCCAATAAGATTGAGATATAATATGTATAAAATTTTCAAATCTTGAATACTAAATATTATGGTTGTCTTTGTGTCCAATATAATATTTACTCCAATCTTATAGATATGGCAAGATTTAAATACACTCTTATCATCCTCCGGTGAGCAGCCTCGGAACGGATAGCAAAGTTGCACATGTTTAAGAAATATAAAATGGATCACATGCATAGCATGCCTCAACATATTAAAGTTTGGGAGGACATGCGTATGGATCTTGTGCATTTGGATCATTATTTTCGAGATTATGATATATTTCGAATACTGACATTCCTGCCTGAATGTTGAAAGAGCATGTTCGATGAAATATTTAATGAAAGATAATATTCGTCGATCTTCCTTAAAGATTTACAGTCATCACTAATTAAAAAATGGAGGAAAGAGATAGAACTCGAGATGAAGATGTCATTATTTTTAAGGATAAATACTGGTGCTCGTCTCTTGAAGTTCGCTCCATCTGACAGGCTCTCAAAAGAAATGACCAAAATGATAACCCACATGTGCAATAAGAAAAAATTAGATTTTATTTAGGAAAATGACTTATTATAATCTATGTTTCTATGTTTAGTAGTGAATATTTTATAAGAACATGTTATGTGACATAGGTAATAAAGTTTATGTTTTTTATTTATGTTTGAATATAAGCATGTACTTTAAACTTTGATGTTAGTTTATTTTAATGCATGCTTGTCTACATATTTCTATTTGAAATTTATTCAGATATTCCAAGTTAAATAGAAGTTTTAGGCTGGAAGAATTTGAGTGATTCTCACCTAAAATTAATTGATATATTTTTTTGTAACTTTGAAATTAAATTTATGATGATGCAACATTAGGATTGTAGATGATGATTGGAAACTTAGTGAACTTTCGAGTCTATGCCTTATGTTAAATCATCATAGATGTTAATTACAAGTACAAAACAAATGTGTACATTTAATAAGCATTAACATGTGTTATCAACTCAAAAATATACAGACCATGGAATTCAAATCTATCATTGCTGATCTTAACAAAGGTGACAAACTTAATGGTGACAACTATGATGCTTGGCGCCATAAGATTTGGTATGTGCTTGATGAGCAAGATGCCTTAAATGGTATCAACCAAATCATGCAGGATCCCGGTGTGGGAAACACTTTTTAGCAAATGAGAGATCAAGAAGCTTACCAATCATGGAAAAAGAAAGATTCAACTGCTCGTGCTATTCTGGTTAGCTCTGCGATTGATGATCTCATCCATAAATGTGAACATCATCCTACTGCTCATGACATTTGGGTGTACCTGAGGAAGAAATATGGAGGTACCAATGTCACCCGCTTGAAACAATTGACTATCAAGTTTGACACTTACAGCAAACAAGCTGATCACAACATCAAACAACATTTGAGAACTATGTCAAACATGATACGTGAATTGACATCGACTGGTCATATTCTCTCTGATGAGAAACATGTTCAAGCTTTGATCCGATCTCTTCCTGACAAGTGGGAGCGTCGGAAAGTCAATCTATCTCACAATGATAGCATTAAGACTTTCTCTGATGCTACTCGCCATGTTGAACTTGAGGATGAGCGGCTTGGTGTTGTTAAGTCCATAGTAAGTGTTTTTGTGGCTGAATCTAGTTCCAAGAAAGCTTCGGGCCTTAAACGTTATAAGAACTGGAATAAAAACAGGAAGGGAAAGAATGTTGTGGAAAGATCCAAGAAGAACAACTTCAAGTCAAACCAAAAGAATAAGCGTAAGAGGTTTGGGAAGAAGAAAGATAAGAGCAAAATAAAATGCTACAATTGTCAAGTTTTTGGTCATTTCGCTCGTGAGTGCCCTGAGCCTAAAAAGGTAGCACTAACTAACGTTTTTGTGAATACTATATGTGTCTCTAGTACTGTTTTATTAACTGAATCTTATCCCATGTGGATTGTAGACTCAGGAGCAACAGACCATGTGACTAGAGATCGTGAAGCGTTTGTAGATTTTCGTCGTGTTCCTAGTGTTACAAGATGGGTATATGTATGAAATAATGCAAAAGTTGAAGTCAAAGGAATTGGTACTTGCAAACTTGAGTTGCATGAAGGCCAAACTCTTATCCTACATGATGTTCTCTATGCATCGAAAATTTGACGAAATCTAGTATCTGTTTTTGTTCTTCTAGGATTAGGATTTTGTTTGAACTTTAGTAGTACTCTTTTTCGTAACTACTATGGTAATATGTATTATGGTTGTGGACATCTTAGGAATGGTTTTATTGTGTTGAATTGTGACAGACAAATATTTAACTATTATGTTGATCGTTTTGTTTCGTTTAATGTTTGTTCATCTAGTCATGCAAATGTGGATACTTATATTTGGCATGCTAGATTAGGTCACATTGGGCAAGATAGGATGAATCGAATAATGAAAGTAGGACTATTGGATTCTATTTCTAAGGTTGATTTTTTGAATTGTGAACACTGTCTTGCTGGTAAGATGACAGAAAACCATTTGAAAAGCAATTAGGGCAGAATTTCTATTGCAATTGATTCATTCATATATATGTGGTCCAATGAGTGTGAAGGCTAGACATGGAGCCTCTTAATTCATTACGTTTATAGATGATTTCACTCGTTATGGACATGTCTATTTGATTTCACATAAATCTGAAGCATTGGAATGTTTTAGACGTTATGCAAACAAAGTGGAAAACCAAATGGACAAAATCATAAAGGCCTTGAGAACTGACAGAGGTCGTGAATATCTATCAGATCAATTTAAGGATCTATGTAATGAAAATGGAATAATTAGACAATTGACTAATTCTTACACACCTCAGCAAAATGGTGTTGCTGAGAGAAGGAATAGAACATTGTTAGATATGACGAGGTCCATGATGGCGCAAGCTAATTTTCCTATTTCTTTTTGGGGCGATGCTTTATTAGCTGCGGCTTATATCCTGAACAAGGTACCTTCAAAGTAAGTTACTTCCACGCCATATGAACTTTGGACTGGTAGACAATCGGATCTCAGTAAACATAGACCTTGGGGATCAGCTGCTTATATTTATGATTCTACAAGTAAATATGGAAAGTTGGGTCCTCGAGGAAAGAAATTTATTTTTATTAGATACTCTGATCATTCTAAGGGTAACATGTTCATTGGTGAACAAGATGATGGAAGCATTAATGAGATTGAATCACGAAATATAAAATTTCTG
This sequence comes from Henckelia pumila, assembly GCF_033568475.1. NCBI lineage: Eukaryota > Viridiplantae > Streptophyta > Magnoliopsida > Lamiales > Gesneriaceae > Henckelia > Henckelia pumila. The sequence goes on from NC_133121.1 coordinate 66,872,548, forward strand.
GAGAATGACTTTCCTAAGCGAGGTGAAATAAAGGGGAATGAACCTTAATGTGAGTTATCTGATTCAGATAACGGGTTGTTGTCAAATGAGTCATCAAAAGCTCAAGTGGATGAGTTGTTGTTTGATCCTAGTGGGAGAAATTCTGATCACAATGATTCATCTGATCAGAGTGGGAGAAATCCTAATGGTACTGCTCATGATGATTCATTCGATCCGAGTGGGAGCAATCCTAACTACGATCCGAGTGCGAGCAATCATGACCACGATGATTCATCTGATCTCCAACTTCGAAAGAGTAATAGGAAAAGTATGCCTAAACGTCATTATGAGACTGAAGGGCACACATATATCATATCTTCAGTTGATGAAAAAGAGCCTAAAAACATAGACGAGGCTCTATCTTTTCCTTCGAGGGACAAATGGATGAATGCAATGGAAGAAGAAATGGATTCAATGAAATCAAACAAAGTTTGGGAACTAATTGAAATTCCACATGGTTGAAAATCTATTGGGAACAAATGGGTTCTCAAAATTAAGAGAAAGGATGATGGAACAATAGAGAGGTATAAGACTCTACTAGTGTCAAAGGGTTATACTCAACAAGAAGGTATTGATTATGAAGAAACTTTTTCGTCTGTTGTTGGCCACAGTTGCTAATTTGGATTTAGAATTATATCAAATGGATGTTAAAACTGCTTTTCTCAATGGAGAACTTGAGGAAGAAATCTATATGGAACAACTAGTAGGTTTTGTTGTTAAAGGTCAAGAAAACAAAGTTTTTAAATTGAACAGATCAATTTATGGCCTTAAGCAGTCTTCTAGACAATGGTATTTGAGATTTCACAGAGCGATAATCTCATATGACTTCATTATGATTGATGAAGACCATTTTGTTTATGTGAAAATATCCAATAAAAAGTTTGTAATTCTATCTCTTTATGTCGATGACATATTGTTAGCTGGAGATTTACTCAACAAGAAGGTATTGATTATGAAAAAACTTTTTCTCCAGTAGCGAGATTTACCTCTATTCGTCTGTTGTTGGCCATAGTTGCTAATTTGAATTTCGAATTATATCAAATGGATGTTAAGACTGCTTTTCTCAATGGAGAACTTGGGAAAGAAATCTACATGAAACAACCAGTAGATTTTGTTGTTAAAGGTCAAGAAAGCAAAGTTTTTAAATTGAACGGATCAATTTATGGCCCTAAGCAGTCTTCTAGACAATGATATTTGAGATTTCACAGAGCGATAATCTCATATGACCATTATGATTGATGAAGGCCATTGTGTTTATGTGAAAAGATCTAATAAAAAGTTTGTAATTCTATCTCTTTATGTCGATGACATATTGTTAGCTGAAAATTACAAGGAGTATATAGAAACCATTAAAAAGTGGTTGTCCTCGAATTTTGAGATGAAATACATGAAAAAGTGGGTGCCCGGTTAGCCAACTTGTGGCTAAGGGCTTTTATGACTCTATGTAAAACAATATTTTGTTTAATATAATTTAAACTTTTATAATGGCATTGACTTTATCTTTCTTCATAATGTTATATTATGATATACTATTGTTGTTTTGATAAAGACCTTGAATATACTATAGTGTATGTAAGATGTGGTAGCACATGGGGATGGCTATCATGAAACACATCTTATAGTCACTGTATATTCAAAACTGTTCCTAGTCAATTGAACCGTCCGCAAATAAGGATAAGGATCGCTCGAGATTGAGACTAGCATTTGCGATGCCGAGTACCACGTTTCATTGGTATGGAACATAGAGATGTTCAAAGCATGCAAATGGATATTCAAATGATGAATAATCGAACTAACCTATTCGGACTTTCCAAGTGGTTATCACTTATCGAGTGGATAAAGTCCGCGGTTTTGGTTGTACACCATTAGTCCTTATTACTTGAAACATCATTGAGACTCTATATGCTAGTACTGTACTTTGACTCGTTTACCGACTCTATTAAGGTCATCAGGTGTTGGGATTGGGTACAGTTACGACACATATAGGAGTCGATGCTTTGTTGTCAAGGATTCACCACATACTTGCGAGTATGGATATCCTATGCGATCTGAGGAGATATTAGTGTGACGAATCTCTGGCCAGAGTACATGATGTGTTTTAGGTTAATGTGTTATCCTAGTAACACATGCGATGTCACTATTTGATCTCCAAGATGTTATGCATAGTTATCGAATCTTGAACGACTCTCGATATACCAATGGTTGTTGATTCGATCGGGATATATGGTTGAAGGGACCGTACTGTATGCTAACCAAAATCTACTGGTTCTTGCAGGCACTATCAGTAATACCTAGGGAATCATGGGGCGATGTTGCTAGGCGCTCTTACCATGATTCGATGGGTAAGTCGGAAATTGTTGTTCCGAGTCACAAGGAGTTGTGAGCCCACGGCTAGCTGTATTCCTGAACCATTGAGGGTTACACAAGTAATGGATTACTAAAACCCCGTAGAGATAGTTAAATTTAAAGAGTTAAATTTAATGAAAGAGAAGTTGGACTTCTTAACTAAAGGGAGTGGGATTTCCTAAAATGACATAGGGATGGGCATTTTTGGAAATCATTGAATTCGGATTCAGAAAAATTATCTTGACTCTAAAAGATGCAGAAATGGTTTATGTGCACATTGGTGAAATCAGTTTATCAATCGGAGTCACGATGAATTTTATATTAATTTCTATAACAACGGGCTTGGCTTGTTGGGCTTAAGTTATGGATTGTGGGCTTTAAGAAGTTATAGTCCTGATACAATTATAACTAGAAATTATCTATAAATATATGTGCAGTGTTCGAAAATTGCATGGAATTCATTCATCAAATTTTCAAAAACACACATATTATTTTCTAAGGGTTTTTCGAAAATCCTTGTCCCTTTTCGGAGAAAATTCAGTCTTGTGATTTTTTGTGAAAAATTACAATTCTGAATTAACAGATCATATTTGTTTATTCTCTACGCAAACTTCTGATTGTTTTCTAGTGCAGTCAATCAGAGGGTTTTGTTTTCTATTCGTGGACCTGATTGAAGAAACGTTCGTTCATCAGTTCCGGGGATATACAACAAGAGCAGATTAAATTCTGTTGGTGTCCATAATCTCGCTTCGAGATTTTAAGGTAAAATATTTAATTGTGATTATTTATTTTACTTACACAAATTTAATCGTGAAAGTTTTGATACCCAGATATGGAATCGTTCCATATTAATAAAATAAATTTTTTAAACTTCCGCTGCACCAAGTATCAATTCTAATTGATCTGAACACCGATTTCCAACAGTGGTATTAGAGCCAGGTTGCTCAGATCAAACGATTAAATTAATCGATTGTACAAAATTTTTAAGCCTCGGTTTTTAAAACAAAACAAATTTTTTAAAATTAAATTTTTGACGGGCAAAACACGGGCAGCGATCGGATCGCTGCCCGGGGCAGCGATTGGATCGCTGCGCAGGGCAGCGCACGGCGCTGCCCAATGGGCAGCGATGGGCTGCCCGGGATTGTCCCGGGCAGCCCGGAAAATTAAAGATTTTAATTTTTGAAATTTTGAATTTTTGAAATTCTAGTGTTTGATCCGATCGAAAAATTGTTTTTGATTAGATCACGAGGCATAGGATCGAATTGTTCGAGTCCGAAATTTTTAAAATTGATTTTTGGATAAATTTGAATTTTTGGAAAATTTATAAATTTTATCCGTTAAATTAGATTTTATAAAATTAATTATTTTGGTACAATTGATGATAAGATATGATCTTATGAATGGATAAGATAAAATATGATTTTATCTTTTAATTATGATGCCATTGAATGTTTATCCAATTATTTTAATTATTGAATTAATTATTGGATAAAAGGATGATCGATTGCCATGACCAATGTTTTAGGTGTATGTTAGGTGATTTACATTTATCTTATTGTTGTTGGTGTTTATTAATGGGCTTGGTTTATAGCCCAATATGATTGTCATATGTAATAAAAGTGGGTCTGGTTTATGGCCCGTTCCCACCCCTAAAATGTATTCCATATTTGTCATCGAAATTTATTGTAAATTTGTTAGACTTAGTGGGAGACAAAGATTTGAAGAAATGGTGGGCCCAGCAGACAATGAAGACTGAAGAAATGTAAATTGGAAGCACAATGTAATAGGATTGCATTGCATACTTACATATCACCTAGGATTGGACTTAGACTCGTGATTGGCAACCACGGGTCGATTAGTTAATGAGATCGATCATCCTTAAATAATATATGATATTATTGATGTATGCATGTTTAGATAAAATTGTATGAATCCCGCAAGCATACAAAAATTGCATGATGAGACAAATTTTCAAAATAAAATCCCTCATTTTAAATATGATTTAAAATTGATATCAAGATAAACAAAAGGAATTTTAAATATTGTTTAAAAATTCCTACCTTCCATCAACGATCAATGTATGTGATGCTACCCACGGATACGGTCCGGCTCATATTATTGGGGAGGCCCGTTCGTCGGAAAGCTTTACATTGGATCGACACATGTTGTAAGTTGGGTGGAACTCCCATGGGATTGACTCATATTATTGGGGATCCACATGACGACCGTCCATCACAACTTAAGATTGATGGGTCATCTTGACATGTCACAATAAACGGCGTCATATTATTGGACCCTTATTGGACATGAGGTAAAAACATGGAGGTTGCTTTGGAAGCAATTGGGCTCTACCTTTTGAAAATTATGGTTGGCTGATATTATTCGGGATCATAGTTTGTCAATTGGACTCCATGTTCCCACTAAAGAAAATGTTTCTCGTTTTCACTAAAGGGTAGTGAAATCGTCAAAATAGTGGGAGTGTAATTCATAAAATAAAATTCGCCATATTTTATGTCTTAGTAAATTATTAAACAAATCACTGATTATTGTCTGTTTCCTCTTCAGTATTATATTACGATGAATCCACGCAATCCACTGTTTTCAATTCTCGAACAAAACAAATTGACTGGCGCAAATTATACGGAATGGTTCCTGAAAGAGTGGGTGCCCGGTGAGCCAACTTGTGGCTAAGGGCTTTGATGACTCTTTGTATAAACAATCTTTTGTTTAATATAATTTACACTTTTATTAATGGCAATGACTTTATCTTTCTTCATATTGTTATATTGTGATATACTATTGTTGTTTTGATAAAGACCTTGAATATACTATAGTGTATGTAATATGTGGTAGAACATGGAGATGTCTATCATGAAACACATCTTATAGTCACTGTATATTCTAAACTTTTCCTAGTCGATTGAGCCGTCCGATAATAAGGATAAGGATCGCTCGAGTTTGAGACTAGCATTTGCGATGCAGAGTACCACGTTTCATTGGTAAGGAACATAGAGATGTTCAAAGCATGCAAATGAATATTCATATGATGAATGATCGAACTACCCTATCCGGACTTTTCAAGTGGTTATCACTTATCGAGTGGATAAAGTCCGCGGTTTTGGTTGTACACCATTAGTCCTTACTACTTGAGACATCATTGAGACTCTATATGCTAGTACTGTTCTTTGACTCGTTTACCGACTCTATTGGGGTCATCAGGTGTCGGGATTGGGTACAGTTACAACACATATATGAGTCGATGCTTTGTTGTCAAGGATTCACCACATACTTGCGAGTGTGGATATCCTATGCGATCTGAGGAGATATTAGTGTGACGAATCTCTGGCCAGAGTACATGATGTGATTTAAGAAATGGTTTCTTAGTAGCACATGCAATGTCACTATTTGATCTTCAAGATGCATTGCATAGTTATCGAATCTCGAGCGACTCTCGATATACCAATGGTTGTTGATTCGATCGGGATATATGGATGAAGGGACCGTACTGTACGCTAACCAAAATCTACTGGTTCTTGTAGGCACTATCAGTGATACCTAGGGAATCATGGGGCGATGTTGCTAGGTGCTCATACCATGATTCGATGGGCAAGTCGAAAATCGTTGTTCCGAGTCACAAGGAGTTGTGAGCCCACGGCTAGCTGTATCCCTGAACCATTGAGGGTCACACAGTGTAATGGATTTTTAATCCCCGTTGAGATAGTTAAATTTAAAGAGTTAAATTTAATGAATGAAGAAGTTGGACTTCTTATTTAAGAGTAGAGGAGTAAGATTTCCTAAAATGACATAGGGATGGCCATTTTTGGAAATCACTGAATTCGGATTCAGAAAAATTTATCTTGACTTTAAAAGGTGCAGAAATGGTTTCTGTGCACATTGGTGAAATCGGTTTATCAATCGGAGTCACGATGAATTTTATATTAATTTCTGAACATGCGGGCTTTGCTTGTCGGGCTTGAACTTATGACTAATGGGCCCTAAGCTGTTAGTGGCCTACATTATAAATAAGTTATTGCAGTACAGAAATTAGATACAACAGGTCACAAGGATTTTTCGAAAACCCTAGTTTTTCAAAAGGTGGCCGTCCCCCCCCCCCCCCTCTCCCTCTGCTCGAGAAAAATCCAGTCTGTGATTTTGAATTACAGTCTGGTTTAACGGATCAAATTCGTTAATCTCTTCGTAGAAACTTCTGATAGATTTTCTAGTGCAATCTATCAGAGGGATTAAATATCCATTCGTGGACCTGATTGAAGAACAGTTTGTCCATCAGTTCCAGGGATATACAACAAGAGCAGAGAAATCTGTTGGTGTCCAAAATCTCGATTCGAGATTAAAGGTAAAAATTTTATAATCGTTATTTAATTTTTACACACGCAATTTAATCGTAAGGTTGATACCTATTATGGAATAGTTCCATATAAAAAATTTTAAACTTCCGCTGCACCGGGTATCAATCCAAATTGATCTGATCGCCGGGTTCTCCAACAGTGGTATCAGAGCCAGGTTGCTCAGATCAAGCGATTAAATTTAATCGATTGTACAAAAATTTTTTTAGGCCTCGGTTTTTGAAACAAAATAAATATTTTAAAATAAAAATATTTTTTCGGGCAAAAACCCGGGCAGGGGCAGCGATCGTCGCTGCCCATGGGCAGCGATGTGATCGCTGCCCTAGGGGCAGCCGGGCTGCCCGGCCCGAGCCCTACGGGGCGCGGGCAGCCCGGGAATGTCCCAGGCGGCCCGCGGAAAAATTAATTTTTAATTTTTAAATTAAATTTTAATAGGTTAAAATTCTATTTTTGGTCCTATCGAAAATCGTTTTTGATTGGTCCATGAGGCGTCGGATCGAATTGTTCGAGTCCGAAAATTTTAAAATTGATTTTTGGATAAATTTGAATTTTTGGAAAATTTTAATATTTTATCCTTTAATTGAATTTTGAAATTAATTATTTTTGGTACAATTGATGATAAAATATGATCTTATGGATATATTTAGTAAAATATGATTTTATGTATAAAATTGGATTTTATAGATAAAATATGATTTTATTTGATAAAAAGATAAAATATGATTTTGTATGTAAAATAAGATTTTATGTATGAAATATGATTTTATCCTTTTAAATTTAAATTGTCATTGCATGTTATCCAATAAATTAATTTTGAATTAAATGTTATTGGATAAGGATGATCGATTGCCATGACCAATTTTGTAGGTGTATGTTAGAAATTTACATTTGTTTTTATTGTTGTTGGTTTTATTAATGGGCCTGGTTTATGGCCCAATATGAATTGTCATATGTAATAAAAGTGGGCTTGGTTTATGGCCCGTTCCCACCCCTTAAAAATATATCCCCTACTTGTCATTGTTATTTATTGTAAATACATTAGATTTAGTGGGGGATCAAGATTTGAAGACGGTGGTGGGCCCAGCAGACAATAAAGACAGAAGAAATGTAAATTGGAAGCTCAATGTAATAGGATTGCATTGCATACTGCATATTACCTAGGATTGGACTAAGACTCGTGATTGGCAACCACGGGTCGATTAGAAATGGAATCGATCATCCTATATAATATGTGATATTATAGTTGTATGCATGTTTTAGACAAAATTGTGTGAATCCGACAAGCATACAAAATTTTAAAAATGATGAGACAAATTTTTATAATTAAAATCCCTCATTTTAAATATGATTTAAAATTGATATCAAGATAAATAAAGGAAATTTAAATTTGTTTAAATGTTCCTAACTTCCATCAACGATCAATGTATGAGATGCTACCCGCGGATACGGTCCGGCTCATATTATTGGGGGGGCCCGTTCGTAGGAAAGCTGTACATTGGATCGACACATGTTGTAAGTGTGGTGGAACTCCCATGGGATCGGCTCATATTATTGGGGGATCCACAGGGCGACCGTCCATCACAACTTAATATTGATGGGTCATCTTGACATGTCACAATAAACGGCGTCATATTATTGGGCCCTTATTGGACATGAGGTAAAAACGTGGAGGTTGCTTTAGAAGCGATTGGGCTCTACCTTTTGAAAATTATGGTTGGCTGATATTATTCGGGACCATAGTTTGTCAATTGGACTCCATGTTCTCACTAAGGAAAACAGTTTCCCATTTTCACTAGAGGGTAGTGAAATCGTTAAAATAGTGGGAGTGAGATTCATAAAATAAATTTCGCCTATTTTATGTCTTAGTAAATTAATTAAACAATCATCGATAATTGTCTGTTTCATCTCAGTAATCCACATATTTCTATTCTCCAACAAAACAAACTTACTGGCGCAAACAATACAGAATGATTCCATAAGTTAAGATTGTCCTAAGTTCGGAAAAGATTTTCTAAAGTGTTAGAAAAGGCTTCTCCGAAAACAGCCCTAGCTGATGTAACTGCCGAAAGGTTGGCCGAACTAGAGAAATGGTTGGACCATGATCTCAAGGCCAAATGTTACATGCAAAATTGGACAATTCTAAACAAGTTTGCCATCACTGCAAGAAACCCGGTCATTGGAAACGTAACTGCAAGGAATACCTCAAGCAGTTGCGAACTGCAAAGGGTATGTTTTACATTAAAATGTTTTTCTTAATACTACTTCTTGGGTATTGGATACCAGATGTAGATCTCATATTTGCAATGAGTTGCAAATGATGACAAGAAGTAATAGGCTAAGGATGGGTGAGACCCAGTCAAGGCTCGGGAATGGTTCCAGAGATAAATCCAAAGCTATAGGAGACATTTATTTTTGCAGAACAATTTTAAGTTTTTTGAGAGATGTTTTATTTGTTCCAGATTTGATTAAAAACATTATTTCTGTTTCTATGCTTGATAGAGATGGTTATTCTTGCAATTTTGTGAATGGGATTTGCAATATTTACAAGAATGAATGTTTGATTGGAAATGGACAACTTGAAAACGATCTATATAACTTAAAACTAAAAGACGTTCCAATAAATTATGTTGATAAACCGGCAACAACAAACAAAAGGAAAATCGATAGTCAAAACCCGGCAAACCTTTGGCATGCTAGGCTAGGTCATATTTTCTCAAGGAGGATGAACAAGCTAGTGGGAGAGGGCATGTTTGATATGTCTGATATTAACTCTCTACCTACTTGTGAATCCTGCCTGAAAGGAAAAATGACTAAATCTCCTTTTAAGGGGAAACCTGAGCGTAGTCAAAATCTGTTGGATTTTATCCATACAGACGTTTGTGGTCCATTTAGAATTGGTACTCAATATGGCCACACCTACTTCATTACCTTTACTGATGATTATTCAAGGTATGGGTATTTATATTTAATGAAATATAAGTCTGAAGCATTTGAAAAGTTCAAAGAATTCAAGGCTGAAGTAGAAAACAAGCTAGGTAAAAGTATTAAAGCACTTCGATCGGATCGAGGTGGAGAATACTTAAGTACCGAGTTTTTGGACTATCTAAAAGAGAATGAGATTCTCTCTCAGTGGACTCCTCCTATGACACCACAGCTGAATGGTGTATCGGAGCGTCGTAATCGAACTTTGTTGGACATGGTTTGATCCATGATGAGCTTCACTGAGCTTCCACGTTCGTTTTGGGGCTACGCGCTTGAAACGGCGGTATTGTTGTTGAACAACGTCCACACTAAAGCAGTGGACAAAACACCATACGAGTTATGGAATGGCAAAGCTCCTAAGTATTCGTACTTGAGGATTTGGGGATGTCCTGCTTACGTGAAGCGGACAGTGGGAGATAAGTTGGATAGTTGATCCAGCTTATGTTATTTTGTAGGGTATCCGAAGAATTCAATCGGATATTATTTCTATTATCCTGCTGAAACAAAGGTGTTTGTTTCAAGGAATGCCACCTTCTTGGAGAAGGAGTTCTTATTGGATAAGAAAGGCGAGATGATGGAACTCGAAGAAATTCGAGAAGAACCCGAAATACAAAATAACGATCCTACACCTCAGGAACCATTGCTGGACACGCCTATACCTAGAAGATCTGAGAGGACTTCTAGACCTCCTATTCGATATGGTCTTCTTCTTCTTGAAGGGGATCAAGATGAACCCGATGTTGGATGTGATCCAAGAAACTTCAAGGAAGCAATTTCTGATGCGGATTCAAATTTATGGCTTGAAGCTATGCAGTCGGAAATAGATTCGATGCATACAAACCAAGTTTGGTCTCTAGTAGATCCTCCCGATGGAATTGTTCCAATAGGGTGTAAATGGATCTACAAGAGAAAGCTTGGGCCTGATGGTAAGGTATTGACCTACAAGGCGCGATTGGTGGCAAAAGGTTATACTCAAAGACAAGGAGTTGACTATGATGAAACCTTTTCGCCAGTTGCAATGTTCAAGTCCATAAGAATCCTTATTGCCATAGCTGCATGGTATGACTATGAGATATGGCAAATGGATGTGAAGACTGCTTTTCTTAATGGAGACATTAAGGAAGAAATCTATATGAAGCAGCCTGAGGGGTTCACATCCATGGGAAGCGAGCATAAGGTATGCAAGCTTCAGAGATCAATTTATGGTCTAAAACAAGCATCAAGAAGTTGGAACCAGAAATTTGATGAAACAATAAAGGATTTTGGTTTCATCAAAAACCCGGAGGAACCATGCGTGTACAAGAAAGTAGTTAAGGATGCTGTGACATTCTTAGTACTTTATGTTGATGACATCTTACTCATTGGGAATGATGTAGGGATGTTGCAGTCAACAAAGATATGGTTATCAGGTAGATTCTCGATGAAGGATTTGGGTGAGGCATCCTATATTCTTGGGATACAGATCTATAGAGATAGATCTAAGAGAATGATAGGACTCACTCAATCAACCTACATCGACACCATATTGAAACGGTTTTCAATGGATGGGTCCAAGAGAGGACATCTACCCATGTTTCATGGAGTTTCTCTATCCAAGTCTATGTATCCCAAGACTGATGAAGAGATAGAGAAAATGACACATGTACCATATGCGTCAGCCATAGGTAGTATCATGTATGGGATGATATCTACCAGACCGGATGTAGCATTTGCTCTGAGTGTCACGAGCAGATATCAAGCTAATCCCGGTCAAATGCATTGGAAAGCCGTGAAGGACATTCTTAAGTACTTACGAAGGACTAAGAATATGTTCATGGTATATGGAGGAAGAGAACTAAAATTGGAAGGCTATACCGACTCTAGCTTCCAAAGTGACGTGGATGACTCGAAGTCAACCTCTGGATTTGTGTTCATGCTCAATGGCGGTGCTGTCTCTTGGAAGAGTTCCAAGCAGGACACCACAGCGGATTCCACCACTGAAGCAGAATACATTGCAGCATCAGCTGCTGCTAAAGAGGCCGTTTGGATGAGGAATTTCGTCCAAGAGTTGGGCGTCATTCCTTAAGTTGTTGGTCCAGTCCCGGTGTACTGTGACAACACGGGTGCCGTTTCTCAGGCAAAGGAACCAAGGTCTCATCAAAGATCCAAACACGTACTGAGGAAATACCACATCATCCGGGAGATTGTGGAAAGAGGAGACATCACTGTCGAAAGAGTGGCCTCTGCAGACAATATCGCTGATCCACTTACTAAGCCCTTGCCAGGACCATTATTTGACAAACATCGCGAAGCAATGGGTCTACGTAGTATGACTAGTTGGCTTTAGGGCAAGTGAGAGATTGAAAGAGTGGGTGCCCGGTGAGCCAATTTGTGGCTAAGGGCTTTGATGACTCTTTGTATAAACAATCTTTTGTTTAATATAATTTACACTTTTATTAATGGCAATGACTTTATCTTTCTTCATATTGTTATATTGTGATATACTATTATTGTTTTGATAAAGACCTTGAATATACTATAGTGTATGTAATATGTGGTAGAACATGGAGATGTCTATCATGAAACACATCTTATAGTCACTGTATATTCTAAACTGTTCCTAGTCGATTGAGCCGTCCGATAATAAGGATAAGGATCGCTCGAGTTTGAGACTAGCATTTGCGATGCAGAGTACCACGTTTCATTGGTAAGGAACATAGAGATGTTCAAAGCATGCAAATGGATATTCATATGATGAATGATCGAACTACCCTATCCGAACTTTCCAAGTGGTTATCACTTATCGAGTGGATAAAGTCCGCGGTTTTGGTTGTACACCATTAGTCCTTACTACTTGAGACATCATTGAGACTCTATAAGCTAGTACTGTGCTTTGACTCGTTTACCGACTCTATTGGGGTCATCAGGTGTTGGGATTGGGTACAGTTACAACACATATAGGAGTCGATGCTTTGTTGTCAAGGATTCACCACATACTTGCGAGTGTGGATATCCTATGCGATCTGAGGAGATATTAGTGTGACGAATCTCTGGCCAGAGTACATGATGTGATTTAAGAAATGGTTTCTTAGTAGCACATGCGATGTCACTATTTGATCTTCAAGATGCATTGCATAGTTATCGAATCTCGAGCGACTCTCGATATACCAATGGTTGTTGATTCGATCGGGATATATGGATGAAGGGACCGTACTGTACGCTAACCAAAATCTACTGGTTCTTGTAGACACTATCAGTGATACCTAGGGAATCATGGGGCGATGTTGCTAGGCGCTCATACCATGATTCGATGGGCAAGTCGGAAATCGTTGTTCCGAGTCACAAGGAGTTGTGAGCCCACGGCTAGCTGTATCCCTGAACCATTGAGGGTCACACAGTGTAATGGATTTTTAATCCCCGTTGAGATAGTTAAATTTAAAGAGTTAAATTTAATGAACGAAGAAGTTGGACTTCTTATTTAAGAGTAGAGGAGTAAGATTTCCTAAAATGACATAGGGATGGCCATTTTTGGAAATCTCTGAATTCGGATTCAGAAAAATTTATCTTGACTTTAAAAGGTGCAGAAATGGTTTCTGTGCACATTGGTGAAATCGGTTTATCAATCGGAGTCACGATGAATTTTATATTAATTTCTGAACATGCGGGCTTTGCTTGTCGGGCTTGAACTTATGACTAATGGGCCCTAAGCTGTTAGTGGCCTACATTATAAATAAGTTATTGCAGTACAGAAATTAGATACAACAGGTCACAAGGATTTTTCGAAAACCCTAGTTTTTCAAAAGGTGGCCGTCCCCCCCCCCCCCCCCTCTCCCTCTGCTCGAGAAAAATCCAGTCTGTGATTTTGAATTACAGTCTGGTTTAACGGATCAAATTTGTTAATCTCTTCGTAGAAACTTCTGATAGATTTTCTAGTGCAATCTATCAGAGGGATTAAATATCCATTCGTGGACCTGATTGAAGAACAGTTTGTCCATCAGTTCCAGGGATATACAACAAGAGCAGAGAAATCTGTTGGTGTCCAAAATCTCGATTCGAGATTAAAGGTAAAAATTTTATAATCGTTATTTAATTTTTACACACACAATTTAATCGTAAGGTTGATACCTATTATGAAATCGTTCCATATAAAAATTTTTAAACTTCCGCTGCATCGGGTATCAATCCAAATTGATCTGATCGCCGGGTTCTCCAACAATTCCGTAAGTTGAAAATTATTCTCACTTCGGAAAAAGCTTTCTACGTGTTAGAGAAGCCGCCTCCGAAGGAAGCCCCGGCTAATACAAGTCCGGAAGAGTTGGCCAAACTTGATTTATGGTGGGACCATGATATCAAGGCCAAATGCTACATGCAGGCTTCGATGTCTGATGAGCTTCAAAGGAGATTCGAGGATGCCGTGAATGCTGCTGACATTCACAAGAACCTCAAGGAACTCTTTGGAGCTCAGTCAAGATCGGAGAGGTATGCCACCGTCAGAGAGCTCATGACGAGCCGCATGCGAGATGGGACTTCGGTCCGTGAGCATGGGGTGCGCATGATTGGGCTCATTGAAAAGTTGGTAACACTCGACTTGAATTTGGAGCATGAACTTAGCGCGGACTTGTTGCTTCTATCACTTCCTTCATCGTTTGATGGTTTTGTGATGAACTTCAATATGAACAAGATAGAGGCCACCCTTGAAGAGTTGGTCAATATGCTTGTCACATATGAAGCCACACTAAAGAAGGATAAACCGGTACTCTTGGTTGGCTCCTCTTCTAACTCTAAGAAAGGACCAAGTGGAAAGGGTAAGAAACATTCTGCCCCGCCCAAGAAGATTGTACCAAATAAAAAGGGAAAGGCCAAGGCTTCAATTGGGATAAAAGATGAAAACGTTTGCCATTACTGCAAGAAACCCAGTCATTGGAAATGTAACTGCAAGGAATACCTCGAACAGTTGAGAACTGCAAAGGGTATGTTTTACATTGAAATAAATGTTTCGCTTAATACTTTTTCTTGGGTATTGGATACCGGATGTGAAGGGGATCGGTTAACTCGTGCCCGGAAACGCAGCGGAAATATAAAATTTTTAACAAAAGAGATCCGAGCACTTGTGTAGCATTCAAAAAACTCAAACAACCATAGGGTGTTTAGAATTTTACCTATCAATCTCAAAGATTGATTTATGGCTCCAACCAAGTTGATGAACAACTAGGCTCTTGAAAAAGGTAGACTCAATCTACAAGCATCCAAGAGCACTCCTTGCTCAAAATGGATTCAACACTTCGAGCCTCCGAATTAGGTCCACGACTAGACGATCTAGATCCGCTCTAAATATGCACTAGAATATTTAGAGAATTTTGCATTGAGATTTTTCTTTTCTTCTTCCACAAAAATTGAAAGAAAACTTGGAGGAATAATATGGAGAGTGTTCGGCCACTTCCAAGTTTAAAATTAGAATGGAATGAATTGTGTAATGTGTGTATATTATATTAATGGAGAAGAATTGATTAGATACAATTAAAACCATGCATAGAAAAATGCATGACTTGCATGGAAAATTGCATCCAATCTTCCAACCCTTCAAATTCCATCACACACATACATATATATAGTATATATATATATATATATATATATATATATATAAATATATATATTTAAATGGTATTTTGAACTTATTTTAATTAAATATTAAACCTAAATTCATTTAAGTTTAATCAATTAATTAAATTCAACTTGAACTCATTCAAGTACACTAGTAACAATAATTATATAACACTATTTTATTTGAGCTCTACAAGACTCAATAGTGTTTAATTATTTGTACATTAAAATGTCAACTAGTGTTAAATTAATTCAACACTTGAATTAATTAACTAAGTTCAAAATAATAGTTAGAAATCACCATTTTCATAAACTAATTATTTTAAGTCAACTTTTAATCTTGGAACATATTCACAAATTAAAAGTTACTTATTCCATTCGTTCTCCAATTTAGAAGTCAAACTTCTAATTTATTTTACTTATAAACTGCTTTATAAGTTGTTCAACACATTGAACTTATTTTAATCTCAACGGGATCTAGAAAGCTAGTACTTGTGTGACCCTCAATGGTTCACTGATACAACTAGCAGTGGGTTCACATCTCCATGTGATTCGGGATCAACAAGTCCCTTATATGAGCATACCCTATATATAGCTCCATTCTTATTAATCAACACATTGATAATAAGAACGTCAGAAAACTCAAGTCTGATAGTACCCAACCAGTCATGTAAATATCTAGCAGCATCGCTTACATGACTCCCTAGTTATCAAATGATAGTGCCTGCAAGAACCAATCAATTATGGTTAGCGTACAATACGGTCCCTTCAACTCATATATCCCGACCGATTCGACAACCATTGGTTTATCGAGAGTTGTCATTGAATCAATAACTATGTGTCATGCCGTAGTTGCATCGAAAATGTAATTCAAGAAACTCCTTTCTTAATTACACTTACTCTGATCAGAGATTTCAAGCTACGTATGCATGATATAACATAGGATATCCATACCCGTAGGTAAGTGGTGAATCCCCGACTACAATGCATTGACTCCTATATGTTTCGTCACAACACCCAACATTGCCACCTGATGACCCCAGATGAGTCGGTAAACAAGTCAAAGTGAAGCACTAGCATAGAGAGTCTCCATGTTGTCCCGGGTTATAAGGACTAATGGTGTACAATCATAAACTAGGACTTCTCCACTCGATAAGTGAGAACTACTTGGAAAATCATTTAGGGAGGGTTGTTCAGTGCACTCTACAAGGAGCACCTATTTGCATGCTTGGACATCTCCATGTCCCCTACCAATGAAACATGGTACTCACATCGCAAATACTAGTCTCAAGCTCGAGTGGCCTTTATCCTTCTTTATGGCGGCTGAATCGACTAGGAACAGTTTAGAATATACAGTATTCCAAATATGAGTTTCATGATAGTCATCACATGACCATCTCATATTCTTTCTACTATTTGTATATTCAAGGGCTTTATCTATGCAGCTTGCATGGGTATAAAGATAAAGATGTGACAAATTAAATAATGTCAAATATTATTAAAATAAAAATTGTCATACAAGAGTTCTCTCAAGGACCATCGGTCAACACATTGGCTCGACGGGCACCTACTCTAACAATCTCCCACTTGCACTAGAGCCAACTACCCATATTCTTCAAACCCATTGATTCGCGATGCTTTTCGAACAATGGTCCTGGTAAAGGCTTAGTTAGTGGATCAGCAACATTATCTGCGGAGGCGACTCTATCTAACAAGACATCTCCTCGTTCCACAATTTCCAGGATGATGTGGTATTTTCTCAGTACATGTTTGGATTTCTGATGAGACCTTGGTTCTTTTGCCTGAGCAACGGCACCAGTATTGTCGCAGTACACCGGGACTGGATCAACTCCATTAGGAATAACGCCCAACTCTTGGACGAAATTCCTAATCCAAACAGCTTCCTTTGCAGCATCGGATGCAGCAATATATTCTGCCTCAGTGGTTGAATCCGCAGTGCTATTTTGCTTGGAACTCTTCCAACAAACAGCAGCACCATTGAGCATGAATATAAAACCGGAAGTTGACTTCGAATCATCAACATCACTTTGGAAGCTAGAGTCGGTATAGCCTTCCAATTTTAGTTCTCCACCCCCATAAACCAAGAACATATTCTTAGTCTTTCTTAAATACTTGAGAATGTCTTTGACAGCTTTCCAGTGTGGAAGACCAGGGTTCGATTGATATCTACTTGTAACACTAAATGCAAAGGCCACATCAGGACGTGTAGATATCATTGCATACATGATACTACCAATTGCAGATGCATATGGAATGCGTGTCATCGTCTCTATTTCTGCATCATTCTTGGGAGACATGGATTTGGATAGAGACACGCCATGACACATTGGTAGATTTCCTCTCTTAGACTCATCCATCGAGAACCTCTTCACGATGGTATCAATGTATGTGGACTGGGTGAGACCAAGCAATCTTTTCGATCTATCCCGATAGATTTGTATTCCCAATACAAAAGATGCTTCACCCAAGTCCTTCATCGAGAACTTACTCGATAACCATACTTTAGTTGATTGCAACATTCCTACATCATTCCCAATGAGTAGAATGTCATCAACATAAAGTACCAAGAATGTCACAGCACTCCCACTGACCTTCTTATACACACATGGTTCCTCAGGATTCTTAGTAAACCCAAACTCTTTGATTGTACCATCAAATCTGAGGTTCCAGCTCCTAGATGCCTGTTTGAGACCAAAGATAGATCTCTGAAGTTTGCATACTTTATGCTCACTTCCGATAGATGTGAACCCTTCAGGTTGAGACATGTAAATTTCTTCCTTAATATCCCCATTAAGAAAAGCTGTCTTCACATCCATCTGTCATATTTCATAGTCATACCATGCGGCAATGGCAAGCAATATCCTTATGGACTTGAACATTGCGACTGGAGAAAAAGTTTCTTCAAAGTCAACTCCTTGCCTTTGAGTATAACCTTTTACCACCAATCGAGCCTTGAAGGTCAGAACCTTTCCATCCGTCCCAAGCTTCCTATTGTAAATCCATTTACATCCTATAGGAACAATTCCTTCAGGTGGATCCACAAGATTCCACACTTGGTTTGAATACATGGAATTCATCTCAGATTCCATAGCTTCAAGCCACTTGGATGAATCGGCATCAGACAATGCTTCCTTGAAGGTCCTTGGATCACATCCATGGTCAGGCTCATCTTGGCCCTCTTCAAGAAGCAGACCATACCTCATAGGTGGTCTTGAGATCCTCTCGGATCTTCTAAGAGCTTGTATCTCCTCTCTTGGTTGTTCGGGTGTGGGTTCCACAATCATGGGTGTTTCTCGAACTTCTTCGAGTTCTATCATCTCCCATTTTCTATCCAATAGAAATTCCTTCTCCAAAAAGGTTGCATTCCTAGAAACAAACACCTTTGTTTCTTTGGGATGATAGAAATAATATCCAACCGAATTTCTTGGATATCCCACGAATTAGCATAAAATGGATCGAGCATCCAATTTATCTCCCACTATCTGCTTCACATAAGCAGGGCATCCCCATATTCTTAGATAAGAATACTTTGGAGATTTTCCCATCCATATCTCATATGGTGTCTTATCAACTGCCTTTGAATGAACATTGTTCAACAACAGTGCCGTTGTCTCAAGTGCATATCCCCAAAAGGATGGCGGCAACTCCGTGAACCCCATCATAGACCGAACCATGTCCATCAAAGTTCGATTACGATGTTCTGAAACACCATTCAACTGAGGTGTACCAGGAGGAGTCCACTGTGAGAGAATACCATTCTCCCTAAGATACTCTTGGAATTCAGTACTCAAGTACTCACCACCTCGATCCGATTGAAGTGCCTTGATGCTTCGTCCCAATTGTTTTTCTACTTCATTTCTGAATTCTTTGAACTTTTCAAAAGCTTCAGATTTGTATTTCATCAAATACACATACCCATACCTAGAGAAGTCATCGGTAAAGGTAATGAAGTAAGAATGTCCGTGCTTAGTGGTGATGCTAAGTGAACCACACACATCTATATGGATCAAATCCAACAGTCCCTTGGCTCGCTCCACATGGCCCTTAAAGGGAATTTTGGTCATCTTTCCTTTTAGACAGGGTTCACAAGTAGTAAGAGAATTAATATCAGACATATCAAACATGACTTCTCCCACTAGCTTGTTCATCCTTTTAAAAGATATATGACCTAATCGAGCATGCCATAAGTGTGCTGGATTTAGAGTATCTTGTTTTCTTTTGGATATTGTTGATATCTCTTGGACATTATACATAGGAATATATTTCAATTTTAAATTATAGAGATCATTTTCCAATTGTCCTGTACCAATTAAACATTCATTCTTGTAAATATTGCAAACACCTTTGCCAAATAAACAAGAATATCCATCTTTATCAAGCATAGAAATGGAAACAATGTTTTTCACCAAATCTGGTACAAACAAAACATCTCTCAAACATAATTTAAAATCATTGTCCAACAATAAGTAAACATATCCAATAGCTTTGGCTGCAACTCTTGCCCCATTGCCCATCCTCAAGAAGGTCTCACCATCTCTGAGTCTCCTACTTCTTGCCATCACCTGCAAATCATTACAGAGATGTGAGCCACAGCCGGTATCCAATACCCAAGAAGAAGAGTTAAGTGAAATGTTTACTTCAATGTAGAACATACCTTTTCCAGAACCATTCTGGTCAAGATATTCCTTGCCATTACGTTTCCAATGTCTAGGTTTCTTACAGTGATGACAGACGTCATTAGTCTTGTTAGCCTTAACTGGTGTGGCTACCACAACGAGACTCGGAGCTTGCCTCTTCAAGGGCACGTTCTTTTTGGGAGCATGGAAGGAACGCTTCTTTCCCTTCCCATGTGGTCTATTCTTTGAACCAGATGAAGATCCCACATAAAGAACCGGCTTCTCTTTCTTAATTGTGGATTCAAACGTAACAAGCATGTTAACCAACTCCTCAAGGGTTGGATCTAACCTGTTCATGTTGAAATTCACCACAAAAAGATCAAATGAGCTAGGCAGTGACAAGAGCAACACGTCTGTGGTCAACTCAGTTGGTAGCACAAGATCCATGCTAACGAGTTTCTCCACGAGCCCAATCAACTTCAGGCCATGCTCATGGACCGAAGCCCCATCTCGCATATGCAAAGTGATTAGCTCCTTGACAATCGCATGTCGAAGTGGGCGTGTTTGTTCACCAAAGAGTTCTTTGAGATGCAAATGAATGTCAGCAGCATGCTTTGCACTCTCAAAACGTCGCTGAAGCTCATCATTCATAGAAGCCTGCATATAACACTTGGCTTTCAAGTCATGGTCACACCAATCCTTGTAAGTCTGTAGCTCCTCAGGGCTACAATCAGTCGAAGCCGTATCAGGGGGCGACTCATCAAGTGTGTATGCAATCCTCTCCGAGTTCAAGACGATTTTCAGATTTCTTAGCCAATCGAGGTAATTTGGACCGGTCAGTAAATGTTTGTCGAGTATAGTATATAGCGGATTGCGAATTGATGATATTGTCAAAACTTGTACTGAAAAATAATAACAGATAAATGTCAATGACTATTTTAAAATATTTAATAAGATATAAAGTATGGACTTTAACTTTATAAATTTTTACTCCCACTGTTTTGACATTTTTACTACCCTCTAGTAAAAACGGGAAACTCCTTTCCTCAGTAGGTACATAAGGTCCAATTAGCCAATTACGATCCCGAATAATATCAGCCAATCATAATTTCTAAAAGGTAGTTTCCAATTGCATCTCCATGCAACCCTTACGTAAACTTTTGTCTCACGCTTAATTAGGACCCAATAATATGACGTCGTTCATCTTTACGTGTCAAGCCTTACCCATCGATATTGAACCTTAATGGACGGTCGCCATGAGTTCCCCCAATAATATGAGCCGAAGTCATGGGAGTTCCACGTAGTTCACATCACCATGTCAATGGATGTCACAGCTTTCCGGCATCCAAGCCCCCCCAATAATATGAGCCGAGCATTGAATACCGGTAGCGTTCGTCATGCATCCATTGTCGATGGAAGACATGGAAATTATAAAAAAATTTATAATTCCCCTTTTCGGGCTTGATATAAATTTTGAATCTAATTCAAAATGAGGGTTTTTAATTTTGAAAAAGTCTCATCATTAATTTTAAAGATTGCCATGTTTGATCGTATGTTTGCCGGATTCATGCAACTTTGTTATTATAAAATAATAACGCACATACTAATTAATAAGGATGATCAATCGCCCCAAAAACTATTTGGCCCGTGTGAGCCAAACACGGGCCTAGGTCCAATTCCTAGGGAATGTATGGGATGCAAATGCAACAATTACATAAGCTTCCAATATTTACATGTCTTGAATCTTCATAATTCATCATGGCCCACCATCTTCCAATCTTGAACTTCCGCTATTAAATATTTTACATGAAAATATCCATGGCAAATAGGGATACATCTCATGGGGTGGGAACGGGCCATAAACCAAGCCCACTTTGTAATTTGATAATTATTACAATCATTCAACACAAAATATCCTAGCATACACCTAGCAAATTGGTCTTGGGATTTTAATCATCCTTCATGCACAATATCACATATCATACACCATCAATTAATTATCTCAATAATCAATTGATCAAATATTATATATCTTGGTCCAATCACTAACCACCACAATTATAAAATAAATTAACAAAATAAACAAACACCTTTGTTTACATTCAAATTAATTTATTTATAATTGAATTTCTTGTAAATCACAATTTACTATAAATAATCAAAGTCACACTTTAACTATGTATTTTATGAGAAAAATCACATATTATAAAGTTTAATTTTTCATAAAAAATCAACTATAATATATTTAACAATTTAGGGCCTATGACACATGATATTCCAAAACACCTTTGAAAAACTCAAGTCGTCATAGTCGTCACCGAAACTCCGTCGCCGGATTCCGGCCAAATTTTTTTTTTTTTTTTTATTAAAAATATGGGGCAGCCCACGGCTGCCCCTAGGACACCTTCGGGCAGCCTATGGGCTGCCCGAAACCATAAAAACAAATATTTATAAAAACAGCCCAAAATTGATAAATCTTGATTTTCTCATGCGGTTAGAAATTGACCTCAACATAATATCCAACAAATACTACACAAAAGAGTAACCTAGGCTCTGATACCACTGAAGGGGATCGGTTAACTCGTGCCCGGAAACGCAGCGGAAATATAAAATTTTTAACAAAAGAGATCCGAGCACTTGTGTAGCATTCAAAAAACTCAAACAACCATAGGGTGTTTAGAATTTTACCTATCAATCTCAAAGATTGATTTATGGCTCCAACCAAGTTGATGAACAACTAGGCTCTTGAAAAAGGTAGACTCAATCTACAAGCTTCCAAGAGCACTCCTTGCTCAAAATAGATTCAACACTTCGAGCCTCCGAATTAGGTCCACGACTAGACGATCTAGATCCGCTCTAAATATGCACTAGAATATCTAGAGAATTTTGCATTGAGATTTTTCTTTTCTTCTTCCACAAAAATTGAAAGAAAACTTGGAGGAATAATATGGAGAGTGTTCGGCCACTTCCAAGTTTAAAATTAGAATGGAATGAATTGTGTAATGTGTGTATATTATATTAATGGAGAAGAATTGATTAGATACAATTAAAACCATGCATAGAAAAATGCATGACTTGCATGGAAAATTGCATCCAATCTTCCAACCCTTCAAATTTCATCACACACATACATATATATATATATTATATATATATATATATATATATATATATATATATACGCCTATATATATATATATATAAATATATATATATTTAAATGGTATTTTGAACTTATTTTAATTAAATATTAAACCTAAACCCATTTAAGTTTAATCAATTAATTAAATTTAACTTGAACTCATTCAAGTACACTAGTAACAATAATTATATAACACTATTTTATTTGAGCTCTACAAGACTCAATAGTGTTTAATTATTTGTACATTAAAATTTCAACTAGTGTTAAATTAATTCAACACTTGAATTAATTAACTAAGTTCAAAATAATAGTTTAGAAAATCACCATTTTCATAAACTAATTATTTTAAGTCAACTTTTAATCTTAGAACACATTCACAAATTAAAAGTTACTTATTTCATTCGTTCTCCAATTTAGAAGTCAAACTTCTAATTTATTTTACTTATAAACTCCTTTATAAGTTGTTCAACACATTGAACTTATTTTAATCTCAACGGGATCTAGAAAGCTAGTACTTGTGTGACCCTCAATGGTTCACTGATACAACTAGCAATGGGTTCACATCTCCATGTGATTCGGGATCAACAAGTCCCTTATATGAGCATACCCTATATATAGCTTCATTCTTATTAATCAACACATTGATAATAAGAACGTCAGAAAACTCAAGTCTGATAGTACCCAACCAGTCATGTAAACGTTTAGCAGCATCGCTTACATGACTCCCTAGGTATCAAATGATAGTGCCTGCAAGAACCAATCAATTATGGTTAGCGTACAGTACGGTCCCTTCAACTCATATATCCCGATCGATTCGACAACCATTGGTTTATCGAGAGTTGTCATTGAATCAATAACTATGTTTCATGTCGTAGTTGCATCGAAAATATAATTCAAGAAACTCCTTTCTTAATTACACTTACTCTGATCAGAGATTTCAAGCTACGTATGCATGATATAACATAGGATATCCATACCCGTAGTTAAGCGGTAAATCCCCGACTACAATGCATTGACTCCTATATGTTTCGTCACAACACCCAACATTGCCACCTGATGACCCCAGATGAGTCGGTAAACAAGTCAAAGTGAAGCACTAGCATATAGAGTCTCCATGTTGTCCCGGGTTATAAGGACTAATGGTGTACAACCATAAACTAGGACTTCTCCACTCGATAAGTGAGAACCACTTGGAAAATCCTTTAGGGAGGGTTGTTCAGTGCACTCTACAAGGAGAATCTATTTGCATGCTTGGACATCTCCATGTCCCGTACCAATGAAACATGGTACTCACATCGCAAATACTAGTCTCAAGCTCGAGCGGCCTTTATCCTTCTTTATGGCGGCTGAATCGACTAGGAACAGTTTAGAATATACAGTATTCCAAATATGAGTTTCATGATAGTCATCACATGACCATCTCATATTCTTTCTACTATTTGTATATTCAAGGGCTTTATCTATGCAGCTTGCATGGGTATAAATATAAAGATGTGCCAAATTAAATAATGTCAAATATTATTAAAATAAAGATTGTCATACAAGAGTTCTCTCAAGGACCATCGGTCAACACATTGGCTCGACGGGCACCTACTCTAACAGGATGTGGATCTCACATTTGCATTGATTTGCAGGTGATGACAAGAAGTCGTAAGCTAAGGATAGGTGAGACCCAGCTAAGGCTCGGGAATGGTTCTAGAGTCGAAGCCAAAGCTATAGGAGACATTTATTTAGTTTTGCAGAACAATTTTAAGTTATTTTTGAGAGATGTTTTATATGTTCCGGATTTGGTCAAAAACATTATATCTATTTCTATGCTTGATAGAGATGGTTTTTCTTGCAATTTTGTGAATGGGATTTACAATATTTACAAGAATGAATGTTTGATTGGAAATGGACAACTTGAAAACGATCTATATAGCTTAAAATTAAAAGACATTCCAATTAATTATGTTGATAAACCGGTAACAACAATTAAAAGAAAGGACGATAGTCAAAACCCGGCAAACCTTTGGCATGCTAGGCTAGGTCATATTTCCTCAAGGAGGATGAACAAGCTAGTGGAGAGGGCATGTTTGATATGTCTGATATTAACTCTCTACCTACTTGTGAGTCCTGCCTAAAGGGAAAAATGACTAAATCTCCTTTCAAAGGGAAACCTGAGCGTAGTCAAAATCTGTTGGATTTGATCCATACAGATGTTTGCGGTCCATTTAGGATTGGTACTAAATGTGGCAACACCTACTTCATTACCTTTACTGATGATCATTCTAGGTATGGGTATTTATATTTAATGAAATATAAGTCTGAAGCATTTGAAAAGTTCAAAGAATTCAAGGCTGAAGTAGAAAACAAACTAGGTAAAAGTATTAAGGCACTTCGATCGGATCGAGGTGGAGAATACTTAAGTACCGAGTTTTTGGACTATCTAAAAGAGAATGGGATTCTCTCTCAGTGGACTCCTCCTATGACACCTCAGCTTAATGGTGTTTCGGAGCGTCGCAATCGAACTTTGTTGGACATGGTTCGATCCATGATGAGCTTCACTGAGCTCCCACCTTCGTTTTGGGGCTACGCGCTTGAAACTGCGGTATTGTTGTTAAACAACGTCCACACTAAAGCAGTAAATAAAACACCATACGATTTATGGAATGGCAAAGCTCCTAAGTATTCGTACTTGAGGATTTGGGGATGTCCTGCTTACGTGAAGCAGACAGTGGGAGATAAATTGGATAGTCGATCCACTTTATGTTATTTTGTAGGGTATCCGAAGAATTCAATCGGATATTATTTCTATCATCCTGCTGAAACAAAAGTGTTTGTTTCAAGGAATGCCACCTTCTTGGAGAAGGAGTTCTTATTGGATAAGAAAGGCAAGATGATGGAACTCGAAGAAATTCGAGAAGAACCCGAGATACAAAATAGTGATCCTACACCTCAAGAATCATCACAAGACACGCCTATTACTAGGAGATCCGAGAGGACTTCTAGGCCTCCTATTAGATATGGTCTTCTTCTTGAAGGGGATCAAAGTGAACCCGACATTGTATGTGATCCAAGAAACTTCAAGGAAGCAATTTCTGATGCGAATTCGAATTTATGGCTTGAAGCTATGCAATCGGAAATAGACTCGATGCATTCTAACCAAGTTTGGTCATTAGTAGATCCTCCCGATGGAATTGTTCCAATTGGGTGCAAATGGATCTACAAGAGAAAGCTTGGGCCTGATGGAAAGGTATTGACCTACAAGGCACGATTGGTGGCAAAAGGTTATACTCAAAGACAAGGAGTTGACTATGATGAAACCTTTTCACCAGTTGCAATGTTCAAGTCCATAAGAATCCTTATTGCCATAGCAGCATGGTATGACTATGAGATATGGCAAATGGATGTAAAGACTGCATTTCTTAATGGAAACATTAAGGAAGAGATCTATATGATGCAGCCTGAGGGATACACATCCATGGGAAGCGAGCATAAGGTATGCAAGCTTCAGAGATCAATCTATGGTCTCAAACAAGCATCAAGAAGTTGGAACCAGAAATTTGATGAAACGATAAAGGATTTTGGTTTCATCAAGAACCCGGAGGAACCATGCGTGTACAAGAAAGTAGTTAAGAATGCGGTAACATTCTTAGTACTTTATATTGATGACATCCTAATCATGGGGAATGATGTAGGGATGTTGCAGTCAACAAAGATATGGTTATCAGGTAGATTCTCGATGAAGGATTTAGGTGAGGCATCCTATATTCTAGGAATTCAGATCTATAGAGATAGATCTAAAAGAATGATAGGACTCACTCAATCAACCTACATCGACACCATATTGAAAAGGTTTTCTATGGATGAGTCCAAGAGAGGACATCTACCTATGTGTCATGGAGTTTCTCTATCCAAGTCTATGTGTCCCAAGACTGACGAAGAGATAGAGAAGATGACACATGTGTCATATGCGTCAGCCATAGGTAGTATCATGTATGGGATGATATCTACCAGACCGGATGTGGCCTATGCTCTGAGCGTCACGAGCAGATACCAAGCCAATCCCGGTCAAATGCATTGGAAAGCCGTGAAGGATATTCTTAAGTACTTGCGAAGGACTAAGAATTTATTCATGGTTTATGGAGGGAGAGAATTGAAGTTGGAAGGCTATACCGACTCTAGCTTCCAATGTGACGTGGATGGCTCGAAATCAACCTCTGGATTTGTATTCGTGCTCAATGGTGGTGCTGTCTCTTGGAAGAGTTCCAAGCAGGACACCACAGAGGATTCCACCACTGAGGCAGAATACATTGCAGCATCAGCTGCTGCTAAAGAGGCGGTTTGGATAAGGAAATTCATCCAAGAGTTGGGTGTAATTCCTGAAGCTGTTGGTCCAGTCCCGGTGTACTGTGACAACACGGGTGCCGTTGCTCAAGCAAAGGAGCCAAGGTCTCATCAGAAGTCCAACCACGTACCGAGGAAATACCACATCATCCGGAAGATTGTGGAAAGAGGAGACATCAGTGTCGAGAGAGTGGCCTCTACAGACAATATCGTTGATCCGCTTACTAAGCCCTTGCCAGGACCATTGTTTGACAAACATCGCGAAACAATTGGATTACGTAGTATGACTTGTTGGCTTTAGGGCAAGTGGGAGATTGAAAGAGTGGGTGCCCGGTTAGCCAACTTGTGGCTAAGGGCTTTTATGACTCTATGTAAAACAATATTTTGTTTAATATAATTTAAACTTTTATAATGGCATTGACTTTATCTTTCTTCATAATGTTATATTATGATATACTATTGTTGTTTTGATAAAGACCTTGAATATACTATAGTGTATGTAAGATGTGGTAGCACATGGGGATGGCTATCAATGAACACATCTTATAGTCACTGTATATTCTAAACTGTTCCTAGTCAATTGAGCCGTCCGCAAATAAGGATAAGGATCGCTCGAGATTGAGACTAGCATTTGCGATGCCGAGTACCACGTTTCATTGGTATGGAACATAGAGATGTTCAAAGCATGCAAATGGATATTCATATGATGAATAATCGAACTACCCTATTCGGACTTTCCAAGTAGTTATCACTTATCGAGTGGATAAAGTCCGCGGTTTTGGTTGTACACCATTAGTCCTTATTACTTGAAACATCATTGAGACTCTATATGCTAGTACTGTACTTTGACTCATTTACCGACTCTATTGGGGTCATCAGGTGTCGGGATTGGGTACAGTTACGACACATATAGGAGTCGATGCTTTTTTGTCAAGGATTCACCACATACTTGCGAGTGTGGATATCCTATGCGATCTGAGGAGATATTAGTGTGACGAATCTCTGGCCAGAGTACATGATGTGTTTTAGGTTAATGGGTTATCCTAGTAACACATGCGATGTCATTATTTGATCTCCAAGATGTTATGCATAGTTATCGAATCTTGAACGACTCTCGATATACCAATGGTTGTTGATTCGATCGGGATATATGGTTGAAGGGACCGTACTGTACGCTAACCAAAATCTACTGGTTCTTGCAGGCACTATCAGTAATACCTAGGGAATCATGGGGCGATGTTGCTAGGCGCTCTTACCATGATTCGATGGATAAGTCGAAAATTGTTGTTCCGAGTCACAAGGAGTTGTGAGCCCACGGCTAGCTGTATTCCTGAACTATTGAGGGTTACACAAGTAATGGATTACTAAAACCCCGTAGAGATAGTTAAATTTAAAGAGTTAAATTTAATGAAAGAGAAGTTGGAATTCTTAACTAAAGGGAGTGAGATTTCCTAAAATGACATAGGGATGGGAATTTTTGGAAATCACTGAATTCGAATTCAGAAAAATTATCTTGACTCTAAAAGATGCAGAAATGGTTTCTGTGCACATTGGTGAAATCAGTTTATCAATCGGAGTCACGATGAATTTTATATTAATTTCTATAACAACGGGCTTGGCTTGTTGGGCTTAAGTTATGGATTGTGGGCTTTAAGGAGTTATAGTCCTGATACAATTATAACTAGAAATTATCTATAAATATATGTGCAGTATTCGAAAATTGCATGGAATTCATTCATCAAATTTTCGAAAACACACATATTATTTTCTAAGGGTTTTTCGAAAATCCTTGTCCCTTTTCGGAGAAAATTCAGTCTTGTGATTTTTTGTGAAAAATTACAATTTTGAATTAACAGATCATATCTGTTTATTCTCTACGCAAACTTCTGATTGATTTCTAGTGCAGTCAATCAGAGGGTTTTGTTTTCTATTCGTGGACCTGATTGAAGAAACGTTTGTTCATCAGTTCCGGGGATATACAACAAGAGCAGATTAAATTCTGTTGGTGTCCATAATCTCGCTTCGAGATTTTAAGGTAAAATATTTAATTGTGATTATTTATTTTACTTACACAAATTTAATCGTGAAAGTTTTGATACCCAGATATGGAATCGTTCCATATTAATAAAATAAATTTTTTAAACTTCCGCTGCATCGGGTATCAATTCTAATTGATCTGAACACCGACTTCCAACAATACATGGGTGATGCAGATTACATTCTAGATGTTAAAATTTACAGAGATCATTCTAAGAGGATGCATGCATTGTCTTAAGAATCTTACATTAAAAAGTTCTAGAGCGATTTAGAATGTCAAATTGCAAACCCTGTGATACCCCTGTGGCCGAAGGCGAGAACTTAAGTCGTGAAATATGCCCAAACATTTTTGAAGAAATCCATGAGATTTTCAAAGTTCCATATTCTAGTGCAGTTGGGAGTTTGATGTACGCAATGATGTGTACTCGTCCCGATATTTGTTATGTCGTGGGTCTGGTCAGCAGGTATCAATCTAATCCAGGAGGAAGACACTGGAGTGCGGTTAAAAGGATTCTGAGATACCTAAAAGGCACTACAGATTTCCTCTGTTACCAAGGAAATGATCTAACACTGATGGGATACACAGATGCTGACTGGGGTGGTGATTTAGATGAACGTAAATCCACATCTGGGTATGCATTCTTGTTAAATGGTGGATGTGTATCTTGGAGAAGCAAGAAACAAACCTGTGTATCTCTATCCACAATGGAAGCAAAATTTGTGGCGTGTGCTTCTGCAGTGCAAGAAGGTGTTTGGTTGAGAAGATTTCTGGATCATTTAGGTATAGTAAGTAGTCCAGTGGGAGCTGTAACAGTTTATTTAGATAATCAATCAGCAACTGATTACACAAAAGATCCTAAATATCATGGAAAAACCAAATACATCAATACAAAGTACAACTTCATCAGAGATATTATTGAAAAGAAGTAGGTGATTGTGGGGACCTCGGGTTGCTAATCAAATCTTGGGGCAATTAATCACTAAATATGAATAATTAATAAAGGCTCAAATCATTTAAGGATTAATGGACAATAATCAAACAATAAAATAATGTTTAAACCAAGAGCTTAAAAAAAAAAATTTAAATTTCAGCACCTCGCTCGATCGGGTAAACTCACCCGATCGAGCGAGCTTAAATCATCAGCTCTCGGCTCTGGAAAATATTTTTTCGCGCTCGATCCCACGAACTCACCTGATTGAGCGGGCCTCAAAATCAAATTCTTTGTTTGATAAAATCACATGCCGCGCTCGATCCTACGAGTTCATGCGATCAAACGAGCGTGCCCTGTTCGAAAATCTGCAGATTTTTTTTTGCTGTCAAACTTGAACCTTTAATCCAAATTATTCAAAAACCAACTCAAATCATGGTTTATAAAATCTAAAACATGCATATGTACATATATGAAGTCTCAAGCATATAAGCATGCATTTAGTCCATCAAATGGATCATTTAGAAATCGAGACAATACACAACTACATCAAGTTGCATAAGTGTACTTCAAACAACATAGTTCTAACATGTTTGATGTTTCTAGACAACACAACTAAAACCCGAGTCCTCATGTGCTAAATTCTCTCCCAAGCTGTCAATGTCGTCTTTGACTAGCTCCAGCCCCACCTGTTATCATGCACACATACAAAACAAAACAACAGTCGGATAAACTCCGATGAGAATATAATTCCCAGTATAAAAGACATATAAATGCGTTAAAATATAAACATGTCAACTCTAACCATTTCATTTCAAGGATAGAATAATATAACGCATATATCAATTCAAAACATATAAATCAAGACTTCAAATCAAAAGATTTATATAGCGCGCTATCACGAATTGATTCATATCAAATCATTGCCATCAAGATTCATATCCGATCTTGACATGGATATCCATCTATCGTCGTCTCATCAGACTCGAAAATAAGGTCCATTTGACCTTGGCATTAGAATCAAGTCAATATCATATCATATCATAAGCAATAAAGATTCACTACCTGTGATGGATCAACAATAACATAAGTTCTACCTCAAGAACAAGTACATAAACAAGTATGTGATTTGTTTGGGATAACTCAAGAAGCATCATTCTGGAGTATCGAATCCTTGACTCTCAATGTCATCCTATACCTTTTGTTTCGTTGAGTCGTAGTTGCCTCAAATTTGAACAAACTACATCAAAGAATAGCAATCAAATCTGCTCAAGTTTCTCATTCAATCTTCAAGTGAAATAACTCCATCCTTGAGCTATTCGATCTCGTTTCCCAAAAGCTAAATTCTTGAGTCCAAATCGCTTCTTTACATATCTGAAATATATCATATCAAGCTGTTTATATCAGCTAAGAACTCACATAAAAATCTGCTCAATCACATCTCAAACTTCAAGGCAAAACTAGTTGCAAACTTTGATCAATTCTTGGCCGATTCGAAATTTAGCTTCTTGAACTCGAAACATTCAAATACAATCTGATATGAAGTGTAAAAATGCTTCATATATCATCAATCAACTCCTATCTAACTCAACTCAAACACTATAAACTCAAACTTGATCAAAATCTTGAACCGACGGCATAACGATATAAAATCGGTAACCGAAACAATATCGAACTCGAATATCAATCTCATATCAGCATATATCACATAAAACCAGCAAGTATACATCCAAAATCTTAGTCTATCAGATGTACAAGGGTTTGAATGAATGCTAGACATCATAACAATTGTAAACGGCATCCAATCTTCGAACCGATTTCGATATAACACTATATAGAAACTCAAGAACAATTATTCTTAATCAATTATGATTTCTCCAACTTCCAACTTTCAAAACATGCTGGAAATAAGATAAAACTTACTCAAAATCGAAGCTCTCGTCGCAAGGATTCCGGAACTATGCTCGGTTCTGAAATTGGACGAACAGAGTAAAAGATATCAAAGATTTAAGATGAAGAAATCATTTGGAATCTGAAATTGAGATATGCACGGTTCATGAGCTGTGAATTCTGATCATTTTTCATACACAGCACACTTATAAAAGGCCACTTGCAAGGAAATTGTACTTTGGTCCCTGAAATTTGGCCTATTTGCAAACTAGTCCCCGGACAAGCGATTTAATTCAATTTCAATCCTAAATAATTTAAAAATATTAGAATTTAAATCTAAACTCCATATATTCTCAAATTAAATAATTTCGGACTTATCACATTTTAGTCCTTGAACTTCTCTATATTTTCAAATCGATCCCTGCTCGGATTTCACCGTCAAATTACATCCTTTTCATTCTCAGAACTCGAAATTTAATTCTTAAATTCCATAAATATTCAATTCACATATTTCCATATTTTAATTTAAGAATCCCGGAATTTAAATCTCAAAATCCGTAAATTCTCAAATTAAATATTTCCAGCTTGGAAATTAAATATCTAATTTTCATAAATTATCCCATTGATATTTTCCCAAAATTCAAAATTTAAATCTCAATTCCATAATTAATAACTTAATCTTTCAGGGCCTTACATTTCCTCCCCTCTAAGGAATGATTTCGTCCTCGAAATCACATTCAATCGGAATATCAAATCTGATAAACTGAATGATTATCTGAAGTAATTCTCACTTCAGTCATCTATCTCATACTTATTCTTTCACTTCAATATCTCTTTACAGTTTATCTCTTCATTCTGCGTCTATTTTCTGTTGTACTTTTGCTCAGTCAAGGATCTATCACATACTCGATTTATCTCAGAATCATACCAGACTCTATCTTGACTGATTAAAATACATAGGAAGAACATCACGGATATTTCCTTCACTTAGACACATAGAACATATCTGATCGTCTTGAGCTGAAGTACAATCAATTCTGTTAATGGAACCCCCAACTCTATCTAACATCGAAGACAGTATAATTTATCTTTGATGATGACATATTTCTTTTGCTATATTGTTCTGCAAAGAACATATATCAAGTCTATATTGTCATCCCACTCACAGCTTCAAGATCAGTAACCATCCTTCATTTCAATGTCGTGCGTTGTAAATATATTTTTTGATATCTTTTCTTCTTTATTTTTCTGATCACTTCTGTAATCATATATATTTCATTCTTTAGTAATCACTAAATTATGTCACATTTAAACTGTTCTTTTTCTGAATCACAATCAGTAGCAGAAGAACGGATTAGCTCAAAATATGATTTGTTTCTGCTGTCCTTATTTACAGTTCACAAGGAAGATTCTAGCTGATGTTCGTCAGCTTATACTCAGGGATCACATCACATCAGTATATATTAATGAGTTAGATTCTCATTTTCATGTCAATACTCACGAGAATCTATTATCAGATCATTTCTAGAATCTTTTTCAAAAGGTAACGTTGCTTCAGAACAACCATTTCTCGCTGAACATTCTGTTTCAGCTTTAAAATCATTCAATTCTCAACTTTATCTAATCTGTTCTCTTCGTAGTCTATACAATTCAGTCTTCACATTCTTCATTTTTCTCAAATCATATCTGGTCTGATAGTTGATACTTCAAAAATTCTATTTCAATACACAGAATTTCCGATTTTCTTCTCATCTCATAAGTAAAATAATTATCTCTATATCTCTCAAATAGCTGTCAAAGGAATGATCATCATCATGTAGAAAAATCAATCAAATAGTATCAAATCAGATACTATAGTTTTGAGCATTTTATCGAAACTCCGGATAGTCATCTCAGACAATCCATCGATAAAGAATGGTCGTATGCAATCACATTCAACCAAACACTCAGGATTCAGAAAAAATCAGTGCCACAATCTATCAAATAAACCTATCTTCTCGATCTCGATCATAGATTGCAATCAATTCCTGAAATCTCATAACATCAGCATCTCCTTCAAAGCTAGCTACTCATATTTGTATTACATCTAATACAACACATTCATGAATTTGTCGACATATACTCGACTTCAAATCTCAAATTCATGACGATTCGTAGTAATTGGAAACGAAAAATTTTCGTATAATTGCTCATATTTCGACTCGACAGTTGCTAATATGTTTCATAGATCATCTGATCTCTTCTTGTCTACTTCAGTTATTAGAAATTAAAGTATTGAAAAGTCAATTCTATCATATCTTCTTTCAATTTCTTTCATCAGTACAGATTTCCCAATAAGTCATACATATTGGAGACACTGGAATGGATATTAATTCTGTGGTAATGTGCTTTTTCAAAATCTGATATTTCATATCAAGAATATCGAGCACAATCAACAGATTAAACACTTCAATTCCATTCATTCTGATCCGTTGTCTTATCTCACATCGTGATTTAGCATTCTCAATCAAATTTTAATCGTTTGATCTCATATCAATGTTGTTTTAAGCTTAAAGCTGATATTCATCAAACACTCAAATCGAGTAATGCTATCAGTCTCTATCAGTTACGAGCCCATAATATCACGATATATGGAATCAATATATCTAATTAGATGAAAGATAGATGACAATGGCCAATGAAAATCGATTCGAAATCAAAAATCAGATAGCATCAAAGGACATTGCTCAAAGTCGGATCGTAAAATCAAATAAATTCTGGACGATAATCTTTGCTAAGTGAAAACAACTCACTTGCATTTCAAAACTCGAGGTGAAAAAATCAAATCAAGACTCGATAAATCAAAGAATACGAGTCAAGGGAAAATAATCAAATTGGTGATCCAAGTCCATATCAGTACTGTTCCCCATATACCTCAAATCAAGGTTGACAGCGTGGCTTTACGATGAGATATCTACACACACTAATCAATTAGGACACCGTCCTAAGGCATATTCAGATAGTACAACAGGAACTCCAGATTACCAGAAAGAATTCAAATTGAAGGATTCAATATTCAAAGTTCACCTAATTTCATTTCAATGTCCAGAATTAGGATTTATTAATCGATACTGAATAGCAAGGAGCTTCAAAAATTAAGATCATGCAATTCATCAATGAGTCAATAGCATGCGAATCAATAAGTGCATGCATCAAATATCGTCAAAAGGAAAGGCTCAACTGTAACTGAATTCGCTATTGTT
Source organism: Henckelia pumila (assembly GCF_033568475.1). Classification (NCBI taxonomy): domain Eukaryota; kingdom Viridiplantae; phylum Streptophyta; class Magnoliopsida; order Lamiales; family Gesneriaceae; genus Henckelia; species Henckelia pumila. The sequence continues at coordinate 66,908,068 of NC_133121.1, forward strand.
CTTCACCTCAATCGTCACTACTTAAGCTAGGGACATCAAAATTCATTTTATTTTTCTCGAGACGTAGAGGAAAAACATATCAAATTCATTCTCCCATTTCATTCACTCTCTATGTGAGTCATTTTAGTTCATACATGTCCATGTAAAACTCACTCTTAGCTTCTGTCATGTTAAAGCAATATCGCATCATGCAGTATATTTCAACTATCTTTCACCTGGTTTGCATACTAACAGCACTTCTCAAGATTCAATCAACTTCGCAGAATCAACTCATCTCAAAGCTAAGTAGCTAAGCTAAACAAAATCTGTATCTTCATCATCATACTGCTACAAGCATCTAATGTAATCCCAAGGACATCGTAAATTCAATGCCTTACCTAGGTATATCTCAATGTTGAGCAAGAGGAATAAGTCGATTTATTTATTCAAGATAAAATGTTGCAAATCGCTAGCTTTGGTCTCCGAGTGTTTTACACCTTATTCCAAAGCCCACAACTTATACCTGAATTACTCAATTCAGAAAAATATAAATTCCATTCAAAGCTGACGGAGTCTTACCATATCTTGCATTGCTGTAAATCTCTGACATTCTCCATATTGAGGAGTTATCATTATTTTGCTAGAGATTCGAGGTTTTCTGACAAAATCAAGTCAAGTAGTGCTAATCAGCAAAATAATAAATCTTACCTCAATCCCAGCTTAATAAATTCTTGAAGCTGATAGAGCAGCTCCCTCGATATAAGATAGTCTCCTTGTCATCTCAATCTCATGACAGCAATAGCCAAAAGGCTCTTCCGCTTATACTTCACATTTATGGCAATGCATCGTCATTTTCATGAGCTGAACCAGTAGTCACTCTCAGAAAAATATCCACAATTTGTATGCCCCAATCAAGGTAAACATCATCTAATCAGAAAAATTCATAATCATTCATTGTATTGCCCGACATCGTCGCATATCTGTTCTCAAGAGTGTTCAGCCAACAGAGCAAATCAATAGGAGTTAAGTTTCATTTCTCAATTCCACTAGCTCCTACACTGCAAATCATTGCAGTGATTTCCATAGTTCAAAATCACATTTTCTTTATTCTTATATAGCAAATTTATCAAATTTATTAACTCGATATTGTGATCAACCTTATAGTCCTCTCCTCATCAGCTTACCTCTGATCAAGACTCGGTTCTGATGTCTGAAGACAAATACACATGTTTCCACTCGATTCAGAGATTTAGGTATGTCTGAAGACAAGTACACATGCTTCCACTCGATTCAGAGATTCAGGTAAGCATGTGATATTCAATATTAAAACATGCTTTTCAACGAAAACACAATATCATGTGATAAGTCCATAATACGAAAGCATGTATCAGACTAGAAATTAAAGCATGTAATTCAACATGTAGTTCAATCATCTCATGCTAGTATACAAATAAGCAAGGAAGAAAACTCAATCTACCCCACTCACTATTCGTCTCTCTTAGTCCAGAATTTTCTCGCTCTGATACCACTTGTTGTGGGGACCTCGGGTTGCTAATCAAATCTTGGGGCATTTAATCACTAAATATGATTAATTAATAAAGGCTCAAATCATTTAAGAATTAATGAACAATAATCAAACAATAAAAGAATGTTTAATCCAAGAGCTTAATTTTTTTTTTTTAAATTTCAGCACCTCGCTCGATCGGGTAAACTCACCCGATCGAGCGAGCTTAAATCATCAGCTCTCGGGTCTGGAAAATATTTGGCCGCGTTCGATCCCACGAACTCACCCGATCGAGCGGGCCTCAAAATCAAATTCTCTGTTTGATAAAATCACATGTCGCGCTCGATCCTACGAGTTCATGCAATCGAGCGAGCGTGACCTGTTCGAAAATCTGCAGATTTCTTTTGCTGTCAAACTTGAACCTTCAATCCAAATTATTCAAAAACCAACTCAAATCATGGTTTATAAAATCTGAAACATGCATATGTACATATATGAAGTCTCAAGCATATAAGCATGCATTTAGTACATCAAATGGATCATTTAGAAAGCGATACAATACACAACTACATCAAGTTGCATAAGTGTACTTCAAATCAACATAGTTCTAACATGTTTGATGTTTCTAGACAACACAACTAAAACTTGAGTTCTCACGTGCTAAACTCTCTTCCAAGCTATCAATGTCGTCTTTGACTAGCTCCAGCCCCACCTATTATCATGCACATATACAAAATAAGACAACAGCCGAATAAACTCCGGTGAGAATATAATTCCCAGTATAAAAGACATATACATGCGTTAAAATATAAACATGTCAACTCTAACCATTTCATTTCAAGGATAGAGTAATATAACGCATATATCAATCCAAAACATATAAATCAAGACTTCAAATCATACTTCAAATCAAAAGATTTATATAGCGCGCTATCACAAATTGATTCATATCAAATCACTGCCATCAAGATTCGTATCCGATCTTGACATGGATATCCATCTATCGTCGTCTCATCAGACTCGAAAATAAGGTCCATCTGACCTTGGCATTAGAATCAATTCAATATCATATCATATCATATCATATCATAAGCAATAAAGATCCACTATCTGTGATGGATCAACAATAACATAAGTTCTACCTCAAGAACAAGTACATAAACAAGTATGTGATTTATTTGGGATAAATCAAGAAGCATCATTCTCGAGTATCGAATCCCTAACTCTTAATGTCATCTTATACCTTTCGTTTCGTTGAGTCGTAGTTGCCTCAAATCTGAAAAAACTACATCAAAGAATAGCAATCAAATCTGCTCAAGTTTCTCATTCAATCTTCAAGTGAAATAACTCCATCCTTGAGCTATTCAATCTCGTTTCCCAAAAGCTAAAGCCTCGAGTCCAAATCTCTTTTTTAAAAATCTGAAATATAGCATATCAAGCTATTTATATCAGCTAAGAACTCACATAAAAATCTGCTGAATCACATCTTAAACTTCAAGGCAAAACTAGTTGCAAACTTTGCTCAATTCTTGGCCGATTCGAAATTTAGCTTCTTGAACTCGAATCATTCAAATACAATCTGATATGAAGTGTAAACATGCTGCATATATCAGCAATCAACTCCTATCTAACTTAACTCAAACACTATAAACTCAAACTTGATCAAAATCTTGAACCGACGGCATAACGATATAAAATCGGTAACCGAAACAATATCGAACTCGAATATCAATCTCATATCATCATATATCACATAAAACCAGCAAGTATACATCCAAAATCTAAGTCTATCAGATGTACAAGGGTTCGAATAAATGCTAGACATCATAACAATTGTAAACGGCATCCAATCTTTGAACCGATTTCGATATAACACTATATAGAAACTCAAGAACAATTATTCTTAATCAATTCTAATTTCTCCAACTTCCAACTTTCAAAACATGCTGTAAAGAAGATAAAACTTACTCCAAATCGAAGCTCTCGTTGCAAGGATTCCGGAACTATGCTCGGTTCTGAAATTGGACGAACAGAGTAAAAGATATCAAAAATTTAAGATGAAGAAATCATTTGGAATCTGAAATTGAGATATGCACTGTTCATGAGCTGTGAATTCTGATAATTATTTTTCATACACAGCACACGTATAAAAGGCCACTTGCAAGAAAATTGCACTTTGGTCCCTGAACTTTGGCCTATTTGCAAACTAGTCCCCGGACAAGCGATTTAATTCAATTTTAATCCTAAATAATTTAAGAATATTAGAATTTAAATCTAAACTCCATATATTCTCAAATTAAATAATCTCGGATCAAAATTAAATAATTTTGGACTTATCGCATTTTAGTCCTTGAACTTCTCTATATTTGCAAATTGATCCCTGCTCGGATTTCACCGTCAAATTACATCCTTTTCATTCTCGGAACTCGAAATTTAATTCTTAAATTCCATAATATTCAATTCAAATATTTCCATATTTTAATTTAAGAATCCCGGAATTTAAATCTCAAAATCCGTAAATTCTCAAATTAAATATTTTCAGCTCGAAAATTAAATCTCTAATTTTCATAAATTATCCCATTGATATTTTCCCAAAATTCGGAATTTAAATCTCAATTCCATAATTAATAATTTAATCTTTCAGGGCCTTACAGTGATTTTGAAATACATGCCTACGCTCATGATGATGGCTGATCCTTTTACTAAGTAAATACCACGAGATATCTTTATAGATCATGTTAGATCTCTTGAAGTACGTAGGATGTGATTGTAGCAGAACACATGAACAATTAAGATATTATGCTCATTATTATAAGAATGTTTATTATGTGTTATGTGTACACATTTATCTTATGATTTTTTTATCTGCGTATTAAAGGTATGTCTGACAAGTTGAGATTGGCTCTCTCATACGAGCAATCGCCTTTGATGCTAAGAAACATTCAGAGATGAGACAATATTGTTTTTTGTAGTGAATAAAATCAATACATATATTGCCTTGGTCATGAATTACCAAGATGAGATTACTTCATGAAATTGTAATCGGAATGGATTTTCCCACAATCCATTAAACTTGTCTATAGCCAGCTTAGAGTTTTCAATATATCGATACATGCTGGAGGATAAAGGAGGTGAAAACTCAAGTTAAGTGTTGAGACACACTTGAACTAAGATCTGTACGATGTGAATATTATATATATGGCATACGCTTTCAAAAGGAGGAAGATTCACATCGTAGCACGTGTTTTCATACCACGTGTGCTGAAGTGGCCATCTGAAAAATGAGTAGATGAGTCCCAACTCATTGTGTGAGATCCATATGTTTAAATACAAACCTAATCTTATACCCTTAAGACTTTCAACGATTTCTTTAAATTTTATTTTAGTGTTGCTACTTTAGCATGCTACCAATAACTATGGATGATTCGGTAATGCGGTACATGTCTAAGAAAACAGCTAAAATAAAGATTGAAAGATTTCAGTGGAAAATAAAGATTTATTTTGACACTCATTTTGTATTCACTAGTCGGCTAATTATGTTTAACATAGTTTTTAGAACATAATTGTGAATACATGAATATTGGTTAATATTTTTTTTTAATCAAGTATGCTCTTATTATTTTGTATAGGACAAGAGATATGTTGATTAGTGTAATAAAATAAATCTGGGGTATAACGAGTAGCTATCCTCATGAATACTTTGAAATGAGTTGCTATATATCCTTAACAGGTGTATGGCTATGAGCTCTGATTTAATATACTCGTTGGTCACACGATCCATTCGCTAGTATAAAATTGGTGGTGTATAATTGTGTACAAACTAGACGAAAGGTCTAGCCCTTATGTGCGAGTGGGAGATGTAGGAAATATAAACAGGTCGCCCATGAGGGATGACCCGAACCGACCCAAATGCATTCAAGTATTTCATATTTGAATAAATGGAGGGAGTGGTTAATTTTAAATTAATAACATCCAACTTTCATGATACATACATGTATCACAATTCATTTGGAATCGATATAGAAGTTGGAAGAGAATTCCATTTTTCATATATTGCAATCATTATCATACCACTTTGATTAAGCATTTGGATTGTGAACTTGATTCCTTTTCATTTGTGATCAGTATCGGACCATCGAATTGCTATTTTTATCGGAGGAAAGGTTGGTAATTCAACTACATTAACGATCTTATATCGAATTGTGTTTTTTATTCGATTTGACTCGAAAGATTCGAGTTTAAGTTTCCGTCAATAATTATAATATAACAACTTTTAAATAATTAATTGGATTCCACTATTATAATATAATATAAGATATAAAAAATTATTTAAAAAAAAAACAAGGTGGGCCCCGGGCATGTTGGGCAAGGGCCAGCAGTGAGTAAGAGATCGCGTGAAGAAAAATAATTGGTGAGTTGGTATCACAAAAATTGTGTTATGAAACAAAGGATGAGATTGAATAGAATAAGATATTGTTTATAGAAGTGAATTGATGCATCCCAAATTCCCAATCCCAAAACATGTTAATCTAAGCATAAATTCTTGGTAAAAGCAACTCAAAAATGTATATCATAAAACGACACTCAGAAACTAATCTCACGCCTTTCAGCAAAAAACTTGCCACTCACAAATTGGTCGGGAAGCAAGGCAAGCCACACCGCGGTGTCGGCTCCTTCCTCGGGCGTAACATGGCCAGCCCAGCCAGTCATCGCAGTCTTCACCCAGCCAGGGCAGTAGCAATTTATTTGAATCCTCTGCCCCTCGGGCCGGTTGGATAATACCCGTGCCATCAGCCTCGTGTATGTGTTGACCGCTAGTTTCGACAATGAGTAGTCCGTGAAAACTTGAGGCCATCCGTTGTCTCTCCAACTCCCATCTTTCACTTGTTCTAGGAACGTGTTCATTGTCTGGTCGATCAGCTCCTCAGACAGCGACTCGTCGTCTTCCAGTTGCTTTCGGAGATCAAGATTTCCAATTCTCTACATACATTCACAATTACAATCATGTGCCAAAGGCTCAGAATCATGGGGATGGCAAATCATGAGGAAAAAAAAGAAAAAAAGAAAAACTAATTAACACCCCATCACTTACATTTCGCTTCCCGTCCAATCTTCCTAGCCGGGAACTCACAGTAACGATACGACCACCCGAATCCGAAGGCCTCATGAGAGGAATCATGGCCTTGATCATGTTCTTGGTTCCAAAATAGTTGGTGCCAATTACCTTTTCAGCAAATTCCTCAAGATTGTCCATGTTGGAATTTATTCCTGCATTATTAACCTTAATCCTCACATAATCAGCAGAGTCTAAAGAGAAAATTAAACATCATTATGTTCTTGAAACATCAGAATACCATTTTTATATCTCAAAACTCTGATTCTGAGATTATAACTCCATGTAATTAAAAAAAAAAGGAAGAAAAAAAGAGGGCTTATACCAAAATATCAATGCCGCCATACTTTTCTTGAACCCATTTAGCGAAAACTTCAATAGATGAAGGATCCACAATATCTAATTGATGGAACACAACATTGAGGCCTCCTTCCTGTAAGACTTTTGCTGCTTCTTCTCCAACTTCAGCATCTCTAGAGGTCAGAATGACGGTTAGCCCGTGCAAGGCGAGCTGATGCACAATCTCGAATCCTATTCCCCTGTTCGCGCCCGTCACAACTCCGATTGTGTCCGAGGTCCACCATCTAAAAACGTCATCATGGTTAAAATTGCACCATATATACAATGCTCTACGTGCTTTCAAGGCAGCAGGTCCAAAAGAAATCGGATCACAAACTCTAACGACTACACCTCAGCAGGTTTACCTCATATAGTAGCCATCGTATTAATCACTGATCTCATATATATAAATTTTTATATGGATCCATGAATATTAGATGACCGAATGATATATATATATATATACACACACCGCAGATACATTATATACGTATATATATATTGCTGGATCATGGTTGCTAAATGCTCGATTTCATCAGGCGTATGCATTTAGAAAATTTTGAAACGATGATCATCAACAAATCCTTGATCAGCATTTATCCATTGAAATAAAAACTGGTCGCTAGACAAATTTAACATGCATGCAAACAACATTTAGGAAAATACAAAAGAAAAAATTAATAAGAATAACAGAAAAGAAATGCATATATATATATATATATATGTAAATTAACCTTTGGTGATCGGAATAAGGGATGGTACGGGCCAGAGATATCTCTTGCCGCCGCTTCTCTCTTCTCTCTTTTGCCCTCTCTTTTCTATCCATAAAAAAGTTGGTGATAATTAAATAAAAATTCCAACATTTTTTTTTTCAGTTTTGTTGAGTAATATAACAGAAAGCTTGGTTGTTTTTGTTTACCCGGTAAATTTGGCTCTGCTTTAACTAATAGCTGCCGCGTTGCAAATGCCACTTTTCTCTACATATAATTTCCAATCTTGTTTTTTTTTTCTCTTTTTTCTCACTTTATTTAATTATTATTATATATAATTAAATTATATTGGTTCGTAAATCGATGGTTTTGGTTAGAAAATGTTGGTTTATGATCAAAACATTTCTTAAAAAATATTAATAAATAACCATCATGATGAGTGCACATTTCATTTGTATGACAATCACTTAATTTTTTTTCACATGATAATCAAACATGTAATGTTATTGTGTTGACCACATATTCTGTCATAAATTTATAAAATATTAATACTCGGTTTATATAAATACGTAATTAAGTGGTAATTTATTTTATAATTTATATATCGATAAGTTTGGTACGGTGGTGAATTTTTTTTTTATTTTATAATTCCCAAAACACTTTCAACCATCCAATTATATATACCACTTGCGTTTTTGTTTCCTACTGCGATTTCAATTTAAAAAATCAATAGATTTCAATTTAATTTAAAAAAAATATTTCATTCACTAATTTTTCTATGAAACACAGCCATCGTAGTAATAATATGCTAATTCATTATTATATACTCGCAGCAAAGGCCCACGTGATGTGTGTGTCATAAAAAAATATTATATAAGCAACCAAGATAAACACAAAATATAATGGCAATATTAAGTACGAAATCTTGGGATTTGAAGAAAAATATAAATAAAAAATGATAAAAATTAGTTTGTTCAAGCGAAAGTATAGATCAACAATAAAATAACTTCGATTTCTCTTTCCATCATAGATTTCTAATTCGTCAAACTTTGTTCCTCGAGAATCGAGATAGCTTCCTCCCAATAACTAAACTTGATGAGAACTTCAAAATCACAAAAGAGCCAAAATAAAGTGCAACATAAGCAATCAAAATTAAAAATTGATATTTGAAAATTTTATTTTCTGTTTTAAAATCAGGTTTCTTCCATAAAGTTTTTTCATTTCTTCATACTCGGTTTTCCAGAGAACAAAGATAAAATTAACATTGATAAAACCACATAAAACAAACAAAAATGACATGGAATGGAGTTTATAGATTAAATGTAAATACTAAAAATCATCATTGCGCTATAAATATTTTAACATTATAATGAATGAGTTGAAATGACATAGATTCATCAGATTTTGCAAATACATTCAACAACATTATTTGCTGAAAAAACAGTAACATAAGAACATATCAGATTTTTTCGTTAGCGTTTGTTTCAAAGTGATCAATATAATAATGAAAGTAATACAACAAAATATTAAATTATTTATCAATTATAGTAACTTAAGGAAAAGAACATTCACCTTAACCTAATTAATGATAAGAAAGGGAGAGGCTATACACTAATTCTTAATAAAGACAAACACTTTTATGACCCGGTTTTACGGGTCATTATTTGGTGACGGATATCTCTACACAACCCGACCCGCCTTATTCTGAACCAAATTGAATTTCTGACCTAAATTGAGCCCCAACTCGATCGGTTCTCTTCCGAAATTCAACGGAGAAACTCTCGGTCCATCTCCAATCTAGGAATTCCCAATTGTTTCTCAACCCCTTGAATTTCTGAGGATTTTTGAAGATTCTGGTTGATGGTGGTGTCAAATCTGAAACAAAACGCTTAACAGAACTCCGGTCCGCTCAAATCCATCGTCGAAACAGTGGAGAACACCATTACTGCCATGGTTGATCTTGTTTATCAGAAAGTTGGTGATCTCCTTGTATTTACCGATAAGAAGGTATACGGTTTCTTTCCAAAAACCATTTCTCAGTTTTTTCTTGTTTTATTGTTTTTCGCTGGATTTGAAATTTTAATTTCTTTCAACTTACTCGCCCTTTTCGATCACGGTTTTGTAATCAAGATGATATCATGTTTACAATCGTTGTTTCCTATTTTGATTATCAAAGTTTTCACGATGATCAAAGCTATTTGTAGTAGGCAAGTTAAAATTTTTGAATTACTGTGGTCGGGAGTTTCTTGTCTCTCAATTGATTTATGAACATCGTGATGAAGAGATTAGGTGAAATGAATAATTTAAGCTTGATTTATTTCTGTTCCATTTGTTGAAACTAGAAAGTTATGTCAAATTTTCATATTTCAGTCACTTGAATTTAAGAAATGGCATTCTAAACAATCGCTGTCATTATTCGGATTCACTATAAGCTCAACAAAGACCCTATCATGGATAGTTATTACTAGAGATTATGTGTAATTTTAGAGCTGCTCAAACCCATTCCATGATTAGTTGCCTTGAATGTCATATTTAAATTGCTTTTTATATGGTGTGGAGTGGTAGGAGATATTGGAACGTGAATATTGATACTATACTTGCGCAGTTCTTTTCATCCAAATAAAGAAAGATCGGCGGAGATGGGTGGGCTATGCTCTGGGTTTTGCATCGACATCGGTTTGATCGTGGCATTTGCTAGGTACTAGAATACCAGATCCAAGCGAGGCATTGATTTGATATGCAGCACACGACACAGATATGCATATTAGGCAGCCACAGTTGCAGCTTTTGTGAGGGTGACATTGAAGATTCCATGAAATTACTCCCGCCTCATTTCTACCCTTCCTGGCTTGTCCTCTCACAGAGACAAAAGTTGAGTTGCACTTTCTTCCTTTAACCAATAAATGGTAATAGTACAATAACAACAATTTGTTGTTCTTTTGATTGATGAGTACAGTTAACTTAGCTCAATCATCATCTAGACAAAATATGATATGTTTTTTCTTGCATTTTTTAATCCAAAATAGCTGTTTTCCAGTTTATTTTAGTTTTTCTTTGTTGCACAATAACATATTTGCGCAGGCAGTGTCTGAGAAGTGAGATAATAAGAAACTCTGTGGAACCAATGCTTGAACAATACAGACCATCAATTTTGGACTCTCTCAAGTTTTCCAAGTTAACTCTAGGCACCGTGGCACCACAATTCATAGGTGGGCTACTTGTAATCTTGTATTACCCTTCTTATTAGTTATTAACTCTGCATATGTGGATGCTGCTAAAGTACGAGTTTGGATAAATTTAAGCATATGTTCTCAATCATTACAATCACAGGTGTGCTACATGTAATATTGATCACAAACTAAACTTGATGCTCTATACTTTCAGGAATCTTTATTTTCTTTGTGCTTTGGTGAAAATTATGCTATGTCTGGTGTGAGATGCCAATTAATGGTCAATGTTGTTGTTGCTGATCGATATGCTAAGATTGAGATGTGGGTTTTTTGTACTTGCTCACTTACATGTCATCTCAATATTTTGCAGCATGTGTGTTTTCTGTAGATGGTTTTACTTGGCTTAAGTTTTTTCGTTTTTCCTTCTTTTGTTTTTGTTTTTGTTGTTTTGAAATCCATGAATGTTGTTTTTGTTTTTGTTGTTTTGAAATCCATGAATGGGGAACTGTGGTTTTCATAGTTTGGATATGAAATTTTAACCACTACATGTAAAATCTACTTTTGATTCAATAAATAGGAATATCTTTTGTTGATGTAATACATTGCCAAAAGTATAATTTTTTTTGCGAACAGTATTAGTTTTTCGATTAAAAGTATTAGTTCTGATATCAAAAGTATCAAAAGTATTACTTGAATATACATGGTTATTTCACATGAAAAGTATTAATTTTTTGGACAAAAGTGCTAGTTTTTATGTCAAATTTATGACTTTTTTTGGTTAAAAATAATAAAAGAGAGTATATGAAATAGTATTACTTTATAATATATATGATTATAAAAAGTATTATTACTTTATAATATATATGATTATAAAAAATATTACTTTTTGGGTCAAAGGTATTACGTTTTTGGTCAAACGTATTACTTAGAAATATATGGTTATTTCACATTAAAAGTATTATTATTTTTAGTTAAAAGTTGTAGTTTTAGGCCAAAAATATTACTTTTTGGCTTAAAATTATTTTTGAAAATATATAGTTATTTCACATAAAAAGTATTAATTTGTAATATATGATTATGAAAAGTATTACGTTTTTGGAAAAAAATATTTGTTTTTTTGGTAAAAAGTATTACTGAATACAATTGACAATATATTTTTGTAAATATAAAACTAATAGTTTTTATTGCAAAAATATTACTTTTTAGATTAAACGTATTAGTTTATTTGTTAAAATTATTACTTTTAAAATTTGTTAATTTGACATAAAAGTATTAATTTTTCTGTAAAATGTATGACTTTTTTAATAAAAAGTATTATTTGTTTAGTCAAAAGTATTAATTTTTATGATAAAAGTTTTATTTATAGAGTATGCTAATTTGATATAAAAAGTATTATATTTTTTGTCAAAAGTATTAATTTTTCTATTTAGGGTCCGCTTGGTACGTGGATGAGATAATTGAATGATTAATAAGTTGATTGATAAGTGGTTGATAGAGAAGGATTGTAGCATATCGTGATAAGCATATTGTGTTTGGTGTGATTTTTAAAAGTGAGATAAGTTAGTAATTATTTAATTTGTGACCAAAATACCCTTGTATATAACCCTAATATATCACAACTCAAACGCACCTACCTATTGCAAAAATTAAAGATCGGATAAACTGATTAATTTGAGGAGAATATCTCTCATTCACCGACGATCGAAGCCTAAGAATTTTTTAGGCGTATATTTTTTTTGGTTTTTCAACTATAGAGAACAAATCAGGTCTATAAGATCGAAACCTACTATGCGAACCCATTGAAGGAACGTAGGTCATCTGGCGAATAAAAGATTTTGTGAATGACTATCTCCCGTCTGCAAAATGTTTCGTCGGCTAATTTTTAATTTGGGACAATGATTTGCTGTGAAATGCGTTCAGTGAGAAAAAATGGATGAATGATCTTGATTTGTGAAGGGGTGATTCAATGGTCCTCGGCAACGAAAGGAGAGGGGTGAATGGAAAGTTTAGTGGTGGGCCTCTTGGTTTTTATTATTTAATAAAATGAAGGGCATTTTTGATTTTTTGCTTCCCAATCTCTGGTACTGTAGATTTTATAATTTAATCAAGCGAAAAATGAACGGAAAATGTGTCCTACATGAACAGTGTTTTAGTCCATCATTTTTCCAATCCAAATGCCTTGAAAGCGAGTAAAACATGGGACAATTAAACAATCTTGGTTTAATCAAGCTTACCAAATAGTAAACGTATTACTTCTAACATATGCTAATTGGACATAAAACGTATTTAATTTATTTTGAAAACATATTTGTTTTTTTGCGAAAAATATTACTTATATGTGAAAAATATTATTTCTAACTAACGCATGCATATTTAACATAAAAAGCAAGTAATACTTTTTATTTTAAAAATAAATTATATATTTATTACTAAATTTGATTTGAGTTTAATCCATCCAAATTTGAAATACATTATCAAAATAAAAAAATTCAAGATAACAATTGTGAAATATACCTAAAGAAAATATTGTGAAGCTGAAAACAAAAACATGATATAATCGTTCTTTAGTTTATGAGAAATACAAAAACACAAATATTGATTTTTCTGTTAAAATTATTGATTCCATCGTTTGATAAATTTACATAAAAATATTGTTTTTTAGTCAAAAATATTATTTTTTTTGTGCTAAGTATTAGTTTTTATCATAAAAATATTACTTACAATGTATGATAATTTGACATAAAAAGTATTATTTTTCAGCCAAAATTATTACTTTTTATCAAAATATTAGCATTTTTGTTAAAGTATTATCTAATGTATTCGTTTACATGTCACAAATAATGCGTTTATTTGACATAAAAAATAATATTTTTTATATTAAAAATACAAGTTTTTTTGTTGAAAGTATTACTTACATCGTATGTTAATTTGACATAAAACTTATTATTTTTTTAATAAAAAATATTAATCTTTATGATAAAAATATTATTATTTACATCGGGAACGGTTGTGAAGTCGAGTAAATTTTTGGTTTAAGTTTAACGCAATTTATGTACGTTGGATAACATAACGAATCGAGCTCATCAAAATGCAAAATCGAGCTTGAATGCCTATCCTTAAGCTCGGCTAGCGAGTTGAACTCACAGGTGAAAAAATCATGCTAAGAATTAGAATGTGGTGTTCAAAATGAAGTCTGGCAAGAAAAACTTTGAACATGGCAATTTGGTAACAGAAGTAAAACAAAAAAATGTCATTGCGAAATGAACTGGATGAAGGCTGTTACATTCAACGGTGAACTACTTATCATACATCAATTGACTGGAACAAGACTCTTTAACTTCAAAGTTTTACAGTAAAATTGGTTAGAAGGTACATTACGAATACAGTCAACAAAACGAAAAGCAAAGCTTTCCCAACTAAAACCATAACCTTTGTTATCTTTATCGTAGAATCAACAAAACAAAACATAACAACAAAGCCATGCATCACACATCTTCGGCAAAGGGCGCCATTGGATAGCTCGAAAGAAGAACCAGACATGCTTGATCATCTAAAGAGTCGGGGCAGATGACAAAAGGCTATAGTAGAACATGAAGGATAACAACTTATAACGGAGCTGATCCATGAAAGACTACTTCAGCTGGGCCGGTCATGCAACTGTACCTGTGTTTGTTCGGGCACGGAATATTTCATTATGTTTAAATTTTGGGCCGATTTGTGCTAAATTGAGTTCATCGACTTGCAAATCCTGTGCAATTAAAAGTATCAGGGAGAGGGAGCACGAAATGGAACATCTATTCCTCATGACCATATGAGCAGGTTACAAGTGAAGGTAATAAATAAATATCTGGATCGCTTCTGTACTAAAAGTGACACAATGAGGATTTCCCATTCTAACACAAGTAACATTCCAGCTTACCCCTTCTATATCTAATCTTGCTCTAACAACAGACTAATTTTCATTCGGAGGTAATTTGGTAGGAACCTCTGATGCCTTCAGAATAGGTTCCCCCATATCAACTCTAACCTGAATTTTTTTAATAAATGCTAAATAAATTAGTTGAAGTAATGATGCAAAAAAATATATTCATAGATCAATAAAACCATAAGGTTTTGCGGGGGCAAATACGTTATTATGTCCCTCTTGTTTCTGGTGTTTTTCAATTATATCCCTCAAAATATTTTGTTCCCATTTATATCCCTTATCCATTAGTTTTGTTTTAAAAATTGTCCATACCGTCATTACTCCGTCAATATCAGACGAAAATTACATGTGATGCACACGTGACTCTTAAATAGTTTTGTTTCCTTTATCGAAGACTTTTGGTTTAAAACAATGCAATGCTTATAGTTTTGTTCATTGTATCAGTAGGCCTAATGGGATAATTCAATACTGATTTTTTTTATTTTTGCAGTGTAACGGGATCTCTGATGGCTAGAAGAAGTAGATGCTTCTTGAGTTGCACTCCGAGCTATGGTATTACTTATTCTTTGATAAAATAAACAGTTAATTTTTTTTGTTTAATTTCTTCTTGTATATATTTATAGGTAATGTTGGAGAAGATTCATTTGTAAGTTTGAAAATGTATTATAATGGAAAAATGAAGGGCACAAGTACATCCAAAGAATATGTTGGAGGAAATATTGATTATTATGACTGGGTAGACAACAATAAAATCAAAATGCTCCATTTGCAAGGATTTTCTGAGGAATTAGGCTTTGTAGAGCCGGAGAAGGTTATATTTTGGCACAAAATGTGGTCTAATTCGAGCAAGGGTAGATATCTAGAGACTGATGCGGATGTTTTAAGAATTAAAGATACTATCTCAGCTAACCATGAAGTGGAGATTTATATGGGGTATGAATGTGATGATGAGAATGGTAGCAACGGTGAAACAGGTACATATGAAGAGGCAAGTGGATCAGATGAAGATGCTGATTTTGAGAAAGATGATAACTTTCATGATAGTGATTATGAGTTTGAAGAAGATGATAGGATTTTTGATAGTCATATTGATCATGATATTGGTATGAATTGTGACACAATGATTGTTGATCATGGAGGTATTCCTAATGAAGCTTTAGCTCTGATGCAAAATGAAGAAGGTGATGATAATTCTGTTGACACTAATGAATTAGATAGTAACTTGGATTCTGATAGTGATGATTGTAAATCATAGAAATTTCCCTTGTTCGACCCAATTAAAGATGCAAAGAATCCTAAATTGAAGGTTGGAATGATTTTTAGCTCAAGAGATGAGGCTAAATTTGCCATCAAAAGTCATTGCATTAGACGAGGAAAATCAGTTCGGTTCATCAAAGTCGATAGAAGAGGCTTAGGGGTCGGTGCAGAAATGAAGGCTGTGATTGGGTGATTCATGTCTCGCCAATGGGTCGTGATAGTTGTTGGCAGGTAAAGACTTTTAAGTCGGAACACAATGGTTGTTTTTGGAAAAACAAAAATAGAACCGCTAGTTCCAGTTGGTTGGGAAAGACTTTTGCGAAAAAGTTTAAATCAAACTCAAAGTTGGGAGTCATACCATTCAAAGACAAGGTGTATTCCAGCTTGAAATTAAGTGTTTCAAGGAAGAAAGCTTATTTGGCTAGGAGGAAAGCTCTTGAGATGGTGTAGGGAACCATTGCCCAACAATTTAGTAAGATTAGAAATTATTGTCTTGAGTTGAAAAGTGTTGATCCAAGTGCCACAGTGATCTTAAAATTGACCGAGGATGATGATGGCCCGAGATTTCAGCGGATGTACATCTGTTTTTCTGCATGCAAAGAAGGTTTTAAGAAAGCGTGTAGACCTTTAATAGGGGTTGATGGATGTTTTTCGAAGACTACTTATGGTGGACAATTGTTAACCGCGATTGGACTAGATCCCAACAATAATTCTTCCCCATTAGCTACGCGATGGTTGAAAGAGAGACAAAGGACACTTGGATGTGGTTCTTACAGATATTGGACTCTGACATAGGCTTTGGCGATGGACATGGCTGGAATTTCATGTCAGACAAACAAAAAGGTCTAATTCTAGCATTCGAAAGTCTATTTCCTGCTGCGGAGAATCGTTTTTGTGTTAGACATTTACACACTAACATGAAAAGAGATGGTTTCAAAGGCATATCTATTAAAAATTCACTTTGGGCAGCTGCAAAAGCAACAACAGTTGCTGAATTTTGAAAAAAGGATGGATGAGATGAAACGAATGGATGAGAAGGCTTATGATTGGCTGTCCAAGAAACCAGAGGAACATTGGACTAAGTCGCATTTCACCACTGCTCCTAAGTGTGACTTACTTTTGAATAACATGTGTGAATGTTTCAATAGTCTCATATTAGATGCTCGAGAGAAGCCGCTAATTCCAATGTTTGAAAATATAAGAAATTTGTTGATGGTTTGTTTTCAGCTTAACAGAGAGAAGGCTGAAAAATGGGACAAGATTATTTGTCCTAAAATTAGAAATGTTTTGGCCAAGATTTACATGGAGGCAGCACAACATAGCCCACTACAAGCTGATCCTATGCACTTTCAAATCAATGGACCATCTGGACAACACACTGTCGACTTTGGTACAAACTCTTGCAGCTGCAGAAAATGGGACTTGACTGGCATCCCTTGCCTACATGTGGTGTGTGCCCTTTGGTGTAAGCATCAAGATCCACTGCAATATGTTAGTCCTTATTATATGGTCGAAACATACAAGAGATGCTATGAGAATGCTATTTTGCCCATTACTGGTACTGACCTATGGCCGGAATGTGAATTGACACCACCACTACCACCGGTGTACAAAGAGAAAGTGGGCAGACCTACCAAATTGAGAAGGAGAGAAAGAGATGAAGTACCTAGCGGACATCATATGCGTGGGGCTAGAAGAAATAATAAGTTCAGGAAATGTGGAGGGGATGGACATAACAAAAGGACGTGCAAAGAAACAAGAGACAATGTGAATGAGCCTCCAACACAACAAAGTCAATCAAGAGCAACAATTGATTCTAGGCCACTGCAAAAGAAAAAACTTCAGGTATCTAAGTTCTATACATCTAAAACTCATGAATTTATTTTATTATCATATCTAGTATTAATATAAATATCATTTATTTGAATATAGGTGAGAAGGACAGCCTCACATGGTGGTGTGCAAACTAGAGGGAAAGGAGCATTGAACATCATAAATGTAAGTAAGTTAATAGCATTTGATCTTGAGCATAGGCTTACAATAAACTTTGTTCAGCACTGGTAGATGTTATGTTTATGTTATGGTGGGATTTTTGTAGTCGCAGTGGTTGAGTTGAGGATATAATGCACGAATCATAGGTAGTTAATTTCTAGCATAAATGTAAGTGAGTTAATAACATTTCAACTTGAGCAGAGGCTCATGAATTTTATTTTGCAGCTTATGAACAATCCAGTTTTCGTGAAAGGGGGAAAAAACTTTGTCACAGTTTCTAGACTAAGAGCATGCATAGGTAATCAAGAGAAGCAGAGTCATTCAACTCCAGTCCAAGGAAATGAAACTCCAGTCCAAGAAAATTAAAGGGATATTATATTACCAAGAAAGAGTACATGTGGTTTTAACATGTATTTTGTCTTATTGGTTAGACATGTGAATTTCTAGCATAATTTAATGTCTTTGCACATGTGGCTACTTTTGGATTAACATATTGGATTGTCATATGAGACCGGATTTGGATTTCAGTTTGTATTTTTATTTTGATGAAAGATACTTGTCGTTGATGTATGCTTCGACATGGATTCGTACTATTTTAACATGGATGTGTATTGTTGCCATATTTTATGGATGTGTGTTGCTGTATTTTTTTTTAGTTTTTGTTTATTATTTAGCATGGATGCGTACTGTTTTAGCATTGGTGGGAAATGTATACTTCTATATGTATTCGTAATACAAATGTAAATTAAAACAAGTTTGAATCATTAAGAATTATACTAAATAATTGATCACGTTTGCCAAAAGAGTAAATTAAAGCAACAAAATTTATCATCAACAATATGACATACAACAGAGGTCGAACGAGGATGATGGTTGTCTCCTTGCCTTCGCCAACCAATATCGGAGAGAAATCGGTGGCCGCGAGTGGAATTGGAACAAAGGAGAAGAAACGTATTGGGAGATGGGGCTTGTTACATAGGAGAGAGTTCGAATCGATTTGGGCCTTAGTGCAGAAAGAATGAGCACGTGGCTTTAATTTTGGTTATTTAAGAACCACGTGCCCATCACATGTACTTTTCGTCTTATATTTACGGAGCAATTGACGGCAAGGTCAATTTTTAAAACAAAACTAATGTATGAGGGATATAAATGGGAACAAAATATTTTGAGGAACATAAATGGGAAAGACCAGAAACAAGAGGGACATAATAATGTATTTGCCCGGTTTTGCGAGTAAAAAGTTAAACTTTTCTATACAATTCACAACCCACCAAAACTCAAATATAAGAATGTGAAGTATAAAATTCGAAAAGTACCTTTCCATCTTCCTGAATTTCAGGAATAATTAAACTAGCTCCAGTGTGCACAGTGAAGCTACAAGACCAAACAATAAATTCATTTACATTGTCCTTCCAAATCCAAAGGCACAAGGTTTTGGTTAGAAAGTGGATAGAAATGATAAGGGTATGGTCTACGATTGCTACTAAAATCACAAGTATGGAGAGGTTAGATATAACAGTTGATTACAAATTCTAAATCAAATAGGAGGAAGAGACAGGTTACATATATATATATAGATGATAGTTCCACCAAAATTTCTATATACAGCATGGAATTTATTGATCCACAAAAACCAGCAAAGGAATGATCAAGGTCAACTTAAAATTCATAGATATCATATGACACCAGAATAATTTGAGGCAATAGATTAGAAGGAAAAGAAGTTTATTGGAAAATGTAAATTTCTTTAGACCAAAAAAATAAAGGGGTTTTTCAAACCTCTGTCTCCCATGTATATTTTCAAGCTCTGCTATAAATCTGGCAAAACATCGAACTCCATTACCACACATCTGACGATAAAAAAAGGTTGCCAAATAAGCATTTTCTTTAACAAAGATAAGCATGCAAATTTAACCAGGAAAGTTGCTTTACTATATGGCGATGGTTTTCCTTGTGATACAGTGAGACTCTGATTTGATTGCTTGAAATAAGGCTGGAGTGAGCTCGAAACTTCAAAAATATAAGATAAAAATTCTACCTGCAGCAGAATCTAGTAGGAACAACAGCAGCGACGGTGGTTCATGCGGTAGAAGCTCTGAGAGTTCGAATCGCGACTGATTTTGCCCGAAAATTGCTGGACTTGGTTTGAATTGGTCTTAGGGTCGCCTAAAACCTCCCATCGGCCAACAAAACACCTGAACCACCGAGAGATTGGCCAGAGATGGCGATGCGAAGGTTAGTCCGCGACTGGGTGTTTGCGGCTCGCGCTCCTTTCCAAGATCCGTGACCTGGTCGTGAGATTAGAAGAAGAAATCGCAATTCACTGATTTTGGGCTAATTAAGGTCCGAATTCTATGGTAGTTAATGCATCGGGTAATTTGATAGTGGTGGGTCAACCCGTTTCACGAACATATATCCGTAAAACTATTTCACACGAATGTTGCTCCTTAATAAAATAGTAAACGATAGTAAACGATGAAGAAAATAGTTAATGTAAGGAAGATTCTACCTTGTGAAACAAAATACAAACTTTTTAAATGAAAAAAATAATATTCTCTTTACAAAATATAGTTTAACAATGATATCAGAGATAAGAGATTACGCACCAACATAAACACAACATAAAATTAAGAAAACAAACAAACAGTAACAAAAATTATTAAAATCTCAAATCTATCATCACCGACTATCCAATTTTCTATCGGATGATTTGAACAATTGTTAGGAAAAACATGATAGAAGAAATAAAATTCTGAATAGAAGTGCAGCAATTTTGGAAAATATATGATATTAAGAAATCATATATATACCTATGGTTGTTATCTATAATTCTTTTCCTAAATTTTTCAAGGAACGTTTTATTTGAACTGAACTCAATTCCTCATATATATTTCATTTTACATAAAATACACGAAATCTTCTAATCAATCAATATAATGTATTTTCTCAATATTTCCCATTTTCATGTTTCTGCGGCTTCTAGACAACATAGTGTATTTGATAAAAACATCATACCAAAAATAGAACAATGAATGAAAAATAATCAACACAATATTTCCCATTTTTATTTGAACTGAACTCAATTCCTCATATTTCAATGCCTTTTGCCTTGTTACCGTCTATTCCACTTGATCCAATCAACACAAATTCAAAACAAGAAAAAGTCGAGAAATAGAAAGTCAAACTAAATAATTCAGAAGAAATCATCATGAACACAGAAACCATAGCAATAATTATATCAAAAGGACACATTTTCTAATCCATATATCTCAAGATCCTCTCGATTTGAGCATACAGAAAACCAACACAAACAATTCAGAACAAAGATAACAATATAAAGATTAATGGACACACATCCACTTCCAAAACAATGTAGGCTGAACGGAGGTTTAAAACTTCGAAATAGACAAAGGGTCCTGACAAAAACAAACAGAAAACCACATAAAAATTATGAAAATAAAAACAAAAAACGTACAAAACAGCCAATAATTTGGAAGTTTTCTATCGGGTTACAGTCATCAAGAAACGCAGATCCTGGCATGGGCCTTGAATGATGCAAGATAATCGAGAATTGTATGTTTTTCTCTGTCAAAAAGAGCAATGAAAGAGAATGTAAATGGTAGGGGCGTTTTTTGGCTAATGCATGATAAATTAAGATAATGTACCTCATTTTGTAAGAAAAGCGAAATCTGGTACTGATGATGAAGGTCGTTCGTATTTGATTGATTTTTCCCAGATTTCTTCCAATTGAGTATGCAAAAAATCTGTTGAGAAATAGAATTTCTATGAAACAAAAGATTAAATATATTACCTTAAACTGAAATCGAAAGCGTGAACTTGAATATCATAACACTCACCAAAATCAATTGGGCCCTTGACTCTTGAATAAAATTCGACACCTTGGATGATTCTGAAGGAGAAATTAAATATTTGCTGCTAGTAGAAGGATTTTTTATTGCTGAGGGGTGGGAATTGAGTGGGTTTTTGGGGAAGAAGTTGTAAGTTCTGGAAGAGAACGTGGGTAGAAGCAGTCGGAGTTATGAAATTTTAACGCGATATATTAATTTGAGTAGATAACTTATTGGGCCAAATTTGTAAATAAAAAGATTGACACACCATCGTACCAAATATTTCTATAAGTTGCTCATTCTTTATTAAATAGTAAAAGGTAAAGGGATAGTTCCCGTTAAAAAACTGTTATTTAGTAAAGTCAAAATTTAATTCTATAATTTCCCTCCCAATAATAAATTTCAATCTTCTGTGATTCTCATTTATATGATTATATATTGTTATTAATAAGGAGAGGACAGAGAGATGAGTAGAGAAAATTTATCAGAGAGAATTCATATGAGTCAATACTCAGGTGCAATTTTTATTGAACCCAATCACCCTATTTATATAGAAAAATAATAGAATACAAATATTTATAGATATTATCTTAACATATTTATCTTGATCACAAATCTTTCAATTTACATAGATAAAGATAAGCATCTACAATAATAATATATTTATACCACTCTCTTTTAGATGATTATTTGCACCACAACCGATTCATCAAAATCTCAACTTGGAAAATGGATGCTTGGAAACTTCAACGGGACTCAAGTGATGCCTCGTTAAAACCTTGAAAGTAAAACCCCATGAAAAAAATCTGAATGAAGAAAAAAGAGTACAACAACATATATATTTTTTGGATGTCTTTTTGACGATGGATAAGCCTCGTTAAAACCTTACCAGGAAAAATCTAGTGGGACAAAATCCTAGTGAAGGAAAACGAGTACGACATCTTTTGATACTTGTTAATTGACTCATTATAAACCTTGTAATGAAAAACCACATGGGAAAAATCATAGACAAGGGAAAAAGAATACAACTTTGATTGCTCCCCCTTTTGCAAGCATCACTTGAATTAGACTCTTATTATTCAAATCTTGTGCACTAATTTGCCAAAAATTGATTCAAATGCTGATATTTCCATAGATATGGTACTTCAAGACCAAATATATTTTCTCTACTTCAAGTTGGCAAAAACAATATTTTGAGCATCAAATCCATTGAGAATGTTTCTATATGTATCACTGTCAGTGATGATTAGGATTTAGTAGATCGAGGAGTACTTGGGATAACATTTTGTCGTAGCGTGCTTAGGGGATTGGTACTTGGTACAGTATCAGAACAGTTGACGATTTGGGTATAATTAGAATATCTAGGATTGCCAGAGACGGATCTTTTGGAATTGCTGCTAAACAAGGACGATTGAAAAATTGACCTGTATAGTCAAGTTTCGGTGATAACTTGGTTGTCAGCCGTAGCAAGAGCAAGCAAGGGAATTGGTAGTTCCTCAGTTTAGTGTTTCTCATTAAGGAGAAGCCAAAATTGGTCCAATAAATTTCTTAAATATTAGCAATAGTATACTCAATGTTGAGTACAAAAGTGATCAAGTGGTTCTCCATGTCAATGGTAGACAATAATTGTCGAAGACTGTCAACAGAACATTTGATGAAGTGTTCATGTGATGACGTCTAAGTATACCATTGGGTTTGAGATCCAAAAAGTATTGAGGATTATAATGGGCATTAACGAGTGAACATCAGTTGTCTGATCGTGGGATGAGACAATAGCTGAGACTTGGTTTTTCAGAGTCTAGCAGGATTGTTGTCACTAATCTTCCAGCGTGTGAT
The DNA here is from genome assembly GCF_033568475.1 of Henckelia pumila. Taxonomy (NCBI): domain Eukaryota; kingdom Viridiplantae; phylum Streptophyta; class Magnoliopsida; order Lamiales; family Gesneriaceae; genus Henckelia; species Henckelia pumila. The sequence goes on from NC_133121.1 coordinate 66,931,741, forward strand.
GCGCGATGCCATTGAGATGATTGAATCAGTCGATGATCAACTTAGTAGCCAACAAGATTGCCGTTCGGATTGAAGACTTCGTAAGATCACGATGAAGCAACTTTGTTCTTCTCAGTCAGTGAGTCACATCAAGTGCGGGCTGAATGTCAAGGTTGTTGCATTTTAGCAATGGACAGTAGTCGGATGTGTGATATGTAGCAAGTTACTTTAATCATGAGGTATTCCAAGAGTAATTTGGTATCTAGTGACTTGTGGTAGTTCCAGGAGTGACGTGTTCGTCAAGAATCTTAGAATTTTCCAATTCATGTTAGGACTGATGCGTTTTAGCAGGAACATGAGTTAGTGAAAATATTGAATCCGTTGGGACTAGTTTCCTTTAAGATCAGTTGGTCAGATCTCGCTAAGGATATAATTAGCGATAATGGTGTCATCAGAGACTCCGAGATAAGTTATACCAGGTGCAAATGACTGTCTATTTCGAGACAGGATAGGAAGCGTTTCCATATTCCAGTGTACGGTGGAATGTCCCAGTCGAGCATTTTGGTGAAAGCTTGTCTTAGTCTTGATGAGTGTACAGTGATTACAAGTATGACTACTAGGAGGACGACCAAAGTTAACTAAATAATGTAGAAAGAATTGACTAGCCTATCGATTGAAATTCATAGGTGAATAACCTATGGTCGAGATGATGTAGTTCATCAGAGATGCAATGATTGCCATTGCGGCATATGCATATAGCTACGCAGACCATTGGTTAAAGGATGATTTTGTGACATAATTGTCATGTGATGAGAGTTTCATCTTGGCACAATGTTGAGTTATACTGAGAAACGTGAACTTTGATTAGTACTAGACTTGGTGGTCTGAGTTTCTAGTATCTCTTTAGAAGCTTGTCTTTGCTTCAGAGGAGCATGGGAAGGATAAACTAGTCTGGAAATCATGTAAGGCAATTACGTTGAAGTGTAGCTTTGTGTCAACTGAATTATCTTGAGGAGAGATTCATTAATTGCTATATCAGGACGGTGTTGGGATGTGTATTCTGCACCGAGTGTTTTTGGGGAACCATTAGATGGTTGGACCTTGTTAGTGATTCGACGAATGTCGCGAACCAGTTAGGTTACGACATGGGTTTGTTACAAGATCATTGCCCAAAAGTTGAGAGTGTCAGCTCGACGGAAGAATCTCGAAGAGATGCGCTTTAGGACAAAAAGGAATATCATGGTGGGGATTTAGCGCCAAGGAAGTTAGACTTTCGTCAAGTAGCGCAGTAGTTTCCAGTTTCTACAAGAGCCAAACTAAGGAATTTGGGGAAATGCTAATGCGGTTCAGCATTAATGGAGCATGCAAGGATTTTGACAAGAGTCTGAGTACGTCAAAAGCTATTCAACCAGACATGCAAGTAAGGGTCTATAGTATGTTCTCTGGATTGGCTAGATTTTGAGGACGAAATCTTTTAAGAGGAGGAGAATGTAGTGACCCATATCCAAAATTTATGATTAAGTGATAATTAATCATGTGATCATGTTTAGATCCAATAAAACATGATTAAGGGATTTCCAAAAGGAACTAAGGAATTCAAAAATGGATTCAAAACACTCGAAAATGGGCGGGAAGGTTCCTAGGGTTCGGAGGGATCGGATGCTCCGAACCAGGTTCGGAAGGTCCGAACCTAGAACGGAGCCCATGCCTATAGAACGGATGCTCTGATGAGTTCAGAGGCTCCGAACTCAAATCGAAGGCTCCGAACTCAAATCGGAGGCTTCGATCTTACATGGTGTAACACCCTGTTTTTATCTTAATTGAGCTTATTTGAGATAATCAGAGTTTTCAGAAGTCGAGGGCCGTTTTGATATTTATCAGGGCCTATTTTGCAAATTTTGAAAATTTCATGGACTAAAGTGCAAATATGGAGTTTAATATATTATCTTGTCTAGTTTGACTTGGTCCATTCCTCCATCTCCTTCCCTTGCACGATTCCCACCATTAACAACACCTCTTTTGGTTTTCAAGATTCCAGATTTTGCCCTGAGCTCGATCCGGCCGTTAGAATTTATTTCTGAAGGTAGATTAGCGATCACATCAACGAGAGCTCCGTTATACCGTATGTTTTTCTACGATCAGATACATTTTAGTTTTCGGATGTTGTTAGAATCGTTCGAGATTCGAGTATGTTGTTCTTGGCAGAGTTCTGATCGTTTATTATCTGTTGGTTTTGAAATAGAGCGACGTTTGGATTTGTTATGATTTTTGGAAGCCTATTTTCAAAAATCTAGTTTTGAGATTTGATGGGTTTGCCTTGTTGTTGTTGTCTTAGCATTGTTATGAGTTAGCATCATTGTTGAACTGTTGTCTACGTTTCCGGTTTGTTCAGTTATGCCGCCGGTTTGAGTTTTTGGGATTCGAATCGTTTTTGAGTTGTTGAACTTTGGCTTGTGAGTGATCGTTGTTGTTGATCATCTCTTGTCTTCGTACAGATTCGTTGGAGTTTTTCGAGCCCTGTGTTAACAGAATTTGATCGTCAAGAGTTGGACGAAGAACGGTAAAGAGATTTACCTTGAACCGTAGTTGTTGTTTAGATTGTATGGTCTTTGATACAGTCTTTTGTTGTAGCTATCCAAAGTTGGAACTACTGCATTGAAAGTTAAAAGAAGTCATCGTTAGCAAGATAGCATACTCGGGACAGCTGGTTCTCGAGTTTCCCTTAAAATTACATATTGCATCAATACTTGTTCTAGCATGTGGAACTTGTATTTTGTGGATTGAATGAACTCTTATTATGTGGCTTATGTTTTATGTTTTGTTATGCATTCATCTTGAGCCAACGTTGATTTCAGCGGGCAGAACAACCCTTTTTGTTTAGACATTTTGAGAGCTATACTGTGAGTGGCCTGGGTGTAGAGGTTCACCTAGTGTCAGCATACTCCTTATAGTGCCACCAAAGTCTAGGAGAGTGAGATGCATGGCACCACCTCGATTGGGAGAGTCGGTGAGTCATTACGTGATCTTATCCTTGGGATCCCAAAAGTACAGCAGCAATCCCTTGTTTATCAGAATTGATATCCCTATTTGAAAGACATTCATATCATTATTTTGAATTGATTATGTTTTCTTGTGAGCATGTTGTTGAGATATTACATGTATTACTTATTATGTTGCTTTTACTGGGAATACCATTCTCACCGGTTTATCCGGCTGTTGCTTTGTTTTGTATGTGTACTTGGCAACAGGTGGGGCAGGACTAAGTCAGAAGAGGCATGGTTAGCTTCAGGATCAAGGGATAGAAGTGAGACTCGGTTTAGAAGTCGTGTTAGCATGTCTACCTAGTGATGTTGGAACATGTTTAGATATCGAACTTCGTTATTATGTTGTATTGTTTATGCGAGCTTTTTGATTGAATGTGTTGTTGCATATTCTATACTTTGAGCAGTTGTTAAGCTCTAGAACTTCATGTATTAGTTGGAAGAAATACTTTTGTAATGCATGATTATGATTTGAATGTGTTGGAATCAAGTTTCTGAGTTTCTGCTCTATTTTGGCTGTGCAGCAGGGGGCGCACGGTCTGCTGTTTTTAGCAGACCGAGTGTAACACCCGGTATTTTTAAATACGTAAATTCGCATGCATAATTAGGAAATTTATTTATTTAAAATTTTAGATTTATGGGTTAAATAATTATGTGAAATTATTTGTGCATGTTTTAAGTTATTTTTAAGCATTTAACCCATAATTAGTGATTTTAACTATTTATGGAAATTAATTATTTTTGATCGCGTAGACGGGACCGTGAACGGACTAGATGACAACTTTCTATCCAATTTTATTCATGAGCATTTTTAGAGCCCAAAAATATTATTTTGAGTTTTATTTCCTCAATATTTTTAGTATTTAATTTTATATAATTTTAGGAGTCACTTTTTATTCAAAATAAGCCAAAATAATGACTTTTTAGTATTTTTAAAATTCCCTTAATTAATATTTCGGGATTTTAATTTAGTTATCAGATTTTACTTCTTATTTAGAGTTTTTAAGTTATATATTTTATATTTAAAAATCCTTATTAATATTTTAATTAACCAAACCCCTATTTTATTTAAATTACACCTTAAATCTACCCTAAACCCCACGTTTTCAAGCCTTGGCCGCCACCCCCCTCCTTTTTTCATCAGCTTCTTCATCGACCAGCCATCCCCATGGAATCCATAGCCACGTTTTTGAAGCTTCCAAGTTGATTGTCATCGCCCAGTCGTCCCGGATTCGTTCTACACGCTCCTACCTCTTCTTTTATCGGTGCAAGGCATGTTTCCTTTCGATTTTTATGCCATATCAGTTGTTATAGTGTGTGTAATGTTGTGCATCGAAAATTTGTAAGTTTTTTTTTTTTTTTCAGAAAATGGTTTGAGTTTCGATGAAGGCGCTCGGTTTTGTTGGTTTGTTGGTTCATACTCACGTTTTTCTTAGCCATGGTTGCATCTAGCTGCTGGTCAGAGGTTCAGAGGGTTGTGAGGGAAGCCTGGACTCGAATGGCTTGAGTGGTTCGAGCCAAACAAGCCCAGGAAAACTAGAAGGTTCGATCGGTCTCTTGTAGTGCGCAGAATAGGGTTCACGGGAAGGGCTTGGTTCGGCTAGGGGCTGGGCTGCATGGTTTGGGTTCAGGGGCTAGGTTCGAACTGCCCAGACGTGGGCTACGTCTGGGCGGCGGCGCTCCGGCCAGGGGCGACCGGAGCAGGCCGGCAGCAGCCAAGGAGTGGCTGCTGCTCACGGCCGCAGCCGAGACGGGAATAGTGCGACGGGTTCTAGGGTTCCAGGTGGGTTTCGGGTCGGGTTAGTGGTCCGGGTCAAGTCCGCGGGTCATGGGTTAAGTTAGTTGGGTCCGGGTCCGGGTTAAGTTAATTGGGCCTCTAGGCTCACTACACTGATATGGTGCAGGTGAGTACGTAGAGGAGGATGTAGTACCCACCGGCGGCGAGGACCTATGAGCGGACAAGCAGTAACCCCGTGACCGTTGTCTGAGTCTACGTCATGTTTTGAATATTTTTATCGTGTTATAAATTTTTATTTATTTTCAGTGGTGGATATTATTACTCATCTTATTTAAATATTTTTAGTGCATGCAAATTTTATTTATTTTGCTTATGTCAGTATTTTATTAAATGTTAGACTCAGATATTTAATTTATTAAAGGTTGCATTTTTATTTAAGTTATTTATTTTTAAATCTATTTATTCTGTGCATATATGTATGAGAATGTATGTACATATTTTTACTTAGTAAGTATAAAAAAAAAAAATATTTTCCGCATATTTATTTATATTTAGAGAGTTTGGGTCCTTTCAGTTGGTATCAAAGCACGGTCCTTGGAGGGGTCATTACTGCTATGCGAGCTCAGAAATCCACGCTACCGGTCTGTAAGTTTTAAGTGTTTATAGCATGATTTACTTTTAAGAATTTAAGTTAGCATTAATGTTAAAACACTTAGTTATGCATGGCGATTTACGTAAAGCAATATGTGGTGGTGCAGAATGCCTCCCAGACCGATGAACAGACGTGGGGAATCTACACCTACACCTCTACCTCCACCTCCACCTCTGCAGAACCCACTTGCAGCATTGGAGCAGGCCAATGCTACTTTGATGGCAGGGGTTATTGCTCTGTTAGAGCAGCAGGCTTCACGTCCTAGAATGTCCCATGAGGAGGACGTAGCTGAGCGGTTCCAGAAGAAGGGGCCGAAGGAGTTCATTGGTACCACCGATCCTTTGGTGGCTGAGGGGTGGATTCGTTCTTTGGAGTCCATCTTTGCATATATGGGGATCACAGATGCCGACAAGGTGAACTGTGCGACTTATATGTTGAGGGGAGACGCAGCTCTTTGGTGGGAGGGTGCTGCCAGGGGAGTACACCTTCCTACACTGTCTTGGGCGGAGTTTAGGCATATCTTCTATGCCAAGTATTTCACGGAGGATGTGAGGAGTCGCATGATCCGGGAGTTTATGAGTCTCCGGCAGGGGGACAGGTCAGTGGTTGAGTATGTGAGCCAGTTCGAGAGGGGCTGTCATTTTGTGCCTCTGATTTCAGACAGTCCACCGGAGAAGATGAGGCAGTTTGTGGAGGGACTGAGGGCGGATATCAAGCATGACGTACATATGATGGACGTCGCTACATATGAGGTGGCAGTTAGTAGAGCACTGAGGTCAGAGGAGGGTAGGATAGAGATACAGCGAGAGCAGCAGGGGAAGAGACAGATTCAGTCTGGGTATCAACGACCATCTTCGCAGCCTCCTGCGAAGAAGCAGTTTACTGGGCCGTCTAAGGGCCCGAATCCGCAGCAGAGGCCACAGCAGCAGAGGCCACAGCAGTTGAGGGGCGGGGCCCCTAATGCTATAGGTTTTCCTACTTGCCCGAAGTGTCAGAAGATGCATTCGGGACCTTGTCTGTTGGGAGCAGGAGTTTGTTTCCACTGTAGGGAGCCAGGGCATCAGATAGCTAACTGCCCGAGGAAGAAGAGCACCGCTGGTAGAGTGTTCGTCATGCAGGCAAAGGAGGCAGATCCAGACACCTCCTTGATCACTGGTATATCTTACCTCTAGTATTTTATAATTTCTTCCTTTGGTTAAGAATTTCATTTTCTGTGGAATTGTTGTTATTTGGATTATCTATTTTCATGTTAGAATAAGAAGCATGTTTTACTTGTGATTAGAATTAAGGGTTTTAGCGACTCTTTGGGGAAAGTTTAGTAGTGGTATGAAATTGTTGGGATTCTTCTGCGTGCAGGGAGAATTCTAGTTGGAGGCAACTCCACGTTTGCGTTGCTAGATTCAGGGGCTACGCATTCGTTTATCTCCCTGGAGTTTATCAGACGGATAGGCATCACACTCGAGATTGTTGACAGTGGTTATGATGTCACTATGCCGTCAGGACAGATTATTTCTACCTCTAGTGTCATTCGAGAACTGGAGTTGGAGCTTCAGGGGCACTCCATTCGCGTAGATGTGGTGGTTTTGCCATTGAGTGGATTTGATCTGATATTGGGTATGGACTGGTTGACATTCAATGGAGCTTCGATTGATTTTCATTGGAGGATAGTGTCAGTGAAACTGCCGGGAGGCGACCCGTTTACTTTTCATGCATCTCAGAGCAGTGATATTCCTCAGGTGATATCTCTTATTCAGGCGAGGAAGTTGTTGAAACGGGGTTGCCAAGGTTTTCTAGCAAGTATTGTCACGGCCACAGAATCACCTAGCAGATCATTATCAGAGATAGAGGTGGTTTGTGACTTTCCGGACGTCTTCCCGGAGGATGTTGCAGGAATTCCACCAGTGAGAAATGTGGAGTTCAGCATCGACTTAGTGCCAGACACCGTGCCTATCTCTAAGGCACCATACAGACTTGCTCCTACCGAGATGAAAGAGTTGAAGGAGCAGATACAGGAATTATTAGAGAAAGGCTTTGTTCGTCCTAGCTTTTATCCATGGGGAGCTCCAGTGTTATTTGTGAAGAAGAAGGATGGCAGTATGAGACTGTGCATCGATTATCGAGAGCTCAATAGGGCCACAGTGAAGAATAAGTACCCACTACCGAGGATAGAGGACTTATTTGATCAGTTGCAGGGAGCTTCGGTGTTCTCCAAGATCGACCTGCGATCTGGTTACCATCAGCTGTGAGTTAGAGAGGCAGATGTGTCCAAGACTGCTTTCCGGACACGTTATGGGCATTAAGAGTTCTTAGTGATGCCATTTGGGATGACCAATGCTCCAGCGGTTTTCATGGATCTCATGAACCGGGTATTTCAGCCGTATCTTGATCATTTCATCATAGTCTTCATTGATGATATCTTGATCTACTCTAGGAGCGTTGAGGAGCATAGGCAGTATCTACAGACAGCCTTGCAGACTTTGAGGGAGCATCGTTTGTATGCCAAGTTCAGCAAGTGCGAGTTTTGGCTCGAGCAGGTGGCATTTTTTGGCCACATTATTTCGAGAGATGGGATTGCAGTGGATCAGTCGAAGGTTGAGGCAGTGCAAAAATAGGGTATTCCGAAGAATGCTTCAGAGATTCGCAGTTTCTTGGGTTTGGCAGGATACTATAGGAAGTTCATCAAGGGTTTTTCCTCTATTGCAGTACCCTTGACTTCCTTAACCAAGAAGAATGCGAAGTTTATTTGGAGTTCAGACTGTCAGAGAAGCTTCGATCAGCTGAAGGAAGAACTCACTACTGCACCGGTTTTAGCGATGACAGTACCACACGAGGAGTTAGTGGTGTACACCGACGCGTCTAAGCTAGATTTAGGCGTAGTACTTATGCAGTGTGGTAAGGTTATTGCTTATGCGTCGAGGCAGTTGAAAATTCATGAGAAGAACTACCCGACACATGACTTGGAGTTAGCGGCAGTGGTTTTCGCTTTGAAAATCTGGAGGCACTATCTGTATGGCGAAAAGTGCAATATTTTCACTGATCATAAGAGACTCAAGTACTTCTTTACTCAGAAGGAGTTGAACATGAGGCAACGGAGATGGTTGGAGTTGGTGAAGGATTACGATTGTGACATTAGCTACCATCCGGGTAAAGCTAATGTAGTGGCCGATGCTTTGAGTCGGAAGTTGTCAGTGGTATCGTGTTTGTCAATGCAGCTACCACTACAGAGTGAGATTCAGAGGTTTGATTTGGAGTTTTACTCGAGTGGTCATGCACCGAGCTTGTCAGTGTTGACGGTGCAGCCAGTTCTGCGAGATCGGATCAGGGATGGACAGTCTACTGATGAGGAGTTGCAGCGATGGAGACAAAGAGATGAGGCCAAGGGTAATATTTTGTATACAATTGTGGATGGAATTGTTCAGTACCGTGGTAGGATATGGGTACCGACGTCGATCAGTTGAGAGCTGATATCTTAGCAGAGGCTCACATATCTCCGTACTTCATTCACCCCGGAAGTACGAAGATGTATCGAGATTTGCAGCTATTGTATTGGTGGCCCGGGATGAAGAGAGACATCGGGAGAGTTGTGTCAGAGTGCTTGACTTGTCAGCAGGTCAAGGCTGAGCATCAACGTCCAGCAGGACTTCTTAGACCTCTTCCTATTCCGGAATGGAAATGGGAGAATATTACGATGGACTTTGTAGTTGGCTTACCGAGGAGTGCCAGAGGTTGCACAGCTATTTGGATGATCGTGGATAGACTCACCAAGTCAGCTCATTTCTTACCGGTGAGGACTACTTACTCGTTGACACAGTATGCAGAGCTTTACATCAAGGAGATTGTTAGACTGCATGGTATACCAGTGTCGATAGTATCAGACAGAGATCCGAGATTTACGTCTGCATTTTGGAGGAGTTTGCACACTGCATTGGGGACTAGACTTTTGTTCAGTACAGCGTTCCATCCCCAGACAGATGGTCAGTCTGAGAGAGTGATCCAGGTTCTCGAGGATCTACTGAGAGCTTGTGTCATCGACTTTCAGGGCTCGTGGGAGACTAGACTGCCATAAGTGGAGTTCACCTATAACAACAGTTTTCAGTCGTCTATAGGTATGGCTCCTTATGCAGCATTGTACGGGAGGAGGTGCAGATCTCCTGTGCATTGGGATGAGGTCGGTGAGAGGATTTTACTTGGACCTGAGATTGTGCAGCAGATAGCTGATATTGTGACACAGATTCGGGATCGCATGAGGACTGCTCAGAGTCGTCAGAAGAGTTATGCAGATACTCGACGACGAGATTTGGAGTTCGCTGTAGGTGATCACGTATTCCTGAAGGTGTCACCTATGAAGGAAGTAGTGCGATTTGGCCGGAGAGGAAAGCTTAATCCGAGATATATAGGGCCATTCGAGATCTTGGAGAAAGTTGGCACGTTGGCCTACCGTTTAGCTCTACCACCAGGGCTAGCGGCAATGCACATTGTATTCCATGTATCCATGCTTCGGAGATACATCTCGAACCCGTCACATGTGTTGGATTTTGAGCCTCTTCAGTTGACACCGGAGTTAGCATTTGAGGAGAGGCCTATACGGATCTTGGCTAGGGAGGAGCGCAGATTGAGGACACGGGTTATACCGATGGTCAGAGTCCAGTGGCTGAATCACTCGGAGGAGGAAGCTACTTGGGAGACCGAGGCAGATATGAGGACTCACTACCCGGAGTTGTTTGGGTAAGTACTTTAATTTCGAGGACGAAATCCAATTTAAGGGGGGGAGAATTGTAACACCCGGTATTTTTAAATACGTAAATTCGCATGCATAATTAGGAAATTTATTTATTTAAAATTTTAGATTTATGGGTTAAATAATTATGTGAAATTATTTGTGCATGTTTTAAGTTATTTTTAAGCATTTAACCCATAATTAGTGATTTTCACGATTTATGGAAATTAATTGTTTTTGATCGCGTAGACGGGACCGTGGACGGACGAGATTACAACTTTCTATCCAATTTATTTCATGAGCATTTTTAGAGCCCAAAAATATTATTTTGAGTTTTATTTCCTCAATATTTTAAGTATTTAATTTTATATAATTTTAGGAGTCCCTTTTTATTCAAAATAAGCCAAAATAATGACTTTTTAGTATTTTTAAAATTCCCTTAATTAATATTTCGGGATTTTAATTTAGTTATCAGATTTTAATTCTTATTTAGAGTTTTTAAGTTATATATTTTATATTTAAAAATCCTTATTAATATTTTAATTAACCAAACCCCCATTTTATTTAAATTACACCCTAAATCTACCCTAAACCCCACGTTTTCAAGCCTTGGCCGCCACCCCCCTCCTTTGTTCATCAGCTTCTTCATCGACCAGCCATCCCCAAGGAATCCATAGCCACGTTTTTGAAGCTTCCAAGTTGATTGTCATCGCCCAGTCGTCCTGGATTAGTTCTACACGCTCCTACCTCTTCTTTTATCGGTGCAAGGCATGTTTCCTTTCGATTTTTATGCCATATCAGTTGTTATAGTGTATGTAATGTTGTGCATCGAAAATTTGTAAGGTTTTTTTTTTTTTTTTTTTCAGAAAATGGTTTGAGTTTCGATGAAGGCGCTTGGTTTTGTTGGTTTGTTGGTTCATACTCACGTTTTTCTTAGCCATGGTTGCATCTAGCTGCTGGTCAGAGGTTCAGAGGGTTGTGAGGGAAGCCTGGACTCGAATGGCTCGAGTGGTTCGAGCCAAACGAGCCCAGGAAAACCAGAAGGTTCGATCGGCCTCCTGTAGTGCGCAGAATAGGGTTCACGGGAAGGGTTTGGTTCAGCTAGGGGCTGGGCTGCATGGTTTGGGTTCAGGGGCTAGGTTCGAACCGCCCAGACGTGGGCTACGTCTGGGCGGCGGTGCTCCGGCCAGGGGCGGCCGGAGCAGGCCGACAGCAGCCAAGGAGTGGCTGCTGCTCACGGCCATAGCCGAGACGGGAATAGGGCGACGGGTTCTAGGGTTCCAGGTGGGTTCCGGGTCGGGTTAGTGGTCCGGGTCAAATCCGCAGGTCATGGGTTAAGTTAGTTGGGTCCGGGTCCGGGTTAAGTTAATTGGGCCTCTAGGCTCACTACACTGATATGGTGTAGGTGAGTACGTAGAGGAGGATGTAGTACCCACCGGCGGCGAGGACCTATGAGCGGACAAGTAGTAACCCCGTGACCGTTGTTTGAGTCTACGTCATGTTTTGAATATTTTTATCGTGTTATACATTTTTTTTTATTTTCAGTGGTGGATATTATTACTCATCTTATTTAAATATTTTCAGTGCATGCAAATTTTATTTATTTTGCTTATGTCAGTATTTTATTAAATGTTAGACTCAGATATTTAATTTATTAAAGGTTGCATTTTTATTTAAGTTATTTATTTTTAAATCTATTTATTTTGTGCATATATGTATGGGCATGTATGTACATATTTTTACTTAGTAAGTATAAAAAAAAAAAAAAAATTTCCGCATATTTATTTATATTTAAAGAGTTTGGGTCCTTTCACCGAGCGCCACCCCCTTCCAAGCAAGACAGCAGGCTGCTGTCTTGGCCTCGCTCAGTCTGCTATTTTTAGCAGACCGAGCGCATCCCCTGTTGAGCAGAACAGTGGGATGCTTGGACTGGAGGCGCACGGTCTGCTGTTTTTAGCAGACCGAGCACACCCCCCTTTAAGAAAAAAAAACATATTTCCTTGCGTTGCTTTCTGTCTTGGATCTTATATGCTTAATTGTTTTTTAGTCCGAGATTAGTTGTTTAGAACCGAGGTCTCACATTAAGTTGTATCAGAAAGTTAAGATTCTTGGTTGAACTAGAGTGAGCGGGGTAGTTCGAGTCCACATGTATTGGCTTCTCGCATGTGTTTGAGTTATTTAATTGTTTATTTAATTCCATGCGAGCATGCTTTATTAGTTGAGAATTAATTGAATTACATGATTTTGTGATTTAATGTTTAAAGCATGGATTACTTGAGATATAACTGTGTTTGTTATCGACGAGTATCCGGTATTCCAAGCGGTTGTAAGGACACCGAATTGTAGCAATTGAGATATCTTGTGTCCTAACCTTTGATTATCAGATGGGTCCTCGTCGAGTGATTAACATAAACCCACCGTCAGTTATTCCTAAGACTGAGCAAGCTAGTACTGAAACTGTTCAAATGGATGCTACAACGATGCCTATGGAAACCTTGCTGAAGAGGTTCCAGTCGTTTAATCCACCATTGTTGTTGGGTACAGAGAATCCAGTTGATTGTGAGAGTTTGTTCGATGACATTAATCAGTTGTTCGATTCCATTGATTATACAGATGACCGCTGAACCAGGTCATTCATCAGCTTCGTGGTGTTGCTAAAAACTGGTGGATCACGACCAAGAGATCCATGGAGAACCGAGGTACAGTTGTTAATTGGACTCTTTTCAAATTTGAACTTTATAAGCGGTTTTTCCCTATTTCGTACCGAAAGGACAAGGGAGCCGAGTTTGCCAATCTGAGGCAAGGGAATCTGAACATTGAGGAGTACATAGCCAAGTTCGACAGCCTGTTGCGTTTTGCACCTCACATTGCCGATAGTGAAGAAGCCAAAGCCGGCCAGTTCATCAACAGCTTGAATCCCGATATCTTCACGTTGGTAAACACTGCTAGACCTGATAACTTTGCGGATGCCATGAATCACGCAAAGGGAGCTGAAGAGGGTTTGTGGAGACAGAAAGGGAATCAGATGGTACCTCAGCAACCGAGACAGTCTCAGAACCAACCGTCTCAGTATCAAAATCAGCCACCCCAGTATCAGAACCGGCAGCAGAGGTATGAAGGTGGAAGCAGTGGGGGAAACAGAAAGGATCAGTACAAAGCAAGAGGAAAACAGTTCAAGAGGTAGGGGAACAGTTCTTCCAGTTCCAATGGTTCCAAGCAATTCGGTTCAGGACAGAGTTCTGGATCATCATCCTTGTATTGCAGCAAATGTGGATGTAGGCACTCGACAGATCAGTGTGTAGGAGTCTTTGGTAACTGCAACACCTGTCAGCAACCGGGACACTTTTCTATGGTGTTCCCTCAGCGTAGTAGAGATCGAGCTCAGAGTGGGAGTTCATCTAGACCTACAGCTCAGCCTGAGAGACAGTCTTCTACAGTTCACTCCTTCAAGCCTCCGCATCAGAACCCACAGAGGGGCTAATTGCATCCACACCCCCTGTGAAAAGTTTAAAAGACATAAAACCCCTTAAGAAATATTAATAGGCTAATGCATCCCTCAGTTTTTTAAAATGTAGCACATTTCACCCCTATGTTATAAAAACTCGAGCATATTTATACCCTCTTATAGGGGTTTTTATGCTAATTTTTTTAAAACATTGGGTCTAACATGTTATTAATTTTACACAGGGGGTTTTATGCCTTTTAGAGCATTCACAGGAGGTGTGGATGCAATTAGCCCCATACAGGGAGGTAACCCTAGTGCGAACCAGCCTCCGAGATAGCAGGAACGAGCCATTGCATTGACAGAGGATCAGACTCAGGCAGCACCTGAAGATGTTATAGTAGGTAACTGTTCGATTTTCGGTTATTCTGCTCATGTTTTGATAGATACAGGTGCTTCCCATTCCTTTATCTCTGAGAAATTTGTGTTATTGCATGCTTTGCCTACTGAGTTGTTGCCTACTGTAGTAGCTTTTACTTCACCTTTGGGTGGAGGAATTGTTTCTGTCCGATTAGTCAGGAACTATTAACTCTGTTTTGAGGGAAATTTTCTAGAGTTCGACTGTATTGTACTTGGGCTGTCAGATTTTGACTGTATTGTCGGTATATATATGCTTTAACCAAGTACAAGGCAACATTCGATTGTTTTCTGAAGGTGGTCAGATTCAGACCTGAAATAGCAGACGAGTGGAAATTCTTTGGTAAGGGTTCTCGATCTAGAATTCATTTGATTTTAGTGTTATCTATGACTCGTTTGTTACAGCAAGGTGCAGAGGGATTTTTGGTGTATGCAGTTGATGTACTGATATCTAGCCCTGATTTGGTTGATATACCAGTGGTTAGAGAATTTGCTGATGTGTTTCCGGAAGATGTTCCTGGATTTCCACCTATTCGAGAGATCGAATTCAACATCAATTTGTTGTCAGGTACTCAACCTATTTCCAAAGCTCCTTATCGTATGACACCAATTGAATTGAAAGAGTTGAAGGAGCAGCTTGAGGATTTTATTGCCAAGGGATGAAAGAGTGGGTGCCCGGTTAGCCAACTTGTGGCTAAGGGCTTTTATGACTCTATGTAAAACAATCTTTTGTTTAATATAATTTAAACTTTTATAATGGCATTGACTTTATTTTTCTTCATAATGTTATATTATGATATACTATTGTTGTTTTGATAAAGACCTTGAATATACTATAGTGTATGTAAGATGTGGTAGCACATGGGGATGGCTATCATGAAACACATCTTATAGTCACTGTATATTCTAAACTGTTCCTAGTCAATTGAGCCGTCCACAAATAAGGATAAGGATCGCTCGAGATTGAGACTAGCATTTGCGATGCCGAGTACCACGTTTCATTGGTATGGAACATAAAGATGTTCAAAGCATGCAAATGGATATTCATATGATGAATGATCGAACTACCCTATTTAGACTTTCCAAGTGGTTATCACTTATCGAGTGGATGAAGTCCGCGATTTTGGTTGTACACCATTAGTCCTTATTACTTGAAACATCATTGAGACTCTATATGCTAGTACTGTACTTTGACTCGTTTACCGACTCTATTGGGGTCATCAGGTGTCGGGATTGGGTACAGTTACGACACATATAGGAGTCGATGCTTTGTTATCAAGGATTCACCACATACTTGCGAGTGTGGATATCCTATGCGATCTGAGGAGATATTAGTGTGATGAATCTTTGGCCAGAGTACATGATGTGTTTTAGGTTATTTGGTGTTCCTAGTAACACATGCGATGTCACTAATAGATCTCCAAGATGTTATGCATAGTTATCGAATCTCGAACGACTCTCGATATACCAATGGTTGTTGATTCGATCGGGATATATGGATGAAGGGACCGTACTGTACGTTAACCAAAATCTACTGGTTCTTGCAGGCACTATCAGTAATACCTAGGGAATCATGGGGCGATGTTGCTAGGCGCTCTTACCATGATTCGATGGGTAAGTCGGAAATTGTTGTTCCGAGTCACAAGGAGTTGTGAGCCCACGGCTAGCTGTATTCCTGAACCATTGAGGGTTACACAAGTAATGGATTACTAAAACCCCGTAGAGATAGTTAAATTTAAAGAGTTAAATTTAATGAAAGAGAAGTTGGACTTCTTAACTAAAGAGAGTGGGATTTCCTAAAATGACATAGGGATGAGCATTTTTGGAAATAACTGAATTCGGATTCAGAAAAATTATCTTGACTCTAAAAGATGCAGAAATGGTTTCTGTGCACATTGGTGAAATCAGTTTATCAATCGGAGTCACAATGAATTTTATATTAATTTCTATAACAACAGGCTTGGCTTGTTGGGCTTAAGTTATGGATTGTGGGTTTTAAGGAGTTAGAGTCCTGATACAATTATAACTAGAAATTATCTATAAATAGAGGTGTTGGGTTCGAAAATCACACACATTGTATATTGCAATTTTCGAAAATACACTCTAGAATTTTCAAGGGGATTTTCGAAATCCTCTATCCCTTTTGGAGAAAATTCAACTTGTGATTTTTGTGAAAAATTACAAATCGAATTAACAGATCATATATGTTTATTCTCTATGTAAAACTTCTGATTGATTTCTAGTGCAGTCAATTAGAGGGTTTCTATTTTTCATTCGTGGACCTAATTCCGGAGTTAGATCGTGACTGTCATCGGTTCACGGGATTTACAAGAAGAGCAGATTCAATTCTGTTGGAGTCCACGATCAAGCCTTTGCTTGACGAGGTAAAAATTTAATTGTGTTTTTATTTTTACTTGAACAAATTTAATCGTAAAAGTTTTGATACCCATATATGGAATCGTTCCATATAATAAAATAAAAATTTTAAACTTCCGCTGCACCGGGTATCAATTCTTAATTGATTTGAACACAGTTTTCCAACAAGGGATACATCAGACCTAGTGTATCGCCTTGGGGTGCTCCTGTTCTGTTTGTTCAGAAGAAGGATGGTTCTATGCGACTTTGTATTGATTACCGTCAATTGAATCAGGCTACAATCAAGAACAGGTATCCTTTACCCCGAATAGATGACCTTTTTTATCAGCTGTAGGGTTCTTCTGTCTATTCGAAGATTGATATGAGGTCAGGTTATCATCAGCTGAGAGTGCGAGAGGAAGATGTTCCTAAGACCGCATTCAGAACGAGGTATGATCATTTTGAGTTTATAGTCATGCCGTTCGGTTTGACTAACGCTCCAGCGGTTTTTATGGGTTTAATGAACCGTATATTTTAGCGTTATTTAGATAAGTTTGTCATTATCTTCATCGATAATATTCTTATCTACTCGAAGAATCGTACTGACCATGCAGAGCACTTGAGGATCGTCTTGCAGATTTTGTGAGTTGAGCAGTTGTTTGCCAAGTTGTCTAAGTCTGAATTATGGTTGGATCGAGTTGTCTTTCTCGGTCACATTATTTCTGGAGATGGGATTTCTGTCGATCCCAGCAAGATTGATGCGGTTATGAATTGGCCTAGACCGACATCAGTACCTGAGATGAGAAGCTCTATGGGTTTAGCTGGTTATTATCGCCGATTCATCGAGGGTTTTTCTTCTATTGCCAAGCCGATTACTCAGCTGACTTAGAAGAACGCGCCTTTTGTCTGGACTGCAGATTGTGAGGCTAGCTTTGTTGATCTGAAGAGGAGACTGACCACTGCTCCGATTCTTTCTATTCCGAAAGGTACTGGAGGTTTCACAGTTTATTGTGATGCTTCTAACCAAGGCTTGGTTTGTGTTCTTATGCAGCATAAGCATGTGATAGCGTATGCATCGAGGCAGCTAAAACCGCACGAGACTCGTTAGCTGGTTCATGATATTGAACTAGCTGTGATTGTATTTGCTTTGAAGATCTGACGTCACTATCTTTATGGTGATTCTTTCGAGATCTTTTCTAACCATAAGAGCCTTAAGTATTTGTTTTCACAGGCTGAGCGTAATATGAGATAGAGAAGATGGTTAGATCTGTTGAAGGATTTCGACTGTGAAATCAAGTACTATCTGGGAAAGTCGAATGCAGTTGCAGATGCCTTGAGCCGAAAGCTATGTTCTTTATCTCTTTCTACTATTGGTGTTTCTCAGTTGATCAACGAATGTTGCACTTCTGGTTTGGAGTTTGAAACAGATAGGAAGACTATTAGAGTGTTTGCTATTCAAGTCGAGCCAGAGTTGTTGATTGCGATCAAAGAAGCACAGAGGTCTGATCCGAGCATTCAGGTTTCAGTAGAGAAAGTCAGATTTGGGCATCAGTCCAAATTCCAGGTTAGAGATGACGTTTTGTTTGTGAATAACCATATTTTTGTGCCTGATATTTCGGAGTTGAGACAGCGTATTCTCCGAGAGGCTCATTGCAGTCGGTACAGTGTTCATCCTGGAGGTCGTAAGATGTACAACAATCTGAAAAACCAGTTCTGGTGGAAGAGAATAAAGAGCGATGCTGCGAGATTTGTATCTCGATGTTTGAACTGTCAGCAGGTAAAAGCAGAAAGGAAGCGACCGGGTGGTCTATTGCACAATTTATCTATTCCTGAATGGAAATGAGATCACATTTCTATGGATTTCGTCACAAAGCTACCACGATCCATTCGAGGATGCGATGCTATTTGGGTAGTGATCGACCGATTGACGAAGTATGCTTGTTTTATTCCATACAAGATGACGTATTGTCACGATAAGATGACTGAGTTGTATGTTAGCAATGTTGTGAGATTGCATGGGGTGCCAAAGTCGATCGTTTCAGACCGAGACCCTAGATTCACTTCGCACTTTTGGCATAGTCTGCAGGAGGCACTTGGTACTCGATTGCATGAGAGTACAGCTTATCATCCTCAGACCGACGGACAGTCAGAGTGGACTATCCAAACGTTAGAGGATATGCTGCGAGCGGTAGTGCTGGACTTTGGTACTAGCTGGCAAGATTCTTTGCCTCTTGTTGATTTTTCTTACAACAACAGCTTCCAAGCGAGTATCGGTATGGCGCCTTTTGAGGCTTTGTACGGTAAGAAATGCCGATCTCCGTTGTTTTGGGATGATTTGTCCGAGTCACCGGATTTGGGACCGGATATGCTTAGAGATATGACAGAGCAAGTTAAGATCATTCAGTTGAGAATGAAGTCAGCTCAGGATAGATAGACAAAATATGCGAATGTCAGACATAGACCTCTGAGTTTTGAGCAGGGAGACCGTGTTTTTCTTAAAATTTCTCCTTTTAGAGGTACTGTCAGATTTGGGAAGAGAGGGAAGTTATCTCCGAGATTCATCGGTCCGTACGAGATTCTGGAGAAGATAGGCAATCTTGCCTACAGACTTGCACTTCCTTCGTCTTTATCTGGTATTCACAACATTTTTCACGTTTCTATGCTGCAAAAGTATCATCCAGATCCTTCTCATATTCTTCAGCCTGACGAAGCTGAGTTAGACGAGACTCTGAGCTATTTTGAGCGACCGATTCAGATCCTTGATCGGAAGGAGAAGCAACTCAGAACCAAGTTGGTTCCGTTGGTGAAAGTGCAGTGGAGCTGTCACAGGGTCGAGGAAGCGACTTGGGAGACAAAATCCGACATGAGACAACATTTTCCTGAGTTATTCGGATGACGTGAATTCTTCTTACTGTCTTTAGTTCTTTATTCTATCTTATGAGTTGTGATTCTTATTGATTTCGAGGACGAAATCTCTTCTTAGTGGGGGAGAATTGTAACGCTCCGTTTTTATCTTAGTTGAGCTTATTTGAGATAATCAGAGTTTTCAGAAGCCGAGGGCCGTTTTGATATTTATCAGGGTCTATTTTGAAAATTTTGGAAATTTCAGGGACTAAAGTGCAAATATGGAGTTTAATATATTATCTTGTCTAGTTTGACTTGGTCCATTCCTCCATCTCCTTCCCTTGCACGATTCCCACCATTAACAACGCCCTTTTTGGTTTTCAAGCTTCCAGATTTTGCCCTGAGCTCGATCCGGCCGTTAGAATTTATTTATGAAGGCAGATTAGCGATCACAGCAACGAGAGCTCCGTTATACCGTAAGTTTTTCTACGATAAGATACATTCTAGTTTTCAGATGTTTTTAGAATCGTTCGAGATTCGAGTATGTTGTTCTTGGCAGAGTTCTGATCGTTTATTATCTGTCGGTTTTGAAATAGAGCAACGTTCGGATTTGTTATGATTTTTGGAAGCCTATTTTCGAAAATCTAGTTTTGAGATTTGATGGGTTTGCCTTGTTGTTGTTGTCTTAGCATTGTTATGAGTTAGCATCGTTGTTGAACTGCTGTCTACGTTTCCGGTTTGTTCAGTTATGGTTGTTATGCCGCCGGTTTGAGTTTTTGGGATTCGAACCATTTTTGAGTTGTTGAACTTTGGCTTGTGAGTGATCGTTGTTGTTGATAATCTCTTGTCTTCGTACAGATTCGTTGGAGTTTGTCGAGCCCTGTGTTAACAACATTTGATCGTTGAGAGTTGGACGAAAAACGGTAAAGATATTTACCTTGAACCGTAGTTGTTGTTTAGATTGTATAGTCTTTGATACAATCTTTTGTTGTAGCTATCGAGGGTCGGAACTTTTGCATTGAAAGGTAAAAGCAGTCATCGTTAGCAAGATAGCATACTCGAGACAGCTGGTTCTTGAGTTTCCCTTAAAATCACATATTGCATCAATACTTGTTCTAGCATGTGGAACTTGTATTTTGTTGATTGAATAAACTCTTATTATGTGGCTTGTGTTTTATGTTTTGTTATGGATTCATCTTGAGCCAACATTGATTTCAGCGGGCAGAACAACCCTTTTTGTTTAGACGTTTTGGGAGCTATACTGTGAGTGGCCTGGGTGTAGAGGTTCACCTAGTGCCATCATACTCCTTATAGTTGCACCAAAGTCTAGGGGAGTGAGATGCGTGGCATCACCTCGATTGGGAGAGTCGGTGAGTCGTTACGTGATCTTATCCTCGGGATCCCAAAAGTACAACAACAATCCCTTGTTTATCAGAATTGATATCCCTATTTGAAAGACATGCATATCATTATCTTGAACTGATTATGTTGTCTTGTAAGAATGTTGTTGAGATATTACATGTATTACTTGTTATGTTGCTTTTACTGGGAATACCATTCTCACCGGTTTATCCGGCTGTTGCTTTGTTTTGTATGTGTACTTGGCAACAGGTGGGGCAGGACCAAGTCAGAAGAGGCATGGTTAGCTTCAGTATCAAGGGATAGAAGTGAGACTCGGTTTAGAAGTCATGTCAGCATGTCTACCTAGTGATGTTGGAACATGTTTAGATATCAAACTTCGTTATTATGTTGTATTGTTTATGCTAGCTTTTTGATTGAATGTGTTGTTGCATGTTCTATACTTTGAGCAGTTGTTAAGCTCTAGAACTTCATGTATTAGTTGGAAGAACTACTTTTGTAATGCATGATTATGATTTGAATGTGTTGAAATCAAGTTTCTAAGTTTCTGCTCTGTTTTGGTTGTGCAGCAGGGGGCGCACGGTCTGCTGTTTTTAGCAGACCGAGCGCCACCCCCTTCCGAGCAAGACAGCATGCTGCTGTCTTGGCCTCGCTCGGTCTGCTATTTTTAGCAGACCGAGCGCATCCCCTGTTGAGCAGAACTGTGGTATGCTTGGACTGGAGGCGCACGGTCTGCTGTTTTTGGCAGACCGAGCGCACCCTTCTTTAAAAAAAAAAAAATTCCTTGCGTTGCTTTTTGTCTTGGATCTTGTATGCTTAATTGTTGTTTAGTCCGAGATTAGTTGTTTAGAACCGAGGTCTCACACATGGTCAGCTGTACGTAATTAATTCGTCATTGATGACATCACTGAGGGGACTTCGGACGCTCCGAAGGTGGATCGGAGGCTCTGAACTATTGTCGGCAGGCGTCCTCTGGAAGCTAGACACGTGGTTGGCTGAGGGAGTTTGGACAGAGGGTTCGGATGCTTCGATCAAGATCGAAGGCTCCGAACGTGTGATCAGACGGTTCGATCGCTGTCTATATAAGGGGCAGCCGAGATCATTTCTCAATGCACCATTTCCTCTTCTTCTTCTTCTTCTTCTTCTTCTTCTTCTTCTTCTTCTTCTTCTTCTTCTTCTTCTTCTTTTAGTCTTTTGGCTATTTAGGGACTTTCTAGTCATCCTATTGGCGAGCTGGAAGTGTCTAGGCGTTACAAGGCTAGTAGTGGAGCTGTGCCTAAGTTTTGGGACTATCGCCATCAGCGGGTTGACGACGGACGAAGGTGTAGTGACCCTTACTCGGATCACCTACTAAACAGAACTTAGCCATGCAATTAACTTAATTAGATAGATATCAGAATAAACTTGCGAAAACCATAAATACAATCCCAAGGAAAGAAATATGTAATTTATCCAAATAATATACAACCAAATCGAATAGCTGTATCAACCTCAAAACAACAGAAATAAAACCTAGACGAAGCTCCAGCTGGCCAACCACTGCCTAGCCCCTCTTGGATCCACCCGCCTCGTCCAATCGCAAACCTGCCCCATGGAATAGGGTGTCCAAAAAATACAGAGTACGAGACGTGAGCATAAAACGCTCAGCACGAGAGTATGAGTATACATTCATGCAAATTGAACTCCCTATAAACTCGAGGTCAAGGATCAGATAACAGAGACAGACCGGGCCCTGGTATGTAGCACGCTATGCCGTCGCTTCAGGAGGTGGCTCCCATACCATAATACCAGTGGATATGCCGGACCCAAATCGATGGAATTCCAACCACTAACAAGATAGGGAAAAACCCTACTAACAGACATCTCGAAGGAGATAGCTCAGTATGCAAATGAATGCAGCATAAATCAATGACATATAAACCATGCAGTCACATAATACATGCATACTCAGTCAGGATATCTCGAACAGTACTTTCGTACCTCAAATCAGTGCAAGCTCTACCAACTCTAGGTCCACGCCTATAGTCTGCTCTACACTGCCAAATGATACTACTATCATTAAAGTGCTCTAAAAGCCTTAACTAAGCTAAAGCATACTCCTAAATATTTTTAGGAAGCAAAAGTTATACCTTCGTCCGTCGTTAGCCCTTTGCTGTCGAGTGCTTCAAAACTAGGCCACAGCTCGGCTACGACGCCTGGATCGCTATGCCACTTCCGGATTCCCCACGGGACGCCTAGAATTCCCTATATCAGAGCTGGAAGGCTAAGGAATTGAGAGAGAAGAGGTGATTGGTGCGTCTAAATCTGAATCTTGGCCCTCCTATTTATAGACGGAGTTCGGATCGTCCAAACTGGACTTCGGAGCGTCCGAACACGATCGGAGCGTCCGATCTTGACTTCGGATCGTCCGATCCCCAATATTACGTCATTGCTTATGTCAACATGATGACGTCATCTATGACGACTGTCCGTAGCAATATCGGAGCGTCCGAACCAATCTTCGGAATGTCTGAACCCTGACTTCGGACCGTCCGATCTTTAACTTTGGAGCCTCCGAACTCGACAACCTCCAAACCATTTTCAAGTGTTCTTAATCCAATTTCGGACTCCGATAATCCATTAAGAGTTTCCCTTAATCACGTTTACTCTTACTTAATAGGATTAATGATTTGATTATGCTAAATCACTGATTTTGGGTACGGACTACTATATTCTCCCCCACTTAAGATGTTTCGTCCTCGAAAACAGATCTTAAGTACTGAATGTAAAACAGAAATCAGAAACATTCTTTATTCAAATCAAACGTTTACAAAATTTTGCAGCTGAATACATCTTAAGAAAGAAATCAAAACAACTCAGGATGGTCTTCACGCATCCTGTCCTCAAGTTCCCAAGTAGCTTCCTCAGTGCCTCGGCGCTGCCACTGAACTAAAACCAAAGGAATGAATTTGTTCCACAAAACCTTATCCTTATAATCCAGGATACGAATAGGTTTTTCAACATAAGTCAAATCCTTGCTCACCTGAACCTCAGACCGCTGCAGAATATGAGACTCATCCGCCACATACCGTCGCAACAGAGATAAGTGGAACACGTCGTGAATACTGGAAAGATGCGGTGGCAAGGCTAGTCAATAAGCCAAATCGCCAATGCTCTCCAAGATCTCAAACGAACCGATAAACCTGGGAGACAACTTGCCCTTAAGGCCAAATCTGAGAATCTTGCGGAAAGGTGACACTCTCAAAAATACTTTCTCCCCGACATCGAACTGCAAAGGCCTACGCTTGATATTAGCATAGCTGGCCTGACGATCCTGTGCAGTCTTAATCCGTTTCTTGATCTGATCAACAATTTCTATCGCCTGCTGGATAAACTCCGGTCCCTCAGCCTGTCTCTCCCCCACTTCTTCCCAGAAGAGTGGAGTACGACAACATCTCCCGTACAACGCCTCAAAAGGTGCCATCCCAATACTAGTATGATAGCTGTTGTTGTACGCGAGCTCGATCAATGGCAAATGATCCTGCCAGGCTGAACCAAAATCCATGACGCACGCTCTAAGCATATCCTCCAAAGTACGGATAGTGCGCTCCGACTGACCATCAGTCTCCGGATGATAGGCAGTACTCAAACTGAGAGTAGTACCCATCGCACGCTGAACACTCCCCCAGAATCTAGAAGTAAACCTGGGGTCCCAATCGCTTACAATGCTCACAGGCACTCCATGAAGTCGAACGATCTCCTGAATGTACATCCATGCCATGCGATCCACAGAGTACTCTCGGCTATAGGCAATGAAATGCGCTGACTTGGTGAGTCGGTCCACCACAACCCAGATAGCATCATAGTTCCTCGGGGATACCGGCAAATGGGTCACAAAGTCCATTGTGATAAACTCTCATTTCCATTCAGGAATAGGCAGACCGTGAAGCAATCTTCCAGGTCGTCGGTGCTCTGCCTTGATCTGCTGACACACCAAACATCTCGAAACAAACTGATAAACACTGCGTTTCATTCCTTTCCACCAGAAACGAGTACGTAGATCCTTGTACATCTTGTTGCTCCCAGGATGAATACTCAACTTAGTGCTATGTGTCTGAGACAAAATCTCCTCTCGCAACTCTTCATCCTGCGGAATCACAAGCCTACCAGACAAACACAGAAAGCCATATGACTGATAATGAAATCCAGACGAGCTACCCTCGTTAGCTAAACGAGCTAAATGCTGGGTCTTCGAATCAGACATCTGAGCATCTCGAATCCACGAATACAAAGCTGGCTCAGATAATATCGCAAACATCTGGATACTCTGCATACCTTTCTTATGCTTTGAAGGTATAACCTGAAGTACAACAGTCACTGATCGCACTAGTCATCGAACAAGTCAGAAGTGCGGATAGTCGCACCTTGCGACTCAAAGCATCAGCGGTGAGATTAGCAGCTCCCGAATGGTACTTAATCTCGCAATCATTGTCCTTAAGCAAGTCCATCCAACGTCTCTGCCTCATGTTCAACTCCGCCTGAGTGAACAAATACTTGAGACTCTTATGGTCGGTGAAGATCTCAAATTTCTCGCCATATAGATAATGGCGCCAAATCTTCAAAGCGAACACAATGGCTGCTAACTCCAAATCATGGACTGGGTAGTTGTCCTCGTGAAGTTTCAGCTGTCTAGAAGCGTATGCGATCACATGCCCATTCTGAGTTAGAACACAACCTAACCCCTGAAGAGAAGCATCAGTGTATACCACATACCCTCCAGATCCTGACGGTAATGCCAATACCGGCGCAGAAGTCAACCGCCGTCGAAGCTCACAGAAATTCTCCTCACACTCGGAGGACCACTCGAAGTCCACACCCTTGCGGGTAAGCTGCATCAAAGGTCGAGCTAACTGAGAGAAGTTCAGAATGAAGCGACGATAATACCCTGCTAGACCCTAAAAACTACGGATCTCCGCAATCGTCGTCGGACGCGACCAATTAAGCACAACCTCAATCTTACTTGGATCAACAGAAATCCCCTCCCTGGATCTGATATGGCCAAGAAAGACCACTCTATCCATCCGGAACTCACACTTGCTCAGCTTGGCGTACAACTGCTCATCTCGAAGAGTCTGCAGTACCAACCGTAAGTGAGAAACATGCTCTTCCGTATTACGCAAATACACCAAGATGTCGTCAATGAAGACCACGACAAACTTGTCCAAATACTCCCTGAAGACACGGTTCATCAGATCCATGAATATAGCCGGCGCATTAGTCAAACCAAATGGCATCACTAGGAATTCGTAATGCCCATAGCGAGTACGGAATGCAGTCTTGGCTACGTCCTGATCACGGACTCTCAACTGATGATACCCAGATCTCAAGTCAATCTTGGAGTAAACTGACGTGCCCTGCAGCTGATCAAACAAGTCATCAATACGAGGCAACAGATACTTGTTCTTCACAGTGACTCGATTCACCTGCCGATAGTCAATGTACAACCGCATCGACCCATCCTTCTTCTTTACAAAAAGAACATGAGCTCCCCAAGGAGATACACTAGGACGAATGTACCCCTTGTCCAAAAGATCCTGTAGCTGATTCTTCAACTCGCGCATCTCTGATGGAGCCAGACGATACGGTGCTCGAGAAATAGGTGAAGTACCCGGCATCAACTCTATGCCAAACTCAACTTCCTTAGCAGGAGGAAAACTCAGAATCTCATCAGGAAAAACATCTGAAAATTCATCCACGACCGGAATGCTCTCTATCCCAATGCTCTCAGTGGACAAATCAACTGCATAGATAAGGTAGCCTTCCCCGCCAGACTCTAGAGCTCGACAGGCTCTCAAAGCTGATACCAAAGGCATCGGGGGTCGCGCTCCCTCTCCATAGAAAAACCAGCTATCACTCCCCTCCGGATGAAAGCGTACTAATCTCTGATAGCAGTCCACTGAAGCTTGATAGGTAATCAACATAACTATTCCCAGAATGCAATCAAAGTCGTCCATCGCCAGGACCATGAGATTCGCTAACAGAATGTTCCCTTCAAACTCTAAAGGGCAACCCATTACTAGACGCTTAGCTAAAGCAGATTGGCCCGTCGGAGTAGAAACAGACATCACTACATCTAGTTCAATGCATGGTAACTTATGCCTCTTAACAAAACGTGCAAAAATGAAGGAATGAGATCCACCAGTGTCAATAAGTACAAGAGCAGGTATACCATAAAGCAAAAATGTACCTGCGATGACTTTCTCATTCTCCTCCACTGCCTGATCATGTCTCAGGGCAAACACCTGGCCATAAGCTCGTGGCCTCAAATGAGAACTCCCAGCAGGCTGTCCTTGCGACCTCTGCTGAACGGTGGCCTGAGAACCAGATCTTGAACCAGAACCAAAACCGCCTCCCCCAGATAGTGGACAATCCCTCTAGATATGACCAGTCTCTCCACAACGGAAACAAGCTCCAGAAGCTCTACGGCATTTGTCGGATGGATGGTTCTTCCCACAGTGATCACACTTGTCCTTCTTACCGAAACGGACAACACCAGCAGAGCCAGAGGAAGAAGAAGTAGATCCAGACTTCTTGAAAGACTGAGCACGGGGACCCAAAGAACTAAAAGAGTGGGTGCCCAGTGAGCCAACTTGTGGCTATGGGCTTTGATGACTCTTTGTACAAACGATCTTTTGTTTAATGTAATTTACACTTTTAATAATGGCAATGACTTTATCTTTCTTCATATTGTTATATTATGATATACTATTGTTGTTTTGATAAAGACCTTGAATATACTATAGTGTATGTAAGATGTGGTAGAACATGGGGATGTCTATCATGAAATACATCTTATAGTCACTGTATATTCTAAACTGTTCCTAGTCGATTGAGCCGTCCGATAATAAGGATAAGGATCGCTCGAGTTTGAGACTAGCATTTGCGATGCGGAGTACCACGTTTCATTGGTAGGGAACATGGAGATGTTCGAAGCATGCAAATGGATATTCATAGGATGAATAATCGAACTACCCTATCCGGACTTTCCAAGTGGTTATCACTTATCGAGTGGATAAAGTCCGCGGTTTTGGTTGTACACCATTAGTCCTTACTACTTGAAACATCATGGAGACTCTATATGCTAGTACTGTGCTTTGACTCGTTTACCGACTCTATGGGGGTCATCAGGTGTCGGGATTGGGTACAGTTACAACACATATAGGAGTCGATGCATTGTTGTCAAGGATTCACCACATACTTGCGAGTGTGGATATCCTATGCGATCTGAGGAGATATTAGTGTGACGAATCTCTGGCCAGAGTACTTGATGTGATTTAAGAAATGGTTTCTTAGTAGCACATGCGATGTCACTAATTTGATCTTCAAGATGTATTGCATAGTTATCGAATCTTGAGCGACTCTCGATATACCAATGGTTGTTGATTCGATCGGGATATATGGATGAAGGGACCGTACTGTACGCTAACCAAAATCTACTGGTTCTTGTAGGCACTATCAGTGATACCTAGGGAATCATGGGGCGATGTTGCTAGGCGCTTTACCATGATTCGTTGGGCAAGTCGGAAATCGTTGTTCCGAGTCACAAGGAGTTGTGAGCCCACGGCTAGCTGTATCCCTGAACCATTGAGGGTCACACAGTGTAATGGAGTTTTAATCCCCGTTGAGATAGTTAAATTTAAAGAGTTAAATTTAATGAATAAAGAAGTTGGACTTCTTAAATAAGAGTAAGGGAGTAGGATTTCCTAAAATGACATAGGGATGTACATTTTTGGAAACCACTGAATTCGGATTCAGGAAAATTTATCTTGACTTTAAAATGTGCAGAAATGGTTTCTGTGCATATTGGTAAAATCGGTTTATCAATCGGAGTCACGATGAATTTTATATTAATTTCTGAACATGCGGGCTTTGCTTGTCGGGCCTCAACTTATGACTAATGGGCCCTAAGGTGTTAGTGGCCTGCATTATAAATAAGTTATTGCAGTACAGAAATTACACACAGTTGGTCATAATTTTGAGAGACAGTTTTCGAAAAAAAACCCTAGCTCTCTCTAGAAATTCGGCCGCCCCTCCCTCTCTCTCTGTCAGAGATTTTCCGGTCTGTGATTTTGAATTGCAGACAGGATTAGCGAATCAAATTCGTTATTCTCTTCGCAGAAAACTTCTGATAGATTTTCTAGTGCAATCTATCAGAGGGATTAAACCTCCATTCGTGGACCTGATTGAAGGAAAGCTTGTTCATCAGTTCCAGGGAGATACAAGAAGCGTAGAGAAATCTGTGTGGTGTCCAATAATCTCGCTTCGAGATTGAAGGTAAAATTTAATAATTGTTATTTAAATTTTACACACACTTATAATTTAATCGTTGAACGGTTGATACCCACAATATGGAATTGTTCCATAATAAAATTTTTAAACTTCCGCTGCACCGGGTATCAATCGTGATTGATCTGAACGCCAGTTTTCCAACAGTGGTATCAGAGCCAGGTTGCTCAGATCAAACGATTAAATTAATCGATTGTACAAAAATTTTTGAGTCTCGGTTTTTGAAACAAAATAAATATTTTTAAATAAAAAAAAAAATTTTCGGGGCAAAACCCGGGCAGCGATTGGATCGCTGCCCGGTGGGGCAGCAATTGTTGCTTCCCCGGGCGGCGCACGGCGCCGCCCAAAGGGGGCGCACGGCGCCGCCCACGGCGGCGCACGGCGTTGCCCAGGGGCGGCGCTCAGCGCCGCCAGGGCAGCGCCGGGCGCTGCCCAGGGCAGCAACTGTTGCTGCCCTAAAGGGGCAGCCGGGCTGCCCCGGCCCGCGCCCACGGGTGCGGGCCGGCCCGGGAGTGTCCCGGGCGGCCCGCGGGAAAAATTAAATTTTTATTTAAAATTAATTTTAATGTGTTAAAATTTTATTTTTGGTCCGGTCAAAAATTGTTTTTGATTGGTTCACGAGATTTCGGATCGAATTGTTCGAGTCCGTAAACTTTAAAATTGATTTTTGGATAAATTTGAATTTTTGGAAAATTTTAATATTTTATCCTTAAATTGAATTTTGAAATCAATTATTTTTGGTACAATTGATGATAAGATTTGATCTTATGAATATATTGAGTAAAATATGATTTTATCCATAAAATTGGATTTTGTAGATAAAATATGATTTTATTTGATAAAGAGATAAAATATGATTTTATATGTAAAATGAGATTTTATATATAAAATATGATTTTATCCTGTTTAAATTTGAATTGCCACTGCATGTTATCCAATAAATTAATTTTGAATTAAATGTTATTGGATAAGGATGATCGATTGCCATGACCAATTTTGTAGGTGTATGTTAGGAATTTACATTTGTTTTTATTGTTGTTGGTTTTATTAATGGGCCTGGTTTATGACCCAGTATGAATGTCATATGTAATG
Source organism: Henckelia pumila (assembly GCF_033568475.1). Taxonomy (NCBI): domain Eukaryota; kingdom Viridiplantae; phylum Streptophyta; class Magnoliopsida; order Lamiales; family Gesneriaceae; genus Henckelia; species Henckelia pumila. Next base: position 66,961,702 of record NC_133121.1, read on the forward strand.
AAAGTGGGCTTGGTTTATGGCCCGTTCCCACCCCCTAAAATGTATCCCCTACTTGTCATTGCTATTTATTGTAAATACATTAGATTTAGTGGGAGATCAAAATTTGAAAATGGTGGGCCCAGCAGACAATAAAGACGAAGAAATGTAAATTGGAAGCTAATGTAATAGGATTGCATTGCATACTGCATATTACCTAGGATTGGACTAAGACTCGTGATTGGCAACCACGGGTCAATTAGAAATGGAATCGATCATCCTATATAATATATGATATTATGATTGTATGCATGTTTTAGACATAATTGCGTGAATCCGGCAAGCATGCAATAATTTGAAATTGATGAGACAAATTTTTATAATTAAAAATCCCTCATTTTAAATATGATTTAAAATTGATATCAAGATAAATAAAGGAAATTTAAATTTGTTTAAATATTCCTACCTTCCATCAACGGTCAATGTATGAGATGCTACCCGCGAATACGGTCCGGCTCATATTATTGGGGGGGCCCGTTCGTCGGAAAGCTGTACATTGGATCGACAAATGTTGTAAGTTGGGTGGAACTCCCATGGGATCGGCTCATATTATTGGGGGATCCACATGGCGACCGTCCATCACAACTTAATATTGATGGGTCATCTTGACATGTCACTTTAAACGACGTCATATTATTGGGCCCTTATTGGACATGAGGTAAATACATGGGGGTTGCTTTGGAAGCAATTGGGCTCTACCTTTTGAGAATTATGGTTGGCTGATATTATTCGGGACCATAAGTTTGTCAATTGGACTCCATGTTCTCACTAAGGAAAAAGTTTTCCGTTTTCACTAGAGGGTAGTGAAATCGTTAAAATAGTGGGAGTGAGATTCATAAAATTAAATTCGCCTATTTTATGTCTTAGTAAATTGCTTAAACAATCATTGATATATGTCTGTTTTTCTTTTCAGTATTTCATACAATGAATTCGCGTAATCCATTATTCTCGATCCTCGAACAAAACAAGTTGACTGGCGCAAACTATACGGAATGGTTCCGGAAGTTGAAGATTGTCTTGACTTCGGAGAAGATGCTCTACGTGTTAGAGAAATCACCTCCGAAGGAAGCACCAGCTGACGTAAGTCCGGAGGAATTGGCCAAACTTGATGCATGGTGGGACCATGACATCAAGACCAAATGCTATATGCAAGCCTCGATGTCTGATGAACTCCAGAGGCGATTTGAGGACACCGTGAATGCTGCTGACATTCACGCTCAACTCAAGGAACTTTTTGGGGCTCAATCGAGGGCTGAAAGGTTCGCCACTGTTAAGGAGCTAATGACGTGTCGCATGCGTGAAGGGACTTCGGTCCGTGATCATGGGGTACGAGTGATTTGGCTCATACAGAAGTTAGCGACCCTTGATTTGGTGTTGGAGCATGAACTCAACGTGGATTTACTGCTTCTGTCTCTTCCTTCTTCGTTTGACGGATTTGTGGTAAATTTTAATATGAACAAGATAGAGGCCACCCTTGAAGAGATGGTCAATATGCTTGTGACATATGAATCCACACTAAAGAAGGATAAACCAGCTTTCTTGGTGGGCTCCTCATCTTCTGCTAAGAAGGGGCCAAGTACGAAGGGTAAGAAACGTTCTGCCCCACCCAAGAAAGTCGAACCCGAGAAGAAGCACAAGACAAAGGCTTCAAACAATGGAAAATCCAAGGATGTTTGCCATTACTGCAAGAAGCCCGGTCATTGGAAGCGCAACTGCAAGGAATATCTAGAGCAGTTGGGAACTGCAAAGGGTATGTTCTATATTGAAATAAACATTTCACTTAATACTACTTCTTGGGTATTGGATACCGGATGTGGATCTCACATTTGCAATGATTTGCAGGTGATGACAAGAAGTCGCAGGCTTAGAATGGGTGAGACCCAGCTGAGGCTCGGGAATGGTTCCAGAGTTGAAGCTACAGCCATTGGAGATGTTTGTTTAATTTTGCAGAACGGTTTTAAGTTATTTTTAAGAGATGTTTTATTTGTTCCGGATTTAATTAAAAACATTATTTCTGTTTCTATGCTAGATAGAGATGGTTATTCTTGCAATTTTGTGAATGAGATTTGCAATATTTACAAGAATGAATGTTTGATTGGAAATGGACAACTTGAAAACGATCTATACAACTTAAAACTAAAAGACGTTCCAATAAATTATGTTGATAAACCGGCGACAACAAACAAAAGGAAAATCGATAGTCAAAACCCGGCAAACCTTTGGCACGCTAGACTAGGTCATATTTCCTCAAGGAGGATGAACAAGCTAGTGGGAGAGGGCATGTTTGATATGTCTGATATTAACTCTCTACCTACTTGTGAATCCTGCCTAAAAGGGAAAATGACTAAATCTCCTTTTAAGGGGAAACCTGAGCGTAGTCAAAATCTGTTGGATTTGATCCATACAGATGTTTGTGGTCCATTTAGAGTTGGGACTCAACATGGCCACACCTACTTCATTACCTTTACTGATGATTATTCAAGGTATGGGTATTTATATTTAATGAAATATAAGTATGAAGCATTTGAAAAGTTCAAAGAATTCAAGGCTGAAGTAGAAAACAAGCTAGGTAAAAGTATTAAAGCACTTCGATCGGATCGAGGTGGAGAATACTTAAGTACCGATTTTTTGGACTATCTAAAAGAGAATGAGATTCTCTCTCAGTGGACTCCTCCTATGACACCACAGCTTAATGGTGTATCGGAGCGTCGTAATCGAACTTTGTTGGACATGGTTCGATCCATGATGAGCTTCACTGAGCTTCCACCTTCGTTTTGGGGCTATGCGCTTGAAACGGCGGTATTGTTGTTGAACAACGTCCACACTAAAGCAGTGGACAAAACACCATACGAGTTATGGAATGGCAAATCTCCTAAGTATTCGTACTTAAGGATTTGGGGATGTCCTGCTTACGTGAAGCAGACAGTGGGAGATAAGTTGGATAGTCGATCCAGCTTATGTTATTTTGTAGGGTATCCGAAGAATTCAATCGGATATTATTTCTATTATCCTGCTGAAACAAAGGTGTTTGTTTCTAGGAATGCCACCTTCTTGGAGAAGGAGTTCTTATTGGATAAGAAAGGCGAGATGATGGAACTCAAAGAAGTTCGAGAAGAACCCGAAATACAAAATAACGATCCTACGCCTCAGGAACCATTACTGGACATGCCTGAACCTAGAAGATCCGAGAGGACTTCTAGACCTCCTGTTCGATATGGTCTTCTTCTTGAAGGGGATCAAGATGAACCCGACATTGGATGTGATCCAAGAAACTTCAAGGAAGCAATTTCTGATGCGGATTCAAATTTATGGCTTGAAGCTATGCAGTCTGAATTGGATTCAATGCATACAAACCAAGTTTGGTCTTTAGTAGATCCTCCTGATGGAATTGTTCCAATAGGGTGTAAATGGATCTACAAGAGAAAGCTTGGGCCTGATGGTAAGGTATTGACCTACAAGGCGCGATTGGTGGCGAAAGGTTACACTCAAAGACAAGGAGTTGACTATGATGAAACCTTTTCACCAGTTGCAATGTTCAAGTCCATAAGAATCCTTATTGCCATAGCTGCATGGTATGACTATGAGATATGGCAAATGGATGTGAAGGCTGCTTTTCTTAATGGAGACATTAAGGAAGAAATCTATATGAAGCAGCCGGAGGGGTTCACATCCATGGGAAGCGAGCATAAGGTATGCAAGCTTCAGAGATCAATTTATGGTCTAAAACAAGCATCAAGAAGTTGGAACCAGAAATTTGATGAAACAATAAAAGATTTTGGTTTCATCAAGAACCCGGAGGAACCGTGCGTGTACAAGAAAGTAGTTAAGGATGCTGTGACATTCTTAGTACTTTATGTTGATGACATCCTACTCATTGGGAATGATGTAGGGATGTTGCAGTCAACAAAGATATGGTTATCAGGTAGATTCTCGATGAAGGATTTGGGTGAGGCATCCTACATTCTTGGGATACAGATCTATAGAGATAGATCTAAGAGAATGATAGGACTCACTCAATCAACCTACATCGACACCATATTGAAACGGTTTTCAATGGATGGGTCCAAGAGAGGACATCTACCCATGTGTCATGGAGTTTCTTTATCCAAGTCTATGTGTCCCAAGACTGATGCAGAGATAGAAAATATGACACATGTACCATATGCGTCAGCTATAGGTAGTATCATGTATGGGATGATATCTACCAGACCGGATGTAGCATTTGCTCTGAGTGTCACGAGCAGATATCAGGCTAATCCTGGTCAAATGCATTGGAAAGCCGTGAAGGACATTCTTAAGTACTTACGAAGGACTAAGAATATGTTCATGGTATATGGAGGACGAGATCTGAAATTGGAAGGCTATACCGACTCTAGCTTCCAAAGTGACGTGGATGACTCGAAGTCAACCTCTGGATTTGTGTTCATGCTCAATGGCGGTGCTGTCTCTTGGAAGAGTTCCAAGCAGGACACCACAGCGGATTCCACCACTGAGGCTGAATACATTGCAGCATCAGCTGCTGCTAAAGAGGCCGTTTGGATGAGGAAGTTCGTCCAAGAGTTGGGCGTCATTCCTGAATTTGTTGGTCCAGTCCCGGTGTACTGTGACAACACGGGTGCCGTTGCTCAAGCAAAGGAACCAAGGTCTCATCAAAGATCCAAACACGTACTGAGGAAATACCACATCATCCGAGAGATTGTGGAAAGAGGAGACATCACTGTCGAACGAGTGGTCTCTGCAGACAATATCGCTGATCCGCTTACTAAGCCCTTGCCAGGACCATTGTTTGACAAACATAGCGAAGCAATGGGTCTACGTAGTATGACTAGTTGGCTATAGGGCAAGTGGGAGATTGAAAGAGTGGGTGCCCAGTGAGCCAACTTGTGGCTATGGGCTTTGATGACTCTTTGTACAAACGATCTTTTGTTTAATGTAATTTACACTTTTAATAATGGCAATGACTTTATCTTTCTTCATATTGTTATATTATGATATACTATTGTTGTTTTGATAAAGACCTTGAATATACTATAGTGTATGTAAGATGTGGTAGAACATGGGGATGTCTATCATGAAATACATCTTATAGTCACTGTATATTCTAAACTGTTCCTAGTCGATTGAGCCGTCCGATAATAAGGATAAGGATCGCTCGAGTTTGAGACTAGCATTTGCGATGCGGAGTACCACGTTTCATTGGTAGGGAACATGGAGATGTTCGAAGCATGCAAATGGATATTCATAGGATGAATAATCGAACTACCCTATCCGGACTTTCCAAGTGGTTATCACTTATCGAGTGGATAAAGTCCGCGGTTTTGGTTGTACACCATTAGTCCTTACTACTTGAAACATCATGGAGACTCTATATGCTAGTACTGTGCTTTGACTCGTTTACCGACTCTATGGGGGTCATCAGGTGTCGGGATTGGGTACAGTTACAACACATATAGGAGTCGATGCATTGTTGTCAAGGATTCACCACATACTTGCGAGTGTGGATATCCTATGCGATCTGAGGAGATATTAGTGTGACGAATCTCTGGCCAGAGTACTTGATGTGATTTAAGAAATGGTTTCTTAGTAGCACATGCGATGTCACTAATTTGATCTTCAAGATGTATTGCATAGTTATCGAATCTTGAGCGACTCTCGATATACCAATGGTTGTTGATTCGATCGGGATATATGGATGAAGGGACCGTACTGTACGCTAACCAAAATCTACTGGTTCTTGTAGGCACTATCAGTGATACCTAGGGAATCATGGGGCGATGTTGCTAGGCGCTTTACCATGATTCGTTGGGCAAGTCGGAAATCGTTGTTCCGAGTCACAAGGAGTTGTGAGCCCACGGCTAGCTGTATCCCTGAACCATTGAGGGTCACACAGTGTAATGGAGTTTTAATCCCCGTTGAGATAGTTAAATTTAAAGAGTTAAATTTAATGAATAAAGAAGTTGGACTTCTTAAATAAGAGTAAGGGAGTAGGATTTCCTAAAATGACATAGGGATGTACATTTTTGGAAACCACTGAATTCGGATTCAGGAAAATTTATCTTGACTTTAAAATGTGCAGAAATGGTTTCTGTGCATATTGGTAAAATCGGTTTATCAATCGGAGTCACGATGAATTTTATATTAATTTTTGAACATGCGGGCTTTGCTTGTCAGGCCTCAACTTATGACTAATGGGCCCTAAGGTGTTAGTGGCCTGCATTATAAATAAGTTATTGCAGTACAGAAATTACACACAGTTGGTCATAATTTTGAGAGACAGTTTTCGAAAAAAAACCCTAGCTCTCTCTAGAAATTCGGCCGCCCCTCCCTCTCTCTCTGTCAGAGATTTTCCGGTCTGTGATTTTGAATTGCAGACAGGATTAGCGAATCAAATTCGTTATTCTCTTCGCAGAAAACTTCTGATAGATTTTCTAGTGCAATCTATCAGAGGGATTAAACCTCCATTCGTGGACCTGATTGAAGGAAAGCTTGTTCATCAGTTCCAGGGAGATACAAGAAGCGCAGAGAAATCTGTGTGGTGTCCAATAATCTCGCTTCGAAATTGAAGGTAAAATTTAATAATTGTTATTTAAATTTTACACACACTTATAATTTAATCGTTGAACGGTTGATACCCACAATATGGAATTGTTCCATAATAAAATTTTTAAACTTCCGCTGCACCGGGTATCAATCGTGATTGATCTGAACGCCAGTTTTCCAACAAGAACTAGCAGGCCTGGACTGAGAGAAAGACCGGTTCTTCCGAATGCTGTCCTCTGCCTGATGACAACGGCTCACCAAACCCTATTAGGACATGTCATCTCCAACCGCCACACGGTCATGAATCTCAGGGTTGAGACCCTGAAGGAACAGGTTATACTTCATCTCCGAATTATCAGCAATCTCGGGGCAATAGGATAGCAGATCAAAGAACTTCTGCTGATACTCATCAATAGACATGGCTCCCTGTCGCAGACTCAGTAGCTCGCCCGCTTTCGACTGACGGAGTGCAGGAGGAAAATACAGCTTCTGAAAAGCTGTGCGGAACTCGGCCCAGGTGGCCACTCCTCTCGCCGCAACAAAAGGTGCAGAAGTAAACCTCCACCACCTACGGGCTCGCACATCCAGAAGATAGCCAAGGGTCTCCATCTTTTGCTCCTCGGTGCAGTGGAAAGTCTGAAAAGTAGTCTCCATGCGGTCTAACCAATTCTCCGCATCCTCCGGAGACTCACCTCCAACTAAGGGCTTAGGCCCCATCTGTAAGAATCGACGTACACTGAAACGGTCCTTATCTCGATGACGATGGTGGTGTTTTCGACGAGGCTACCGGTCGGCATCACCCCAATGCCCACCAATACTGCCATGAGAACTCTGGTCATCACGATCTGCCATCTACAAAATTAACCTAACGGTTATCTTATGTAGAATCTAAATCCCAAGAATATTTTTGCATGCTCTGATACCATAAATGTAGTGACCCTTACCCGGATCACCTACTAAACAGAACTTAGGCATGCAATTAACTTAATAAGATATATATCAGAATAAACTTGCGAAAACAATAAATACAATCCCAAGTAAAGGAATCTGTAATTTATCAAAATAATATACAACCAAATCGAATAGCTGTATGAATCTCAAAACAACAGAAAACCTAGACGAAGCTCCAGCTGGCCAACCACTGCCTAGCCCCTCTTGGATCCACCCGCCTCATCCAATCGCAAACCTGCCCCGTGGAATAGGGTGTCCAAAAAATACACAGTACGAGACGTGAGCATAAAACGCTCAGCACGAGAGTATGAGTATACATGCATGCAAAGTGAACTCCCTATAAACTCGAGGTCAAGGATCAGATAACAGAGACAGACCAGGCCCTGGTATGTAGCACGCTGAACCGTTGCTTCAGGAGGTGGCTCCCATACCATAATACCAGTGGATATGCCGGACCCAAATTGATGGAAGTCCAACCACTAACAAGATAGGGAAAACCCTACTAACAGATATCTCGAAGGAGATAGCTCAGTATGCAAATGAATGCAGCATAAATCAATGACATATAAACCATGCAGTCACATAATACATGAATACTCAGTCAGGATATCTCGAATAGTACTTTCGTACCTCAAATCAGTGCAAGCTCTACCAACTCTAGGTCCACGCCTATAGTCTGCTCTACACTGCCAAATAATACTACTATAATTAAAGTGCTCTAAAAGCCTTAACTAAGCTAAAGCATACTCCTAAATATTTTTAGGAAGCAAAAGCTATACCTTCGTCCGTCGTTAGCCCTTTGCTGTCGAGTGCCTCAAAACTAGGCCACAGCTCCACTACGATGCCTGGATCGCTATGCCACTTCCGGATTCCCCACGGGACGCCTAGAATTCCCTCTATCTGAGCTGGAAAGCTAAGGAATTGAGAGAGAAGAGGTGATTGGTGCGTCTAAATCTGAATCTTGGCCCTCCTATTTATAGACGGAGTTCGGATCGTCCGAACTGGACTTCGGAGCATCCGAACACGATCGGAGCGTCCGATCTCGACTTCGGATCGTTCGATCCCCAATATTACGTCATTGCTTACGTCAGCATGATGACGTCATCTATGACGACTGTTGGCAGCAAGATCGGAGCGTCGGAACCACTCTTCGGAACGTCCGAACCCTGACTTCGGACCGTCCGATCCTTAACTTCGGAGCCTCCGAACTCGACAACCTCCAAACCATTTTCAAGTGTTCTGAATCCAATTACGGACTCCGATAATCCATTAAGAGTTTCCCTTAATCACGTTTACTCTTACTTAATAGGATTAATGATTTGATTATGCTAAATCATTGATTTTGGGTACGGGCTACTACAGAAGGTATATCTTTTGCTTCTTAAAAATATTTAGGAGTACGCAATATCTTAGTTAAGGCTTTTAGAGCTTAAATAATGATGCATGAATATTTGCATTGTAGAGCTGATGATAGGCTTGGAACCTAGAGTGGGACTGTTAGGACTACCTTTATTGAGGTACGTAAGTACTGACTGAGATGGTCAGCATGATATATGATATATGTGTTGCATGTGTATGTGCTATGTGTTTACCATGTTTTACTGCTTTAGCACATGCATGTTTTATACTAGACTGCATCTCGTGAGAGGTGGGTCATTGACAGTTTCCATAGGGAGCATGTATCTCATTTTGGACTCGGGTCAGGTATTGACAGTTTTCCATATGGGACTTGTATCTTTTTTTGGATTCGGGTCAGGTTTGAGGAGGCTCAGCCCCTGGTTTTCTATCACTAGGAGCGACCACGACGGTAGAGTAGACGCTATAGTTGATGGGTGAATATACTAGTACCCCGCGGACTAGCTATCCAGCATGGCGCTGTATATTCATGACTCCCCTGAGTAGACTGATTTACCCTTGTTTTAAATTCACTTATGTGTTGCATATATTTATATATCATTGCTTCCGTATTGAGTGTAGTCGCCCACGTCCAGTATTTTTTATATGTCTGGACACCCCATTCGATGAGGCAGATGCAGGTGTAGGTAGTACGCACAGTAGTTTGAAGAAGCCAGCGACCAGTGAAGACAGCAGGATTAGCTGTAGGTTTTAATTCGATTGGGTTGTATATCGAATTTGTTTTAGTCGGTTGTATTCCGCCAACCAGCCTTTATTTTAAGTCTTCCGCAACAAATTGTTTAATTTATTTTAATTGCATGCTTAATTATTCTCTAACTCTGATTAGGTAGTGGATCTGGGTTGGGTCGCTACAGTGTCCAAACCAAAAACCAACACCAAGTAAGAAGTATCTAAGCAAGGAGCACAAGGTAAACCTGAAACTCCTATTAATCATTCTAGAGATATTAAATGTTTTAGATGTCAAGGGATTGGTCATATTGCTAGCCAATGCCCAAATAAAAATTTGATGATTGTGAATGCATTTGGAGAAATTGAATCTGAAAGTCAAGAGGAAGTTGAAAATTATGATGATATGCCTGCATTGAAGGATCCTGATGAGGGATATGGGGTTGTGGTTGGAGATTTGTTGGTGACTAGGATGATTATGAGTGCCCAACATAAAAGGGGGAGGAAAACCAGAGGGAAAATTTATTCCATACTATATGTTTTGTGAATAAAATGGAACCTATTGAAGGTGACCAAGCAATTTTTGGTAACATTTTATATTGGAAAGTATGTGGATAAAGTGTTGTGTGATGTAGTGTCTATGCATGCTTGCCATATCTTATTGGGTAGACCATAGAAATATTATAAGAGGGTGGTACATGATGGGTTTAAAAAATCGATATTCCTTTACTTTGATAATGGAACCTATTGTATTGTTACCTATGTCTCCAAAACAAGTATTGGAGGATCAATTGAAAAAGAAAAATAAATAAGAGGCAAAAAAAAAGAGTGAACAAAAAAGTGAGATGACCTTAGAAAAAAAGAATGAGAGAAAAAAAGATGAAAAAAATTGAGAGTAAAGAGGCCGATAAAAAAACATGTATGGCCTAAAAGAGTGAGTTGAGAGAGATTTTGCGTACACATGTTCCACATGTTTTAATTGTTTTTAAGAAGTTTCTCCTAAACACAAGTGATGTATCCGGATATCTTCCAAGCAATGTTTTTTCTCTTTTGCAGGAATTTGAGGACTTGTTTCTGGAGGAGTTACCAGGATTACCATCTTTGGGATGAGTTGAACATAAATTGATACTGTACCCGAAAGTGTGTTTCCAAATATTCCATCTTATAGGAGCAACCCGAAGGAGACTAAAGAACTACAAAGGCAAGTAAGTGAGTTATTAGATAAAAGTTTTGTGCGTAAATCCATATCATCGTGTGCTGTGCCTGTGTGGTTATTTCCTAAGAAAGATGGTTCATGGAGAATGTGTGTAGATTGTAGAGCCATAAATAATATTACCATCAAGTATAGTTATCTCATACCTAGACTAGATGATATGTTAGATGAGTTTCATGATTCTAGCATTTTTAGTAAAATTGATCTTAAAAGTGGTTACCATCAAATTCAATTGAGGGAAGGTGATCAGTGAAAAACTGTTTTTAAAACTAAGCACTACAACAAATATGTTAATTAACCACACTAAAAAAAAACCGTTTTATATATAAACCATTTTTTTGGCCTTTAACAACGGTTTTTACAAAAACCGTTGTCGTTGGTCGTATTTTTAATGAAAAACGACAACGGTTTTTAAAAAATCGTTGTCTTATATGTTCGTGTTTTTTTTGGGGTCTACGACAATGGTGATTAAAACCATTGTTTATGTGCGTGCTTTTTGGACCTCTACGACAACGGTGTTTTTTAACCGTTGTCATTTTGCATTGTTTTATGTAGTCTAAGACAACACTTTTTGTAAACCGTTGTCTTTGGTTTTTTTAAATACATATATATAATATATATTAATATAAATATAATAAATTAATATAAATATAATGATATTATATATATACACATAACCCACAAGTACTACACGCTACACACTGAAGAATGGAAAAAAGAAAACAAAAAGGAATCCCAAACCCTAGCCCCAACCCGTCGACCCTTCGACCCAGCTCATTTCCGACGCCCTAGCCGCCGATCGATCGCCGGGAATAGCAAAACCAACCATCTCAGCATCAGAATCAGCCACCTCAGTTTCAGAACCAACAGCAGAGGTATGAAGGTGGAAACAGTGGGGGAAACATAAGGGATCAGTACAAATCAAGAGGGAAACAGTTCAAGAGGCAAGGGAACAATTCTTCTAGTTCCAGTGATTCCAAGAAGTTCGGTTCAGGATAGAGTTCTGGATCATCATCTTTGTATTGTAGCAAGTGTGGAGGTAGGCACTCACCAGATCAGTGTGTGAGAGTCTTTGGTAACTGCAACACCTATCAGCAACCGGGACACTTTTCTAAGGTTTTTCCTCAGCGTAACAGAGATCTAGCTCAGAGTGGAAGTTCATCTCGACCTACAGCTCAGCCTGAGAGGCAGTATTCTGCAGTGCACTCTTTTCAGCCTCAGCAGCAGAACCAACAGGGATGTAACTCTAGTGCGAACCAGCCTCCGAGACAGCAAGCACGAGTCTTTGCTTTGACAGAGGATCAGGCTCAGGCAGCACCAGATGATGTTATAGCAGATAACTGTTCGATTTTTGGTTATTTTGCTCATGTTTTGATAGATACAGGTGCTTCTGATTCCTTTATCTCTGAGAAATTTGTGTTATTGCATGTTTTTTCTACTGAGTTGTTACCTACTGTAGTAGCTGTTACTTCACCTTTGCGGTAAACGAGTCAAAGCACAGCACTAGCATATAGAGTCTCCATGATGTTTCAAGTCGTAAGGACTAATGGTGTACAACCAAAACCGCGGACTTAATCCACTCGATAAGTGATAACCACTTGGAAAGTCCGGATAGGGTAGTTCGATTATTCATCCTATGAATATCCATTTGCATGCTTCGAACATCTCCATGTTCCCTACCAATGAAACGTGGTACTCCGCATCGCAAATGCTAGTCTCAAACTCGAGCGATCCTTATCCTTATTATCGGACGGCTCAATCGACTAGGAACGGTTTTAGAACATACAGTGACTATAAGATGTATTTCATGATAGACATCTCCATGTTCTACCACATCTTACATACACTATAGTATATTCAAGGTCTTTATCAAAACAACAATAGTATATCATAATATAACAATATGAAGTAATATAAAGTCATTGCCATAAAAGTGTAAATAATATTAAACAAAAGATTGTTCATACAAAGAGTCATCAAAGCCCATAGCCACACAGTTGGCTCACTGGGCACCCACTCTTACAATCTCCCACTTGCCCTATAGCCAACTAGTCATACTACGTAGACCCATTGCTTCGCGATGTTTGTCAAACAATGGTCCTGGCAAGGGCTTAGTAAGCGGATCAGCGATATTGTCTGCAGAGGCCACTCGTTCGACAATGATGTCTCCTCTTTCCACAATCTCCCGGATTATGTGGTATTTCCTCAGTACGTGTTTGGATCTTTGATGAGACCTTGGTTCCTTTGCTTGAGCAACGGCACCCATGTTGTCACAGTACACCGGGACTGGACCAACAAATTCAGGAATGACGCCCAACTCTTGGACGAACTTCCTCATCCAAACGGCCTCTTTAGCAGCAGCTGATGCTGCAATGTATTCAGCCTCAGTGGTGGAATCCGCTGTGGTGTCCTGCTTGGAACTCTTCCAAGAGACAGCACCGCCATTGAGCATGAACACAAATCCAGAGGTTGACTTCGAGTCATCCACATCACTTTGGAAGCTAGAGTCGGTATAGCCTTCCAATTTGAGTTCTCGTCCTCCATAAACCATGAACATATTCTTAGTCCTTCGCAAGTACTTAAGAATGTCCTTCACGGCTTTCCAATGCATTTGACCAGGATTAGACTGATATCTGCTCGTGACACTCAGAGCAAATGCTACATCCGGTCTGGTAGATATCATCCCATACATGATACTACCTATAGCTGACGCATATGGTACATGTGTCATATTCTCTATCTCCTCATCAGTCTTGGGACACATAGACTTGGATAGAGAAACTCCATGACACATGGGTAGATGTCCTCTTTTGGACCCATCCATTGAAAACCGTTTCAATATGGTATCGATGTAGGTTGATTGAGTGAGTCCTATCATTCTCTTAGATCTATCTCTATAGATCTGTATCCCAAGAATGTAGGATGCCTCACCCAAATCCTTCATCGAGAATCTACCTGATAACCATATCTTTGTTGACTGCAACATCCCTACATCATTCCCAATGAGTAGGATGTCATCAACATAAAGTACTAAGAATGTCACCGTATCCTTAACTACTTTCTTGTACACGCAAGGTTCCTCCGGGTTCTTGATGAAACCAAAATCTTTTATTGTTTCATCAAATTTTTGGTTCCAACTTCTTGATGCTTGTTTTAGACCATAAATTGATCTCTGAAGCTTGCATACCTTATGCTCGCTTCCCATGGATGTGTACCCCTCAGGCTGCTTCATATAGATTTCTTCCTTAATGTCTCCATTAAGAAAAGCAGTCTTCACATCCATTTGCCATATCTCATAGTCATACCATGCAGCTATGGCAATAAGGATTCTTATGGACTTGAACATTGCAACTGGTGAAAAGGTTTCGTCATAGTCAACTCCTTGCCTTTGAGTATAACCTTTAGCCACCAATCGCGCCTTGTAGGTCAATACCTTACCATCAGGCCCAAGCTTTCTTTTGTAGATCCATTTACACCCTATCGGAACAATTCCATCGGGAGGATCTACTAAAGACCAAACTTGGTTTGTATGCATCGAATCCAATTCTGACTGCATAGCTTCAAGCCATAAATTCGAATCCGCATCAGAAATTGCTTCCTTAAAGTTTCTTGGATCACATCCAATGTCGGGTTCATCTTGATCCCCTTCAAGAAGAAGACCATATCGAACTGGAGGTCTAGAAGTCCTTTCGGATCTTCTAGGTGCAGGCGTGTCCAGCAATGGTTCCTGAGGTGTAGGATCGTTATTTTGTATTTTGGGTTCTTCTCGAACTTCTTCGAGTTCCATCATCTCGCCTTTCTTATCCAATAAGAACTCCTTCTCCAAGAAGGTGGCATTCCTAGAAACAAACACCTTTGTTTCAGCAGGATAATAGAAATAATATCCGATTGAATTCTTCGGATACCCTACAAAATAACATAAGCTGGATCGACTATCCAACTTATCTCCCACTGTCCGCTTCACGTAAGCAGGACATCCCCAAATCCTCAAGTACGAATACTTAGGAGCTTTGCCATTCCATAACTCGTATGGAAGCTCAGTGAAGCTCATCATGGATCGAACCATGTCCAACAAGGTTCGATTACGACGCTCCGACACACCATTAAGCTGTGGTGTCATAGGAGGAGTCCACTGAGAGAGAATCCCATTCTCTTTTAGATAGTCCAAAAACTCGGTACTCAAGTATTCTCCACCTCGATCCGATCGAAGTGCTTTAATACTTTTACCTAGCTTGTTTTCTACTTCAGCCTTGAATTCTTTGAACTTTTCAAATGCTTCAGACTTATATTTCATTAAATATAAATACCCATACCTTGAATAATCATCAGTAAAGGTAATGAAGTAGGTGTGGCCATGTTGAGTCCCAACTCTAAATGGACCACAAACATCTGTATGGATCAAATCCAACAGATTCTGACTACGCTCAGGTTTCCCCTTAAAAGGAGATTTAGTCATTTTTCCTTTTAGGCAGGATTCACAAGTAGGTAGAGAATTAATATCAGACATATCAAACATGCTTCCCACTAGCTTGTTCATCCTCTTGAGGAAATATGACCTAGTCTAGCGTGCCAAAGGTTTGCCGGGTTTTGACTATCGATTTTCCTTTGTTTGTTGTCGCCGGTTTGTCAATACAATTCACTGGAACGTCTTTTAGTTTTAAATTGTATAGATCGTTTTCAAGTTGTCCATTTCCAATTAAACATTCATTCTTGTAAATATTGCAAATCCCATTCACAAAATTACAAGAATAACCATCTCTATCAAGCATAGAAATAGAAATAATGTTTTTAATTAAATCTGGCACAAATAAAACATCTCTCAACAATAATTTAAAACCATTCTGCAAAATCAAACAAACATCTCCAATGGCCGTAGCTTCAACTCTGGAACCATTCCCGAGCCTCAGCTGGGTCTCACCCATTCTAAGCCTGCGACTTCTTGTCATCACCTGCAAATCATTGCAAATGTGAGATCCACATCCGGTATCCAATACCCAAGAAGTTGTATTAAGTGACATGTTTATTTCAATATAGAACATACCCTTTGCAGTTCCTAACTGCTCAAGATACTCCTTGCAGTTGCGCTTCCAATGACCCGGCTTATTGCAGTAATGGCAAACATCCTTGGATTTTCCATTGTTTGAAGCCTTTGTCTTTTGCTTCTTCTCGGGTTCCACTTTCTTGGGTGGGGCAGAACGTTTCTTGCCCTTCATACTTGGCCCCTTCTTAGCAGAAGATGTGGAGCCCACCAAGAAAGCTGGCTTATCCTTCTTAAGTGTGGATTCATATGTAACGAGCATATTGACCATCTCTTCAAGGGTGGCCTCTATCTTGTTCATATTAAAATTTATCACGAATCCATCAAATGAAGAAGGAAGAGATAGAAGCAGCAAGTCCACATTGAGTTCATGCTCCAACACCAAATCAAGGGTCGCTAACTTCTGTATGAGCCAAATCACTCGTACCCCATGATCACGGACCGAAGTCCCTTCACGCATGCGGCACGTCATCAACTCCTTAACAGTAGAGAACCTTTCAGCCCTCGACTGAGCCCCAAAAAGTTCCTTGAGTTGCGCGTGAATGTCAGCAGCATTCACCGTGTCCTCAAATCGCCTCTGGAGTTCATCAGACATCGAGGCTTGCATATAGCATTTGGTCTTGATGTCATGGTCACACCATGCATCAAGTTTGGCCAATTCCTCCGGACTTATGTCAGCTGGTGCTTCCTTCGGAGGTGCTTTCTCTAACACGTAGAGCATTTTCTCCGAAGTTAAGACAATCTTCAACTTCCGGAACCATTCCGTATAGTTGGCGCCAGTCAACTTGTTTTGTTCGAGGATCGAGAATAATGGATTTCGCGAATTCATTGTATGAAATACTGAAAAGAAAAACAGACATATATCAATGATTGTTTAACAATTTACTAAGACATAAAATAGGCGAATTTAATTTTATGAATCTCACTCCCACTATTTTAACGATTTCACCACCCTCTAGTGAAAACGGGAAACTTTTTCCTTAGTGAGAACATGGAGTCCAATTGACAAACTTATGGTCCCGAATAATATCAGCCAACCATAATTCTCAAAAGGTAGAGCCCAATTGCTTCCAAAGCAACCCCCATGTGTTTACCTCATGTCCAATAAGGGCCCAATAATATGACGCCGTTTAAAGTGACATGTCAAGATGACCCATCAATATTAAGTTGTGATGGACGGTCGCCATGTGGATCCCCCAATAATATGAGCCGATCCCATGGGAGTTCCACCCAACTTACAACATTTGTCGATCCAATGTACAGCTTTCCGACGGACGGGCCCCCCCAATAATATGAGCCGGACCGTATCCGCGGGTAGCATCACATACATTGACCGTTGATGGAAGGTAGGAACATTTAAAAATTATTTAAATTTCCTTTATTTATCTTGATATAAATTTTAAATCATATTTAAAATGAGGGATTTTATTTATAAAATTATTTGTCTCATCATATTTAATTTATTGCATGCATTGCCGGATTCACGCAATTTATGTCTAAACATGCATACAATCATAATATCACATATTATATAGGATGATCGATTCCATTTCTAATTGACCCGTGGTTGCCAATCACGGGTCTTAGTCCAATCCTAGGTAATATGCAGTATGCAAATGCAATCCTATTACATATGCTTCCAATTTACATTTCTTCAGTCTTCATTGTCTGCTGGGCCCACCATCTTCAAATCTTGATCTCCCACTAAATCTAATGTATTTACAATAAATAACAATGACAAGTAGGGGATACATTTTTAGGGGGTGGGAACGGGCTATAAACCAAGCCCACTTTTATTACATATGACATTCATATCGGGCCATAAACCAGGCCCATTAATAAAACCAACAATAATAAAGACAAAATGTAAATTCCTAACATACACCTACAAAATTGGTCATGGCAATCGATCATCCTTAT
Organism: Henckelia pumila; assembly: GCF_033568475.1. Classification (NCBI taxonomy): domain Eukaryota; kingdom Viridiplantae; phylum Streptophyta; class Magnoliopsida; order Lamiales; family Gesneriaceae; genus Henckelia; species Henckelia pumila. The sequence goes on from NC_133121.1 coordinate 66,979,482, forward strand.
CCAATAACATTTAATTCAAAATTAATTTATTGGATAACATGCTGTGGCAATTCAAATTTAAACAAGATAAAATCATATTTTATATATAAAATCTCATTTCACATATAAAATCATATTTTATCTCTATATCAAATAAAATCATATTTTATCTATAAAATCCAATTTTACAAATAAAATCATATTTTACTTAATATATCATAAGATCATATCTTATCATCAATTGTACCAAAATAATTGATTTCAAAATTCAATTTACGGATAAAATATTAAAATTTTCCAAAAATTCAAATTTATCCAAAATCAATTTTAAAATTTACGGACTCGAACAATTCGATCCGAAATCTCGTGAACCAATCAAAAAACAATTTTTGACCGGACCAAAAATAAAATTTTAAATATTAAAATTAATTTTAAATAAAAATATAATTTTTCCCGCGGGCCGCCCGGGACACTCCCGGGCCGGCCCGCACCCGGGGCGCGGGCCGGGGGCAGCCCAGCTGCCCCCTTAGGGCAGCGCCTGGCGCCGCCCCTGGGCGGCGCCGAGCGCCGCCCCTGGGCAGCGCCGAGCGCTGCCCTGGGCAGCGCCGAGCGCTGCCCTGCGCAGCGCCCAGCGCTGCGCTGGGCAGCGCACAGCGCTGCCCTGGGCGGCGACGGTCGCCGCCTTGGGCAGCAACAATTGCTGCCCCACCGGGCAGCGATCCAATCGCTGCCCGGGTTTTGCCCCGAAAAATTTTTTTTTTTTTTATTTAAAAATATTTATTTTGTTTCAAAAACCGAGACTCAAAAATTTTGTACAATTGATTAATTTAATCGTTTGATCTGAGCAACCTGGCTCTGATACCACTGTTGGAAAACGCGGCTCTCTGATCAATCACGATTGATACCCGGTGCAGCGGAAGTTTAAAAATTTTGTTATGGAACAATTCCATAGTGTGGGTATCAACCGTTCAACGATTAAATTATTGTGTGTGTAAAATTTAAATAACAGTTATTAAATTTTACCTCCAATCTCGCAACGAGATTAATGGACACCAACAGATTTGATCTGCTCTTGTTGTCTCTCCCTGGAACCGATGAACTCCTTCAATCAGGTCCACGAACAGAGGTTTAATCCCTCTGATAGATTGCACTAGAAAATCTATCAGAAGTTTTCTGCGAAGAGATTACACGAATCTGATTCGTTATTCCTGACCGCGATTCAAAATCACAGACCGGAATTTTCTCGGGCAGAGGGGGAGGGGTCGGCCGAAATTTTCTTTTAGAGAGACTAGGGTTTTCGATTTTTGCTCTCAAAAATTATGACCTGTTGTGTGTAATTTCTGTACTGAAATAACTTATTTATAATGCAGGCCACTAACACCTTAGGGCCCATTAGTCATAAGCTGGGGCCCGACAAGCAAAGCCCGCTCGTTCAGAAATTAATATAAAATTCATCGTGACTCCGATTGATGAACTGATTTCACCAATGTGCACAGAAACCATTTCTGCACATTTTAAAGTCAAAATAAATTTTCCTGAATCCGAATTCAGTGGTTTCCAAAAATGTCCATCCCTATGTCATTTTAGGAAATCCTACTCCCTTACTCTTATTTAAGAAGTCCAACTCCTTAGTTCATTAAATTTAACTCTTTAAATTTAACTATCTCAACGGGGATTAAAACTCCATTACACTGTGTGACCCTCAATGGTTCAGGGATACAGCTAGCCGTGGGCTCACAACTCCTTGTGACTCGGAACAACACTTTCCGACTTGCCCAACGAATCATGGTAAAGCGCCTAGCAACATCGCCCCATGATTCCCTAGGTATCACTGATAGTGCCTACAAGAACCAGTAGATTTTGGTTAGCGTACAGTACGGTCCCTTCATCCATATATCCCGATCGAATCAACAACCATTGGTATATCGAGAGTCGCTCAAGATTCGATAACTATGCAATACATCTTGAAGATCAAATTAGTGACATCGCATGTGCTACTAAGAAACCATTTCTTAAATCACATCAATTACTCTGGCCAGAGATTTATCACACTAATATCTCCTCAGATCGCATAGGATATCCACACTCGCAAGTATGTGGTGAATCCTTGACAACAATGCATTGACTCCTATATGTGTCGTAACTGTACCCAATCTCGACACCTGATGACCCCCATAGAGTCGGTAAACGAGTCAAAGCACAGCACTAGCATATAGAGTCTCCATGATGTTTCAAGTCGTAAGGACTAATGGTGTACAACCAAAACCGCGGACTTAATCCACTCGATAAGTGATAACCACTTGGAAAGTCCGGATAGGGTAGTTCGATTATTCATCCTATGAATATCCATTTGCATGCTTCGAACATCTCCATGTTCCCTACCAATGAAACGTGGTACTCCGCATCGCAAATGCTAGTCTCAAACTCGAGCGATCCTTATCCTTATTATCGGACGGCTCAATCGACTAGGAACGGTTTTAGAACATACAGTGACTATAAGATGTATTTCATGATAGACATCTCCATGTTCTACCACATCTTACATACACTATAGTATATTCAAGGTCTTTATCAAAACAACAATAGTATATCATAATATAACAATATGAAGTAATATAAAGTCATTGCCATAAAAGTGTAAATAATATTAAACAAAAGATTGTTCATACAAAGAGTCATCAAAGCCCATAGCCACACAGTTGGCTCACTGGGCACCCACTCTTACAGACAGTTCAAACATTGAGATACAAACCTCGCAACATCGCTCTTCATCTTCTTCCACCAAAACTTATTCTTCATATAGTTGTGCATCTTACGGCCTCCAGGATGAATACTAAACCGACTGCAATGTGCCTCTCGAAGAATAAGCTGCCTCAACTCCAAAATATCAGGCACAACAATACGGTTATTCACAAACAAAACATCATCTCTAACCTGGAATTCAGACTGATGCCCTGATCTGACTTTCTCGGCTGAAATCTGAGTGCTCGGATTAGACTTATGTGCTTCTTTGATCAAAATAAATAACTCCGGCTCGTCTTGAATAGAAAACACTCTTATAGTCCTCCTATCTGTTTCAAACTCCAAACAATAAGTGCAACAATCATCGATCAATTGAGAAACACCGATAGTAGAAAGAGATAAAGAACAAAGCTTTCGGCTCAAGGCATCTGAAGCTGTATTCGACTTTCCCGAGTAATATTTGATTTCACAATCGAAATCCTTTCGCAGATCTAACCATCTTCTCTGTATCATATTCAATTCTGCCTGTGAAAACAAATAATTATGGCTCTTATGATCAAAAAAGATCTCAAAAGACTCACCATAAAGATAGTGACGCCAGATCTTCAAAGTAAATACGATCGCAGTGATTTCAAGATCATGAACCGGATAATGAGTCTCGTGCGGCTTCAGCTGTCTCGATGCATACACTATCACATGCTTATGCTGCATAAGAACAAATCCCAAGTCTCGATTAGAAGCATCGCAATAAATGGTAAACCTCCAATACCTGATGGAATAGAAAGAATCGGAGCACTGGTCAATCTCTTCTTCAGATCAACAAAGATAGCCTCACAATCTGCAGCCCAGATAAAAGGCGCATTCTTCTGATTCAACTGGTAATCGGCTTGGCAATAGCTGAGAATCCCTCGATGAATCGGCGATAATAACCAGCTAAACCCATAAAGCATCGGATCTCAGGCACTGATGTTGGTCTAGGACAATTCATAACCGCTTCGATCTTGCTGGGATCCACAGAAATCCCATCTCCTGAAATAATGTGACCAAGAAAGACAAATCTATCCAACCAGAACTCACACATAGACAGCTTGGCAAACAAATGCTCAACCCGAAAAATCTGCAAGATGATCCTCAAATGCTCTGCATGGTCAATATGGTTCTTCGAATACATAATAATATCATCGATGAAGATAATAATAAACTCATCCAAATAGCAATGAAAGATACGGTTCATCAAACCCATAAAAACCGCCGGAGCGTTAATCAAACCGAACGGCATGGCTATAAACTCGAAATGACCATACTTCGTTCTGAATGTGGTTTTAGGAACATCATTGTCATGCACTCTCAGCTGATGATATCCCGACCTCAGATCAATCTTCGAATAGATAGAAGAACCCTGCAGTTGATCAAAAAGGTCATCTATTCGGGGTAAAGGATACTTGTTCTTTACCGTTGCTTGATTCAGTTGACGGTAATCGATACAGAGCCGCAGAGAACCATCCTTATTCCGAACAAAGAGGCGATACACTAGGTCTGATGTATCCCTTGGAAATCAAATCCTCAAGCTGTTCTTTCAATTCCCTCAATTCAACCGATGCCATACGATAAGGAGCTTTAAAAATAGGTTGAGTACCTGACAATAAATCAATGCTGAATTAGATCTCTCGAATAGGCGGCAATCCGGGAATCTCATCTGGAAAAATGTCAGCAAATTCTCGAACCACTGGTATATCATCCAATTCAGGGCTAGATTTCAGTACGTCAACTACATAAACCAAAAATTCTTCTGCACCTCTCAGTAACAAATGAGTCATCGATAACACAAAAATCAAAGGAATTCTAGATCAAAAACCCTTACCGAATAATTTCCACTCGTTTGCCATTTTGGGTCTGAATCTGACAACCTTCTGAAAACAATCGACGATTGCCATGTACTTGGTTAAAACATCTATACCAACAATACAGTCAAAATATGACAGCCCAAGTACAATACAATCGAATTCTAACAAATTTTTCTCAAAACGAAGTTCACAGTTCCTGACTAATCTGACAGAAACAATTCCTCCACCCAAAGGTGAAGTAACGGCTACTATAGTAGGCAAAAGCTCCGTAGAAAAAGCATGCATTAACACAAATTTTTCAGAGATAAAGGAATGAGAAGCACCTGTATCTATCAATACATGAGGAGAATAACCGAAAATCAAACAATTACCTGTTATAACATCATCAGGTGCTTCCTGAGCCTAATCCTCAGTCAGAGCAAAGACTCGTGCCTGTTGTCTCGGAGGCTGGTTCGCATTTGGGTTACCTCCTTGTCTATTCTGCTGTTGCGGCTGGAATGAGTGAACCGCAAAAGTTTGTCTTTAAGGCTGAGCTGTAGTTCTAGAAGAACACCCACTCTAAGCTCGATCTTTACCTCGCTGAGGGCACACCTTAGCAAAGTGTCCTGGCTGCTGACAGATATTGCAATTCCCGAAGACTCCTACACACAGATCTTGTGCATGTCTACCCCCACACTTGTTATAGAGCAAAGATGAAAATCCAGAACTCTATCCTGAACCGAACTTCTTGGAACCACTGGAGCAAAAATAACTGTTCCCCGGCTTCTTGAACTGTTTCCCTTTGTCTTTGAAGTGATCCTTTCTGTTACCCCCACTGCTTCAACCTTCATACCTCTGTGGTTGGTTATGATAATGTGGTGGCTCATTCTGATATTGAGACGGTTGATTCTGAGACTGTCTTGGCTGCTAAGGTACAAACGAAGTTCCTCTCTGTCTCCACAAACCTGCTTCAGCTCCCTTTGCATGATTCATGGCATCCGCAAAGTTATCCGGCCTAGCAGTGTTTACCAACGTGAAGATGTCAAGGTTCAAACCATTATGAACTGGTCGGCTTTTGCTTTTTCATTGTCGGCAATGTGCGGTGCAAATCTCAGCAAGCTATCGAACTTGGCTACGTACTCCTCGATATTCAAATTCCCTTGCCTCAGAGTGGAAAACTCGGATCCCTTATCCTTACGGTACGAAATTGGGAAAAACCGCTTATAGAACATAGTTTTGAAAAGAGTCCAAGTAATTACTGTACCTCTATTCTCCATGGCTCTCTTTGTCGCAATCCACCAGTTCTTAGCAACACCACGAAGCTGATGAATGACTAACCTGGTTCGGCGGTCATCTGAATAATCTAGGGAACCGAACAACTGATCAATGTCGTCTAACCATGTAGTGACCCTTACCCGGATCACCTACTAACAGAACTTTGGCATGCAGTTAAATTAATTAAACAGATATCAGAATAAAACTGCGGAAACCATAAACATTATACAATCCCAAGTAAAGGAATCTGTAATTTATCCAAATAATATACAACCAACTCGAATAGCTGTATCAACCTCAAAACAACAGAAATAAAACATAGACGAAGCCCCAGCTGGTCGACCACTCACTAGCCCCTCTTGGATCCACCCGCCTCGTCCAATCGCAAACCTGCCCCATGGAATAAGGTGTCCAGAAACACAGAGTACGAGACGTGAGCATAAAATGCTCAGTACAAGAGTATGAATATACATGCATGCAAAGTGAACTCCCTATAAACTCGAGTTCAAGGATCAGATAACAGAGGCAGACCGGGCCCTGGTATGTAGCACGCTGTGCCGTCGCTTCAGGAAGTGGCTCCCATACCATAATACAAGTGGATATGCCGGACCCAAATCGATGGAAGTTCAACCACTAACAAGATAGGGAAAAACCCTACTAACAGACATCTCGAAGGAGATAGCTCAGTATGCAAATGAATGCAGCATAAATCAATGACATATTGTAGTAGCCCGAACCCTAATTGAGTAATTAAGGATTAATGCTAATTAAATAAATTGGGGATTGGACGGATCGGAAGCTCCGAAGGGACGATCGGAAGCTCCGATCGGGATCGGAAGCTCCGATGAGGATCGGAGGCACCGATGATATTACGTCATCCATGACGTGTGGTTGGATCGGAAGCTCCGATCAGGATCGGACGTTCCGATCACCCCTATCCGGAGTCATCAAGTGATATTTTGACACGTGGCGGATCAGGATCTTCGGAAGCTCCGATGGCAGGATCGGACGTTCCGATCGAGGTTCGGATGTTCCGATCAAGGATCGGAAGTTCCGATCGTTGTCTATAAATAGAAGGCCGAGACTTCATTTCTCCTTGCCAATTCCGGATTTCCTCTCTATTTCTAGTCATATTCGAGCTGTTCTAGTCTTCTTAGGCTTGGTCCGGAGGTCGGAGAGGCGTTCGGTAGTCGTAGCGGAGTTGTGCCCAAGTTCTGGAGGCATCGACATCAAAGGGCTAACGACGGACGAAGGTATAGCTTTTGCTTCCTATAAATATTTAGGAGTATGCAATAGCTTAGTTAAGGCTTTTAGAGCACTATTATGATAGTAGTATCATTTCGCTGTGTAGGCGGACTTTAGGCTTGGACTTAGAGCTGGTAGTGCCTACCTGGTATTTGAGGTACGAAAGTACTGTTCGAGATATCCTGACTGAGTATGCATGTATTATGTGACTGCATGATTTATATGTCATGATATTATGCTGCATTCATTTGCATCTTGCTGTATCTCCTTCGAGATGTCTGTTAGTAGGGTTGTACCCTATCCTGTTAGTGGATTGGACTTCCATCGATTTGGGTCCGGCATTTCCACGGTTATCTCGATATGGGAGCCACCTCCTGAAGCGACGGCACAGCGTGCTACATACCAGGGCCCGGTCTGTCTCTGTTATCTGATCCTTGACCTCGAGTCTATAGGGAGTTCACTTTGCATGCATGTATACTCATACTCTCGCACTGAGCGTTTTATGCTCACGTCTCGTACTCTGTATTTTCTGGACACCCTATTCCATGGGGCAGGTTTGCGATTGGACGAGGAGGGTGGATCCAGGAGAGGCTAGTCAGTGGTTGGCCAGCTGGAGCTTCGTCTAGGCTTTATTACTGTTGTTTTGGGTTTATACAGCTATTTCGATTTGGTTGTATATTATTGGATAATTACAGATTCCTTTACTTGGGATTGTATAATGTTATTGGTTTCCGCAGTTTTATTCTGATATCTGTTTTATTAAGTTAATTGCATGCCTAAGTTCTGTTTAGTAGGTGATCCGGGTAAGGGTCACTACATTTATGGTATCAGAGCATGCAAAAGATTTCTTGGGATTTAGTCTCATCTTGAGGTATTTTTGTAGATGTCAAATCGTGACGACCAGAGTTCTCATGGCAGTGTTGGTGGGCGCTGGGGTGATGCCGACCGGGAGCCTCGTCGAGAACGGCGTCATCGTCACCATGACGACGAGCGTTTCACTGTGCGTCGATTCTTAGCTATGGGTCCTAAGCCCTTAGTTGGAGGTGAGTCTCCTGAGGATGCGGAGAACTGGTTAGACCGCATGGAAACGACTTTTCAGACTTTCCAATGCACCGATGAGCAAAAGGTGGAGACCCTTGGCTATCTTCTGGATGGGCGTGCGCGCAGGTGGTGGAGGTTTACTTCTGCACCTTTTGTTGCGGCGAGAGGAGTGGCCACCTGGGCCGAGTTTCGCACAGCTTTCCAAAAGCGGTATTTTCCTCCTGCACTCCGACAGTCGAAGGCAGGCGAGCTACTGAGTCTGCGACAGGGAACCATGTTTATCGATGAGTATCAGCAGAGGTTCTTTGATCTGCTATCCTATTGCCCCGAGATTGCTGATAGCTCAGAGATGAAGTATAATCTGTTTCTTCAGGGCCTTAATCCTGAGATCCATGACCGTGTGGTGGTTGGTGACGACATGTCCTACGAGGGTTTGGTGAGCCATTGTCATCAGGCGGAGGACAGCATCCGGCGGAACAGGTCTTTCTCTCAGTCGAGACCTGCTAGTTCTTTGGGTCCCCGTGCCCAAACTTTCAAGAAGTCTGGATCTTCTTCTTCCTCTGGTTCTGGAGGTGTTGTCCGTTACGGTAAGAAAGACAAGTGTGATCATTGTGGGAAGAACCATCCATCCGACAAGTGCCGCAGAGCTTCTGGAGCTTGTTTCCGTTGTGGAGAGACTGGTCATATCCGGAGGGATTGTCCACTGTCTGGGGGAGGTGGTTCTGGTTCAGGTACAGGATCGGGTTCTCAGGCTACCGTTCAGCAGAGGTCGCAGGGACAGTCTGCTGGGAGTTCTCATTTGAGGCCACGAGCTTCTGGCCAGGTGTTTGCCCTGAGACATGATCAGGCTGTGGAAGAGAATGAGAAAGTCATCGCAGGTACATTTATGCTTTATGGTATACCTGCTCTTGTACTTATTGACACTGGTGCATCTCATTCCTTCATTTCTGCACGTTTTGTTAAGAGGCATAAGTTACCATGCATTGCACTAGACGTAGTGATGTCTGTTTCTACTCCGACGGGCCAATCTGCTTTGGCTAAGCGTCTAGTGATGGGTTGCCCTTTAGAGTTCGAAGGGAACGTTCTGTTGGCGAATCTCATGGTCCTGGCGATGGACGACTTTGATTGCATTCTGGGAATAGATGTGCTGACTACCTATCGAGCTTCAGTGGACTGCTATCAGAGATTAGTACGCTTGAAAGAGTGGGTGCCCAGTGAGCCAACTTGTGGCTATGGGCTTTGATGACTCTTTGTACAAACAATCTTTTGTTTAATATTATTTACACTTTTATTAATGGCAATGACTTTATCTTTCTTCATATTGTTATATTATGATATACTATTGTTGTTTTGATAAAGACCTTGAATGTACTATAGTGTATGTAAGATGTGGTAGAACATGGAGATGTCTATCATGAAATACATCTTATAGTCACTGTATATTCTAAACTGTTCCTAGTCAATTGAGCCGTCCGAGAATAAGGATAAGGATCGCTCGAGTTTGAGACTAGCATTTGCGATGCGGAGTACCATGTTTCATTGGTAGGGAACATGGAGATGTTCGAAGCATGCAAATGGATATTCATAGGATGAATGGAGATTCATAGGATGAATAATCGAACTACCCTATCCGGACTTTCCAAGTGGTTATCACTTATCGAGTGGATAAAGTCCGCGGTTTTGGTTGTACACCATTAGTCCTTACTACTTGAAACATCATGGAGACTCTATATGCTAGTACTGTGCTTTGACTCGTTTACCGACTCTATGGGGTCATCAGGTGTCGGGATTGGGTACAGTTACAACACATATAGGAGTCGATGCATTGTTGTCAAGGATTCACCACATACTTGCGAGTGTGGATATCCTATGCGATCTGAGGAGATATTAGTGTGACGAATCTCTGGCCAGAGTACTTGATGTGATTTAAGAAATGGTTTCTTAGTAGCACATGCGATGTCACTAATTGGATCTTCAAGATGTATTGCATAGTTATCGAATCTTGAGCGACTCTCGATATACCAATGGTTGTTGATTCGATCGGGATATATGGATGAAGGGACCGTACTGTACGCTAACCAAAATCTACTGGTTCTTGTAGGCACTATCAGTGATACCTAGGGAATCATGGGGCGATGTTGCTAGGCGCTTTACCATGATTCGTTGGGCAAGTCGGAAATTGTTGTTCCGAGTCACAAGGAGTTGTGAGCCCACGGCTAGCTGTATCCCTGAACCATTGAGGGTCACACAGTGTAATGGAGTTTTAATCCCCGTTGAGATAGTTAAATTTAAAGAGTTAAATTTAATGAATAAAGAAGTTGGACTTCTTAAATAAGAGTAAGGGAGTAGGATTTCCTAAAATGACATAGGGATGGACATTTTTGGAAACCACTGAATTCGGATTCAGGAAAATTTATCTTGACTTTAAAATGTGCAGAAATGGTTTCTGTGCACATTGGTGAAATCGGTTCATCAATCGGAGTCACGATGAATTTTATATTAATTTCTGAACGTGTGGGCTTTGCTTGTCGGGCCTCAACTTATGACTAATGGGCCCTAAGCTGTTAGTGGCCTGCATTATAAATAAGTTATTGCAGTACAGAAATTACACACAACAGGTCATAATTTTGAGAGACAAAAATCGAAAACCCTAGTCTCCCTCTCTCAATTTTCGGCCGACCCCTCCCTCTCTCTGTCAGAGAAATTCCGGTCTGTGATTTTGAATTGCAGTCTGGAATAAGCGAATCAAATTCGTTATTTTCTTCGCAGAAAACTTCTGATAGATTTTCTAGTGCAATCTATCAGAGGGATTAAACCTCTATTCGTGGACCTGATAGAAGGAGTTCATCGGTTCCAGGGAGAGACAACAAGAGCAGAGAAATCTGTTGGAGTCCAATAATCTCGATTCGAGATTGAAGGTAAAATTTAATAATTGTTATTTAAATTTTACACACACTTATAATTTAATCGTTGAACGGTTGATACCCACACTATGGAATTGTTCCATAATAAAATTTTTAAACTTCCGCTGCACCGGGTATCAATCGTGATTGATCTGAACGCCAGTTCTCCAACAGTGGTATCAGAGCCAGGTTGCTCAGATCAAACGATTAAATTAATCGATTGTACAAAATTTTTGAGTCTCGGTTTTTGAAACAAAATAAATATTTTTAAATAAAAAAAAAAAAAATTTCGGGGAAAAACCCGGGCAGCGATTGGATCGCTGCCCGGTGGGGCAGCAATTGTTGCTGCCCCGGGCGGCGCACGGCGCCGCCCAAGGCGGCGCACGGCGTCGCCCAAGGGGCGGCGCTCAGCGCCGCCAGGGCAGTGCTGGGCGCTGCCCAGGGCGGCACACGGCGCCGCCCAGGGGCGACGCTCGGCGCCGCCCAGGGCAGCGCACGGCGCCGCCCATGGGCGGCGCCAGGCGCCGCCAGGGCAGCAACCGTTGCTGCCCTAAAGGGGCAGCCGGGCTGCCCCGGCCCGCGCCCACGGGTGCGGGCCGGCCCGGGAGTGTCCCGGGCGGCCCGCGGGAAAAATTAAATTTTTATTTAAAATTAATTTTAATATGTTAAAATTTTATTTTTGGTCCGGTCAAAAATTGTTTTTGATTGGTTCACGAGATTTCGGATCGAATTGTTCGAGTCCGTAAACTTTAAAATTGATTTTTGGATAAATTTGAATTTTTGGAAAATTTTAATATTTTATCCTTAAATTGAATTTTGAAATCAATTATTTTTGGTACAATTGATGATAAGATTTGATCTTATGAATATATTAAATAAAATATGATTTTATCTATAAAATTGGATTTTGTAGATAAAATATGATTTTATTTGATAAAGAGATAAAATATGATTTTATATGTAAAATGAGATTTTATATATAAAATATGATTTTATCCTGTTTAAATTTGAAATGCCACTGCATGTTATCCAATAAATTAATTTTGAATTAAATGTTATTGAATAAGGATGATCGATTGCCATGACCAATTTTGTAGGTGTATGTTAGGAATTTACATTTGTTTTTATTGTTGTTGGTTTTATTAATGGGCCTGGTTTATGGCCCGATATGAATGTCATATGTAATAAAAGTGGGCTTGGTTTATGGCCCGTTCCCACCCCCTAAAAATGTATCCCCTACTTGTCATTGTTATTTATTGTAAATACATTAGATTTAGTGGGAGATCAAGATTTGAAGATGGTGGGCCCAGCAGACAATAAAGACGAAGAAATGTAAATTGGAAGCTAATGTAATAGGATTGCATTGCATACTGCATATTACCTAGGATTGGACTAAGACTCGTGATTGGCAACCACGGGTCAATTAGAAATGGAATCGATCATCCTATATAATATATGATATTATGATTGTATGCATGTTTTAGACATAATTGCGTGAATCCGGCAAGCATGCAATAAAATGATTATGATGAGACAAATTTTTATAATTAAAATCCCTCATTTTAAATATGATTTAAAATTGATATCAAGATAAATAAAGGAAATTTAAATTTGTTTAAATGTTCCTACCTTCCATCAACGGTCAATGTATGTGATGCTACCCGCGGATACGGTCCGGCTCATATTATTGGGGGGGCCCGTCCGTCGGAAAGCTGTACATTGGATCGACAAATGTTGTAAGTTGGGTGGAACTCCCATGGGATCGGCTCATATTATTGGGGGATCCACATGGCGACCGTCCATCACAACTTAATATTGATGGGTCATCTTGACATGTCACTTTAAACGGCGTCATATTATTGGGCCCTTATTGGACATGAGGTAAATACATGGGGGTTGCTTTGGAAGCAATTGGGCTCTACCTTTTGAGAATTATGGTTGGCTGATATTATTCGGGACCATAAGTTTGTCGATTGGACTCCATGTTCTCACTAAGGAAAAAGTTTCCCGTTTTCACTAGAGGGTAGTGAAATCGTTAAAATAGTGGGAGTGAGATTCATAAAATTAAATTCGCCTATTTTATGTCTTAGTAAATTGCTTAAACAATCATTGATATATGTCTGTTTTTCTTTTCAGTATTTCATACAATGAATTCGCGTAATCCATTATTCTCGATCCTCGAACAAAACAAGTTGACTGGCGCCAACTATACGGAATGGTTCCGGAAGTTGAAGATTGTCTTGACTTCGGAGAAAATGCTCTACGTGTTAGAGAAAGCACCTCCGAAGGAAGCACCAGCTGATGTAAGTCCGGAGGAATTGGCCAAACTTGATGCATGGTGGGACCATGACATCAAGACCAAATGCTATATGCAAGCCTCAATGTCTGATGAACTCCAGAGGCGATTTGAGGACACCGTGAATGCTGCTGACATTCACGCTCAACTCAAGGAACTTTTTGGGGCTCAATCGAGGGCTGAAAGGTTCGCTACTGTTAAGGAGCTAATGACGTGTCGCATGCGTGAAGGGACTTCGGTCCGTGATCATGGGGTACGAGTGATTTGGCTCATACAAAAGTTAGCGACCCTTGATTTGGTGTTGGAGCATGAACTCAACGTAGATTTACTGCTTCTGTCTCTTCCTTCTTCGTTTGATGGATTTGTGATAAATTTTAATATGAACAAGATAGAGGCCACCCTTGAAGAGATGGTCAATATGCTCGTTACATATGAATCCACACTTAAGAAGGATAAGCCAGCTTTCTTGGTGGGCTCCTCATCTTCTGCAAAGAAGGGGCCAAGTATGAAGGGCAAGAAACGTTCTGCCCCACCCAAGAAAGTCGAGCCCGAGAAGAAGCACAAGACAAAGGCTTCAAACAATGCAAAATCCAAGGATGTTTGCCATTACTGCAAGAAGTCCGGTCATTGGAAGCGCAACTGCAAGGAATATCTAGAGCAGTTGGGAACTGCAAAGGGTATGTTCTATATTGAAATAAACATTTCACTTAATACAACTTCTTGGGTATTGGATACCGGATGTGGATCTCACATTTGCAATGATTTGCAGGTGATGACAAGAAGTCGCAGGCTTAGAATGGGTGAGACTCAGCTGAGGCTCGGGAATGGTTCCAGAGTTGAAGCTACGGCCATTGGAGATGTTTGTTTAACTTTGCAGAACGGTTTTAAGTTATTATTAAGAGATGTTTTATTTGTTCCAGATTTAATTAAAAACATTATTTCTATTTCTATGCTTGATAGAGATGGTTATTCTTGCAATTTTGTGAATGGGATTTGCAATATTTACAAGAATGAATGTTTGATTGGAAATGGACAACTTGAAAACGATCTATACAACTTAAAACTAAAAGACGTTCCAATAAATTATATTGATAAACCGGCGACAACAAACAAAAGGAAAATCGATAGTCAAAACCCAGCAAACCTTTGGCACGCTAGACTAGGTCATATTTCCTCAAGGAGGATGAACAAGCTAGTGGGAGAGGGCATGTTTGATATGTCTGATATTAACTCTCTACCTACTTGTGAATCCTGCCTAAAAGGAAAAATGACTAAATCTCCTTTTAAGGGGAAACCTGAGCGTAGTCAAAATCTGTTGGATTTGATCCATACAGATGTTTGTGGACCATTTAGAGTTGGGACTCAATATGGCCACACCTACTTCATTACCTTTACTGACGATTATTCAAGGTATGGGTATTTATATTTAATGAAATATAAGTCTGAAGCATTTGAAAAGTTCAAAGAATTCAAGGCTGAAGTAGAAAACAAGCTAGGTAAAAGTATTAAAGCACTTCGATCGGATCGAGGTGGAGAATACTTAAGTACCGAGTTTTTGGACTATGTAAAAGAGAATGGGATTCTCTCTCAGTGGACTCCTCCTATGACACCACAGCTTAATGGTGTATCGGAGCGTCGTAATCGAACTTTGTTGGACATGGTTCGATCCATGATGAGCTTCACTGAGCTTCCACCTTCGTTTTGGGGCTATGCGCTTGAAACGGCGGTATTGTTGTTGAACAACGTCCACACTAAAGCAGTGGACAAAACACCATACGAGTTATGGAATGGCAAAGCTCCTATGTATTCGTACTTGAGGATTTGGGGATGTCCTGCTTACGTGAAGCGGACAGTGGGAGATAAGTTGGATAGTCGATCCAGCTTATGTTATTTTGTAGGGTATCCGAAGAATTCAATCGGATATTATTTCTATTATCCTGCTGAAACAAAGGTGTTTGTTTCTAGGAATGCCACCTTCTTGGAGAAGGAGTTCTTATTGGATAAGAAAGGCGAGATGATGGAACTCGAAGAAGTTCGAGAAGAACCCGAAATACAAAATAACGATCCTACGCCTCAGGAACCATTACTGGACACGCCTGAACCTAGAAGATCCGAGAGGACTTCTAGACCTCCTGTTCGATATGGTCTTCTTCTTGAAGGGGATCAAGATGAACCCGACATTGGATGTGATCCAAGAAACTTCAAGGAAGCAATTTCTGATGCGGATTCAAATTTATGGCTTGAAGCTATGCAGTCTGAATTGGATTCGATGCATACAAACCAAGTTTGGTCTTTAGTAGATCCTCCTGATGGAATTGTTCCAATAGGGTGTAAATGGATCTACAAAAGAAAGCTTGGGCCTGATGGTAAGGTATTGACCTACAAGGCACGATTGGTGGCAAAAGGTTATACTCAAAGGCAAGGAGTTGACTATGATGAAACCTTTTCACCAGTTGCAATGTTCAAGTCCATAAGAATCCTTATTGCCATAGCTGCATGGTATGACTATGAGATATGGCAAATGGATGTGAAGACTGCCTTTCTTAATGGAGACATTAAGGAAGAAATCTATATGAAGCAGCCTGAGGGGTTCACATCCATGGGAAGCGAGCATAAGGTATGCAAGCTTCAGAGATCAATTTATGGTCTAAAACAAGCATCAAGAAGTTGGAACCAGAAATTTGATGAAACAATAAAAGATTTTGGTTTCATCAAGAACCCGGAGGAACCGTGCGTGTACAAGAAAGTAGTTAAGGATGCTGTGACATTCTTAGTACTTTATGTTGATGACATCCTACTCATTGGGAATGATGTAGGGATGTTGCAGTCAACAAAGATATGGTTATCAAGTAGATTCTCGATGAAGGATTTGGGTGAGGCATCCTACATTCTTGGGATACAGATCTATAGAGATAGATCTAAGAGAATGATAGGACTCACTCAATCAACCTACATCGACACCATATTGAAACGGTTTTCAATGGATGGGTCCAAGAGAGGACATCTACCCATGTGTCATGGAGTTTCTTTATCCAAGTCTATGTGTCCCAAGACTGATGCAGAGATAGAGAATATGACACATGTACCATATGCGTCAGCTATAGGTAGTATCATGTATGGGATGATATCTACCAGACCGGATGTAGCATTTGCTCTGAGTGTCACGAGCAGATATCAGTCTAATCCTGGTAAAATGCATTGGAAAGCCGTGGAGGACATTCTTAGGTACTTACGAAGGACTAAGAATATGTTCATGGTATATGGAGGACGAGATCTGAAATTGGAAGGCTATACCGACTCTAGCTTCCAAAGTGACTTGGATGACTCGAAGTCAACCTCTGGATTTGTGTTCATGCTCAATGGCGGTGCTGTCTCTTGGAAAAGTTCCAAGAAGGACACCACAGCGGATTCCACCACTGAGGCTGAATACATTGCAGCATCAGCTGCTGCTAAAGAGGCCGTTTGGATGAGGAAGTTCGTCCAAGAGTTGGGCGTCATTCCTGAATTTGTTGGTCCAGTCCCGGTGTACTGTGACAACACGGGTGCCGTTGCTCAAGCAAAGGAACCAAGGTCTCATCAAAGATCCAAACACGTACTGAGGAAATACCACATCATCCGGGAGATTGTGGAAAGAGGAGACATCACTGTCGAACGAGTGGCCTCTGCAGACAATATCGCTGATCCGCTTACTAAGCCCTTGCCAGGACCATTGTTTGACAAACATCGCGAAGCAATGGGTCTACGTAGTATGACTAGTTGGCTATAGGGCAAGTGGGAGATTGAAAGAGTGGGTGCCCAGTGAGCCAACTTGTGGCTATGGGCTTTGATGACTCTTTGTACAAACAATCTTTTGTTTAATATTATTTACACTTTTATTAATGGCAATGACTTTATCTTTCTTCATATTGTTATATTATGATATACTATTGTTGTTTTGATAAAGACCTTGAATGTACTATAGTGTATGTAAGATGTGGTAGAACATGGAGATGTCTATCATGAAATACATCTTATAGTCACTGTATATTCTAAACTGTTCCTAGTCAATTGAGCCGTCCGAGAATAAGGATAAGGATCGCTCGAGTTTGAGACTAGCATTTGCGATGCGGAGTACCACGTTTCATTGGTAGGGAACATGGAGATGTTCGAAGCATGCAAATGGATATTCATAGGATGAATGGAGATTCATAGGATGAATAATCGAACTACCCTATCCGGACTTTCCAAGTGGTTATCACTTATCGAGTGGATAAAGTCCGCGGTTTTGGTTGTACACCATTAGTCCTTACTACTTGAAACATCATGGAGACTCTATATGCTAGTACTGTGCTTTGACTCGTTTACCGACTCTATGGGGTCATCAGGTGTCGGGATTGGGTACAGTTACAACACATATAGGAGTCGATGAATTGTTGTCAAGGATTCACCACATACTTGCGAGTGTGGATATCCTATGCGATCTGAGGAGATATTAGTGTGACGAATCTCTGGCCAGAGTACTTGATGTGATTTAAGAAATGGTTTCTTAGTAGCACATGCGATGTCACTAATTGGATCTTCAAGATGTATTGCATAGTTATCGAATCTTGAGCGACTCTCGATATACCAATGGTTGTTGATTCGATCGGGATATATGGATGAAGGTACCGTACTGTACGCTAACCAAAATCTACTGGTTCTTGTAGGCACTATCAGTGATACCTAGGGAATCATGGGGCGATGTTGCTAGGTGCTTTACCATGATTCGTTGGGCAAGTCGGAAATTGTTGTTCCGAGTCACAAGGAGTTGTGAGCCCACGGCTAGCTGTATCCCTGAACCATTGAGGGTCACACAGTGTAATGGAGTTTTAATCCCCGTTGAGATAGTTAAATTTAAAGAGTTAAATTTAATGAATAAAGAAGTTGGACTTCTTAAATAAGAGTAAGGGAGTAGGATTTCCTAAAATGACATAGGGATGGACATTTTTGGAAACCACTGAATTCGGATTCAGGAAAATTTATCTTGACTTTAAAATGTGCAGAAATGGTTTCTGTGCACATTGGTGAAATCGGTTCATCAATCGGAGTCACGATGAATTTTATATTAATTTCTGAACGTGTGGGCTTTGCTTGTCGGGCCTCAACTTATGACTAATGGGCCCTAAGCTGTTAGTGGCCTGCATTATAAATAAGTTATTGCAGTACAGAAATTACACACAACAGGTCATAATTTTGAGAGACAAAAATCGAAAACCCTAGTCTCCCTCTCTCAATTTTCGGCCGACCCCTCCCTCTCTCTGTCAGAGAAATTCCGGTCTGTGATTTTGAATTGCAGTCTGGAATAAGCGAATCAAATTCGTTATTTTCTTCGCAGAAAACTTCTGATAGATTTTCTAGTGCAATCTATCAGAGGGATTAAACCTCTATTCGTGGACCTGATAGAAGGAGTTCATCGGTTCCAGGGAGAGACAACAAGAGCAGAGAAATCTGTTGGAGTCCAATAATCTCGATTCGAGATTGAAGGTAAAATTTAATAATTGTTATTTAAATTTTACACACACTTATAATTTAATCGTTGAACGGTTGATACCCACACTATGGAATTGTTCCATAATAAAATTTTTAAACTTCCGCTGCACCGGGTATCAATCGTGATTGATCTGAACGCCAGTTCTCCAACAACGCTTTCATCCGGAAGGGAGTGAGAGCTGGTTTTTCTATGGTGAGGGAGCGCGGCCCCCGATGCCTTTGGTATCAGCTTTGAGAGCCTGTCGAGCTCTGGAGTCTGGCGGGGAAGGCTACCTTATCTATGCAGTTGATTTGTCCGCTGAGAGTATTGGGATAGAGAGCATTCCTGTTGTGGATGAATTTCCAGATGTGTTTCCTGATGAGATTCCGGGTTTTCCTCCTGCTAGGGAAGTCGAGTTTGGCATAGAGTTGATGCCGGGTACTTCGCCTATTTCTAGAGCACCGTATCGTCTGGCTCCGTCAGAGATGCGTGAGTTAAAGAATCAGCTACAGGATCTTTTGGACAAGGGGTACATTCGTCCTAGTGTATCTCCTTGGGGAGCTCCTGTTCTCTTCGTGAAGAAGAAGGATGGGTCGATGCGGCTGTGCATTGACTATCGGCAGCTGAATCGAGTGACTGTGAAGAACAAGTATCCGTTGCCTCGTGTTGATGACTTGTTTGACCAGCTGCAGGGCACGTCAGTTTACTCCAAGATTGACTTGAGATCTGGGTATCATCAGTTGAGAGTCCGTGATCAGGACGTAGCCAAGACTGCATTTCGTACTCGCTATGGGCATTACGAGTTCCTAGTGATGCCATTTGGTTTGACTAATGCGCCGGCTATATTCATGGATCTGATGAACCGTGTCTTCAGGGAGTATTTGGACAAGTTTGTCGTGGTCTTCATTGACGACATCTTGGTTTATTCACGTAATACGGAAGAGCATGTTTCTCACTTGCGGTTGGTACTGCAGACTCTTCGAGATGAGCAATTGTACGCCAAGCTGAGCAAGTGTGAGTTCTGGATGGATAGAGTAGTCTTTCTTGGCCATATCATATCCAGGGAGGGAATTTCTGTTGATCCAAGCAAGATTGAAGCGGTACTTAATTGGTCGCGTCCGACGACAGTTGCTGAGATCCGTAGTTTTCTGGGTCTAGCAGGGTATTATCGTCGCTTCATTCTGAACTTCTCTCAGTTAGCTCGACCGTTGACGCAGCTTACCCGTAAGGGTGTGGATTTTGAGTGGTCCTCCGAGTGTGAGGAGAATTTCCGTGAGCTTCGACGGCGGTTGACTTCTGCGCCGGTGTTAGCATTACCGTCAGGATCTGGAGGGTATGTAGTTTACACGGATGCTTCTCTTCAGGGGTTAGGTTGTGTCCTGACTCAGAATGGGCATGTGATCGCATACGCTTCTAGACAGCTGAAGCTTCACGAGGACAACTACCCAGTCCATGATTTGGAATTGGCAGCCATTGTGTTCGCTTTGAAGATCTGGCGTCATTATCTTTATGGCGAGAAATTTGAGATCTTCACCGACCATAAGAGTCTCAAGTATTTGTTCACTCAGGCAGAATTGAACATGAGACAGAGACGTTGGATGGACTTGCTTAAGGACTATGATTGCGAGATTAAGTACCATCCGGGAGCTGCTAATCTCACCGCTGATGCTTTGAGTCGCAAGGTGCGACTATCCGCACTTCAGACTTGTTCGATGTCTAGTGCGATCAGTGACTGTTGTACTTCAGGTTTTACCTTCAAGCATAAGAAAGGTATGCAGAGTATCCAGATGTTTGCGATATTATCTGAGCCAGCCTTGTATTCGCGGATCCGAGATGCTCAGATGTCTGATTCGAAGACCCAGCGTTTAGCTCGTCTAGCTAACGAGGGTAGCTCGTCTGGATTTCATTATCAGTCAGATGGATTTCTGTGTTTGTCTGGTAGGCTTGTGATTCCACAGGATGAAGAGTTGCGAGAGGAGATTTTGTCTCAGGCACATCGCACTAAGTTGAGTATTCATCCTGGGAGCAACAAGATGTACAAGGATCTACGTACTCGTTTTTGGTGGAAGGGAATGAAACGCAGTGTTTATCAGTTTGTTTCGAGATGTTTGGTGTGTCAACAGGTCAAGGCAGAGCACCGACGACCTGGAGGATTGCTTCACAGTCTGCCTATTCCTGAATGGAAATGGGAGTTTATCACTATGGACTTTGTGACCCATTTGCCGGTATCCCCGAGGAACTGTGATGCTATCTGGGTTGTGGTGGACCGACTCACCAAGTCAGCGCATTTCATTGCCTATAGCCGGGAGTACAATGTGGATCGTATGGCTCGGTTGTACATTCAGGAGATCGTTCGACTTCATGGAGTGCCTGTGAGCATTGTCAGCGATCGGGACCCCAGGTTTACTTCTAGATTCTGGGGGAGTGTTCAGCGTGCGATGGGTACTACTCTCAGTTTGAGTACAGCCTATCATCCAGAGACTGATGGTCAGTCAGAGCGCACCATCCGTACGTTAGAGGATATGCTTAGAGCGTGCGTCATGGATTTTGGTTCAGCCTGGCAGGATCATTTGCCGTTGATCGAGTTCGCTTACAACAATAGCTATCACACTAGTATTGGGATGGCACCTTTTGAGGCGTTGTATGGGCGACGTTGCCGTACTCCACTCTTCTGGGAAGAAGTGGGGGAGAGACAGGCTGAGGGACCGGAGTTTATCCAACAGGCGATAGACATTGTTGATCAGATCAAGAAACGGATTAAGACTGCTCAGGATCGTCAGGCCAGCTATGCTAATATCAAGCGTAGGCCTTTGCAGTTCGAGGTCGGGGAGAAAGTGTTTCTGAGAGTGTCACCTTTCCGCAAGATTCTCAGATTTGGCCTTAAGGGCAAGTTGTCTCCCAGATTTATCGGTCCGTTTGAGATCTTAGAGAGCATTGGCGATTTGGCTTATCGACTAGCATTGCCACCGCATCTATCCAGCATTCACGACGTGTTCCACGTATCTTTGTTGAGACGGTATGTGGCGGATGAATCTCATATTCTGCAGCGATCTGAGGTTCAGGTAGACAAGGATTTGACTTATGTTGAGAAACCTCTTCGTATCCTGGATTATAAGGATAAGGTTTTACGGAACAAAGTCATTCCTTTGGTTTTAGTTCAGTGGCAGCGCCGAGGCACTGAGGAAGCTACTTGGGAGCTTGAGGACAGGATGCGTAAAGACCATCCTGAGTTGTTTTGATTTCATTCTTTAAGTTGTATTCAGTTGCAAACTCTGTAAACGTTTGATTTGAATAAAGAATGTTTCTGATTTCTGTATTTGCATTCGGTACTTAAGATCTGTTTTTGAGGACGAAATATCTTAAGTGGGGGAGAATGTAGTAGCCCGAACCCTAATTGAGTAATTAAGGATTAATGCTAATTAAATAAATTGGGGATTGGACGGATCGGAAGCTCCGAAGGGACGATCGGAAGCTCCGATCGGGATCGGAAGCTCCGATGAGGATCGGAGGCACCGATGATATTACGACATCCATGACGTGTGGCTGGATCGGAAGCTCCGATCAGGATCGGACGTTCCGATCACCCCTATCCGGAGTCATCAAGTGATATTTTGACACGTGGCAGATCAGGATCTTCGGAAGCTCCGATGGCAGGATCGGACGTTCCGATCGAGGTTCGGACGTTCCGATCAAGGATCGGAAGTTCCGATCGTTGTCTATAAATAGAAGGCCGAGACTTCATTTCTCCTTGCCAATTCCGGATTTCCTCTCTATTTCTAGTCATATTCGAGCTGTTCTAGTCTTCTTAGGCTTGGTCCGGAGGTCGGAGAGGCGTTCGGTAGTCGTAGCGGAGTTGTGCCCAAGTTCTGGAGGCATCGACATCAAAGGGCTAACGACGGACGAAGGTATAGCTTTTGCTTCCTATAAATATTTAGGAGTATGCAATAGCTTAGTTAAGGCTTTTAGAGCACTATTATGATAGTAGTATCATTTCGCTGTGTAGGCGGACTTTAGGCTTGGACTTAGAGCTGGTAGTGCCTACCTGGTATTTGAGGTACAAAAGTACTGTTCGAGATATCCTGACTGAGTATGCATGTATTATGTGACTGCATGATTTATATGTCATGATATTATGCTGCATTCATTTGCATCTTGCTGTATCTCCTTCGAGATGTCTGTTAGTAGGGTTGTACCCTATCCTGTTAGTGGATTGGACTTCCATCGATTTGGGTCCGGCATTTCCACGGTTATCTCGGTATGGGAGCCACCTCCTGAAGCGATGGCACAGCGTGCTACATACCAGGGCCCGGTCTGTCTCTGTTATATGATCCTTGACCTCGAGTCTATAGGGAGTTCACTTTGCATGCATGTATACTCATACTCTCGCACTGAGCGTTTTATGCTCACGTCTCGTACTCTGTATTTTCTAGACACCCTATTCCATGGGGCAGGTTTGCGATTGGACGAGGAGGGTGGATCCAGGAGAGGCTAGTCAGTGGTTGGCCAGCTGGAGCTTCGTCTAGGCTTTATTACTGTTGTTTTGGGTTTATACAGCTATTTCGATTTGGTTGTATATTATTGGATAATTACAGATTCCTTTACTTGGGATTGTATAATGTTATTGGTTTCCGCAGTTTTATTCTGATATCTGTTTTATTAAGTTAATTGCATGCCTAAGTTCTGTTTAGTAGGTGATCCGGGTAAGGGTCACTACACATATAAACCATGCAGTCACATAATACATGCATACCCAGTCAGGATATATCGAACAGTACTTTCGTACCTCAAAACAGTGCAAGCTCTACCAACTCTAGGTCCACGCCTATAGTCTGCTCTACACTGCCAAATGATACTACTATCATTAAAGTGCTCTAAAAGCCTTAACTAAGCTATTGCATACTCCTAAATATTTATAGGAAGCAAAAGCTATACCTTCGTCCGTCGTTAGCCCTTTGATGTCGATGCCTCCAAAACTTGGGCACAACTCTGCTACGACTATCGAACGCCTCGACGACTCTCGGGTCAAGCCTAGGAAGTCTAGAACAACTCGAATACGACTAGAGTAGAGAGGAAATCCGGAATTGGCAATTTGAAAATGAATTCTTGGCCTTCTATTTATAGACAACGATCGGAGATTCCGATCCTCGATCGAAACGTCCGAACCTCGATCGGAACGTCCGATCCTGCCATCGGAGCTTCCGAAGATCCTGATCTGCCACGTGTAAAAATATCACTTGTTGACTTCGGATAGGGGTGATCGGAGCTTCCAATCCTGATCGAAGCTTCCGATCCTGATCGGAGCTTCCGATCTTGCCACACGTCATGCCTGACGTAATACCATCGGAGCTTCCGATCCTGCATCGAAGCTTCCGATCCTGTTCGGAACTTCCGAACTTACCTTCGGAGCTTCCGAACTCTATCCAAGTAATTATGATTAATTCCTTAATTACTGATTTTGGTTACGGGCTACTACAAACCAGCTCTCATAATCAATAGGATTCTCTGTACCCTGCAACAAAGGCAGGTTAAATGACTGAAACCTCTTCAGCAAGGTTTCCATAGGCGTCGCTGTGAATCCATCTGATCTGTTTTTGTACTAGCCTGCTCATTCGGAAGAGTAACTGGCGGTGAGTTTCTGTTAATAACTCGACGAGGACCCATTTGATAATCAAAGGTTAGGACACAAGACATCTCAATCGCTAAAATTCGGTGCCCTTTCAACCTATCAAAATTCTGGATACAAGTCAATAAAAGAAACAGTTATAACTCAAGTAGTCCATGCTTTATAATTTAAATCAAATAGCCATGTAATTCAAATAATTCTCAAATAATAAGTCATGCTCGAATTGAATTAAATAAACAATAAAATAATTCAATCACATGCAAGGAACCAATACACGCGGACTCGATCTATCCCGCTCACTTTTAGTTCAAACCAAGAACTTATCGCTCTGATACCACTTAATTTGAGACCTCGATTCTAAAACAACTAATCTCGGATAAAAAATAAATAAGCATACAAGATCCAAGATTAAAAGCAATAAAAGAAAAAATAATTAAAAATACACAATTCCTCGCTCGATCGGTAGAACTCAACCGATCGAGCGAGCAAAAATTGAAAACTTACTGCCCGGAAGAAATCCAGCGCTGCTCGATCAGTAAGATTTAGCCGATCGAGCGGGCAAGCTTTTGCAGAAACATAAACTTGGCCACAAGTCCATCGCTCGATCAGTCAAACTCTACGAATAGAGCGATGACAGCTTTGAGCAGAAAAACAGCAGAAATTCACCAAAACTCAAGTCCAAAACATTCAATACATAACAAGTGTAGTAGCCCGTACCCTAATTGAGTAATTAAAGGATTAATGCTAATTAAATAAATTGGGTATCGAACGGATCGAAAGCTCCGAAGGCATGATCGGAAGCTCCAAACAGGATCGGAAGCTCCGATGAGCGATCGGAGGCACCGATGATATTACGTCATCTATGACGTGTGGTTGGAT
Source organism: Henckelia pumila (assembly GCF_033568475.1). Taxonomy (NCBI): domain Eukaryota; kingdom Viridiplantae; phylum Streptophyta; class Magnoliopsida; order Lamiales; family Gesneriaceae; genus Henckelia; species Henckelia pumila. Next base: position 67,004,776 of record NC_133121.1, read on the forward strand.
CGGAAGCTCCGATCAGGATCGGAAGTTCCGATCACCCCTATCCGGAGTCATCAATTGATATTTTGACACGTGGCAGATCAGGATCTTCGGAAGCTCCGATGGCAGGATCGGATGTTCCGATCGAGGTTCGGACGTTCCGATCGAGGATCGGAAGTTTCGATCATTGTCTATAAATAGAGGGCCGAGGCTCATTTCCAATTGCCAATTCCGAGTATTTCCCTCTCCTTTCTAGTCTTTTCGAGTTGTTCTAGCCTTCCTAGGCTTGACCCGGGAGTCGTCGAGGCGTTCGATAGTCGTAGCGGAGTTGTGCCCAAGTTCTGGAGGCATCAACATCAAAGGGCTAACGACGGACGAAGGTATAGCTTTTGCTTCCTATAAATATTTAGGAGTATTCAATAGCTTAGTTAAGGCTTTTAGAGCGCTATAATGATAGTAGTATCATTTGGCAGTGTAGAGCAAACTATAGGTGTGGACCTAGAGTTGGTAGAGCTTGCACTGATTTGAGGTACGAAAGTACTGTTCGAGATAACCTAACTGAGTATGCATGTATTATGTGACTGCATGGTTTATATGTCATTGATTTATGCTGCATTCATTTGCATACTGAGCTATCTCCTTCGAGATTTCTGTTAGTAGGGTTTTTCCCTATCCTGTTAGTGGTTGGACTTCCATCGATTTGGGTCCGGCATATCCACTGGTATTATGGTATGGGGGCCACCTCCTGAAGAGACGGCACAGCGTGCTACATACCAGGGCCCGGTCTGTCTCTGTTATCTGATCTTTGACCTAGAGTTTATAAGGAGTTCACTTTGCATGCATGTATACTTATACTCTCGTACTGAGCGTTTTATGCTCACGTCTCGTACTCTGTGTTTCTGGACACCCTATTCCATGGGGCAGGTTTGCGATTGGACGAGGCGGGTGGATCCAGGAGGGGCTAGTTAGTGGTTGGCCAGCTGGAGCTTCGTTTAGGTTTTATTTCTGTTGTTTTGAGGTTTATACAGCTATTCGATTTGGTTGTATATTATTTGGATAAATTACAGATTCTTTTACTTGGGATTTTATAATGTTTATGGTTTCCGCAAGATTATTCTGATATTTGTTTTATTAAGTTAATTGCATGCCTAAGTTCTGTTAGTAGGTGATCCGGGTAAGGGTCACTACATTTATGGTATCAGAGCATGCAAAAGTATTCTTGGAATTTAGTCTCATCATGAGGTATTTTTGTAGATGGCAAATCGTGATGACCAGAGTTCTCATGGCAGTATTGGTGGGCGTTGGGGTGATGCCGACCGAGAGCATCGTCAAGAACGGCGTCATCGTCATCATGACGACGAGCATTTCACTGTGCGTCAATTCTTAGCTATGGGTCCTAAGCCCTTAGTCGCAGGTGAGTCTCAGGAGGATGCGGAGAACTGGTTAGACTGCATGGAGATGACTTTTCAGACTTTCCAATGCACCGAGAAGCAGAAGATGGAGATCCTTGGCTATCTTCTGGATGGGCGTGCGCGCAGGTGGTGGAGGTTTACTTCTGCACCCTTTATTGCGGCGAGAGGAGTGGCCACCTGGGCCGAGTTCCGCACAGCTTTCCAAAAGCGGTATTTTCCTCCTGCACTCCGTCAGTCGAAGGCAGGCGAGCTACTGAGTCTACGACAGGGAGCCATGTCTATCGATGAGTATCAGCAGAAGTTCTTTGATCTGCTATCCTATTGCCCCGAGATTGCTGATAGCTCAGAGATGAAATATAATCTGTTCCTTCAGGGCCTTAACCCTGAGATCCATGATCGTGTGGCGGTTGGCGACGACATGTCCTACGAGGATTTGGTGAGCCGTTGTCACCAGGCGGAGGACAGCATTCGGCGGAACAGGTCTTTCCCTCAGTCGAGGCCTGCTAGTTCTTTGGGTCCCCGTGCCCAATCTTTCAAGAAGTCTGGATCTACTTCTTCTTCCTCTGGCTCTGCTGGTGTTGTCCGTTTCGGCAAGAAGGACAAGTGTGATCACTGTGGGAAGAACCATCCATCCGACAAGTGCCGCAGAGCTTCTGGATCTTGTTTTCGTTGTGGAGAGACTGGTCATATCTGGAGGGATTGTCCACTATCTGGGGGAGGCGGTTTTGGTTCTGGTTCAGGATCTGGTTCTCAGGCCACCGTTCAGCAGAGGTCGCAGGGACAGCCTTGTAGCGACCCTACCCGGATCCGCTACCTAATCAGAGTTAAGAACATAATTAAACATGCATTAAATAAATCACTGCGGAAGACTTAAATAAAAACAGTCCGGCAGAATACAACCAGTTAAATAAATTTGATTATACAACTCAATCGAATTAATAAACCCTAAAGGCAAAACCTACAGCTAATCCTGAAACGACCCTAACTCTATAATTAATAAATAAATACGCGGAAATTTTTTTTTTTCATACTTACTAAATAAAATATGTACATATATGCCCATACATATATGCACAGAATAAAAAGATTTAAAAATAAATAAATAAATAACTCAAATAAAAATGCATTCTTTAATAAAATAAATATCTGAGTCAAATATTGAATTAAAATACTGCATAAATAAAATAATTAAAGTTTGCATGCATTGAAAATATTTAAATAAAATATTCCAAACCACAACCACTGAAATTAATTAAAATGTATAACATGCTGAAGTTTTCAAAACATGCAATGTGACTCAGACATCTATCACGGTCACGGGGATCACTGTCAGTCTACTCATACGTCCTCGCCTCCGGTGGGTACTACGTCCTCTACGTACTCACCTGCACCATACCAGTGTAGTGAGCCTAGAAGCCCAACATGCTAACATAACAAGGATTTAAAATAATTTAAATCACTTTAATACTAATACATAACATATACATGAATGAGCATGCTTAAAATAACATCATGACATAACATAACTTAAATTAACTTAACTATCATAATTATACATAATACATAAACATTGTTTAGCAAATTATTTTCTAACATCGCATGGTTGTATCCATAGTGTAACCTTAAATCATACATCAAATACTGATCAGCGTGGAAACCAACGTACGTGGCGGTGACGAATCACCTCTTAAATTGGCAGTAAACTGCCCTTCAATAGTTCACATATGGGGACGAATCCCCCTCAAATTGTCACACTACTTCAACTTCCAACATAAAATATTTTCTTTTGCTCAACCTTAAACATTAAATCATGCACAAAAATTATTTCATGAATGCATGTACTTAAATAAAATGTGTGTCCTTCATATATATTTAATTTAATTTCATACTATCATATAAATATAAAAATAACTTCCATGCATAAAAATAATTAAATATATATTCAGGACACATGCAATTTCTCATGGGTTGTACTGGACTGCTGGCCCTAACACTCAAGCCCATTTACTTAAATCTGGCCCATTAACACTGAGACTGGCCCAATAACATACTTAAGCCCAATAAAAATTATTCTAAGCCCAATTAAATAATTAAAGCCCATTAAAACATTCCTAGCCCAATAACAACCTATTTTGGCCCAATAGGCCCTAAAGCCCAAAGATTGGCCCAATAACTTCCATGGGCCCCCAAGGCCCATAAAAATTAGTGGACTCACTTAATTAATTTAATTAAGCCCAACAATAATAAAATTTAACCCAAATAATTAAATGGAACCCAAATCATTTTATTTCAAATTAATTGGCCCAAAAACCAATTAAATCATAAAATACTTTAAAATTAAAAAGACTCGAGCCCGACTCACCCAACCCGGACCCGGACCCGGACCAACTTAACCCGACCCACCTCACTACTGACCCGACCCAAGCCATAGACCCGACCCGGAACCTGTAGTGGCCCGTATCCAAAACTAATGATTAATGAGTAATGAGTAATTAAATCGTATAATCATGTCGGAATTAAGTGAAACATGATTAAGGAAATTCCAGAAGGGTTAACGGATTCCAGAAATGGATCCAGAACACTCAAAAATGGCTTAGAGGGTTTCATGACTCGAGTGGAATCGGAACCACCGATCCAGGATCGGAGCCTCCGATCTTGGTGAGTTCGGAACCACATCGGAAGCAGGGAGATCGGAATGTCCGATCAGGATCGGAGCTTCCGATGGCTGTCGGTGACAGGTGTGTGGTTGCATGTGGACCGAATTGACACGTAGCGAACGGAACTTCCGATCGGGGAACGGAGCTTCCGATCTAAACGAACGGAGCTTCCGATCGAGGAACGGAGCTTCCGATCGATGCCTATAAATATGAGGTCCGAGCTCCTCATTTCTTGCCAGTTCCGAGTTCCTCTCCTTCGCCTAGTAGCTCTATTTTAGGGCTTTGGGTACTCTTATTTTAGAGTTGGAGTAGGGAATATAATTAGTATAGTCAGACAGTGTTTGACATAGTAGCGGAGCAGTGCTCGAGTAGTGGAGCAGCGCTCGTGTAGCGGAGTAGTGCTCGAGGCTGTGGAGCTGCAGCAGGGGTGTGCCCCTAGTTGCGGGATAGTCGCCATCAGTGGGCTAACGACGGACGCAGGTATAGCTATGGTCTCCTTAAATTATTTAGGAGTATGCAATAGCTTAGTTAAGGCTTTTAGAGCTTATTGAATGATGCATGGGTATTTGCATTGTAGACTTGATGATAGGCTTGGAACCTAGAGTGGGACTACTAGGACTGCCTTAGAAAGGTACGTAAGTACTGACTGAGATTGCCAGCGGATATGCATGCTTATATGTTGCATTTATGTGTTTGCATGTTATTATTGTTATGCGGCATGTGCATATCATCTTGTGCCTGTACATCTGTATATCTTTCGAGATGAGCCAGTTAGGGTTGCTCAGCCCTGTTAGGACGTTTGATATCGAGTACCCCTAGGTACTGATACCGGAAGGACTCCGTGGTCCGTGTCCGTGATTCGGGAATGAGTGGTCGCACACAGTGGTTAGTTACCCCTATGTGACGAGCTTATATCCCAGGCGCCAGTCTGAGTAGTTTGTATACAGTTATCCCAGATATGGATACCCTGTCATTTGCATGCATCATATTTGTATGTTTATCCGTGCTTTCGTATTGAGCTTAGAGCTCATGTTCAGTATTTTCTGTATATTCGGACACCCTATTCGACGGGGCAGGTGTAGGTGCAGGATTGAGCACCAGGAGTCTGGAGTAGCCAGTGACCTTGAAGACAGCAGGATTAGCTGTAGGTTTTATTTAAATTCGATTGGGTTGTATAATCGAGTTTGTTTAGCCGGTTGTATTCCGCCGGTCTTTTTGTATTTAAGACTTCCGCAGCGATTTATTTAATGCATGCTTAATTATGCTCTTAACTCTGTTTAGATAGTGGATCCGGGATGGGTCACTACATTTATTGGTATCAGAGCAATGCATGCAAGGGACTTAGGAAATTGATATTAAGACTTCTTGATTATCCTTGTAGGATTGATTGAGGCCCAGCGAAAGAAGATTTGGTTCTTCATTGCCGAGGTTTGCGGCATTAAGTCTTTTATAAGGAATGCAACAGTGATGAGAACACCAGTAGTAGCATATCGATAGATAGACTGACTGCTGTGGACAGTTCATCATTCGATGCATTGGGATGTTGATCGAAGAATATATGGATTCCAGCCAAGGAAGACTGGAAGAGAAGATCGAGTATATCGCGTCAGATACCTCTGAGGGCTTGTTGGAACGAATGGTGTTTAATAATCCATGTGGTTCCAGTCCTCGAATATTCTTCACTCGTAGTTGGAGAGATTGTCAGATAGACCTTTACTAGGGAATGCTTCGAGTGCCTAAGGCATGGCAGGTTCCTAGCGTAAAGTCTGTAAACTCATGCAGAACATGGTTTTGCCGGTATGCTTGCATTGATGCTTTTGTTAGGCATACGGGAAACTTCATGTTCAAAAGCATGATCCGGATACAAGAAGAACGCTGATGGTAGATCGCGAGCAAAAGAATTCGACCGACATGCACTGACGCAGAGCATAACTGGTTAGCTATTACGTGCCATTTCTCCGGAGTTCTTCGCGGGAGGACATGTAGAGAGACTTGGACGGGAGTATGCTTGTATCGATGCGTGTGTCGATGGGAAGCTTCATGCTCAAGGAACGAAGACAAGATTTGATGATTTTAAAAACTGTATTGTAGTAGTTGTAAACAGTATTTCAGTTGTAATGAATCATCAGAATTTGGTTGTATCAGTTCAAGTTATTGGATGTACATTTGTTGTATTTTGAATACTGTATGTATTACATGGGATTGTAATAAAGGAAATTGTACATAACTTGAAGTAATGATACATGTTTTATTTATTCAGCAATTCGTGATTGATTGCAAGTAATTTTATAAAGTTTGGCTTGGAATTAGTTGATTGGTAATCAACTAGGTTAGCTCATGGATTTTGGGTAAGCCAGCGGTAACGAATTGAAGTGAGGTTAGTCTAGGTGTTTTCCTAGGATTGACCTATTTAGTCATTTGACTGGGTTAGTGCCATTGATGAGGTGATTCATCTGGGGGCATGGGATTATTGATCTTGTTTTGAAATTTTGAGTTTCGTTCTAGGTGATTTCCGTAGATCAATAGCTTGATTAACCTTCATAGGTTGAGACTTCGTGATGATGGGATTTCATCGGGATACCAAGTCGAGTATATATACCGAGAGTTGTGGACTATGACCATGACTAGACATGATGGAGCGCGACCCTATGCCAATGTTACTCTGGGAGTCTTTCGTACTTTGGAGAATGTCTGGAAGCCTTCGTGCTTTAGGATTGGCGGTGGGAAGGCTACTAGTCTAGAGTTGTGGTAACAGTCACAACGGGGTATGAATTTGGATTAGTTTCCTTGGTTAGGTATCAGTGGTTTAGATATCGTCTGACTGTCGTCAGAGATATTGGCTGGTTAAGTATCTGTGGTTTAGATATCGTCTGACTATCGTCAGAGATATTGCTTTGGATTTTGTCATAAGGACCAGTCTTGGAGGGATTTCCTTGACAAGTGCGTACTCTGAGCAGATAGTTTTAGACTATTGGTTACTGCTAGACTAGTGGATCTAGTCGGTGTTTGGATGCTCTGGTGATAGGGGCTAACTAGGAGTTTGGTTTGTGAACTTCCTATAACGTTTGACTCGGGGATTAGTATTTTTTTTCAGCATTGATGGTTTCCTTCAGTGATAGATTATATCCGATGCTAAGGATTGTACATGACGATTTGAGGCGTGAGGATAGCGTGATTTATGCCAGTGTACACTTGGTGGTGATTTCAAGTGGGACACCGCGGCAAGTAACCTCAGTCTCGATTTGTTGCAGTCTTAGCAAGAGATATAATTATCAGGAGTATGTTCAACGATAGTTGAAATCATTCGGACTTGTATTGCGGCTTGAGTTGAACAAGTCCTTATGATCATCTTGGATGAAGATAGACAGTGGATAGTATGTCTAGACTGGTGCAGGTTTAGCACTAGTGACTACTTGTAACTGTTGTCTGACTCTGTCAAAGATGAGTGATTGAATCAACTGTGATTCTTTTGATTTCAAGTATTTGGGATCTGCGGACGTGTGGCATTGAGATCATTGATAGTGATCGGCCATGGGATTTTTCATTGATCTGTGATTGTCTGATTAGAATTTGTATCATCAGGCATAGCAAGAGCTACAGTAGATCAACTTGATTGATCAGAATATTCCAATTGGTACTGATTGGGATATAGTGAATCAAGAAGTGCTGGAATAGTACTTAAGTATGGTATGCTATGATATAGCGATTCAAGTGCATTTAGGAAATTCTTTAGTCGCTAAGGAATCTCCAGGGATGCGGGAATCGAGACTTTTGGATTCTGCGGATCACGAAAGTGGTCATTAGTTTTCTTTTGCGATCGTAGTTGTTGGTAACATTGCTTTGGCTACCAGTGACGGGTTTTGATCTGAACATTGCTTGGTTTTAGCAATGATTTATTCAGTTTGCGGAAAAAGGATTCAGTGATTGTTCCAGGGTTGTCAGTGAACAAATTTTGGAGACTGTTAGTCGGAATGATCAGCTTGGGTGCTTCCAGCAGATTTCTCAAGAGTTGTTCTTGAGCGGTAATTCGACAAGTGCTTTTGGATTTCAATGAGCATTAGCATGATAGCATTAGTTGTTTCATGGGATGAGACAACAGCAGAGACTTGTGTTTTTGAGTCTGGCAGGATTATTGTCACTGATATCCCAGTGCGTTTTGATATGTTGTGTCATTGAAAGGATTTGATAACGTAATTGCCATCCGTATGGATAGATTCTGTGCGGGATCGCGGTAAATCAGTTTGGTTATCCCCGCTAGGGAGCCAAGGGATTTGGTTATCTGGAACAGGATTAACCGGAATCGTTTTCGTTGATACTATCTCTAGTTCTGATATGGAAGTAAACATCTGATTGAGACTACTGCTGAGGATGGTGTGGTCCATCTGGGAGTTTCAGCATGATGTTAGTGAATTTCGAGATGACGACCTCGAAGAATGCTTTTAGACAAGAAATTGTGTATGAGGATCTTATCACAATTGGGGTTAGTAATCTTTGTTTGCTAGTTGTTGTTCTTTGGGAACATTTGTTGGCCAATGGCAGGATGAGTACTGAAAGTACATACTATGACGCCAGGAATTGTCAGAATTTTGTTGTTATCCATGGCAGGATGACTAATGTAATCGAGTAGATGCTATCTACGATGGCGAGATTCGGATCAAGGTTTAACGCAATTATTCTAAGGATTTCAAATGGTTAGAGTCGCGTGCAGTGGTGCGATTGCTCTGCGAGCGGGTGGCCGGTAGCTGCCATTTCTATTCGCATGAGGTACTGTTTTGGAAAATATATTTTATCCTTCGTGATAAAAAGTAACTCGCACGAGTTCTTGGAAAAGGATATCTAGGATTTGACCGAGAGTTGAATCTAGGTCGATTGTGTATGGCTTTTTCGATAACATCAAGAGATGAGATGTTACCGATTGACCAGTGAGATACAATGTGTTGTATCTTGTTCTCTAGTTGGACTGCGATGGAGTTCGTACATATCTATAGATAACTGCTGATTAATTACTATCTTAGCAAGGGTGTCATCGCTAAGATTTGTAGGCAGTGTGACTGATTCAATGGGCAATTTGGACCGAAGGTGCCGTGTTGTTGAGATTATCGATGGATAACTGACGGTAGTCAATAGTGTTACACTATTTTATCAAGGATTGGGTCTGTCGAAGGTTATTCGACCCAATATTTGGAACCGGAACTATTGCTGAATTGGACAAGTGGTTTGTACTATATTCCGAGGTTTACCTTAGATTTCGAGGACGAAATCCTTTTAAGGTGGTGGGAATGTAGTGGCCCGTATCCAAAACTAATGATTAATGAGTAATGAGTAATTAAATCGTATAATCATGTCGGAATTAAGTGAAACATGATTAAGGAAATTCCAGAAGGGTTAACGGATTCCAGAAATGGATCCAGAACACTCGAAAATGGCTTAGAGGGTTTCATGACTCGAGTGGGATCGGAACCACCGATCCAGGATCGGAGCCTCCGATCTTGGTGAGTTCGGAACCACATCGGAAGCAGGGAGATCGGAATGTCCGATCAGGATCGGAGCTTCCGATGGCTGTCGGTGACAGGTGTGTGGTTGCATGTGGACCGAATTGACACGTAGCGAACGGAACTTCCGATCGGGGAACGGAGCTTCCGATCTAAACGAACGGAGCTTCCGATCGAGGAACGGAGCTTCCGATCGATGCTTATAAATATGAGGTCCGAGCTCCTCATTTCTTGCCAGTTCCGAGTTCCTCTCCTTCGCCTAGTAGCTCTATTTTAGGGCTTTGGGTACTCTTATTTTAGAGTTGGAGTAGGGAATATAATTAGTATAGTCAGACAGTGTTTGACATAGTAGCGGAGCAGTGCTCGAGTAGCGGAGCAGCGCTCGTGTAGCGGAGTAGTGCTCGAGGCTGTTAAGCTGCAGCAGGGGTGTGCCCCTAGTTGCGGGATAGTCGCCATCAGTGGGCTAACGACGGACGCAGGTATAGCTATGGTCTCCTTAAATTATTTAGGAGTATGCAATAGCTTAGTTAAGGCTTTTAGAGCTTATTGAATGTTGCATGGGTATTTGCATTGTAGACTTGATGATAGGCTTGGAACCTAGAGTGGGACTACTAGGACTGCCTTAGAAAGGTACGTAAGTACTGACTGAGATTGCCAGCAGATATGCATGCTTATATGTTGCATTTATGTGTTTGCATGTTATTATTGTTATGCGGCATGTGCATATCATCTTGTGCCTGTACATCTGTATATCTTTCGAGATGAGCCAGTTAGGGTTGCTCAGCCCTGTTAGGACGTTTGATATCGAGTACCCCTAGGTACTGATACCGGAAGGACTCCGTGGTCCGCGTCCGTGATTCGGCAATGAGTGGTCGCACACAGTGGTTAGCTACCCCGATGTGACGAGCTTATATCCCAGGCGCCAGTCTGAGTAGTTTGTATACAGTTATCCCAGATATGGATACCCTGTCATTTGCATGCATCATATTTGTATGTTTATCCGTGCTTTCGTATTGAGCTTAGAGCTCATGTTCAGTATTTTCTGTATATTCGGACACCCTATTCGACGGGGCAGGTGTAGGTGCAGGATTGAGCACCAGGAGTCTGGAGTAGCCAGTGACCTTGAAGACAGCAGGATTAGCTGTAGGTTTTATTTAAATTCGATTGGGTTGTATAATCGAGTTTGTTTAGCCGGTTGTATTCCGCCGGTCTTTTTGTATTTAAGACTTCCGCAGCGATTTATTTAATGCATGCTTAATTATGCTCTTAACTCTGTTTAGATAGTGGATCCGAGATGGGTCACTACAGAACCAAACCCTAACCCTAAACCTGACGCCCCCCTTTTCCCTTCTCGGCTGCGGCTGTGAGCAGCAGCCACTCCTTGGCTGCTGCAGGCCTGCTCCGGCCGCCCCTGGCCGGAGCGCCACCGCCCAGACGTAGCCCACGTCTGGGTGGTTCGAACCTACCCTAGCTCGGCCTCAACCCTTCACCCTAGCCCAAGGCCGAACCCTCCTTCCAGAAACCCTAACCTACGCACCCCACGGCTACTTCATTCACCAGCTCGCCCAAGCCTCCATCTAGCCCATGACCGACCGAGCCAAGCTAGCCTAAGGACCCCGACGAACCCCTTGACAGCCCTGACCAGCAGCCATGCACGCCCCTTAACCAAAAACATGAACATGATTCCCAAAACGTGAACAAGTGCATACCTTCAACCCTTCTCGATTTTTTTCTGAAAATTCTTGAAGAAAAATGATGCTCACGCACACACACATGTATAAACACTGATATAGTACGTTAAAATAAAAAGAATCATGCCTTGCACCGTAGTTTGAAGAGAAAGGAGTGCGTAAAACGATTCCGGGACGACGGGGCGATGAGAACCGACTTGGAAGCTTCAAAATCGAGCTATGGTGTTCTTCGTGGAGGCTGCTAGCCAAAGAAGATGATGAATATGGGGTGGGGTGGCGGCTGATGGAATTAACGTGGGGGTAGGGATAGGTTTTGGGTAGAATTTAGGGTTATAACTTAATTAAAAATAGGTTTTAGGATATTAAAATTTTAATAATGATTTTAATAATAAAATATATAACTTAAAAGCTCCAACTAATCTGATAACTAAATTAAAATCCCGAAATATTAAATTAAGGGAATTTTAAAAATACTAAAAAGTCATTATTTTGGCTTATTTTGAATAAAAACGGACTCCTAAAATTATATAAAATTAAATACTAAAAATTTTGAGGAAATAAAACTCAAAATAATATTTTTGGGCTCTAAAAAGACTCATAAAATAATTTGGATAGAAAGTTGTCATCTCGTCCGTCCACGGTTCCGTCAACGCGATAATATAATTCAAATAATAAAAATCATAAAAATCACTAATTATGGGTTAAATGCTTAAAAATCACTTAAATCATGCACAAATAATTCACATAATTATTTAACCCATAAATCAAAAATTTAAATAATTAAATTCCCTAATTATGCATGCGAATTTACGTATTTAAAATACCGGGTGTTACAAATCCTGCTGTCTTTACTGGTCACTGGCTACTCCAAGCTCCTGGTGCTCAATCCTGCACCTATACCTGCCCCGTCGGATGGGGTGTCCAGATATACAGAAAAGACTGAACGTGAGCTCTAAGCTCTAGTTTAAAAACTGGCGGTCAGATCAATCACGATTGATACCCGGTGCAGCGGAAGTTTTTAAAAATTTTGTTATGGAACAATTCCATAGTGTGGGTATCAACCGTTCAACGATTAAATTATTGTGTGTGTAAAATTTAAATAACAGTTATTAAATTTTACCTCCAATCTCGCAACGAGATTAATGGACACCAACAGATTTGATCTGCTCTTGTTGTCTCTCCCTGGAACCGATGAACTCCTTCAATCAGGTCCACGAATGAGGTTTTAAATCCCTCTGATAGATTGCACTAGAAAATCTATCAGAAGTTTTCTGCGAAGAGAATAAACGAATCTGATTCGCTATTCCTTACTGCGATTCAAAATCACAGACCGGAATTTTCTCGGGCAGAGGACAGGGAGGGGACGGCCGAAACTTTTGAGAGGCTAGGGTTCGATTTTTGCTTCTCAAAAATTATGAGCTGTTGTGTCTAATTTCTGTACTGAAATAACTTATTTATAATGCAGGCCACTAACACCTTAGGGCCCATTAATCATAAGCTGGGGCCTGACAAGCAAAGCCCGCTCGTTCAGAAATTAATATAAAATTCATCGTGACTCCGATTGATGAAACGATTTCACCAATGTGCACAGAAACTATTTCTGTACGTTTTAAAGTCAAAATAAATTTTCCTGAATCCGAATTCAGTGGTTTCCAAAAATGTCCATCCCTATGTCATTTTAGGAAATCCTACTCCCTTACTCTTATTTAAGAAGTCCAACTCCTTAGTTCATTAAATTTAACTCTTTAAATTTAACTATCTCAACGGGGATTAAAACTCCATTACACTGTGTGACCCTCAATGGTTCAGGGATACAGCTAGCCGTGGGCTCACAACTCCTTGTGACTCGGAACAACATTTTCCGACTTGCCCAACGAATCATGGTAAAGCGCCTAGCAACATCGCCCCATGATTCCCTAGGTATCACTGATAGTGCCTACAAGAACCAGTAGATTTTGGTTAGCGTACAGTACGGTCCCTTCATCCATATATCCCGATCGAATCAACAACCATTGGTATATCGAGAGTCGCTCAAGATTCGATAACTATGCAATACATCTTGAAGATCAAATTAGTGACATCGCATGTGCTACTAAGAAACCATTTCTTAAATCACATCAAGTACTCTGGCCAGAGATTTGTCACACTAATATCTCCTCAGATCGCATAGGATATCCACACTCGCAAGTATGTGGTGAATCCTTGACAACAATGCATTGACTCCTATATGTGTCGTAACTGTACCCAATCTCGACACCTGATGACCCCCATAGAGTCGGTAAACGAGTCAAAGCACAGCACTAGCATATAGAGTCTCCATGATGTTTCAAGTCGTAAGGACTAATGGTGTACAACCAAAACCGCGGACTTTATCCACTCGATAAGTGATAACCACTTGGAAAGTCCGGATAGGGTAGTTCGATTATTCATCCTATGAATATCCATTTGCATGCTTCGAACATCTTCATGTTCCCTACCAATGAAACGTGGTACTCCGCATCGCAAATGCTAGTCTCAAACTCGAGCGATCCTTATCCTTATTATCGGACGGCTCAATCGACTAGGAACGGTTTTTAGAATATACAGTGACTATAAGATGTATTTCATGATAGACATCTCCATGTTCTACCACATCTTACATACACTATAGTATATTCAAGGTCTTTATCAAAACAACAATAGTATATCACAATATAACAATATGAAGTAATATAAAGTCATTGCCATAAAAGTGTAAATAATATTAAACAAAAGATTGTTTATACAAAGAGTCATCAAAGCCCATAGCCACACAGTTGGCTCACTGGGCACCTACTCTTACAATAGCTGCAAATCTCTATACATCTTCGTACTTCCGGGGTGAATGGAGTACGGAGATGTGTGAGCCTCTGCTAAAATCTTAGCTCTCAACTGATCGACGTTCAGTACCCACATCATACCACGATACTGAACAATGCCATCCACCACTGTATACAAGAGATTACCCCTAGCCTCATCTCTCTGTCTCCATTGCTGCAACTCCTCATCAGTAGACTGTCCATCCCTGATCCGATCTCGCAGAACTGGCTGCACCGTCAATACTGACAAGCTCGGTGCATGACCACACGGATAACACTCCAAGTCAAATCTCTGAATCTCGCTCTATAGTGGTAACTGTACGGTCAAACATGATACCACTGAAGACTTCCGACTCAAAGCATCTGCTACTACATTAGCTTTACCCGGATGGTAGCTAATATCACAGTCATAATCCTTCACCAACTCCAACCATCTCCGTTGCCTCATGTTCAACTCCTTCTGGGTGAAGAAGTACTTGAGGCTCTTGTGATCAGTGAAAATCTTGCACTTCTCTCCATACAGATAGTGCCTCCAGATTTTCAAAGCGAAAACCACTGCTGCTAACTCCAAGTCATGCGTCGGGTAATTCTGCTCATGCACCTTCAGCTGCCTCGACGCATACGCAATAACCTTGCCATACTGCATAAGTACTGCGCCTAAACCCAGCTTAGACGTGTCGGTGTACACCACTAACTCCTCATGTGGTACTGTCACTGCTAACACCGGTGCAGTAGTGAGTGCTTCCTTCAGCTGATCGAAGCTCCTCTGACAGTCTGAACTCCAGATAAACTTCGCATTCTTCTTGGTTAAGGAAGTCAAGGGTACTGCAATAGAGGAAAAACCCTTGATGAACTTCCTATAATATCCTGCCAAACCCAAGAAACTACGAATCCCCGAAGCATTCTTCGGAATACCCCAATTCTGCACTGCCTCAACTTTCAACTGATCAACTGCAATCCCATCTCTCGAAATAATGTGGCCAAGAAATGCCACCTGCTCGAGCCAAAACTCACACTTGCTGAACTTGGCATACAACCGATTCTCCCTCAAGGTCTGCAAGGCTGTCTGTAGATGCTGTCTATGCTCCTCAATGCCCCTAGAGTAGATCAAGATATCATCAATGAAGACTATGATAAACTGATCTAGATACGGCTGAAAAACTCGGTTCATGAGATCCATGAAAACCGATGGAGCATTGGTCATCCCAAATGGCATCACTAGGAACTCGTAATGCCATACCGTGTCCGGAAAGCAGTCTTGGACACATCTGCCTCTCTAACCCTCAGCTGATGATAACCAGATCGCAGGTCGATCTTGGAGAACACTGAATCTCCCTGCAACTGATCAAATAAATCCTCTATCCTCGGCAGTGGATACTTGTTCTTCACTGTGACCCTGTTGAGCTCTCGGTAATCGATGCACAATCTCATACTGCCATCCTTCTTCTTCACAAATAACACCGGAGCTCCCCATGGAGAAAAGCTAGGACGAACAAAGCCTTTCTCTAATAGCTCCTGAATCTGCTCCTTCAACTCTTTCATCTCGGTAGGAGCAAGTCTGTATGGTGCCTTAGAGATAGGCACGGTGTCTGGCACCAAGTCGATGCTGAACTCCACATCTCTCACTGGTGGAATTCCTGCAACATCCTCCAGAAAGACATCCGGAAAGTCACAAACCACCTCTATCTCTGATAATGATCTGCTAGATGGTTCTGAGGTCATGACAATACTCGCTCGAAACCCCTGGCAACCCCGTCTCAACAACTTCCTCGCCTGAATTAGAGATATCACCCGAGGAAAATCACTGCTCTGAGATGCATGGAAAGTAAACGGGTCGCCCCCTGACGGTTTCACTGACACTGACCTCCAACGAAAATCAATCGAAGCTCCATTGACTGTCAACCAGTCCATACCCAAAATCAAATCAAAACCACTCAATGGCAAAACCACCACATCTGCTCGAATGGAGTGTCCCTAAAGCTCCAACTCCAGTCATCGAATAACCTTCGAGGTAGAAATAATCTGCCCTGACGGCATAGTAACATCATACCCACTGTCAATAATCGCAGGTGTGATGCCTATCCGCCTGATAAACTCCAGGGAGATAAACGAATGTGTAGCCCCTGAATCTAGCAACGCAAACGTGGAGTTGCCTCCAACTAGAATTCTCCCTGCACGCAGAAAATTCCCAACAATTTCATACCACTACTAAACTTTTCCCCAAAAAGTCACTACTAATCCTTAATTCTAATCACAAGTAAAACATGCTTCTTATTCTAACATGCAGATAGATAACCCAAAGAACAACAATTCCATAAAGAAAACAAAATTCTTAACCAAAGGAAAATTATAAAATACTAGGGATAAGATATACCGATGATCAAGGAGGTGTCTGGGTCTGCCTCCTCTGCCTGCATGACGAACACTCTACCAGCAGTGTTCTTCTTCCTTGGGCAGTTAGATATCTGATGCCCAGGCTCTCTGCAGTGGTAACAAACTCCTGCTCCCAATAGACACGGTCCCAAATGCATCTTCTGACACTTCGGGCAAGTAGGAAAACCTATAGCATTAGGGGCCCCGCCCCTCTGCTGTTGTGGCCCCTTCTGCTGCGGCCTCTGCTGCGGATTCGGGCCCTTAGCCGGCCCAGTAAACTTCTTTTTCGCAGGAGGCTGCGAATATGGTCGCTGATACCCCGACTGAAACTGTCTCTTCCCCTGCTGCTCTCGCTGCATCTCTCTCCTACCCTCCTCTGACCTCAGTGCTCTACTAACTGCCGCCTCGTATGTAGCGACGTCCATCATACGTACGTCGTGCTTAATATCCGCTCTCAGTCCCTCCACAAACTGTCTCATCTTCTCCGGTGGACTGTCTGCAATCAGAGGCACAAAATGACAGCCCCTCTCGAACTAGCTCACGTACTCCACCACTGACCTGTCCCCCTGCCGGAGACTCATAAACTCCCGGATCATGCGACTCCTCACATCCTCCGTGAAATACTTGGCGTAGAAGACATGCCTGAACTCCGCCCAAGACAGTGTAGGGAGGTGTACTCCCCTGGCAGCACCCTCCCACCAAAGAGCTGCGTCTCCCCTCAACATATACGTCGCACAGTTCACCCTGTCCGCATCTGTGATCCCCATATAAGCAAAGATGGACTCCAAAGAACGAATCCACCCCTCAGCCACCAATGGATTGGTGGTACCAAGGAACTCCTTCGGCCCCTCCTTCTGGAACCGCTCAGCTACGTCCTCCTCATGGGACATTCTGGGACGTGAAGCCTGCTGCTCTAACAGAGCCGTAACTCCTGCCATAAAGGTAGCATTGGCCTGCTCCAATGCTGCAAGTGGGTTCTGCGGAGGTGGAGGTGTAGGTGTAGGTGGAGATCCCCCACGTCTGTTCATCGGTCTGGGAGGCATTCTGCACCACCACATATTTCTTTACGTAAATCGCCATGCATAACTAAGTGGTTTAAAAATTAATGCTAACTTAAATTCTTAAAAATAAATCATGCTATAAACACTTAAAACTTACAGACCGGTAGCGTGGATTTTTGAGCTCGCATAGCAGTAATGACCCCTCCAAGGACCGTGCTCTGATACCAACTGAAACGACCCTAACTCTATAATTAATAAATAAATACGCGGAAAATTTTTTTTTTTCATACTTACTAAATAAAATATGTACATATATGCCCATACATATATGCACAGAATAAAAAGATTTAAAAATAAATAAATAAATAAATAACTCAAATAAAAATGCATTCTTTAATAAAATAAATATCTGAGTCAAATATTGAATTAAAATACTGCATAAATAAAATAATTAAAGTTTGCATGCACTGAAAATATTTAAATAAAATATTCCAAACCACAACCACTGAAATTAATTAAAATGTATAACATGCTGAAGTATTCAAAACATGCAATGTGACTATCACGGTCACGGGGATCACTGCCAGTCTGCTCATACGTCCTCGCCTCCGGTGGGTACTACATCCTCTACGTACTCACCTGCACCATACCAGTGTAGTGAGCCTAGAAGCCCAACATGCTAACATAACAAGGATTTAAAATAATTTAAATCGCTTTAATACTAATACATAACATATACATGAATGAGCATGCTTAAAATAACATCATGACATAACATAACTTAAATTAACTTAACTATCATAATTATACATAATACATAAACATTGTTGAGCAAATTATTTTCTAACATCGCATGGTTGTATCCATAGTGTAACCTTAAATCATACATCAAATACTGATCAGCGTGGAAACCAACGTAAGTGGCGGTGACGAATCACCTCTTAAATTGGCAGTAAACTGCCCTTCAATAGTTCACATATGGGGACGAATCCCCCTCAAATTGTCACACTACTTCAACTTCCAACATAAAATATTTTCTTTTGCTCAACCTTAAACATTAAATCATGCATAAAAATTATTTCATGAATGCATGTACTTAAATAAAATGTGTGTCCTTCATATATATTTAATTTAATTTCATACTATCATATAAATATAAAAATAACGTCCATGCATAAAAATAATTAAATATATATTCAGGACACATGCAATTTTTCATGGGTTGTACTGGACTGCTGGCCCTAACACTCAAGCCCATTTACTTAAATCTGGCCCATTAACACTAAGACTGGCCCAATAACATACTTAAGCCCAATAAAAATTATTCTAAGCCCAATTAAATAATTAAAGCCCATTAAAACATTTCTGGCCCAATAACAACCTATTTTGGCCCAATGGGCCCTAAAGCCCAAAGATTGGCCCAATAACTTCCATGGGACCCCAAGGCCCATAAAAATTAGTGGACTCACTTAATTAATTTAATTAAGCCCAAAAATAATAATATTTAACCCAAATAATTAAATGGAACCCAAATCATTTTATTTCAAATTAATTGGCACAAAAACCAATTAAATCATAAAATACTTTAAAATTAAAAAGACTCGAGCCCGGCTCACCCAACCCGGACCCGGACCAAGTTAACCCGACCCACCTCACTACTGACCCGACCCAAGCCATAGACCCGACCCGGAACCAAACCCTAACCCTAAACCCGACGCCCCCCTTTTCCCTTCTCGGCTGCGGCCGTGAGCAGCAGCCACTCCTTGGCTGGTGCCGGCCTGCTCCGGCCGCCCCCGGCCGGAGCGCTGCCACCCAGACGTAGCCCACGTCTGGGCGGTTTGAACCTACCCAAGCTCGGCCTCAACCCTTCACCCTAGCCCAAGGCCGAACCCTCTTTCCAGAAACCCTAACCTGCGCACCCCACGGCTACTTCATGCACCAGCTCGCCCAAGCCTCCATCTAGCCCATGACCGACTGAGCCAAGCTAGCCTAAGGACCCCGACAAACCCCTTGACAGCCCTGACCAGCAGCCATGAATGCCCCTTAACCAAAAACATGAACATGATTCCCAAAACCTGAACAAGTGCATACCTTCAACCCTTCTCGATTTTTTTCTAAAAATTCTTGAAGAAAAATGATGCTCACGCACACACACATGTATAAACACTGATATAGTACGTTAAAATAAAAAAGAATCAAGCCTTGCACCGTAGTTTGAAGAGAAAGGAGTGCGTAGAACGATTCTGGGACGACGGGGCGATGACAACCGACTTGGAAGCTTCAAAATCGAGCTATGGTGTTCTTCGTGGAGGCTGCTAGCCAAAGAAGATGATGAATATGGGGTGGGGTGGCGGCTGATGGAATTAACGTGGGGGTAGGAATAGGTTTTGGGTAGAATTTAGGGTTATAACTTAATTAAAAATAGGTTTTAGGATATTAAAATTTTAATAATGATTTTAATAATAAAATATATAACTTAAAAGCTCCAACTAATCTCATAACTAAATTAAAATCCCGAAATATTAAATTAAGGGAATTTTAAAAATACTAAAAAGTCATTATTTTGGCTTATTTTGAATAAAAATGGACTCCTAAAATTATATAAAATTAAATACTAAAAATTTTGAGGAAATAAAACTCAAAATAATATTTTTGGGCTCTAAAAAGACTCATAAAATAATTTGGATAGAAAGTTGTCATCTCGTCCGTCCACGGTTCCGTCAACGCGATAAAATAATTCAAATACTAAAAATCATAAAAATCACTAATTATGGGTTAAATGCTTAAAAATCACTTAAATCATGCACAAATAATTCACATAATTATTTAACCCATAAATCAAAAATTTAAATAATTAAATTCCCTAATTATGCATGCGAATTTACGTATTTAAAATACCGGGTGTTACAAATCCTGCTGTCTTTACTGGTCACTGGCTACTCCAAGCTCCTGGTGCTCAATCCTGCACCTATACCTGCCCCGTCGGATGGGGTGTCCAGATATACAGAAAAGACTGAACGTGAGCTCTAAGCTCTATACGAAAGCACTGGGTAAAACATACAAATATGATGCATGCAAATGATAGGGTATCCATATCTGGGATAACTGTATATAACTGTTCATTAATGGCGCCTAGGATATGAGTGGTACAACCCGGGGAGCAAACCCTGCGTACACTACTCATTCCTACAGGACGTGGACTGTGTCCCCCGATGCTAATCACCCCTGACCCGTCAGTCACTGAGCACTAGACATCAACCGTCCAGTCAGGGCTGAGCGGGCCTACATGGCTCATCTTACAAGATGGACAGGCACAATATGATATGCACATGCTGCATAATAATATGACACATAAATGCAACATATAAGCATGCAAACCCGCTGGCTATCTCAGTCTGTACTTTACGTACCTTTCTGCAGGCAGTTTCTAGCAGTCTCACTCTAGGTTCCAAGCCTACATCAGCTCTATAATGCAAATATCCATGCATCATTCAGTAAGCTCTAAAAGCCTTAACTAAGCTATTGCATACTCCTAAATAATTTAAGGAGACCATAGCTATACCTGCGTCCGTCGTCAGCCCGCTGATGGCGACTATCTTGCAACTAGGGGTACAACCCTGCTGCAGCTCCACAGCCTCGAGCACTACTCCGCTACCAAGCACTGCTCCGCTACTATGTCAGACACTATCTGACTATACTAAAATATGTTCCTTACTCCAACTCTAAAATAAGAGAAACCAAAGCCCTAAAATAGAGCCACGAGGGCGAAGGAGAGGAATTCGGAATTGGCAAGAAATGAGGAGCTCGGACCCTATATTTATAGACGTCGATCGGAAGCTCCGTTCCTCGATCGGAAGCTCCGTTCCTCAATCGGAAGCTCCGAACGTGCAGATCGGAAGCTCCGTTCCTCCGATCGGAAGCTCCGATGCCACGTGTCAATCTCAACCACATGCAACCACACACCTGTCACCGACAGTCGATCGGAAGCTCCGATCGCTGATCGGAAGATCAGATCTCCTTGCTTCCGATGTGGTTCCGATTTGGTTCCGATGTCACCAAGATCGGAAGCTCCGATCCTGGATCGGTGGTTCCGATCCCACTCGAGTCTTGGGGTCCTTCTAAGCCATTTTCGAGTGTCCTGGATCCATTTCTGAACTCCGTTAACCCTTCTGGAATTTCCTTAATCATGTTTTACATAATCTAAACATGATTACACAATTAATATACTCATTAATCGCTAATTCTGGATACGGGTTACTACATTCTCCCCCCCTTTAAAAGATTTCATCCTCGAAATCTAGGGTAAAACCTCGAGAACGTACAAGAAACCCTTGCTCGAGTGTCTGGTCGAAATATCCTCCAACATACTCAGACTCCCATCGAATTCTCTTCAAGCTTCATTAATGCTGAACCGCATTGACATTTTCCCAGCTGAAAATTTCTGCGCTACTGGTCGACAGTCGAACTTCCTTAACGCTAGTGTATCGTAACACTGATACACCTTTCACTCGGACCACGATCTTCCTGACCACGAAGGATACAATACCCGCTTGATCAATATCATCTTCCCAAAGTAATTTTATACTGACGAAGACCAAGTCATAACCTGACTGGTTTTACTGCATTCATCGAATCAGTAATCAAAACTAACCATCTAATGGTTCCAAAAGTTCTCGGTGCTCAACACCTCTAGTTAGGAAGCACTAATCCCAACATTGTGCTGACACATTCTAACATGAATCTCGCTTTAAGATAATCCAGTTGACTCAAGTCTATACTTCAACGTAACCGCTCACAATGTTCCCTAGACTGGTTACCCTCCCCACTCTCCCTGAAGCACAACCGGCTTCCCAAGGAATACTGGGAACTTAAACCATCATGTCTAGTACATTTTGTTGTCCACGTTTCTTAGCATAACCTCAACACTGTGCCTTGATGATAACTATCATCACTTGCAATTTATGATGCTACGTCATCTCCTAGCCATTGGCCTACAAAATCACACATACTTGCAATAGAAGTCATTACGCCTCTGATGATCTACGTCATCTCGATCATAGGTTATTCACCTCATGAATTTCAATCGCTAGACATCCTCTGGTTAGTTATACATATTCGCAACCACTGTACACACATTAAGACTAAGGCAAGCCCCCACCAATATGCTCGACTGGGACATTCCACAGTGCACAGACATATGGAAACGCTTCCTATTCCGTCTCGAAACTCGACAGTCATTGCACCTGGTATAACTCAACTCAGAGTCTCTGATAATACCATCAGCTCATACCAACCTCCCAAGGTTGAACATACTGATCCTGGAACTAAATCCCAATGGAATCTCAATAGTCAAATCGCTCCCTTGCTGAACGCATCATCCTTAGCACTGAAAAGACAAAGATTCCTGATGAACACGTCATCCCTGGAATATCGCAATTCGCTTTTTACCAAATTACTTGTCACCTAACACACATCCGACTATCGTCCATTGCTAAAGCGCAATATCCTTGACAAATAGTCCGCACGGATGTGACTCACGGCTTGAAAAGAACAAACCTGATCCCTCCCGATCTTGCGAATTCTTCAATTCCCACAACAATCTTGTTGGCTACTAAGTTGAAATTCTACTATCTCTGTCATTTCAGAGACATCGTTCATCACACGCTAGAAGACTAATGACACATCCTGCTAGATCTCGAGAAATAGATCCCAGCTAATGTCACAAAGATCAGACAACTGATGTTTCCTTGCTAATGTCCATTAGCATTTCCAACTACTCGTCGGGTCCAACCACAACGGTACACATAGATGCCCTCACTTAACCGAAATGTCCGGTCAACAATCTTCACTATTGTTGTTCAATGGAAAACTCTCACATGAAACAGCAACATGATCCTTTCCTGACCTATTACTATCACTAAGCAATTGATTAGATCAATATCAGCTTCCTTCTTAACAAGAATGCACTATACTGGAAACTACCAACTCCTTTGCTTGTCTCCACTGTCAAGTTATCACCTAACTTGATCATACAAGTCCACTAGCAATCGTTCCCGATTACAGCAATCCCAAAAGATTCATCTCTGACGATCATTGAGACCAAATTACTCAAATCTTCGATTTCTCTGAGATGGTATTCAGTACTCTTCCCATAAGCATTACTTGACAAAATACTATCCCAAGTATTTATTAATTGCTACATCCTGATCAACCCTGATTGGCTCAACCAATCGAACTCGTCGATCTACTTAAGCTCGCACACATCTGGTCAGACGACCACTGATCATTCAACTTGCATAGCTCAGTCAATAACTATGACTCAGCTGCCACAAAGAACCATTTCCAAACGGTGTCAGATCACAGTACATAAGTAGTTTACTTGGCACAAGTTCTGCGCCTTTTCAGCACTACTAACCGCTGCTTCGTATTCTGAACTTAATCATCCTAACTCTGACAGAGTTACCCAATAACCACTAATAGTCACTAATACAGATCCCGTGCCACCTTAGCACTACTAATCGTTGTCTTGTTTACCCAAGGCAAACATAAATTAAGTCCGTTCCATCCCATAGAAGATCCTACGCTCAATCTCTTAAAATATCAGACAGTACTTAGCGCAACCACTGGACTCACTGTCCTTACCTTGTTCATTCAGAATGAACACCACGGCTCGTCAAGTCCAAGAAGAATAACTAAAGAATCCCAATGATTTCGACAATCTTCGAACACTCTCCTGATCATATCCCTTGTTAAGATTGTGCAACAGTTCAAGACTAAGGTAGCTTACCTCAATAACCTACCTGGACAACCACCAAGGTTTCACGGTCATAGGCCATACTTCCCTCACATCTTAAATAGTCATGTACAATCCTCCACGTCTGATATAATCCAATACTGATGAAGCAAATCATCAAGGATAAATCCTCGTATTCGAGTTGAAGTCTTAAAACAGCGTCCCATCCAATATCTCGGATAATTCTTATCATAAGGAAATTCTAACCACAACTCTGATGACAACCCCTAGTCATTGCTGGTAGAAATCCATTCACCTACTAGATCCACGCATCTAGCAGTAACCCAAAGGTTAAAACTTATCTGCCCAGAGTACACACTTGTCAAGAAAATCCCTCCATGACTGGTTCCTATAGCAGAATACTCAAACTATATCTCTGGCACACCAGATGATATCGAACCATTGATATCAAACCTGATATCTAATCCAAGGTCATACCTCATCGTGACTGTAACCAAATCCCTAGACCAAGTAGCCTTCCCACCGCTAATCCTGAAGCAAAAAGGCTCCTAGGTAACCTCTGAAGTACAAAGACTCCCAGAGTAATACTGGCATAGGGTCGCGCCCCATCACGTCTAGTCATGGTCATAGTCCACAACTCTCGGCATATACTGGACCTGGTATCCTGATGAAAACCCATCATCACAAGCCTCAACCTAACAAAGGTCAAACAGCCTACTATTCTAAGGAAATAACTTAGAACAAAGCCCAAATGTTCTAAACCGAACAATACCCTTATGCCCCTAGATGAGTCCACTCATCACTGGCACTAACATAGTCCACTGACTAACCAGGTTAATCCTAGGAAAACGCCTAGACTAACCACAAGTCAAACCATCACAATCGACCCACTCAAATCCCATGAGCTATAGCAGTTGAACACTAGTCAACTAAAACAATGCCAACCCTAGCAAAATCACTTGCAATCATCCACGAATTGCTGGATAAATAAAACATGTATCATTGCTTCCATTTATGTACAATTTCTCAATTACAATCCCATGTAATACATACCGTATTCAAAATACAATGAAATGTACAATCGAACTTGAAATGATACAACCATAGTATGATGATTCATTACAACTGAAATACAGTTTACAACTACAACGATACAGTATTTAAATCATCGTACTAGTCTTCGTTTCTTGAGCATGAAGCTTCTAATCGACACATGCATCGATAAAAGCATACTCCCGACCAAGTCTCTCTACATGTCCTCCTACGAAGAACTCTGGAGAAATGGCTCATGATAGCTAACCAGCTATGCTCTGCGTCAGTGCATGTCAGTCGACCTCTTCTGCTCACGTTCTACCGTCAGATTTTTTCTTGTAACCAAATCATGCTTTTGAACATGAAGTTTCCCGTGTGCCTACCAAAAGCATCGATATCAGCATACCGGCAAAACCATGTTCTGCATGAGGTTAAAGACCTCACGCTCGAAACCTGTCATGCTTTAGGCACTCGAGGCATTCTCTGGTGAAGGTCTATCTGACAATCTCTCCAACTATGACTTGAGAATCTTCAGAGTAGTGCCATCATGGTATGGACGATACAGATGCAAGCATCAAGTGCGTCCTATCCAATGCTCTGCCACTGCCTCTGGCATCCGGTACTCGATCCAAATCTAGAATCCACATTAGTAGAAGTCTTGAAAATTCGAACACGGTTCATCACTCCTGTCCGCACTTGCTGGAATCCCATAAGCCAAATCTTCAGAAATTCTGCCGATGATGATAGTCTCTGGGCAAACTAATTGCCGCATCATCACTTCTTCCAAGGTCTCATCCATCCTATAAGGATAACCCAAAGTCTCATTACTATATCCCAAGTCTCTTGCATGCATATGCTCTGATACCAATAAATGTAGCGACCCTACCCGGATCCGCTACCTAATAAGAGTTAAGAGCATAATTAAACATGCATTAAATAAATCACTGCGGAAGACTTAAATAAAAACAGACCGGCAGAATACAACCGGTTAAATAAATTTGATTATACAACCCAATCGAATTAATAAACCCTAAAGGCAAAACCTACAGCTAATCCTGATGTCTTCACTGGTCACTGGCTACTCCAAGCTCCTGGTGCTCAATCCTGCACCTATACCTGCCCCGTCGAATGGGGTGTCCAGATATATAGAAAAGACTGAACGTGAGCTCTAAGCTCAATACGAAAGCACTGGGTAAAACATACAAATATGATGCATGCAAATGATAGGGTATCCATATCTGGGATAACTGTATATAACTGCTCAGTAATGGCGCCTAGGATATGAGTGGTACAACCCGGGGAGCAAACCCTGCGTACACTGCTCATTCCTACAGGACGTGGACTGTGTCCCCCGATGCTAATCACCCATGACCCGTCAGTCACTGAGCACTATGTTAGAGTAGGTGCCCGTCGAGCCAATTTGTTGGCCGATGGTCCTTGAGAAAACTCTTGTATGACAATCTTTATTTTAATAATATTTGACATTATTTAATTTGGCACATCTTTATCTTTATACCCATGCAAGCTGCATAGATAAAGCCCTTGAATATACAAATAGTAGAAAGAATATGAGATGGTCATGTGATGACTATCATGAAACTCATATTTGGAATACTGTATATTCTAAACTGTTCCTAGTCGATTCGGCCGCCATAAAGAAGGATAAAGGCTGCTCGAGCTTGAGACTAGTATTTGCGATGTGAGTACCATGTTTCATTGGTAGGGGACATGGAGATGTCCAAGCATGCAAATAGGTGCTCCTTGTAGAGTGCACTGAACAACCCTCCCTAAAGGATTTTCCAAGTGGTTCTCACTTATCGAGTGGAGAAGTCCTAGTTTATGGTTGTACACCATTAGTCCTATAACCCGGGACAACATGGAGACTCTATATGCTAGTGCTTCACTTTGACTTGTTTACCGACTCATCTGGGGTCATCAGGTGGCAATGTTGGGTGTTGTGACGAAACATATAGGAGTCAATGCATTGTAGTCGGGGATTCACCGCTTACCTACGGGTATGGATATCCTATGTTATATCATGCATACGTAGCTTGAAATCTCTGATCAGAGTAAGTGGTAATTAAGAAAGGAGTTTCTTGAATTACACTTTCGATGCAACTACGGCATGACACATAGTTATCGATTCAATGACAACTCTCGATAAACCAATGGTTGTCGAATCGGTCGGGATATATGAGTTGAAGGGACCGTACTGTACGCTAACCATAATTGATTGGTTCTTGCAGGCACTATCATTTGATACCTAGGGAGTCATGTAAGCAATGCTGCTAGATGTTTACATGACTGGTTGGGTACTATCAGACTTGAGTTTTCTGACGTTCTTATTATCAATGTGTTGATTAATAAGAATGGAGCTATCTAGGGTATGCTCATATAAGGGACTTGTTGATCCTGAATCACATGGAGATGTGAACCCACTGCTAGTTGTATCAGTGAACCATTGAGGGTCACACAAGTACTAGCTTTCTAGATCCCGTTGAGATTAAAATTAGTTCATTGTGTTGAATAACTTATAAAGGAGTTTATAAGTAAAATAAATTAGAAGTTTGACTTCTAAATTGGAGAATGAATGGAATAAGTAACTTTTAATTTGTGAATGTGTTCCAAGATTAAAAGTTGACTTAAAATAATTAGTTTATGAAAATGGTGATTTTCTAAACTATTATTTTGAACTTAGTTAATTAATTCAAGTGTTGAATTAATTTAACACTAGTAGACATTTTAATGTACAAATAATTAAATTAATTCAAGTGTTGAATTAATTAAATACTATTGAGTCTAGTAGAGCTCAAATTAATATAGTGTTGTATAATTATTGATACTAGTGGACTTGAATGGGTTCAAGTTAAATTTAATTAATTGATTAAACTTAAATGGGTTTAAGTTTAATAATTAATTAAAAATAAGTTCAAATTACATTTAAATATATATATTTATATATGTATATATATATATATATATGCGTGTATATATATATATATATGATATATATATGTGTGTGTATGGAATTTGAAGGGTTGTAAGATGGTTTGCAATTTTCCATGCATGCCTTGCAATTTTCCATGCATGTTTAATTGTACCCATTAAATCCTTAACCATTAATATATTATTATGAATAATATATACATATAACACACAATATTCCATTCCAATTCAACCATAGTGGCCGAACACTCCTTGGCAATTTTCTCCAAATTTTTCTTTCATTTTGAGGAAGAATTAAAATGATATCTCAATGAAAAATCCTCTAAATATTCTAGTGCATATTTAGAGTGATTTAGATCGTCTAGTTGTGGACCTTATTCGGAGGCTCGAAGAGTTGAATCCATTTTGAGCAAGGAGTGCTCTTGGAAGCTTGTAGATTGAGTCTACCATTTTTTCAAGAGCCTAGTTGTTTATCAACTTGGTTGGAGCCATAAATCAATCTTTGAGATTGATAGGTAAAATTCTAAACACCCTATGGTTGTTTGAGTTTTTTGAATACTACACAAGTGCTCGGATTTCTTTTATTAAAAATTTTATATTTCCGCTGCGTTTCCGGGCACGAGTTAACCGATCCCCTTCACACTAGACATCAACCGTCCAGTCAGGGCTGAGCGGCCCTACATAGCTCATCTCACAAGATGGACAGGCACAATATGATATGCACATGCTGCATAATAATATGACACATAAATACAACATATAGGCATGCAAACCCGCTGGCTATCTCAGTCTGTACTTTACGTACCTTACTACAGGCAGTTCCTAGCAGTCCCACTCTAGGTTCCAAGCCTACATCAGCTCTACAATGCAAATATCCATACATCATTCATTAAGCTCTAAAAGCCTTAACTAAGCTATTGCATACTCCTAAATAATTTAAGGAGACCATAGCTATACCTGCGTCCGTTGTCAGCCCGCTGATGGCGACTATCTCGCAACTAGGGTACACCCCTGCTGCAGCTCCACAGCCTCGAGCACTGCTTCGCTACACGAGCACTGCTCCGCTACTATGTCAGACACTGTTTGACTATATTAAAATATGTTCCTTACTCCAACTCTAAAATAAGAGTACCCAGAGCCCTAAAATAGAGCCACGAGGGCGAAGGAGAGGAATTCGGAATTGGCAAGAAATGAGGAGCTTGGACCCTATATTTATAGACGTCGATCGGAAGCTCCGTTCCTCGATCGGAAGCTCCGAACGTGCAGATCGGAAGCTCCGTTCCTCCGATCAGAAGCTCCGATGCCATGTGTCAATCTCAACCACATGCAACCACACACCTGTCACCGACAATCGATCGGAAGCTCCGATCGCTGATCGGAAGATCAGATCTCCTTGCTTCCAATGTGGTTTCGATTTGGTTCCGATGTCATCAAGATCGGAAGCTCCGATCCTGGATCGGTGGTTCCGATCCCACTCGAGTCTTGGGGTCCTTCTAAGCCATTTTTGAGTGTCCTGGATCCATTTCTGAACTCCGTTAACCCTTCTAGAATTTCCTTAATCATGTTTTACTAAATCTAAACATGATTACACAATTAATATACTCATTAATCGCTAATTCTGGATACGGGTTACTACATTCTCCCCCCCTTAAAAGATTTCATCCTCGAAATCTAGGGTAAAACCTCGAGAACATACAAGAAACCCTTGCTCGAGTGTCTGGTCGAAATATCCTCCAACATACTCAGACTCCCATCAAATTCTCTGCAAGCTTCATTCATGCTGAACCGCATTAACATTTTCCCAGCTGAAAATTTCTGCGCTACTGGTCGACAGTCGAACTTCCTTAACGCTAGCGTATCGTAACACTGATACACCTTTCACTCGGACCACGATCTTCCTGACCACGAAGGATACAATACCCGCTTGATCAATATCATCGTCCCAAAGTAATTTTATACTGACGAAGACCAAGTCATAACCTGACTGGTTTTACTGCATTCGTCGAATCAGTAATCAAAACTAACCATCTAATGGTTCCAAAAGTTCTAGGTGCTCAACACCTCTAGTTAGGAAGCACTAATCCCAACATTGTGCTGACACATTCTAACATGAATCTCGCTTTAAGATAATCCAGTTGACTCAAGTCTATACTTCAACGTAACCGCTCACAATGTTCCCTAGACTGGTTACCCTCCCCACTCTCCCTGAAGCACAATCGGCTTCCCAAGGAATACTGGGAACTTAAACCATCATGTCTAGTACATTTTGTCGTCCATGTTTCTTAGCATAACCTCAACACTGTGCCTTGATGATAACTATCATCACTTGCAATTTATGATGCTACGTCATCTCCTAGCCATTGGCCTACAAAATCACACATACTTGCAATAGAAGTCATTACGCCTCTGATGATCTACGTCATCTCGATCATAGGTTATTCACCTCATGAATTTCAATCGCTAGAGATCCTTTGGTTAGTTATACATATTCGCAGCCACTTTACACACATTAAGACTAAGGCAAGCTCCCACCAATATGCTCGACTGGGACATTCCACAGTGCACAGACTTATGGAAATGCTTCCTATTCCGTCTCGAAACTCGACAGTCATTGCACCTGGTATAACTCAACTCAGAGTCTCTGATAATACCATCAGCTCATACCAACCTCCCAAGGTTGAACATACTGATCCTGGAACTAAATCCCAACGGAATCTCAATAGTCAAATCGCTCCCTTGCTGAACGCATCATCCTTAGCACTGAAAAGACAAAGATTCCTGATGAACACGTCATCCCTGGAATATCGCAATTCCCTTTTTACCAAATTACTTGTCACCTAACACACATCCGACTATCGTCCATTGCTAAAGCGCAATATCCTTGACAAATAGTCCGCACGGATGTGACTCACGGCTTGAAAAGAACAAACCTGATCCCTCCCGATCTTGCGAATTCTTCAATTCCCACAACAATCTTGTTGGCTACTAAGTTGAAATTCTACTATCTCTGTCATTTCAGAGACATCGTTCATCACACGCTAGAAGACTAATGACACATCCTGCTAGATCTCGAGAAATAGATTGTAGTGACCCTTACCCGTATCACCTACTAAACAGAACTTATGCATGCAATTAACTTAATAAAACAGATATCAGAATAAAACTGCGGAAACCATAAACATTATACAATCCCAAGTAAAGGAATCTGTAATTATCCAATAATATACAACCAAATCGAATAGCTGTATAAACCCAAACAACAGTAAAAAAACCTAGACGAAGCTCCAGCTGGCCAACCACTGACTAGCCCCTCCTGGATCCACCCTCCTCGTCCAATCGCAAACCTGCCCCATGGAATAGGGTGTCCAGAAAATACAGAGTACGAGACGTGAGCATACAACGCTCAGTACGAGAGTATGAGTATACATGCATGCAAAGTGAACTCCCTATAGACTCGAGGTCAAGGATCAGATAACAGAGACAGACCGGGCCCTGGTATGTAGCACGCTGTGCCGTCGCTTCAGGAGGTGGCTCCCATACCGAGATAACCGTGGATACGCCGGACCCAAATCGATGGAAGTCCATCCACTAACAGGATAGGGTACAACCCTACTACAGACATCTCGAAGGAGATACAGCAAGATGCAAATGAATGCAGCATAATATCATGGCATATAAATCATGCAGTCATATAATACATGCATACTCAGTCAGGATATCTCAAACAGTACTTTTGTACCTCAATACAGTGAAAGCTCTACCAACTCTAGGTCCACGCCTATAGTCTGCTCTACACTTCGTCCGTCGTTAGCCCTTTGATGTCGATGCCTCCAGAACTTGGGCACAACTCCGCTACGACTACCGAACGCCTCTTCGACCTCCGGACCAAGCCTAAGAAGACCAGAACAGCTCCAAAAGGACTAGAAAGGAAAGGAGAACTCGGAATTGGCAAATGAAAGTGAAGTCTCGGCCTTCTATTTATAGACAACGATCGGAACTTCCGATCCTTGATCGGAACATCCGAACCTCGATCGGAACGTCCGATCCTATCATCGGAGCTTCCGAAGATCCTGATCTGCCACGTGTCAAAA
This sequence comes from Henckelia pumila, assembly GCF_033568475.1. Classification (NCBI taxonomy): domain Eukaryota; kingdom Viridiplantae; phylum Streptophyta; class Magnoliopsida; order Lamiales; family Gesneriaceae; genus Henckelia; species Henckelia pumila. The sequence continues at coordinate 67,037,038 of NC_133121.1, forward strand.
TATCACTTGATGACTCCGGATAGGGGTGATCGGAGCTTCCGGTCCTGATCGGAGCTTCCGATCCAACCACACGTCATGCCTGACGTAATATCGATCGTTGCCTCCGATCGCTCATCGGAGCTTCCGATCCTGTTTGGAGCTTCCGATCGTGCCTTCGGAGCTTCCGATCCGTCCAATACCCAATTCAATTAATTAGCATTAATCCTTTAATTACTCAATTATGGCACGGGCTACTACATTCTCCCCCACTTAAGATATTTCGTCCTCGAAATCAGATCTTAAGTACCGAATGCAAATACAGAAATCAGAAACAATTATTTATTCAAATCAAACGTTTACAGAGTTTGCAACTGAATACAACTTAAAGAATAAAATCAAAACAACTCAGGATGGTCTTTACGCATCCTGTCCTCAAGCTCCCAAGTAGCTTCCTCAGTGCCTCGGTGCTGCCACTGAACTAAAACCAAAGGAATGACTTTGTTCCGTAAAACCTTATCCTTATAATCAAGGATGCGAAGAGGTTTCTCAACATAAGTCAAATCCTTGTCTACCTGAACCTCAGATCGCTGCAGAATATGAGATTCATCCGCCACATACCATCGCAACAGAGATACGTGGAACACGTCGTGAATGCTGGATAGATGCGGTGGAAATGCTAGTCGATAAGCCAAATCACCAACGCTCTCCAAGATCTCAAATGGACCGATAAATCTGGGAGACAACTTGCCCTTAAGGCCAAATCTGATAATCTTGCAGAAAGGTGACACTCTTAGAAACACTTTCTCCCCGACCTCGAACTGCAAAGGCCTACGCTTGATATTAGCATAACTGGCCTGACGATCCTGGGCAGTCTTAATCCGTTTCTTGATCTGATCAACAATGTCTATCGCCTGTTGGATAAACTCCGGTCCTTCAGCCTGTCTCTCCCCCACTTCTTCCCAGAAGAGTGGAGTACGACAACGTCGCCCATACAACGCTTCAAAAGGTGCCATCCCAATACTAGTGTGATAGTTGTTGTTGTAAGCGAACTCGATCAACGGCAAATGATCCTGCCAGGCTGAACCAAAATCCATGACGCACGCTCTAAGCATATCCTCTAACGTACGGATAGTGCGCTCTGACTGACCATCAGTCTCTGGATGATAGGCTGTACTCAAACTGAGAGTAGTACCCATCGCACGCTGAACACTCCCCCAGAATCTAGAAGTAAACCTGGGGTCCCGATCGCTGACAATGCTCACAGGCACTCCATGAAGTCGGACGATCTCCTGAATGTACATCCGTGCCATGCGATCCACAGAGTACTCTCGGCTATAGGCAATGAAATGCGCTGACTTGGTGAGTCGGTCCACCACCACCCAGATAGCATCACAGTTCCTCGGGATACCGGCAAATGGGTCACAAAGTCCATAGTGATAAACTCCCATTTCCATTCAGGAATAGGCAGACTGTGAAGCAATCCTCCAGGTCGTCGGTGCTCTGCCTTGACCTGTTGACACACCAAACATCTCGAAACAAACTGATAAACACTGCGTTTCATTCCCTTCCACCAGAAACGAGTACGTAGATCCTTGTACATCTTGTTGCTCCCAGGATGAATACTCAACTTAGTGCGATGTGCCTGAGACAAAATCTCCTCTCGCAACTCTTCATCCTGTGGAATCACAAGTCTACCAGACAAACACAGAAAGCCATCTGACTGATAATGAAATCCAGACGAGCTACCCTCGTTAGCTAGACGAGCTAAACGCTGGGTCTTTGAATCAGACATCTGAGCATCTCGGATCCGCGAATACAAGGCTGGCTCAGATAATATCGCAAACATCTGGATACTCTGCATACCTTTCTTATGCTTGAAGGTAAAACCTGAAGTACAACAGTCACTGATCGCACTAGACATCGAACAAGTCTGAAGTGCGGATAGTCGCACCTTGCGACTCAAAGCATCAGCGGTGAGATTAGCAGCTCCCGGATGGTACCTAATCTCGCAATCATAGTCCTTAAGCAAGTCCATCCAACGTCTCTGTCTCATGTTCAATTCTGCCTGAGTGAACAAATACTTGAGACTCTTATGGTCGGTGAAGATCTCAAATTTCTTGCCATAAAGATAATGACGCCAGATCTTCAAAGCGAACACAATGGCTGCCAATTCCAAATCATGGACTGGGTAGTTGTCCTCGTGAAGCTTCAGCTGTCTAGAAGCGTATGCGATCACATGCCCATTCTGAGTCAGGACACAACCTAACCCCTGAAGAGAAGCATCCGTGTAAACTACATACCCTCCAGATCCTGATGGTAATGCTAACACCGGCGCAGAAGTCAACCGCCGTCGAAGCTCACGGAAATTCTCCTCACACTCGGAGGACCACTCAAAATCCACACCCTTGCGGGTAAGCTGCGTCAACGGTCGAGCTAACTGAGAGAAGTTCAGAATGAAGCGACGATAATACCCTGCTAGACCCAGAAAACTACGGATCTCAGCAACTGTCGTCGGACGCGACCAATTAAGTACCGCTTCAATCTTGCTTGGATCAACAGAAATCCCCTCCCTGGATATGATATGGCCAAGAAAAACCACTCTATCCATCCAGAACTTACACTTGCTCAGCTTGGCGTACAATTGCTCATCTCGAAGAGTCTGCAGTACCAACCGCAAGTGAGAAACATGCTCTTCCGTATTACGCGAATAAACCAGGATGTCGTCAATGAAGACCACGACAAACTTGTCCAAATACTCCCTGAAGACACGGTTCATCAGATCCATGAATATAGCCAGCGCATTAGTCAAACCAAATGGCATCACTAGGAACTCGTAATGCCCATAGCGAGTACGGAATGCAGTCTTGGCTACGTCCTGATCACGGACTCTTAACTGATGATACCCAGATCTCAAGACAATCTTGGAGTAAATTGATGTGCCCTGCAGCTGGTCGAACAAGTCATCAATACGAGGCAATTGATACTTGTTCTTCACAGTGACTCGATTCAGCTGCCGATAGTCAATGCACAGCCGCATCGACCCATCCTTCTTCTTTACGAAGAGAACAGGAGCTCCCCAAGGAGATACACTAGGACGAATGTACCCCTTGTCCAAAAGATCCTGTAGCTGATTCTTTAACTCACGCATCTCTGACGGAGCCAGACGATACGGTGCTTTAGAAATAGGCGAAGTACCCGGCATCAACTCTATGCCAAACTCGGCTTCCCTAGTAGGAGGAAAACCCGGAATCTCATCAGGAAACACATCTGGAAATTCATCCACAACAGGAATGCTCTCTATCCCAATACTCTCAGCGGACAAATCAACTGCATAGATAAGGTAGCCTTCCCCGCCAGACTCTAGAGCTCGACAGGCTCTCAAAGCTGATACCAAAGGCATCGGGGGTCGCGCTCCCTTACCATAGAAAAACCAACTCTCACTCCCTTCCGGATGAAAGCGTACTAATCTCTGATAGCAGTCCACTGAAGCTCGATAGGTAGTCAGCACATCTATTCCCAGAATGAAATCAAAGTCATCCATCGCCAGGACCATGAGATTCGCTAACAGAATGTTCCCTTCGAACTCTAAAGGGCAACCCATCACTAGACGCTTAGCCAAAACAGATTGGCCCGTCGGAGTAGAAACAGACATCACTACGTCTAGTGCAATGCATGGTAACTTATGCCTCTTAACAAAACGTGCAGAAATGAAGGAATGAGATGCACCAGTGTCAATAAGTACAAGAGCAGGTATACCATAAAGCATAAATGTACCTGCGATGACTTTCTCATTCTCCTCCACAGCCTGATCATGTCTCAGGGCAAACACCTGGCCAGAAGCTCATGGCCTCAAATGAGAGCTCCCAGCAGACTGTCCCTGCGACCTCTGCTGTACGGTACCCTGAGAACCCGATCCTGAACCAGAACCAGAACCACCTGCCCCAGACATTGGGCAATCTCTCTGGATATGACCAGTCTCTCCACAACAGAAACAAGCTCCAGAAGCTCTACGGCACTTGTCGGATGGATGGTTCTTCCCACAGTGATCACACTTGTCCTTCTTACCATAACGGACAATACCTCCAGAACCAGAGGAAGAAGAAGATCCAGACTTCATGAAAGTTTGGGCACGGGGACCCAAAGAACTAGCAGGACTCGACTGAGGGAAAGACCTGTTCCGCCGAATGCTATCCTCTGCCTGATGACAACGGCTCACCAAACCCTCGTAGGAAATGTCGTCGCCAACCGCCACACGGTCATGGATCTCAGGGTTAAGGCCCTGAAGAAACAGATTATACTTCATCTCTGAGCTATCAGCAATCTCGGGGCAATAGGATAGCAGATCAAAGAACCTCTGCTGATACTCATCGATAGACATGGTTCCCTGTCGCAGACTCAGTAGCTCGCCTGCCTTCGACTGTCGGAGTGCATGAGGAAAATACCGCTTTTGGAAAGCTGTGCGAAACTCGGCCCAGGTGGCCACTCCTCTCGCCGCAACAAAAGGTGCAGAAGTAAACCTCCACCACCTACGCGCACGCCCATCCAGAAGATAGCCAAGGGTCTCCACCTTCTGCTCATCGGTGCATTGGAAAGTCTGAAAAGTCGTCTCCATGCGGTCTAACCAGTTCTCCGCATCCTCCGGAGACTCACCTCCAACTAAGGGCTTAGGACCCATAGCTAAGAATCGACGCACAGTGAAACGCTCGTCGTCATGATGACGATGACGCCGTTCTCGACGAGGCTCCCGGTCGGCATCACCCCAACGCCCACCAACACTGCCATGAGAACTCTGGTCGTCACGATTTGACATCTACAAAAATACCTCAAGATGAGACTAAATCCCAAGAAATCTTTTGCATGCTCTGATACCATAAATGTAGTGACCCTTACCCGGATCACCTACTAAACAGAACTTATGCATGCAATTAACTTAATAAAACAGATATCAGAATAAAACTGCGGAAACCATAAACATTATACAATCCCAAGTAAAGGAATCTGTAATTATCCAATAATATACAACCAAATCGAATAGCTGTATAAACCCAAACAACAGTAAAAAAACCTAGACGAAGCTCCAGTTGGTCAACCACTGACTAGCCCCTCCTGGATCCACCCTCCTCGTCCAATCGCAAACCTGCCCCATGGAATAGGGTGTCCAGAAAATACAGAGTACGAGACGTGAGCATACAACGCTCAGTACGAGAGTATGAGTATACATGCATGCAAAGTGAACTCCCTATAGACTCGAGGTCAAGGATCAGATAACAGAGACAGACCGGGCCCTGGTATGTAGCACGCTGTGCCGTCGCTTCAGGAGGTGGCTCCCATACCGAGATAACCGTGGATACGCCGGACCCAAATCGATGGAAGTCCATCCACTAACAGGATAGGGTACAACCCTACTACAGACATCTCGAAGGAGATACAGCAAGATGCAAATGAATGCAGCATAATATCATGGCATATAAATCATGCAGTCATATAATACATGCATACTCAGTCAGGATATCTCGAACAGTACTTTTGTACCTCAATACAGTGAAAGCTCTACCAACTCTAGGTCCACGCCTATAGTCTGCTCTACACTTCGTCCGTCGTTAGCCCTTTGATGTCGACGCCTCCAGAACTTGGGCACAACTCCGCTACGACTACCGAACGCCTCTCCGACCTCCGGACCAAGCCTAAGAAGACCAGAACAGCTCCAAAAGGACTAGAAAGGAAAGGAGAACTCGGAATTGGCAAATGAAAGTGAAGTCTCGGCCTTCTATTTATAGACAACGATCGGAACTTCCGATCCTTGATCGGAACATCCGAACCTCGATCGGAACGTCCGATCCTATCATCGGAGCTTCCGAAGATCCTGATCTGCCACGTGTCAAAATATCACTTGATGACTCCGGATAGGGGTGATCGGAGCTTCCGGTCCTGATCGGAGCTTCCGATCCAACCACACGTCATGCCTGACGTAATATCGATCGGTGCCTTCGATCGCTCATCGGAGCTTCCGATCGTGCCTTCGGAGCTTCCGATCCGTCCAATACCCAATTCAATTAATTAGCATTAATCCTTTAATTACTCAATTAGTGCACGGGCTACTACATAGATCCCAGCTAATGTCACAAAGATCAGACAAATGATGTTTCCTTGCTAATGTCCATTAGCATTTCCAACTACTCGTCGGATCCAACCACAACGGTACACATAGATTCCATCACTTAACCGAAATGTCCGGTCAACAATCTTCACCATTGTTGTTCAATGGAAAACTCTCACATGAAACAACAACATGATCCTTTCCTGACCTATTACTATCACTAAGCAATTGATTAGATCAATATCAGCTTCCTTCTTAAAAAGAATGCACTATACTGGAAACTACCAACTCCTTTGCTTGTCTCCACTGTCAAGTTATCACCTAACTTGATCATACAAGTCCACTTGCAATCGTTCCCGATTACAGCAATCCCAGAAGATTCATCTCTGACGATCATTGAGACCAAATAACTCAAATCTTCAATTTATTTGAGATGGTATTCAGTACTCTTCCCATAAGCATTACTTGACAAAATACTATCCAAAGTATTTATTAATTGCTACATCCTGATCAACCCTGATTGGCTCAACCAATCGAACTCGTCGATCTACTTAAGCTCGCACACATCTGGTCAGACAACCACTGATCATTCAACTTGCATAGCTCGGTCAATAACTATGACTCAGCTGCCACAAAGAACCATTTCGAAACGGTTTCAGATCACAGTACATAAGTAGTTTACTTGGCACAAGTTCTGCGCCTTTTCAGCACTACTAACCGCTGCTTCGTATTCTGAACTTAATCATCCTAACTCTGACAGAGTTACCCAATAACCACTAGTAGTCACTAGCACAGATCCCGTGCCACCTTAGCACTACTAATCGTTGTCTTGTTTACCCAAGGCAAACATAAATTAAGTCCGTTCCATCCCATAGAAGATCCTACGCTCAATCTCTGAAAATATCAGACAGTACTTAGCGCAACCACTGGACTCACTGTCCTTACCTCGTTCATTCAGAATGAACACCATGGCTCGTCAAGTCCAAGAAGAATAACTAAAGAATCCCAATGATTTCCACAATCTTCGAACACTCTCCTGATCATATACCTTGTTAAGATTGTGCAACAGTTCAAGACTAAGGTAGCTTACCTCAATAACCCACCTGGACAACCACCAAGGTCTCACGGTCATAGGCCATACTTCCCTCACATCTTAAATAGTCATGTACAATCATCCACGTCTGATATAATCCAATACTGATGAAGCAAATCATCAAGGATAAATCCTCGTATTCGAGTTGAAGTCTTAAAACAGCGTCCCATCCAATATCTCGGATAATTCCTATCGTAAGGAAATTCTAACCACAACTCTGATGACAACCCCTAGTCATTGCTGGTAGAAATCCATTCACCTACTAGATCCACGCATCTAGCAGTAACCCAAAGGTTAAAACTTATCTGCCCAGAGTACACACTTGTCAAGAAAATCCCTCCATGACTGGTTCCTATAGCAGAATACTCAAACTATATCTCTGGCACACCAGACGATATCGAACCATTGATATCAAACCTGATATCTAATCCAAGGTCATACCTCGTCGTGACTGTAACCAAATCCCTAGACCGAGTAGCCTTCCCACCGCTAATCCTGAAGCACAAAGGCTCCTAGGTAACCTCTGAAGTACAAAGACTCCCAGAGTAATACTGGCATAGGGTCGCGCCCCATCACGTCTAGTCATGGTCATAGTCCACAACTCTCGGCATATACTGGACCTGGTATCCTGATGAAAACCCATCATCACAAGCCTCAACCTAACAAAGGTCAAACAGCCTACTATTGTTGGAAAAAACCGGCGGTCAGATCAATCACGATTGATACCCGGTGCAGCGGAAGTTTAAAATTTTATCATGGAACAATTCCATGGTGTGGGTATCAACCATTCAACGATTAAATTATTGTGTGTGTAAAATTCAAATAACAGTTATTAAATTTTACCTTCAATCTCGCAACGAGATTACTGGACACCAACAGATTTTATCTGCTCTTGTTGTCTCTCCCTGGAACCGATGAACTCCTTCAATCAGGTCCACGAACAGAGGTTTAATCCCTCTGATAGATTGCACTAGAAAATCTATCAGAAGTTTTCTGCGAAGAGAATAAACGAATCTGATTCGTTATTCCTTACTGCGATTCAAAATCACAGACCGGAAAATCTCGGGCAGAGTATGGGGAGGGTTCGGCCGAAACAATCTTTGAGAGGAACTAGGGTTTTCGATTTTTGCTCTAAAAAATTATGACCTGTTGTGTGTAATTTCTGTACTGAAATAACTTATTTATAATGCAGGCCACTAACACCTTAGGGCCCATTAGTCATAAGTTAGGGCCCGACAAGCAAAGCCCGCACGTTCAGAAATTAATATAAAATTCATCGTGACTCCGATTGATGAACCGATTTCACCAATGTGCACAGAAACCATTTCTGCACATTTTAAAGTCAAAATAAATTTTCCTGAATCCGAATTCAGTGGTTTCCAAAAATGTACATCCCTATGTCATTTTAGGAAATCCTACTCCCTTACTCTTAAGAAGTCCAACTTCTTTATTCATTAAATTTAACTCTTTAAATTTAACTATCTCAACGGGGATTAAAACTCCATTACACTGTGTGACCCTCAATGGTTCAGGGATACAGCTAGCCGTGGGCTCACAACTCCTTGTGACTCGGAACAACACTTTCCGACTTGCCCAACGAATCATGGTAAAGCGCCTAGCAACATCGCCCCATGATTCCCTAGGTATCACTGATAGTGCCTACAAGAACCAGTAGATTTTGGTTAGCGTACAGTACGGTCCCTTCATCCATATATCCCGATCGAATCAACAACCATTGGTATATCGAGAGTCGCTCAAGATTCGATAACTATGCAATACATCTTGAAGATCAAATTAGTGACATCGCATGTGCTACTAAGAAACCATTTCTTAAATCACATCAAGTACTCTGGCCAGAGATTTGTCACACTAATATCTCCTCAGATCGCATAGGATATCCACACTCGCAAGTATGTGGTGAATCCTTGACAACAATGCATTGACTCCTATATGTGTCGTAACTGTACCCAATCTCGACACCTGATGACCCCCATAGAGTCGGTAAACGAGTCAAAGCACAGCACTAGCATATAGAGTCTCCATGATGTTTCAAGTCGTAAGGACTAATGGTGTACAACCAAAACCGCGGACTTTATCCACTCGATAAGTGATAACCACTTGGAAAGTCCGGATAGGGTAGTTCGATTATTCATCCTATGAATATCCATTTGCATGCTTCGAACATCTCCATGTTCCCTACCAATGAAACGTGGTACTCCGCATCGCAAATGCTAGTCTCAAACTCGAGCGATCCTTATCCTTATTATCGGACGGCTCAATCGACTAGGAACGGTTTTTAGAATATACAGTGACTATAAGATGTATTTCATGATAGACATCTCCATGTTCTACCACATCTTACATACACTATAGTATATTCAAGGTCTTTATCAAAACAACAATAGTATATCACAATATAACAATATGAAGTAATATAAAGTCATTGCCATAAAAGTGTAAATAATATTAAACAAAAGATTGTTTATACAAAGAGTCATCAAAGCCCATAGCCACACAGTTGGCTCACTGGGCACCCACTCTTACAACTATTCTAAGGAAATAACTTAGAACAAAGCCCAAATGTTCTAAACCGAACAATACCCTTATGCCCCTAGATGAGTCCACTCATCGCTGGCACTAACATAGTCCACTGACTAACCAGGTTAATCCTAGGAAAACGCCTAGACTAACCACAAGTCAGACCATCACAGTCGACCCACTCAAATCCCATGAGCTATAGCAGTTGAACACTAGTCAACTAAAACAATGCCAACCCTAGCAAAATCACTTGCAATCATCCACGAATTGCTGGATAAATAAAACATGTATCATTGCTTCCATTTATGTACAATTTCTCAATTACAATCCCATGTAATACATACCGTATTCTAAATACAAGGAAATGTACAATCGAACTTGAAATGATACAACCATAGTATGATGATTCATTACAACTGAAATACAGTTTACAACTACAACGATACAGTATTTAAATCATCGTACTAGTCTTCGTTTCTTGAGCATGAAGCTTCTAATCGACACATGCATCGATAAAAGCATACTCCCGACCAAGTCTCTCTACATGTCCTCCTACGAAGAACTCTGGAGAAATGGCTCATGATAGCTAACCAGTTATGCTCTGCATCAGTGCATGTCAGTCGACCTCTTCTACTCACGTTCTACCGTCAGATTTCTTCTTGTAACCAAATCATGCTTTTGAACATGAAGTTTCCCGTGTGCCTACCGAAAGCATCGATATCAGCATACCGGCAAAACCATGTTCTGCATGAGGTTAAAGACCTCACGCTCGAAACCTGTCATGCTTTAGGCACTCGAGGCATTCTCTGGTGAAGGTCTATCTGACAATCTCTCCAACTATGAATGGAGAATCTTCAGAGTAGTGTCATCATGGTATGGACGATACTGATGCAAGCATCAAGTGCATCCTATCCAATGCTCTGCCACTGCCTCTGGCATCCGGTACTCGATCCAAAGCTAGAATCCACATTAGTATAAGTCTTGAAAATTCGAACACGGTTCATCACTCCTGTCCGCACTTGCTGGAATCCCATAAGCCAAATCTTCAGAAATTCTGCCGATAATGATAGTCTCTGGGCAAACTAATTGCCGCATCATCACTTCTTCCAAGGTCTCATCCATCCTATAAGGATAACCCAAAGTCTCATTACTATATCCCAAGTCTCTTGCATGCATATGCTCTGATACCAATAAATGTAGCGACCCTACCCGGATCCGCTACCTAATCAGAGTTAAGAGCATAATTAAACATGCATTAAATAAATCACTGCGGAAGACTTAAATAAAAACAGACCGGCAAAATACAACTGGTTAAATAAATTCTATTATACAACCCAATCGAATTAATAAACCCTAAAGGAAAAACCTACAGCTAATCCTGCTGTCTTCACTGGTCACTGGCTACTTCAAGCTCCTGGTGCTCAATCCTGTACCTATACCTACCCCGTCGAATGGGGTGTCCAGATATACAGAAAAGACTAAACGTGAGCTCTAAGCTCAATACAAAAGCACTGGGTAAAACATACAAATATGATGCATGCAAATAATAGGGTATCCATATCTGGGATAACTGTATATAACTGCTCAGTAATGGCGCCTAGGATATGAGTGGTACAACCCGGGGAGCAAACCCTGCGTACACTGATCATTCCTACAGGACATGGACTGTGTCCCTCGATGCTAATCACCCATGACCCGTCAGTCACTGAGCACTAGACATCAACCGTCCAATCAGGGCTGAGCGGCCCTACATAGCTCATCTCACAAGATGGACAGGCACAATATGATATGCACATGCTGCATAATAATATGACACATAAATGCAATATATAAGCATGCAAACCCGCTGGCTATCTCAGTCTGTACTTTACGTACCTTACTACAGGCAGTTCCTAGCAGTCCCACTCTAGGTTCCAAGCCTACATCAGCTATACAATTCAAATATCCATGCATCATTCATTAAGCTCTAAAAACCTTAACTAAGCTATTGCATACTCCTAAATAATTTAAGGAGACCATAGCTATACCTGCTTCCGTTTTCAGCCCGCTGATGGCGACTATCTCGCAACTAGGGTACACCCCTGCTGCAGCTCCACAGCCTCGAGCACTGATCCGCTACACGAGCACTGCTCCGCTACTATGTCAGACAATGTCTGACTATATTAAAATATGTTCCTTACTCCAACTCTAAAATAAGAGTACCCAGAGCACTAAAATAGAGCCACGAGGGCGAAGGAGTGAAATTCGGAATTGGCAAGAAATGAGGAGCTTGGACCCTATATTTATAGACGTCGATCGGAAGCTCCGTTCCTCGATCGGAAGCTCCGAACGTGCAGATCGAAATCTCCGTTCCTCCGATTGGAAGCTCCGATGCCACGTGTCAATCTCAACCACATGCAACCACACACCTGTCACCGACAGTCGATCGGAAGCTCCGATCGCTGATCGGAAGATCCGATCTCCTTGCTTCCGATGTGGTTCCGATTTGGTTCTGATGTCACCAAGATTGGAAGCTCCGATCCTGGATCTGTGGTTCCGATCCCACTCGAGTCTTGGGGTCCTTCTAAGCCATTTTCGAGTGTCCTGGATCCATTTCTGAACTCCGTTAACCCTTCTGGAATTTCCTTAATCATGTTTTACTTTATCTAAACATGATTACACGATTAATATACTCATTAATCGCTAATTCTGGATATGGGTTACTACAAGCCTGCTGGGAGTTCTCATTTGAGGCCACGAGCTTCTGGCCAGGTGTTTGCCTTGAGGCATGATCAGGCAGTGGAGGAGAATGAGAAAGTCATCGCAGGTACATTTCTGCTTTATGGTATACCTGCTCTTGTACTTATTGACACTGGTGCATCTCATTCCTTCATTTCTGCACGTTTTGTTAAGAGGCATAAGTTACCATGCATTGCACTAGATGTAGTGATGTCTATTTCTACTCTGATGGGCCAATCTGCTTTGGCTAAGCGTCTAGTGATGGGTTTCCCTTTAGAGTTTGAAGGGAACATTTTGTTAGCGAATCTCATGGTCCTGGCGATGGACGACTTTGATTGCATTCTAGGAATAGATATGTTGACTACCTATCGAGCTTCAGTGGACTGCTATCAGAGATTAGTACGCTTTCATCCAGAGGGGAGTGAGAGCTGTTTTTTCTATGGAGAGGGAGCGCGACCCCCGATGCCTTTGGTATCAGCTTTGAGAGCCTGTCGAGCTCTAGAGTCTGGTGGGGAAGGCTACCTTATCTATGTAGTTGATTTGTCCACTGAGAGTATTGGGATAGAGAGCATTCCTGTTGTGGATGAATTTTCAGATGTATTTCCTGATGAGATTCCAGGTTTTCCTCCTGCTAGGGAAGTCGAGTTTGGCATAGAGTTGATGCTGGGTACTTCACCTATTTCTCGAGCACCGTATCGTCTGGCTCCGTCAGAGATGCGTGAATTGAAGAATCAGCTACATGATCTTTTGGACAAGGGGTACATTCGTCCTAGTGTATCTCCTTGGGGAGCTCCTGTTCTCTTTGTAAAGAAGAAGGATGGGTCGATGCGGTTGTGCATTGACTATCGGCAGCTGAATCGAGTCACTGTGAAGAACAAGTATCCGTTGCCTTGTATTGATGACTTGTTTGATCAGCTGCAGGGCACGTCAGTTTACTAAAAGATTGACTTGAGATCTGGGTATCATCAGTTGAGAGTCCGTGATCAGGACGTAGCCAAGACTGCATTCCGTACTCGCTATGGGCATTACGAGTTCCTAGTGATGCCATTTGGTTTGACTAATGCGCCGGCTATATTCATGGATCTGATGAACCGTGTCTTCAGGGAGTATTTGGACAAGTTTGTCGTGGTCTTCATTGACGACATCTTGGTGTATTCACGTAATATGGAAGAGCATGTTTCTCACTTGTGATTGGTACTACAGACTCTTTGAGATGAGTAGTTGTATGCCAAGCTGAGCAAGTGTGAGTTCTGGAAGGATAGAGTGGTCTTTCTTGGCCATAACATATCCAAAGAGGGAATTTCTGTTGATCCAAGCAGGATTGAAGCGGTACTTAATTGGTCGCGTCCGACGACAGTTGCTGAGTTCCGTAGTTTTCTGGGTCTAGCAGGGTATTATCGTCGCTTCATTCTGAACTTCTCTCAACTAGCTCGACCTTTGACGCAGCTTACCCGCAAGGATGTGGATTTTGAGTGGTCCTCCGAGTGTGAGGAGAATTTCTGTGAGCTTCGACGGCGGTTGACTTCTGCGCCGGTGTTGGCATTACCGTCAGGATCTGGAGGGTATGTGGTATACACGGATGCTTCTCTTCAGGGGTTAGGTTGTGTTCTGACTCAGAATGGGCATGTGATCGCATACGCTTCTAGACAGCTGAAGCTTCACGAGGACAACTATCTAGTCCATGATTTGGAATTGGCAGCCATTGTGTTCGTTTTAAAGATCTGGCGTCATTATCTGTATGGCGAGAAATTTGAGATTTTCACCGACCATAAGAGTCTCAAGTATTTGTTCACTCAGGTGGAGTTGAACATGAGGCAGAGACGTTGGATGGACTTGCTTAAGGACTATGATTGCGAGATAAAGTACCATCTGGAAGCTGCTAATCTCATCGATGATGCTTTGAGTCGCAAGGTGCGACTATCCGCACTTCAGATTTGTTCGATGTCTAGTGCGATCAGTGACTGTTGTACTTCAGGTTATACCTTCAAGCATAAGAAAGGTATGCAGATTATCCAGATGTTTGCGATATTATCTGAGCCAGCTTTGTATTCGCAGATCCGAGATGCTCAGATGTCTGATTCAAAGATCCAGCGTTTAGCTCGTCTAGCTAACGAGGATAGTTCGTCTAGATTTCATTATCAGTCAGATGGCTTTCTGTGTTTGTCAGGTAGGCTTGTGATTCCGCAGGATGAAGAGTTGCGAGAGGAGATTTTGTCTCAGGCACATCGCACTAAGTTGAGTATTCATCCTGGGAGCAACAAGATGTAAAAGGATCTACATACTCGTTTCTGGTGGAAGGGAATGAAACGTAGTGTTTATCAGTTTGTTTCAGGATGTTTGGTGTGTCAACAGGTCAAGGCAGAGCACCGACGACCTGAAGGATTGCTTTACAGTCTGCCTATTCCTGAATGGAAATGGGAGTTTATCACAATGGACTTTGTGACCCATTTGCTGGTATCCCCGATGAACTGTGATGCTATCTGGGTTGTGGTGGATCGACTCACCAAGTCAGCGCATTTCATTGCCTATAGCCGGGAGTACAATGTGGATCGTATGGCACGGTTGTACATTCAGGAGATCGTTTGACTTCATGGAGTGCCTGTTAGCATTGTCAGTGATCGGGACCCCAGGTTTACTTCTAGATTCTGGGGGAGTGTTCAGCGTGCGATGGGTACTACTCTCAGTTTGAGTACTGCCTATCATCTGGAGACTGATGGTCAGTCGTAGCGCACTATCCATACTTTGGAGGATATGCTTAGAGCGTGCGTCATGGATTTTGGTTCAGCCTGGCAGGATCATTTGCCATTGATCGAGTTCGCGTACAACAACAGCTATCATACTAGTATTGGGATGGCACCTTTTGAGGCGTTGTACGGGCGACGTTGTCGAACTCCACTCTTCTGGGAAGAAGTGGGGGAGAGACAGGCTGAGGGACCGGAGTTTATCCAGCAGGCAATAGACATTGTTGATCAAATCAAGAAACAAATTAAGACTGCACAGGATCTTCAGGCCAGCTATGCTAATATCAAGTGTAGGCCTTTGCAGTTCGATGTCGGGGAGAAAGTGTTTCTGAGAGTGTCACCTTTCCGCAAGATTCTCAGATTCGGCCTTAAGGGCAAGTTATCTCCCAGGTTTATCGGTCCGTTTGAGATCTTGGGGAGCATTGGCGATTTGGCTTATCGACTAGCTTTGCCACCGCATCTTTCCAGTATTCACGACGTGTTCCACGTATCTCTGTTGCGACGATATGTGGCGGATGAGTCTCATATTCTGCAGCGGTCTGAGGTTCAGGTGAACAAGGATTTGACCTATGTTGAAAAACCTATTCGTATTCTGGATTATAAGGATAAGGTTTTACGGAACAAAGTCATTCCTTTGGTTTTAGTTCAGTGGCAGCGCCGAGGCACTGAGGAAGCTACTTGGGAGCTTGAGGACAGGATGCGTGAAGACCATCCTGAGTTGTTTTGATTTCATTCTTAAGTTGTATTCAGATGCAAACTCTGTAAACGTTTGATTTGAATAAAGAATGTTTCTGATTTTTTTAGTACATTCAGTACTTAAGATCTGATTTCGAGGACGAAATATCTTAAGTGGGGGAGAATGTAGTAGCCCGTACCCTAATTGAGTAATTAAAGGATTAATGCTAATTAAATAAATTGGGTATCGGACGGATCGAAAGCTACGAAGGCACGATCGGAAGCTCCGATGAGCGATCGGAGGCACCGATGATATTACATCATCCATGACGTGTGGTTGGATCGGAAGCTCCGATCAGGATCGGAAGCTCCGATCACCCCTATCCGGAGTCATCAAGTGATATTTTGACACGTGGCAGATCAGGATCTTCGAAAGCTCCGGTGGCAGGATCGGACGTTCCGATCGAGGTTCGGACGTTCCGATCGTTGTCTATAAATAGAGGGCCGAGGCTTCATTTCCAATTGCCAATTCCAAGTATTTCCCTCTCCTTTCTAGTCTTTTCGAGTTGTTCTAGCCTTCCTAGGCTTGAACCGGGAGTCGTCGAGGCGTTCGATAGTCATAGCGGAGTTGTGCCCAAGTTCTGGAGGCATCGACATCAAAGAGCTAACGACGGACGAAGGTATAGCTTTTGCTTCCTATAAATATTTAGGAGTATGCAATAGCTTAGTTAAGGCTTTTAGAACGCTATAATGATAGTAGTATCATTTGGCAGTGTAGAGCAGACTATAGGCGTGGACCTAGAGTTGGTAGAGCTTGCACTGATTTGAGGTACAAAAGTACTGTTCGAGATATCTTGACTGAGTATGCATGTATTATGTGACTGCATGGTTTATATGTCATTGATTTATGCTGCATTCATTTGCATACTGAGCTATCTCCTTCGAGATGTCTGTTAGTAGGGCTTTTTCCTATCCTATTAGTGGTTGGACTTCCATCGATTTGGGTCCGGCATATCCACTGGTATTATGGTATGGGAGCCACCTCTTGAAGCGACGGCACAGCGTGCTACATACCAGGGCCCGGTCTGTCTCTATTATCTGATCCTTGACCTCGAGTTTATAGGGAGTTCACTTTGCATGCATGTATACTCATACTCTCGTACTGAGCGTTTTATGCTCACGTCTCGTACTCTGTGTTTCTGGACACCCTATTCCATGGGGCAGGTTTGCGATTGGACAAGGCGGGTGGATCCAGGAGGGGCTAGTCAGTGGTTGGCCAGCTGGAGCTTCGTTTAGGTTTTATTTCTGTTGTTTTGAGGTTGATACAGCTATTCGATTTGGTTGTATATTATTTGGATAAATTACAGATTCCTTTACTTGAGATTGTATAATGTTTATGATTTTCGCAAGATTATTCTGATATCTGTTTTATTAAGTTAATTGCATGCCTAAGTTCTGTTAGTAGGTGATCCGGGTAAGGGTCACTACAACAAGGTACATATTACTTGCAACGACAACATTCAACCCACAATATACGAATATTAGAAACTACAAACATCGACCAAGTTTGAGTTCTAAACATGCTTCAAAATATAAACTAGATTGACATGCTGATTCGACTTCTAAACCGAGTCTCACTTCTAACCCTTGATCTCGAAGCTAACCAAGCCTCCTCTAACTTGATCATGCCTCATCTGTAACCAAGTACACATACAAAACAAAGCAATAGCCAGATAACTTCGGTGAGAATGATATTCCCAGTAAAAGCAACATAACATGCAATGACACGTAATATCTCAATAACATGAAATACAACAACATATTCAATGTTAATACGAATGAAATTCATGTCTTTAAAATCGGGATATCAACTTTGATAAACAAGGGATTGCTGCTATGCTTTTGGGATCCCGAGGATGAGACCACGTAACAACTCACCGACTCTCCCAATTGAGGTGGTGCCACAAATCTCATACCCCTAGACTTTGGTGCGACTATAAGGAGTATGCTGACACTATGTGAACTTCTACAATCCAGGCCACTCGCAGTATAGCCCCCAAACGTCTAAACAAAAAGGGCCGTTCTGCCCGCTGAAATCAAAGGTTTGGCTCAAGATGAATTCATAAGAAAAACATAAAGCACTAAGCCATATAACAAAAGCTCAAACAACGAAATACAAGTCCCACATTCTAGAACAAGTATTGATTCAAGTATATGATTTTAAGGAAAACTCAGGAACCAACTGTATCGAGTGTGCTATATCGCTAACACGATGACTGTTTGTACCTTTTGATTCGAATAGCTCCAACTCTGGATAAGCTACAAAATGAGGTTACATCAAAATCTATATAACCCAAAAACAACAACTCTCAAGGTAAACTCTTTACCGCTCTTCGTCCAACTCTTCGACGATCGACTTCTGTTAACTTTGGGATCAACAGACTTCAAACGAATCTGTACGAAGGCAAAAGAAGATCAACAATGACGAACAAACTCAAAATCCTAAGTTCAACAATTCAAATGGTTCAAAATCCGAAAATTCAAACCGGCGGCATAACGGCTATAAACTGGTCAAACCGAAAACACAGACAGCAGTACTGCATTGCAAACAACTCAAATCAATGCTAAAACAACAATAACAATCCAAATCCAACAAATCACAAAACCCCCATTTTTGAATTAGGCTTCAAAAAAAACATAACAATTCCGAACAACGCTCTATTTCAAAACTGACAGAGAATAATCGATAAGAAGTATCTCAAGAGCAACATAACCGAAACTCAATCGATTCTTAAAACATCCAAAAATAAAAGTATAACTGATCGGAGAAATACTTACGATAGAACAAATCTCTTGCTGCTGTGATCGCTAATCTGCCTTCAGAAATAAATTCTAACAGACGGATCGAGCAGAAACCGGAATCAAAAAGCTAGAAGAACTTGTGAGGCGTCTCTAATGGAGGAAACGAGATTGGGGAAAATAAGGAGAGTGAAGAATAGTCAACCAAGCTAGGATAATATATAAAATCCCAAATTTGCATTTAAGTCCCTGAAATTTTTTAAAATTGCAAAATAGTCCCTGATCAAAAATCAAGTTGGCTCTTGAACTCTGTAATCTCCGATTATCTCAAATGAACTCAATTAATATAAATTTGGGCGTTACAACCATAGACGGTAAAATCGTCCATGAAGACTTCTAATATGTGCTCAATAATATCAGAGAATATGCTAACCATACACCGTTGGAATATGGCTAGTGCATTGTAAAGTCCAAAGGGCATACGTCCATAAGCTAAGGTACCGAACGGGTAAGTGAATGTCGTCTTCTCCTGATCCTCCGGTGCAAATAAAATCTGAAATTAGCCAGAATATCCATCAAGAAAACAATAGTAAGAATGACACGCTAATCTTTCAATCATTTGATCAATAAAAGGCAAAGGAAAATGTTCCTTTCAGGTTCCAGCATTCAACTTCCTATAGTCTATACAAACCCTCCACCCATTTTGAATACGTGTGGGAACCATTCGTCATCCTTGTTCCTCACCACGGTAATTCCGATTTTTTTGGGAACCACTTGTGAAACGACCCAATTTTTCTAAAATAACATATGCGAAAAAAAATTTTTCCTTAAATACTAAGTAAAATAAATGTACATACATGCCCATACATATATGCACAAAAATAAACAGATTTAAAAATAACTTAAATAAAATGCAACATTTCATACTTAAATATCTGAGTCAAACTTAAATAAAATACTGTCAAAAAAATTAACTTAAAAGTTTGCATGCAATAAAATTACTTAATAAAAATAGTATTAAAATTCGCCACTGAAAAGACTCAAAAGAAATAAATAAATAACAGAGTTTAAAAATTCTTAAAAATATTCATAATGACTAAGACGACGGCCGCGAGGGATCACTGCCTGTCTTCTCATACGTCCTTGCCGCCAGTAGGTACTACATCTTCCTCTACGTACTCACCTGTACCATATAAGTATAGTGAGCCTAGAGGCCCAACATGATAACATAAAAAAGATTTAAAATAATTTAAATCACTGAAATACTAATACATAACATATACATGAATGGGCATGCTTAAAAAAAATCATGAATCATAACTTAAAATCTTGCTTAAACTTGATCTTAAATATAATCATATAATACATACTTACACATTGTTGAGCATAACATTTTTCTAACATCGCATGGTCATATCTATAGTGTAACCTTAAACTTAAATGGTTCGACTGATCAGTCCCTTAAAACCAACGTACGCGGCGGTGACGAATCACCTCTTGCTGGTAGTAAACTATCCTTAAATTGACAGTAAACTGCCCTTAACATGTGGGAACTTGTCCCCCTTAAATTGTCACACTACTTCAACTTCCAACATAAAATTATTTTCTTGCTCAACCTTAAACATTAAATCATGCCATAAAATTATTTCATGAATGCATGTACTTAAATAAAAATGTGTGTCCTTCATATATATTTAATTTAATTTTTATACTAACATATAAATACTAAAATAATTTCCATGCATAAAATAATTAAATATATAATTAGGACACATGCAATTTCTCATGGTTTGTACTGAACCGCTGGCCCTAACACTCAAGCCCATTTTTTTAAATTTTGGCCCATTAACACTGAAACTGGCCCATTAACATACTTAAGCCCATTAACGCATTTCTAAACCCAATAAATCAATTAAAGCCCATTAGCACATACTTGGCCCAATAACAACTTAATCTGGCCCAATGGGCCCAAAAGCCCAAAGACTGGCCCAATAACTTTCATGGGCTCCCAAGCCCATAAAATTATTGGGATAACTTAATTTAATTTAATTAAGTCCAATAACAATTAAATTCAACCCAAATAATTAAATGGAGCCCAATTAAATTTTTGGGATTTAATTAGGCCCATTTAACACTTAATTAAACTTAGAACTTAAAAATAAAAATACACGAGCCCGACTCTCTTAACCCGGACCCGGACCCAACTAACATAACCCATGACTTTCCAGACCCGACCTGAACCCAACAACCCGACCCGGATCCACTCTAAACCCTAAAACCCGATTCCCCCTCTTGCATAGCCCACGTCTGGGCGGTCCTAACCTGACCACAACCCCAGCCCCATGCAGCCCTAGCCACCTAGCCGATCACCCCTTCCTCTGAACCCTAAACTGCGTACAAAGGAACCCGATCTTGCACCAGCCCTTACCTGGGCTCGTTTGGCTCGAACCACTCAAGCCACTCAAGTCCAAAACACCCTCACACAGTCTAGGAACCCTTGGCCAGCAGCTGGACGCACCCATGGAAAATAAAACGTGAGCATGATTCAACAAATACATGAACAAGGCGCATACATCCAAAACCAATCTCGATTTTTTTCTGAAAATTCTTGAATAAAACTGATTCTTACACACACACACGCATAAACACTGATATGGCATAATAAAACGAAAAGAAACATGCCTAGCACCGAAGGTTGAAGAGAAGTAGGCGTAGATGACGATTCTGGGATGACGGGACGATGATCAACCACCTTGGAAGCATAAAATCGATCTCCTATGTAGTTTTCTGGGCTGGTACGATGAAGGAGGTGAAGAAAAAGGGAGGGGATGGCGGGTGAAGGCTTGAAGACGTAGGTTTGGGTAGATTTAGGGTGTAATTTAAATAAAATAAGGTTTTGGATAATTAAAATATTAATAAGGGTTTTAAATATAAAATATATAACTTAAAAACTCTAAATAATACGTAAAAATCTGATAACTAATTTAAAATCCCAAAATATAAATTTTAGGGAATTTTAAAGGTAATTAAAAGTCAATATTTTGGCTAAATTTGGATAAAAAGGACTCCTAAAATTATATAAAATCAAATACTGAAAATTTTGAGGAAATAAAACTCAAAATAATATTTTTGGGCTCTAAAAAGACTCATAAAATAATTTGGGTAGAAAGTTGTCATCTCGTCCATCCACGGTCCCGTCTACGCGATAAAATAGCTAAATTTCCATAAATCATGAAAACAAAATCTCTAATTATGGGTTAAATGCTTAAAAATAACTTAAAACATGCACAAATAGTTTCACATAATTATTTAACCCATAATCTAAAATTCTAAATAAATAAAATCCCTAATTATGCATGCGAATTTACGTACTAAAAATACTGGGTGCTACAACTTGGACAGGGCTAACCCACTGGTTGTCAGAAATTGGATAAATCACTCCAACTTCAAGGAGTTTGAGAATTTCGGCCTTCACCACCTCCATCATAGGTGGGTTCAATTTCCTTTGCGGCTGACGCGAGGGGCTTGCTCCTTCTTCCATCAGAATCCTATGCATTAATGTAGAAGGGTTGATTCCCTTGATATCTGCAATGGTCCATCCTATAGAAGTTTTGTGTTCCCTTAAAACCTTGAAGAGTTGCTCCTCTTGTTCGACTTCTAAACTGCTAGAGATGATAACTGGCAATGTTTTTCCTTCTCCAAGGAAAACATATTTGAGATGTTTGGGCAACATTTTCAGCTCAATGTCTGGTGCCTACAAAACAGATGGAAGACGCCGAGTATTAGGAGTTCGTAAGGAGATATATGAAAGATTACCTGATTGAGGTAACTCAGGGGCACGGTTCATAATTGTCACAATCTCTTTCACTTCTTCATTGAAACAAATTCCCTGTTTGTCATTGTGAACGGGTACTATAATAGCCACCTCTAGCTCGTCTTTCCCTGCAAGCTCAAAACACTCTTGTGCCAAGTAATCTACAATATCAACAGAATATACACAATCATCACTATTAGAAAATTTCATGGAATCATAAATATTTAATTTAACGACCTCACCATCAAATTTCATAGTAAGTGTGCCACTGTGAACATCAATTTTTGTCATCGATGTTTTCAAAAACGGTCTTCCTAACAGAATAGGACTATTGTGATCACCATTTTCCATGTCAAGTACGGAAAAATCCGCAGGAAATACTAAATTATTAACTTGCACTAACACATCTTCAACTACTCCCCTATGATATGCATTAGATCTATTAGCTAATTGTATAACAATTCCAGTTTTACTCAAGGGACCAAGTTTCAAGGATGCATAGATAGAATACGGCATGACGTTGATTGATGCTCCTAGATCTAACATGGCCTTTTCTAGTCTAACATTCCCTATGGTACATGGAATAGAGAACATACCTGGATCCTTGCATTAACAGGCAATTTCTTTTGGATCACAGTAGATACATTTTCTCCTAACTGAATCTTCTGACACCCTTTCAACGTCTTCTTCCTTTTTGCAGTGCACAATTGTTGTGAAAAATGCTCGCAAGAATACGAGTGTCAAGTTTTAATATAGTGATAAATCAAGTATCGTTCCCACAGAGAGTAAAATGAAAATATTCAGTGCTTGTAATTAAAATAGTCTAAACTTTATCTAAAAAATCAATATTTGAGAATTTTGCAGAAAATAAGATAATCAATGTGTTTTAGATAGCACGCACACAACTTTCAGAGGTTTATCAATCATAGAAAAGTGGTCTAGAGGTTTAGATTTAACCTGGTTTCAACAACAATCAATCCTAATTAATTAATCTTCATGAATTCCAATCAATTAATAGCCAAGAACACTTAAGTTTATTATTTCCCTCTCCCGAGCAACAAATAATGTTTATCAACTACAATTAAATTCCAATATCTCTATTAAGAATCTACTTGCAGTGATCTATCACAAAACAATGTTCTTTTTTAAAAGCTCTGTTAAAATTATACACCCTCCCGAGCTATATAAATAATTAATAGTGTATTTTCTAATGGTCCTATTCAAAATCCCCTCTCCCGAGTGCCAGATTTCAAATAAATATAACAAATTAAATAATTATCAGATAATTGAAAAGACAATCAATTCTAGAAAAAAACAATTAATCTAGAAGAAACTCAATTCACTAAAATCAAAAATTCATGAAAGTGTCTACACCAAGTTCCATCCGACCTCTAGACTCTAAAAAATTAGTTGATAATAAAATTCTGATAAACACAAATCATATTCAGAAAATTAGACATCAATTCAATAATAAAAAATCGAATAAGAATAACAAAGCCGAATATTCGACGCCGTGTCCGGTCATTCGATCTTCGTCTTTGTTCCTTGATTGTTCTTCAAGTTTGCACAGATTTCCTTCTCCAAAATCTCACGCTAAAGCTCTCTGATTTCTTTGATGTATTGTGGCGGCTCTCCCCTTTTGATTGTGTCCTTGAAGTCCCTTTTATATGTCCTCGAAGCCCGCCAAATAAAGCCCGAAAAAGTCTCAAAATTTCCTTCCCGAAAAATTACAAAATCTGACTTTCGGACGGCGCGGGCGCGCAGTAGAGTGGCGAGGGCATGCCTGAGCCTCGTCTTTGGCTTCCATTTTTCACGTCCTGGAGGCGCGGGCGTGCCCTCCTCTCGCATGTCCAATTCTACAACGCGCGACAATTTTCAAAAAATCATATCTCTCAAACTAACCGTCGGATTGAGCTGAAATTTTGACAGCAACTTCAAAACATCTCAAATTGTATTATGAACAGTAGAGATTGGATTTTGATGTCTCAATAATTCCCAGTAGTTTTCTGAAGTTGTTGCTCCATAATTCATTCATCCGCTTCTTCTCGCTACTTTTGCACCAATCCTTGCAATTCACAAAAACAACAACAAATATTCATAATACCCACTCAATACATCACAAAAGCCAAGTCAAATCATATATAAATTAAGTGCATAAATTGCACTTATCAAATTTCTCCAAACTTAGACTTTTGCTAGTCTCGAGCAAAACAATAGTGAGCAATATAGTCGGCCTCCGAATTTTTACATTCCAAGATTAAATACACATGTAAGCTAATTTTCTCAAGAGTTCTCGTGTGTGTGTGATTTGAAAATCTTTTCTATCCTCCTCGCTTTCGATAAACTAATGCAACAAGTTTATTTCACAGAATCATCAATTCCGCTCTCTAGTTTCAAAACACTCTCCACCAAGTTCAACTTCTACTCGCTAAGTTCACGACATATCAATTTTTTTTCATAAAATCACCGGATATTGCATCCGGTTTTATTTTATTTAGCCCCAATAATTACCCGCATACTTAGCTATAACTAAAGATAGTATTTGAATTTCAATCCCCTCGTCTATAGCCCGGATGGAACATCAACCCCATTATTTTTTTCCGCGAACTTAGCATGGAACTGTTGTGGGGACCCGGGTTGCTAATCTTATCTTAGGGAAATTTATAATACATAACAATGAATCAAGTACACAAAGGATATAAAGATCCAAGAGCTAAAAAAAAAAATTTTTTTGTTTTAAAAGTTACAGTGTCTCGCTCGATCGATGAAAGTTGCCCGATCGAGCGAGCTCAAACTTGAAGCTCTCGGATCCAGAGAATTCTTGGCCTCGCTCGATCGGTGAACTTCTACCGATCGAGCGGCCAAGAAAACTCAAACCCCCTCTTTTGCAAAATAAGGCCCTCGCTCGATCGGTGAACTTCTATCGATCGAGCAGGCTACATTTCCAGAAAAAAATGCAGGAAAGATTTTTGCTGTACAAACTTGAAACATACAAACACATACTCTGATACAAGTTTCAAAATAATATAAATACAATCTAATAACATCTGATAAGCTTCCATACACAAGTTACACATGTATTCAACAACTTATACAACATTCTTGTATCCTTTCTAACATGTTTATCCACTCAAAATACATGTCTGGCTGCTAAAACCCGTGTCCACACATGCTACAACTCTATCTCGAGCCATCACTGTCTCTTCTGACTAGCTCCTGCCCCACCTATTGCCATGCACACATAAAAAACAAAGCAATAGCCGGATACCTCCGGTGAGAATAAAATCCCAGTATAAACAACATACAAAGCGAGATAATAAACGTGAATGCAATGCATATGACAAAAGAGGCTATCAAGCAGATATCAATAGGATATAAGTTCTTGGGATTCCGAGGAAATAAAATCTTCAACTAACACGCACTCACCCAATCGAGGTGAAGTCAAATACTTTATTTCCTCTGACTTTGGTGCAACCATAGTGAGTCTTCTGGCTCTAGAAGTAAGTCTACATTCCGTGCCACTCAACTATAGCCCTCCAAACGTCATATGCACTCTAGGCCTTTCAACCCTCTGTGCTTTTCGGGATGGAGTTCAAGATGAATGCAAAAAATTCTGTATGCATTAAATGTTGTAAAACACCTTGAACACTTAAGCAAAGAAGGAAGCAAAGCAATCAAAACATCTAATCACATAAAAACACATAAACAACTAAGTATGTGATTAACAAGGGAATACTCGAAACAATAGCTATTTCGAGCGTTCTATCCCATCTGGATTAGCTGTCATTTATACCTTTCGATGTCGAGTCTGAAAGTACTTAAAATCTGAAATTATATCAATGAGAATTCATATCAAAAGGCTGCTCAACTTCTCAACTAAATCTCAAGTGCAAATGCTAGCAAACCTTGCTTCAAATCCTTCTCGGTTCGATTCGGAGATCTCGAGTTCGGAAACTTCAATATAAAGCTGATAAATGACATATCGAATAACTAACAAGATCAGATGCCATGCAAATCATGCTAAACAATATCAAAGTCTTGACATTTTTCGAATCGACGGCATAACGACTACAAACCGGCAACCGAATCAATATCACAATCAATCCAACAATCAATAGAACTCATAGTATCATCTCAACACCATCAAAATCATTATAATAAACTAGGATAGGGTTCGAATTTTGCTTGCTAAAATCGTATAAAATCCAAACGACATTATTTTTCCGAACCGTCTGTGAATATACAATCGGTACAGCTCATATACGCATATATCATAAAATCATGAATTTCCATCTTCAACATAAAAAAAAAGTCTGATAAAAATGAATAAAACTTGTACCAAAACGAAGGTCTCGGAGTGGTGATCATAGATATATATTTATCTGGAATTTCTGATGACCGGAACACGCAAAATCAAAGCTTTAAAAGACTAAAAATCTGAAAATGGCGTTTTGAAACCCTTCAGTCGTTCCTCTGCCCTTTTCTTTGCATTTCATCTGATTTTACACGTGAAGAGGAGATAAATATAAGAATATTTGCAGTTTATTCCCTGAACTTTTGGCTATTTGCAATTCAATCCCCAGAAAAGTGATTTAATTCAATTTCAATCCTTATTCATTTAAGAATATTAGAATTTAATTCTAAACTCTAAATATTCCCAAATTAACTATTCTCGGATTAAAACTAAATAATCCCGGGCCTTACATTTCTCCCCCACTAAGGCATGAGTTCGTCCTCGAAATCATAAGCAAGTTGTCTAGACATTCTGTATACACATAAGAGAATGAAATAACATAAAGCAGAATAAGAACTCACATCAATGAAACAACTCTGGAAATCTCTGTCTCATATCTGACTCAGTCTCCCAAGTCGCTTCTTCAATTCCATGTCGACTCCACTAAACCTTGACTAGCGGAATTGTCTTGTTTCTGAGCTGTTTGTCTTTGCTATCAAGAATCTGAATAGGTTGCTCAAAATAACTGAGAGTCTCGTCAAGTTCAGCTTCATCAAGCTGAAGAATATGGGAAGGATCAGGCTGATACTTCCGCAGCATAGAGACATGAAATACGTCATGAGTACCAAACAAATATGGAGGAAGAGCGAGTCGATAAGCAAGATCGCCTATCTTCTCAATAATCTCATACGGACCAATAAAACGCGGAGATAATTTTCCTCTCTTGCCAAATCTGACTGTACCTCTAAACGGAGAAATCTTCAAGAAAACTCTGTCTCCCTGATCAAAAGATAGAGGTCGTCGTCTAATATTTGCATACTTTGCTTGTCAGTCTTGAGATGTTTTCATTCTTTTATGTATAAGCTTCACTTTTTCTGTCATTTCTCGGATCATATCTGGCCCAACATCTGGTACGTCTGAGATATCATCCCAATACAACGGTGATCTTCATTTCTTTTCGTACAGTGCTTCAAAAGGAGCCATTTCAATGCTCGTCTGATAGCTGTTATTATAAGAGAATTCTGCAAGTGGTAATAAATCTTGCCAACTAGTACCAAATTCTAGTACTACAGCTCGTAACATATCCTCAAGTGTTTGGATAGTCTGCTCTGACTGTCCATCTATTTGAGGATGATATGCTATACTCAGATGCAATTGCGTACCAAGAGCTTGTTACAAGCTATGCCAAAAGTGTGATGTAAATCTAGGGTCTCGGTCTGAAACAATAGATTTAGGCACACCATGTAATCTTACCACTTCTCTGACGTAGATTTTTTCCATCTGATCATGTCTGTACGTCATTCTGTACGGAATAAAACATGCTGATTTTGTCAAACGATCAATAATCACCCAAATGGCATCGTACCCTCTGGATGAACGTGGTAACTGTGTGACAAAATCCATGGAAATGTGATCCCATTTCCATTCTGGAACTGATAGACTCTGCAATAGACCACCTGGTTTCTTTCTTTCTGCTTTTACCTGTTGGCAATTCAAACATTTAGATACAAAATCCGTGACATTTGCTTTCATCTGTTTCCACCAATACTGTCTCTTCAGATCATTATACATTTTCCTGCCACCAGGATGAATACTGAATCGACTGTTGTGAGCTTCTTTCAATATCTGCTGTTTCAAGTCCGAAACATCTGGAACAACAAGTCTATTATTCACATATAAAACATCATCAGCACTGATCTTATATTCAGATTGATGTCCATATCTGACTATAGCAATTGATTTCTGAATATTCTGATCCACTTTATGTGCTTCTTTGATTCGTATCAAAAGTTTTGGCTCAGCTTTAATAGCATAAACACGGATAGATTGCATATCTGTTTCAAATACTAATCCAGAAATACAACAATCTTCCACCATTTGAGATACACCTATCGTAGACAAGGATAAAGAACATACCTTTCTACTTAAGGCGTCTGCAGCTGCATTAGATTTTCCTGGATAATATTTAATCTCGCAATCGAAATCTTTCAGTAAATCAAGCCATCTACGCTGTCTCATATTCAATTCTTATTGCGAAAACAGATATTTTAAACTTTTGTGATCCGAAAAGATTTCAAATATCTCCCCATAAAGATAATGTCGCCATATCTTCAATGCAAAGACAATAGCGGCAAGCTCCAAATCATGAATAGGATATCGAGTCTCGTGTGGCTTTAATTGTCTCGAAGCATAAGCAATAGCATGACCTTTCTGCATAAGCACACAACCCAGACCCTCGTGAGAAGCATCACAATATACAACAAAATCACCCGTACCTGATGGAATCGTCAAGACAGGTGCACTTGTAAGCCTCTTCTTTAACTCCAAGAAACTAGTTTCACAAGCTTCAGTCCAGACATACGGCTTATTTTTCTGAGTCAATTGTGTAATAGGCTTCGCAATGCTAGAGAAATCTCTGATAAAGTGTCTATAATACCCTGCTAAGCCCATAAAACTCCATATTTCTGGCACTGATTGAGGTCTAGGCCAATTCAGGACAGCCTCGACCTTGCTTGGATCCACTGAAATCCCATCACCTGAAATAATATGCCCAAGAAACACAACTTTCTGCAACCAAAATTCACATTTTGATAACTTGGCATATAATTTCTCATTTCTCAATGTATGTAAAATGATTCTGAGATGTTCAGCATGCTCATGTACATTCTTGGAATAGATCAAGATATCATCAATGAAGATAATGACAAAACCATCTAAATATTTTTGAAATACCTGATTCATCAATCCCATAAATACTGCAGGAGCATTGGTTAAACCAAAAGGCATGACGATAAATTCATAATGTTCATACCTTGTTCTGAAAGCAGTTTTAGGAATATCTTCATCTCGTACTCTCAGCTGATGATATCCAGATCGCAAATCAATTTTAGAGTAGATAGCTGAACCCTGTAGCTAGTCAAACAAATCATCTATTCTAGGTAGTGGATATTTATTCTTGACGGTTACCTTGTTCAATTGACGATAATCAATACATAAGCGCATTGAACCATATTTCTTTCGTACAAATAGTATCGGAGCGCCCCAAGGTGAAACGCTCAGTCTAATGTACCCTTTGGCCAATAAATCTTCCAGTTGATCCTTCAACTCCTTCAATTCAATAGGTGCCATTCTGTAAGGAGCTTTGGATATTGGTTGAGTACTTGGCATTAAATCAATACTAAAATCTATCTCTCGGACTGGAGGTAAACCAGGAATGTCATCAGGAAAGATATCAGCAAATTCATGTACAACTGGAATATATGTTACTGCTGGACTTGATTTCAATACATCGAATGCATAAATCAGAAATCCTTCTGCCCCTCTCTGTAATAAACGGGTCATAGATAATACAGATATCAAAGGGATCTTGGCTCGAGAACCCTTACCGTAGAATTTCCATTCAGATGCAATTTCTGGTCTAAATCTGACCACTTTCTCGAAACAATCTACAGTCGCCCTGTACTTGGTTAACATGTCTATACCAATAATACAATCGAAATATGATAATCCAAGTACTATACAATCTATATCAATCACATTCCCTTCATATTGCAAAGCACAATTTCAAATTATTCGAACAGAGATAATACCTTCACCCAAAGGTGATGAAATACAAACAACAGTAGGCAATGTCTCAGACGATAAAGAATGCATCATAACAAATTGTTCAGAGATGAATGTATGTGATGCACCTGTATCTATCAAAACATAGGCAGGATAACCATAAATAGAGCAGTTACCTGCTATGACATCGTCAGGTGCTGCCTGTGCCTGTTCCTCAGTAAGTGCAAATACTCGAGCCTGTTGCCTAGGAGGTTGAGTAACAGTCTGCCTTCCTCCTGATCTGGTCTGTTGCTGAGGCTGGAATGAATGCACTGATTGCCTTTCTGCCTGAGGTGCTGGTCGAGAAGAACTTTCACCAATAACTCGTTGAGGACATACCTTGGCATAGTGACCTGGTTGATGACAAATATTACAATTCCCTGATACACCTCTACACTGATCAATAGCATGTCGTCCACCACACTTCCCTCAAAATACTCCTGACTCACCAGTTCTCTGCCCTGTACCAAACTGTCTCTGGCCACTAGAACTGGAAGAACTACTGCCTGCCCTCTTGTATTGCTTCCCTTTCGGCCTGAATCTAGAATCCTTTTTGCCATTGCTTCCTCCCTCAACTCTGAGAGATGGTTGCTGAAACTGTGGCGGATTCTGTGGAAGTGATGCTGATACAGGCTGTGGTAATGGCTGTGGAATGAACGGTGCTCCTCTTTGTCGCAATAACCCCGCTTTTGCTCCCTTAGCTTTATTCAAGGCGTCAGCAAAAGTATTAGGTCGTCCACTATTCACCAAAGTAAACACATCCGGATTGAGACCATTGATAAACTGATCTGTCATTGCTTCATCAGTCGCTGCTATACGTGGAGCAAACTTCAAAAGACTTGAAAATTTGGCCACATATTCTTCGATATTCAAGTTGCCTTGCCTCAAATTGGCAAATTCAGCACCCTTATCCTTCCTGTAGGAGACTGGAAAGAAACATTGATAGAACTCAGTTTTAAATACAGTCCAGGTGATAATCGTACCTCGTTGTTCTAACGCCCGTTTCGTTGTAATCCACCAGCTTTTGGCAACGTCGTGAAGTTGATGTATTACCAATCTGATACGACGATCATCGGTATAATCAAGTGATTCAAACAGCTGTTCTATATCTTCAAGCCAATTTTCACAATCAACTGAGTTTTCTGTTCCTTTCAATTTTGGCGGTTTGAATGACTGAAATTGCTTCAACAAAGTCTCCATTGTTGTAGCAGTAGGA
Source organism: Henckelia pumila (assembly GCF_033568475.1). Lineage (NCBI taxonomy): Eukaryota > Viridiplantae > Streptophyta > Magnoliopsida > Lamiales > Gesneriaceae > Henckelia > Henckelia pumila. The sequence continues at coordinate 67,068,764 of NC_133121.1, forward strand.
TCCATAGGGTCAGCAGATGTACTACCCTGTGCATTCTGAAGTTCAGCAATTGGCGGTGGTACTACTGCTGGTTCAGCTTGAGGAACCGCTAATGGATATCTAGTGGTCGGTGCTTTACGAGGAGGCATATCTGATTGTCAAACATATTAGTGCATAAATAATATCATATGCAGCAATTTATTCCATCCTTCTCTGATAAGCATTCTCATGCATTCTCATGAGGATTCAGGTTCTGACTAAGGATAATCTAGAATACAATTGCATATATAGCATGCAGTAGCAATAAAAGCACATAATCCTGCAGTCACATAATTATTGCAATATAAAGCATGCTAGCATATAATGCACATAATCAGATACAACATGTAATCTCATGCAATATCAAACAATCAGACAGACTCAATCTACCCCACTCATCAACTTCTAACTAAATCCAGAAACTTACTCTCTGATACCACCTGTTGTGGGGACCCGAGTTGCTAATCTTATCTTAGGGCAATTTATAATACATAACAATGAATCAAGTACACAAAGGATATAAAGATCCAAGAGCTAAAAAAAAATTTTTTTTTTTTAAAAGTTACAGTGTCTCGCTCGATCAGCGAAAGTTGCCCGATCGAGCGAGCTCAAACTAGAAGCTCTCGGATCCAGGGAATTCTTGGCCTCGCTCGATCGGTGAACTTCTACCGATCAAGCGGCCAAGAAAACTCAAACCCCCTGTTTTGCAAAATAAGGCCCTCGCTCGATCGGTGAACTTCTACCGATCGAGCGGGCTACATTTCCAGAAAAAAATGCAGAAAAGATTTTTGCTGTACAAACTTGAAACATACAAACACATACTCTGATACAAGTTTCAAAATAATATACATACAATCTAATAACATCTGATAAGCTTCCATACACAAGTTACACATGTATTCAACAACTTATACAACATTCTTGTATCCTTTCTAACATGTTTATCCACTCAAAATACATGGCTGGCTGCTAAAACCCGTGTCCACACATGCTACAACTCTATCTCGAGCCATCACTGTCTCTTCTGACTTGCTCCTGCCCCACCTATTGTCATGCACACATAAAAAACAAAGCAATAGCCGGATACCTCCGGTGAGAATAAAATCCAGTATAAACAACATACAAAGCGAGATAAGAAACGTGAATGCAATGCATATGACAAAAGAGGCTATCAAGCTGATATCAATAGGATATAAGTTCTTGGGATCCTGAGGAAATAAAATCTTCAACTAACACCCACTCACCCAATCGAGATGAAGTCAAATACTTTATTTCCTCTGACTTTGGTGCAACCATAGTGAGTCTTCTGGCTCTGGAAGTAAGTCTACATTCCGTGCCACTCAACTACAGCCCTCCAAACGTCATATGCACTCTAGGCCTTTCAACCCTCTGTGCTTTTCGGGCTGGAGTTCAAGATGAATGCAACATATTCTGTATGCATTAAATGCTATAAAACATCTTGAACACTTAAGCAAAGAAGGAAGCAAAGCAATCAAAACATCTAATCACATAAAAACACATAAACAACTAAGTATGTGATTAACAAGGGAATACTCGAAACAATAGCTATTTCGAGCGTTCTATCCCATCTGGATTAGCTGTCATTTATACCTTTCGATGTCGAGTCTGAAAGTACTTCAAATCAGAAATTACATCAATGAGAATTCATATCAAAAGGCTGCTCAACTTCTCAACTAAATCTCAAGTGCAAATGCTAGCAAACCTTGCTTCAAATCCTTCTCGGTTCGACTCGGAGATCTCGAGTTCGGAAACTTCAATATAAAGCTGATAAATGACATATCGAATAACTAACAAGATCAGATGTAATGCAAATCATGCTTCGTTCAATCAACAATATCAAAGTCTTGACATTTTTCGAATCGACGGCATAACGACTACAAACCGGCAACCGAATCAATATCACAATCAATCCAACAATCAATAGAACTCATAGTATCATCTCAATACCATCAAAATCATTATAATCAACTAGGATAGGGTTCGAATTTTTCTTGCTAAAATCGTATAAAATCCAAACGACAGTATTTTTCCGAACCGTCTGTGAATATACAATCGGTACAGCTCATATACGCATATATCATAAAATCATGAATTTCCATCTTCAACATCAAAATAAAGTCTGATAAAAATGAATAAAACTTGTACCAAAACGAAGGTCTCGGAGCGGTGATCACAGATATATATTTATTTGGAATTTCTGATGACCGGAACACGCAAAATCAAAGCTTTAAAAGACTGAAAATCTGAAAATGGCGTTTTGAAACCCTTCAGCCGTGCCTCTGCCCTTTTCTTTGCATTTCATCTAATTTTACACGTGAAGAGGAGATAAATATAAGCATATTTTTAGTTTAGTCCCTGAACTTTTGGCTATTTGCAATTCAATCCCCGAAAAAGTGATTTAATTCAATTTCAATCCTTATTCATTTAAGAATATTAGAATTTAATTCTAAACTCTAAATATTCCCAAATTAACTATTCTCGGATTAAAACTAAATAATCTCGGGCCTTACAACAGTGAATAGAATTTCAAACACTTTACAAGCCCGGATGGAGTTGTTAATTTTTTTCAAAAATTAATTCTTTCACTTTTGGAACTCCATTTATTCCGCATACTTAGCCAAGGACAAGGGAATTAGGATTTCAATTCCTTATCAATGACCCGGATGGAGTTATTATTAATCTTTTCATATTTTAATGCCTAATTCATTTCTAAGCTCGTAGAATTCTACCTCAGTTTCAAGCATAAATCACCAAAGTTAATAATCAAATCATCCAATTCACTTACAAAATCACAAAGCTTCTCTAATCACTTAAGTCTAGACAATCAAGGCATAGTGCATATGGGTGAGAACTCAAGATTAAATATAACTAACATTAACATTTTTAACACCAAAAATTATTTTCATCATAGGCCAACACAATTACAAATCACGCCTTCAACTCAAATTAACTCATCACAAATTTTCAAAATTTTCAAAAAATTTTAAACACCCCCCAAAACTTAAAATGTGCATTGTCCTCAATGTACAAAAAAAATTAAAATAAAACCAAGAACACATACCTTGGGAACGGAGCGTCAGTACTCGGAATCATCTTAATCTCTCAAAGATCTTCATGCAGGGGTGGCATCTAAACTCTTTCAGCTCCATAATTTTTCACCTACACAATTCAAAATTATTATTGATGTCTAGTTTCTACATGAAAAAAAACAACTAAAACAAAATAAAAAAACGCATAAAAACTAGCTTGGGTTGCCTCCCAAGAAGCGCTTAGTTTATAGTCCATAGCCCGACAGTATTCCAATTCTAGTTCGGTTCCGCTTTGTTGAGGGTCTTCCCTTTCGCTTTCACCCTCCAAATATATTCCACAATTTTTTTAAACGTTGCTTTCTTCTTCGTTTTCTTCTTCTTCTTTGGCACCTTTGGATCATTCTTCTTTGAATCTACCTCATGAACAAGTTTGGGATGGCCATCCAGCTTCACAACTCTCTCAATCATGCATAATTCCTCGAAGGGTGGATTACTGGATTTCTTGAATATGTTAAAAATAACTCTTTCGCCGTCCACACCCATCAATAACTCACCACTCTTCACCTCAATCTTGGCATCAGCAATGGCCAAGATTGGTCTCCCCAATATCAGTGGCATATTTGCATCCTCCTCCATATTTAGCACAACAAAATCCGCAGGAAAAATAAATTTATCTATTTTTACCAAAACATCTTCAATGATTCCAAGCGGATATGTAATAGATCTATCAGCCAACTGCAAAGCGATCATTGTGGGCTTCACATCACCAAGTCCTAAGCTCCTGAAAACAGACAAAGGCATTAAATTAATGCTAGCTCCTAAATCACAAAGTGCATTATTAAAATGAGAAGAACCAATAATTCAAGGAATCGTAAAACTCCCTGGATCGTTTAATTTCTGTGGTAGCTTCTTTTGTAGCACTGCACTGCACTCTTCTGTTAGATTGGCCACCTCGTTCTCTAGCAGCTTCCTTTTCTTGGACATCACCTCCTTGATGAATTTTGCATAATTTGGCATTTTCTCCAAAGCATCAGCAAAGGGAATGTAAATGTGAATTTTCTTGAAAATCTCCAAAAATTTGGAGAACTGCTCATCTAATGTTTTCTTCTTGAACCTCTGCGGGTAGGGGAGTGGAGGCTTGTACATCGATTTTTCTTCAAGTCCAGGCTTCTTCTCTTTGGCTTCCTTCTCTTTCTCTACATGTTGGAAAACTGGCGTTCAGATCAATCACGATTGATGCCCGGTGCAGCGGAAGTTTAAAAATTTTATTATGGAACAATTCCATATTGTGGGTATCAACCGTTCAACGATTAAATTATAAGTGTGTGTAAAATTTAAATAACAATTATTAAATTTTACCTTCAATCTCGAATTGAGATTATTGGACTCCAACAGATTTCTCTGCTCTTGTTGTCTCTCCCTGGAACCGATGAACTCCTTCAATCAGGTCCACGAATGGAGGTTTAATCCCTCTGATAGATTGCACTAGAAAATCTATCAGAAGTTTTCTGCGAAGAGAATAACGAATTTGATTCGCTTATTCCAGACTGCAATTCAAAATCACAGACCGAAATTTCTCTGACAGAGAGAGGGAGGGGTCGGCCAAAATATTCTTGAGAGGAGGCTAGGGTTTCGAAATTTTGCTCTCAAAATTATGACCAGTTGTGTGTAATTTCTGTACTGCAATAACTTATTTATAATGCAGGCCACTAACACCTTAGGGCCCATTAGTCATAAGTTGAGGCCCGACAAGCAAAGCCCGCATGTTCAGAAATTAATATAAAATTCATCGTGACTCCAATTGATAAACCGATTTTACCAATGTGCACAGAAACCATTTCTGCACATTTTAAAGTCAAGATAAATTTTCCTGAATCCGAATTCAGTGGTTTCCAAAAATGTACATCCCCATGTCATTTTAGGAAATCCTACTCCCTTACTCTTATTTAAGAAGTCCAACTTCTTTATTCATTAAATTTAACTCTTTAAATTTAACTATCTCAACGGGGATTAAAACTCCATTACACTGTGTGACCCTCAATGGTTCAGGGATACAGCTAGCCATGGGCTCACAACTCCTTGTGACTCGGAACAACGATTTCCGACTTGCCCAACGAATCATGGTAAAGCGCCTAGCAACATCGCCCCATGATTCCCTAGGTATCACTGATAGTGCCTACAAGAACCAGTAGATTTTGGTTAGCGTACAGTACGGTCCCTTCATCCATATATCCCGATCGAATCAACAACCATTGGTATATCGAGAGTCGCTCAAGATTCGATAACTATGCAATACATCTTGAAGATCAAATTAGTGACATCGCATGTGCTACTAAGAAACCATTTCTTAAATCACATCAAGTACTCTGGCCAGAGATTCGTCACACTAATATCTCCTCAGATCGCATAGGATATCCACACTCGCAAGTATGTGGTGAATCCTTGACAACAATGCATCGACTCCTATATGTGTTGTAACTGTACCCAATCCTGACACCTGATGACCCCCATAGAGTCGGTAAACGGGTCAAAGCACAGTACTAGCATATAGAGTCTCCATGATGTTTCAAGTAGTAAGGACTAATGGTGTACAACCAAAACCGCGGACTTTATCCACTCGATAAGTGATAACCACTTGGAAAGTCCGCATAGGGTAGTTCGATTATTCATCCTATGAATATCCATTTGCATGCTTCGAACATCTCCATGTTCCCTACCAATGAAACGTGGTACTCCGCATCGCAAATGCTAGTCTCAAACTCGAGCGATCCTTATCCTTATTATCGGACGGCTCAATCGACTAGGAACAGTTTAGAATATACAGTGACTATAAGATGTATTTCATGATAGACATCCCCATGTTCTACCACATCTTACATACACTATAGTATATTCAAGGTCTTTATCAAAACAACAATAGTATATCACAATATAACAATATGAAGAAAGATAAAGTCATTGCCATTAATAAAAGTGTAAATTATATTAAACAAAAGATTGTTTATACAAAGAGTCATCAAAGCCCATAGCCACAAGTTGGCTCACTGGGCACCCACTCTTTCAATCTCCCACTTGCCCTATAGCCAACTAGTCATACTACGTAGACCCATTGCTTCGCGATGTTTGTCAAACAATGGTCCTGGCAAGGGCTTAGTAAGCGGATCAGCGATATTGTCTGCAGAGGCCACTTGTTCGACAGTGATGTCTCCTCTTTCCACAATCTCCCGGATGATGTGGTATTTCCTCAGTACGTGTTTGGATCTTTGATGAGACCTTGGTTCCTTTGCTTGAGCAACGGCACCCGTGTTGTCACAGTACACCGGGACTGGACCAACAAATTCAGGAATGACGCCCAACTCTTGGACGAACTTCCTCATCCAAACTGCCTCTTTAGCAGCAGCTGATGCTGCAATGTATTCAGCCTCAGTGGTGGAATCCGCTGTGGTGTCCTGCTTGGAACTCTTCCAAGAGACAGCACCGCCATTGAGCATGAACACAAATCCAGAGGTTGACTTCGAGTCATCCACGTCACTTTGGAAGCTAGAGTCGGTATAGCCTTCCAATTTCAGATCTCGTCCTCCATATACCATGAACATATTCTTAGTCCTTCGTAAGTACTTAAGAATGTCCTTCACGGCTTTCCAATGCATTTGACCAGGATTAGCCTGATATCTGCTCGTGACACTCAGAGCAAATGCTACATCCGGTCTGGTAGATATCATCCCATACATGATACTACCTATAGCTGACGCATATGGTACATGTGTCATATTCTCTATCTCTGCATCAGTCTTGGGACACATAGACTTGGATAAAGAAACTCCATGACACATGGGTAGATGTCCTCTCTTGGACCCATCCATTGAAAACCGTTTCAATATGGTGTCGATGTAGGTTGATTGAGTGAGTCCTATCATTCTCTTAGATCTATCTCTATAGATCTGTATCCCAAGAATGTAGGATGCCTCACCCAAATCCTTCATCGAGAATCTACCTGATAACCATATCTTTGTTGACTGCAACATCCCTACATCATTCCCAATGAGTAGGATGTCATCAACATAAAGTACTAAGAATGTCACAGCATCCTTAACTACTTTCTTGTACACGCACGGTTCCTCCGGGTTCTTGATGAAACCAAAATCTTTTATTGTTTCATCAAATTTCTGGTTCCAACTTCTTGATGCTTGTTTTAGACCATAAATTGATCTCTGAAGCTTGCATACCTTATGCTCGCTTCCCATGGATGTGAACCCCTCTGGCTGCTTCATATAGATTTCTTCCTTAATGTCTCCATTAAGAAAAGCAGTCTTCACATCCATTTGCTATATCTCATAGTCATACCATGCAGCTATGGCAATAAGGATTCTTATGGACTTGAACATTGCAACTGGTGAAAAAGTTTCATCATAGTCAACTCCTTGTCTTTGAGTGTAACCTTTCGCCACCAATCGCGCCTTGTAGGTCAATACCTTACCATCAGGCCCAAGCTTTCTCTTGTAGATCCATTTACACCCTATTGGAACAATTCCATCAGGAGGATCTACTAAAGACCAAACTTGGTTTGTATGCATTGAATCCAATTCAGACTGCATAGCTTCAAGCCATAAATTTGAATCCGCATCAGAAATTGCTTCCTTGAAGTTTCTTGGATCACATCCAATGTCGGGTTCATCTTGATCCCCTTCAAGAAGAAGACCATATCGAACAGGAGGTCTAGAAGTCCTCTCGGATCTTCTAGGTTCAGGCGTGTCCAGTAATGGTTCTTGAGGCGTAGGATCGTTATTTTGTATTTCGGGTTCTTCTCGAACTTCTTCGAGTTCCATCATCTCGCCTTTCTTATCCAATAAGAACTCCTTCTCTAAGAAGGTGGCATTCCTAGAAACAAACACCTTTGTTTCAGCAGGATAATAGAAATAATATCCGATTGAATTCTTCGGATACCCTACAAAATAACATAAGCTGGATCGACTATCCAACTTATCTCCCACTGTCCGCTTCACGTAAGCAGGACATCCCCAAATCCTCAAGTACGAATACTTAGGAGCTTTGCCATTCCATAACTCGTATGGTGTTTTGTCCACTCCTTTAGTGTGGACGTTGTTCAACAACAATACCGCCGTTTCAAGCGCATAGCCCCAAAACAAAGGTGGAAGCTCAGTGAAGCTCATCATGGATCGAACCATGTCCAAAAAAGTTCTATTACGACGCTCCGATACACCATTCAGCTGTGGTGTCATAGGAGGAGTCCACTGAGAGAGAATCTCATTCTCTTTCAGATAGTCCAAAAACTCGGTACTCAAGTATTCTCCACCTCGATCCGATCGAAGTGCTTTAATACTTTTTCCTAGCTTGTTTTCTACTTCAGCCTTGAATTCTTTGAACTTTTCAAATGCTTCAGACTTATATTTCATTAAATATAAATACCCATACCTTGAATAATCATCAGTAAAGGTAATGAAGTAGGTGTGGCCATATTGAGTCCTAACTCTAAATGGACCACAAACATCTGTATGGATCAAATCCAACAGATTTTGACTACGCTCAGGTTTCCCCTTAAAAGGAGATTTAGTCATTTTCCCTTTTAGGCAGGATTCACAAGTAGGTAGAGAGTTAATATCAGACATATCAAACATGCCCTCTCCCACTAGCTTGTTCATCCTCCTTGAGGAAATATGACCTAGTCTAGCGTGCCAAAGGTTTGCCGGGTTTTGACTATCGATTTTCCTTTTGTTTGTTGTCGCCGGTTTATCAATATAATTTATTGGAACGTCTTTTAGTTTTAAGTTGTATAGATCGTTTTCAAGTTGTCCATTTCCAATCAAACATTCATTCTTGTAAATATTGCAAATCCCATTCACAAAATTGCAAGAATAACCATCTCTATCTAGCATAGAAACAGAAATAATGTTTTTAATTAAATCCGAAACAAATAAAACATCTCTTAAAAATAACTTAAAACCGTTCTGCAAAATTAAACAAACATCTCCAATGGCTGTAGCTTCAACTCTGGAACCATTCCCGAGCCTCAGCTGGGTCTCACCCATTCTAAGCCTGCGACTTCTTGTCATCACCTGCAAATCATTGCAAATGTAAGATCCACATCCGGTATCCAATACCCAAGAAGTAGCATTAAGTGAAATGTTTATTTCAATATAGAACATACCCTTTGCAGTTCCCAACTGCTCTAGATACTCCTTGCAGTTGCGCTTCCAATGACCGGGCTTCTTGCAGTAATGGCAAACATCCTTGGATTTTCCATTGTTTGAAGCCTTTGTCTTGTGCTTCTTCTCGGGTTCGACTTTCTTGGGTGGGGCAGAACGTTTCTTACCCTTCGTACTTGGCCCCTTCTTAGCAGAAGATGAGGAGCCCACCAAGAAAGCTGGTTTATCCTTCTTTAGTGTGGATTCATATGTCACAAGCATATTGACCATCTCTTCAAGGGTGGCCTCTATCTTGTTCATATTAAAATTTACCACAAATCCGTCAAACGAATAAGGAAGAGACAGAAGCAGTAAATCCACGTTGAGTTCATGCTCCAACACCAAATCAAGAGTTGCTAACTTCTGTATGAGCCAAATCACTCGTACCCCATGATCACGGACCGAAGTCCCTTCACGCATGCGACACGTCATTAGCTCCTTAACAGTAGCGAACCTTTCAGCCCTCGATTGAGCCCCAAAAAGTTCCTTGGGTTGAGCGTGAATGTCAGCAGCATTCACGGTGTCCTCAAATCGCCTCTGGAGTTCATCAGACATCGAGGCTTGCATATAGCATTTGGTCTTGATGTCATGGTCCCACCATGCATCAAGTTTGGCCAATTCCTCCGGACTTACGTCAGCTGGTGCTTCCTTCGGAGGTGATTTCTCTAACACGTAGAGCATCTTCTCCGAAGTCAAGACAATCTTCAACTTCCGGAACCATTCCGTATAGTTTGCGCCAGTTAACTTGTTTTGTTCGAGGATCGAGAATAAAGGATTACGCGAATTCATCGTATGAAATACTGAAAAGAAAAACAGACATATATCAATGATTGTTTAAGCAATTTACTAAGACATAAAATAGGCGAATTTAATTTTATGAATCTCACTCCCACTATTTTAACGATTTCACTACCCTCTAGTGAAAACGGGAAACTTTTTCCTTAGTGAGAACATGGAGTCCAATTGACAAACTTATGGTCCCGAATAATATCAGCCAACCATAATTCTCAAAAGGTAGAGCCCAATTGCTTCCAAAGCAACCCCCATGTGTTTACCTCATGTCCAATAAGGGCCCAATAATATGACGCCGTTTAAAGTGACATGTCAAGATGACCCATCAATATTAAGTTGTGATGGACGGTCGCCATGTGGATCCCCCAATAATATGAGCCGATCCCATGGGAGTTCCACCCAACTTACAACATTTGTCGATCCAATGTACAGCTTTCCGACGAACGGGCCCCCCCAATAATATGAGCCGGACCGTATCCGCGGGTAGCATCTCATACATTGACCGTTGATGGAAGGTAGGAATATTTAAACAAATTTAAATTTCCTTTATTTATCTTGATATCAATTTTAAATCATATTTAAAATGAGGGATTTTTAATTATAAAAATTTGTCTCATCAATTTCAAATTATTGCATGCTTGCCGGATTCACGCAATTATGTCTAAAACATGCATACAATCATAATATCATATATTATATAGGATGATCGATTCCATTTCTAATTGACCCGTGGTTGCCAATCACGAGTCTTAGTCCAATCCTAGGTAATATGCAGTATGCAATGCAATCCTATTACATGTGCTTCCAATTTACATTTCTTCTGTCTTTATTGTCTGCTGGGCCCACCATCTTCAAATCTTGATCTCCCACTAAATCTAATGTATTTACAATAAATAACAATGACAAGTAGGGGATACATTTTTTTTAGGGGGTGGGAACGGGCCATAAACCAAGCCCACTTTTATTACATATGACATTCATACTGGGCCATAAACCAGGCCCATTAATAAAACCAACAACAATAAAAACAAATGTAAATTCCTAACATACACCTACAAAATTGGTCATGGCAATCGATCATCCTTATCCAATAACATTTAATTCAAAATTAATTTATTGGATAACATGCAGTGGCAATTCAAATTTAAACAGGATAAAATCATATTTTATATATAAAATCTCATTTTACATATAAAATCATATTTTATCTCTTTATCAAATAAAATCATATTTTATCTACAAAATCCAATTTTATGGATAAAATCATATTTTACTCAATATATTCATAAGATCAAATCTTATCATCAATTGTACCAAAAATAATTGATTTCAAAATTCAATTTAAAGATAAAATATTAAAATTTTCCAAAAATTCAAATTTATCCAAAAATCAATTTTAAAGTTTACGGACTCGAACAATTCGATCCGAAATCTCGTGAACCAATCAAAAACAATTTTTGACCGGACCAAAAATAAAATTTTAACACATTAAAATTAATTTTAAATAAAAATTTAATTTTTCCCGCGGGCCGCCCGGGACACTCCCGGGCCGGCCCGCACCCGTGGGCGCGGGCCGGGGCAGCCCGGCTGCCCCTTTAGGGCAGCAACAGTTGCTGCCCTGGCGGCGCCTGGCGCCGCCCCTGGGCGGCGCCGTGCGCCGCCCTGGGCGGCGCCGTGCGCCGCCCTGGGCGGTGCCGAGCGTCGCCCATGGGCGGCGCCGTGCGCCGCCCTGGGCAGCGCCCAGCGCCGCCCTGGGCAGCGCCCAGCGCTGCGCTGGGCAGCGCCGAGCGCTGCCCTGGCGTCGCTGAGCGCCGCCCCTGGGCGACGCCGTGCGCCGCCGTGGGCGACGCCGTGCGCCGCCCGGGGCAGCAACAATTGCTGCCCCACCGGGCAGCGATCCAATCGCTGCCCAGGTTTTGCCCCGAAAATTTTTTTTTATTTTTTATTTAAAAATATTTATTTTGTTTCAAAAACCGAGACTCAAAAATTTTTGTACAATCGATTAATTTAATCGTTTGATCTGAGCAACCTGGCTCTGATACCACTGTTGGAAAACTGGCGTTCAGATCAATCACGATTGATACCCGGTGCAGCGGAAGTTTAAAAATTTTATTATGGAACAATTCCATATTGTGGGTATCAACCGTTCAACAATTAAATTATAAGTGTGTGTAAAATTTAAATAACAATTATTAAATTTTACCTTCAATCTCGAATCGAGATTATTGGACTCCAACAGATTTCTCTGCTCTTGTTGTCTCTCCCTGGAACCGATGAACTCCTTCAATCAGGTCCACGAATGGAGGTTTAATCCCTCTGATAGATTGCACTAGAAAATCTATCAGAAGTTTTCTGCGAAGAGAATAACGAATTTGATTCGCTTATTCCAGACTGCAATTCAAAATCACAGACCGGAATTTCTCTGACAGAGAGAGGGAGGGGTCGGCCGAAATATTCTTGAGAGGAGGCTAGGGTTTCGAAATTTTGCTCTCAAAATTATGACCAGTTGTGTGTAATTTCTGTACTGCAATAACTTATTTATAATGCAGGCCACTAACACCTTAGGGCCCATTAGTCATAAGTTGAGGCCCGACAAGCAAAGCCCGCATGTTCAGAAATTAATATAAAATTCATCGTGACTCCAATTGATAAACCGATTTTACCAATGTGCACAGAAACCATTTCTGCACATTTTAAAGTCAAGATAAATTTTCCTGAATCCGAATTCAGTGGTTTCCAAAAATGTACATCTCCATGTCATTTTAGGAAATCCTACTCCCTTACTCTTATTTAAGAAGTCCAACTTCTTTATTCATTAAATTTAACTCTTTAAATTTAACTATCTCAACGGGGATTAAAACTCCATTACACTGTGTGACCCTCAATGGTTCAGGGATACAGCTAGCCGTGGGCTCACAACTCCTTGTGACTCGGAACAACGATTTCCGACTTGCCCAACGAATCATGGTAAAGCGCCTAGCAACATCGCCCCATGATTCCCTAGGTATCACTGATAGTGCCTACAAGAACCAGTAGATTTTGGTTAGCGTACAGTACGGTCCCTTCATCCATATATCCCGATCGAATCAACAACCATTGGTATATCGAGAGTCGCTCAAGATTCGATAACTATGCAATACATCTTGAAGATCAAATTAGTGACATCGCATGTGCTACTAAGAAACCATTTCTTAAATCACATCAAGTACTCTGGCCAGAGATTCGTCACACTAATATCTCCTCAGATCGCATAGGATATCCACACTCGCAAGTATGTGGTGAATCCTTGACAACAATGCATCGACTCCTATATGTGTTGTAACTGTACCCAATCCCGACACCTGATGACCCCCATAGAGTCGGTAAACGGGTCAAAGCACATTACTAGCATATAGAGTCTCCATGATGTTTCAAGTAGTAAGGACTAATGGTGTACAACCAAAACAGCGGACTTTATCCACTCGATAAGTGATAACCACTTGGAAAGTCCGCATAGGGTAGTTCGATTATTCATCCTATGAATATTCATTTGCATGCTTCGAACATCTCCATGTTCCCTACCAATGAAACGTGGTACTCCGCATCGCAAATGCTAGTCTCAAACTCGAGCGATCCTTATCCTTATTATCGGATGGCTCAATCGACTAGGAACAGTTTAGAATATACAGTGACTATAAGATGTATTTCATGATAGACATCCCCATGTTCTACCACATCTTACATACACTATAGTATATTCAAGGTCTTTATCAAAACAACAATAGTATATCACAATATAACAATATGAAGAAAGATAAAGTCATTGTCATTAATAAAAGTGTAAATTATATTAAACAAAAGATTGTTTATACAAAGAGTCATCAAAGCCCATAGCCACAAGTTGGCTCACTGGGCACCCACTCTTTCACTACAACAGTTGCATGTTCCTGGACTCCAACTTCTTTTCCACTCCTCAACTCTATGGCCTTACACTGTTCTATGGGATTCACCTCAGTATTGCTTAGGAATTGACAGCAATTATTATCTTTTAGTGCGTTTGCCAACTGCTCAATGCTAGTCTCCATGGATTGAAGTACAACACCCATGTTGGCCATGTGCGTCTCCAAACTGTCAAGACGAGACTCAGTTCTCACCACATCCTCCAAAGAAAACTGACCATCACCCTTATTAGTATTGTTAGCATATGAAAAATTTTCATTATTCCGCAAACTAGGGTGATAAGTATTGGGAACAGAATTACCTCTGTAAGCTCCATAACCTCGGTAGCCATTAGGATTGATATAATTAACTTGCTCTGGGGTATGTGATCCTTCAACTCCAGTTGAATCTGCAACATTAATCTTATTCAAAGAAGCTACCTGTGTAGTCAGTGCAGATAATTGAGCAATGATGGATGTGAGAGGATCCACTGCATACACTCCAGCTGGCTTCTTGACTCCCATACGCTCAGATGGCCATTGGAAACTATTTATTGTCATCTGTTCCAGCATATCGTAGGCCTGTACATGGTCCTTTGCAAATATAGTACCTCCAGCCGCAAAATCCACATTCATCCTCGTAGGCGCATTCAGTCCGTTGTAAAACCACTCAATCTGTTCCCAATCTGCAAAATTGTGGTTAGCATAATGTCTAAGTAATTCTTTGTACCTTTCACATGCCTTGTATAGCTGTTCAGTGTCCATCTGCCAGAAAGTGCTTATTTCTATCTTTAGTTGGGTGGATTTAGCAGGTGGAAAATATTTTGTAAGAAATTTTTCTGCCATCCCCTCCCAAGTAGTGATGCTCCCTAAAGGCAGTGATTGCAACCAACTTCTTGCTTGATCCCTGAGAGAAAAAGGAAACAAGCATAAGCGTATTATATCCTCAGACACACCATTAATTTTTACCTTATCGGTTATCTCCAAGAAAGTGCGTAGGTGTAGGTGAGGATCAGCAGTGGCGCTCCCATTAAATTGGTTCTGTTGAACCATGTTGATCAAAACCGGCTTCAGTTAAAAATTTTTGGCGTTAATGGTCCCTCAAACGATTCCAGAATAGTGAGCCTGGATCGTCGGCCGGAAGTGATCTCTAATTGGCACCAGGGGAGGTTGTTGTGCTTCTTCTTCAGCCATTCTTTAAATTTCTTCTCTTCTAACTCTTCTTAAAGCACGTGCAATGCGCTCGATCTCCGGATCAAAAATTAATGAATTCGCACTTTGAGATCGCCGCATAGACTGCAATTAAAAATAAGAAGAAATCAATTATTAACTTAAAATAAAATAAAAAAAAACTCTAAATTAAAATCTAGACTAATTGGTAACAAGAATAAAAAATAATCAAAATTTACTCCCCAACAACGGCGCCAAAAACTTGTTGTGAAAAATGCTCGCAAGCGTACGAGTGTCAAGTTTTAAAAAATTGATAAATCAAGTATCGTTCCCACAGAGAGTAAAATGAAAATATTCAGTGCTTGTAATTAAAATAGGGGCAATTTGCTCAAAAATCCCCAAATGCAAACATGTTTTGCTTTGGGGTCCCTAGTCATAAAATGTGGTACAAAACAATACAAGATGTGGTACAAAACCATACAAGATGTGGTACAAATTAACAAAACATGTGGTACAAAAAAGTGGCTAGGGAGTGCAGAGCAAAACATGTTTGCATTGGGGATTTTTGAGCAATTTGCACTTAAAATAGTCTAAACTTTATCTAAAAAATCAATATTTGTGAATTTTGCAGAAAATAAAATAATCAATGAGTTTCAGATAGCAAGCACACAACTTTCAGAGGTTTATCAATCAGAGAAAAATGGTCTAGAGGTTTAGATTTAACTTGGTTTCAACAACAATCAATCCTAGTTAATTAATCTTCATGAATTCCAGTCAATTAATAGTCAAGAACACTTAAGTTTATTATTTCCATCTCCCGAGCAACAAATAATGTTTATCAACTACAATTAAATTCCAATATCCCTATTAAGAATCTACTTGCAGTGATCTATCACAAAACAATGTTCTTTTTTAAAATCTCTGTTAAAATTATACACTCTCCCGAGCTATATAAATAATTAACAGTGTATTTTCTAATGGTCCTATTCAAAATCTCCTCTCCCGAGTGCCAGATTTCAAATAAATATAACAAATCAATTAGTGATCAGATAATTGAAAAGACAATCAATTCTAGAAAAAAACAATTAATTTAGAAGAAACTCAATTCACTAAAATAAAAAATTCATGAAAGTGTCTACACCAAGTTCCATCTGACCTCTAGACTCTAAAAAATTAGTTCATAATAAAATTCTGATAAACACAAATCATATTCAAAAAATTAGACATCAATTCAATAATAAAAAGATCGAATAAGAATAACAAAGCCAAATATTCGACGTCGTGTCTGGTCGATCGATCTTTGTCTTCGTTCCTTGATTGTTCTTCAAGTTTGCGCAGATTTCCTTCTCCAAAATCTCACGCTAAAGCTCTTTGATTTCTTTGATGTATTGTGGCGGCTCTCCTCTTTTGATTGTGTCCTTGAAGTCCCTTTTATATGTCCTCGAAGCACGCCGAATAAAGCCCGAAAAAGTTTCAAAATTTCCTTCCCGAAAAATTACAAAATCTGAATTTCGGACGGCGCGGGCGCACAGTAGAGTGGCGAGGGCGCGCCTGAGCCTCGTCTTTGGCTTCCATTTTTCACGTCCAGGAGGCGCGGGTGCCTAAAAGCGGCGCGGGCGCGCCCTCCTCTCGCATGTCCAATTCTGCAACGCGCGACAATTTTCAAAAAATCATATCTCCCAAACTAATCTTCGAATTGAGCTGAAATTTTGACAGCACCTTCAAAACATCTCAAATTGTATTATGGACAATGGAGATTGGATTTTGATTTATCAATAATTCTCAGTAATTTTCTGAAGTTGCTGCTCCATAATTCATTCATCCGCTTCTTCTCGCTACTTTTGCACCAATTCTTGCAATTCACAAAAACAACAACAAATATTCATAATACCCACTCAATACATCACAAAAGCCAAGTCAAATCATATATAAATTAAGTGCATAAATTGCACTTATCAACAATTCCTTAAAAAACTTCGCATAGCGAGGTACTTGCTTAATAGCATCTAGCAATGGAATTTTTATCTCACATCTACGAAAAGTGTTGTAGAGTTCCTTACTCCCTTCATCTTTCCTATATTCCTTAAGTGCTAAGTGAAAAGGGGCTACGGGTTTATATTCAGAGATAGGAGGGAACTTACCTTTTTGTGCTTCTCCCTGAATTGCTTCTTTATCCTCTATATTCAGCTCTTCATTCTGTTCATTCTTGGTTGAAACATCTACTACCTTCTCCTTGACCTTTAACTCCTTCCCATTCCTGAGAGTGATTGCACTAGCATTCTCCCTTGGGTTAGGGATCGTTTGTGATGGTAGAGTGTTTGATTTTTGTGCTTCCAGCTTTTTTATTGCAGTGGCGAGCTGTCCCATCTGGGTATTCAGGTTTTGGATGCTTGCTCGGGTTTCATGTTGGAAATTCAGAGTATTAGTTGCAAGATCCTTAACTATATTTTAAAGAAACTCACATGGCGCTAGAATTTGAGGACAATGTTGTTTTGGAGGATGCGGTGGCCTGTAAGTTTGATTATGCAATTGGGCCTGATGTCCAAGTTGATTTGCCGACGGGTTTCCGTATCTAAGATTTGGATGATCCTTCCAACCTGGATTATAGGTGTTGGAGTATGGATCATACTTCTGCTGTGGTGGCCCAGGAAATCTTCCAGTGGCATTCACTTGTTTGATCGATTCCTCTTGAAGTGTGGGACACATATCAGTTGCATGTCCTACTGCAGCACAAATTCCACATGCCTTCGCAGTCTGTCCATTTCCTACAGCCATTTGACTCACAAGAGACTTCAGTTCAATCAATTGTTGCTCAATAGAAGACACATTTACCTCATTATTCTTTTTAGGTGCATGATCACTTCTGTTGGTGCCAAATTGCTGAGAATTGGCAGCCATATTCTCGATTAAGTTTATTGCCTCTCATGGAGTTTTGTCCACAAAAACTCCTCCACTGGCTACATCTACCATGCTCTTGTCATGAGGCAACAACCCTTCATAGAAATATTGAATTAAAAGGTTCTCACTTATCTGATGTTGCGGACGGCTAGCACAAAGCTTTTTGAACCGCTCACAGTATTCATGAATTGATTTCCCCGTATATTGCTTGATGTCGTATATCTTCTTCCTGATATTCGCTGCTCTAGAAGCTGGGAAATATTTCTCCAGAAATATTCTCTTCATTTCAGTCCATGTTGTGATGGATCCAGGAGGTAAATAGTACAATCATTCCTTGGCAACATTCTTCAAATAATAAGGAAAGGCTCTCAATTGGACCTGCTCCTCTGTCACTCCATGGGGTTTCATGCTCGTGCATACCACATGGAATTCCATCAACTTCTTGTGAGGATCCTCACCTGCGAGACCATGAAAAAAAGGCAATAAGTGAATTAGTCCGGATTTCAACTCAAACGTAGCATTAGCTTCAAGAGTAGGAAAAGTAATGCATAAAGGTTGCTTGTTGAGATCAGGAGTGCCCAGTTGTCTCAGGCTCAGATTTGCATTGGCAGCCATCTCTTCTTCAGGATTTTCAGTTTGAAGTTTGTCCTCTTCTAATATCCTCCGAGCTTCTCTTCGTCTTCGGTGGAAAGTTCTATCGTAGGGAAATTCTTCCTCTGAGGATTCTCCTGCAGACATGAACGACCAGAGAAGTACTAGAATAAAAGAAACGAAACAAAATAAGCTAAAACAAATTAACTAGAACACAATAAATTAAACACCGTTCCCCGGAAACGGCGCCAAAATTTGGTAGCGCTTAGTTGTGTCACGCCCAAATTAACCCAACTCCGATTAACTTAATAAACATGCAGTAGAGAGAGTAGGGATCGTTCCCACGAGGAAAGTGAAATTTATTTGTGTTCTTAAAAATACTGAAAATAAATAAAAGGGGTTTTTGAGATTTGAAATTAACTACTAAAATTTTAAAACAATTTAAAATTAAATTTTATAACTAACATGCAAGATTAAAATTCTAGTGAAGAAATTAATAAATTAACAAGTCTTGGTATCGGTCAACCACACCCTTGAGATTATTCATTCGATCATCGAAGATCTAAAAATAATTAATTCTTATTGAATATTAATCATTGGAAACTTATTTCCTATTTCACCTTAATTTTAGTTAACTACACACAAGCGTTCTAAATTAACCCTTATCAATGAATTAACCCAATACAAGCGATTAAAGTTTAAATTCAAGGCAGCATGCAAACTATTAAAACTGATGAACCTAGACAACACATACACAAGCGGATGTATTTAATCTAGTCAATCGTTGTTCCTACAAATTAATAAATTCACAAGCGGAAAATTATTAATTGCAGTTGCTTCACAAATTAGAGGAATCAAATAATTACGGATTTGATTTCTAATTAAGCAGTAGATTGTATGAGAAAATCACTGGGCGATCAATCCAATAATCTCACATACACGCATAAAATAAATCCCAATCAACTTTTGATATCCAAATAAAATTAAACACTAAAAATTCGAATCTCACAAACAAATAAATTCAAGGGCTTGTCTTCCTCAACCAAGAATAAAAATTAGCCACATATACTCATGAAAATCCTAAGAAAAATCCAAAAGAAAAGAATAAATCTGAGAAAATTAGGAAGAAAAACCTAGCCGCCGCGTTCTTCCTTGTTCTATGCTTCCCAGTCTGATTACAAAGTAAGTAAAATTCGGAATAATAATATTAAATATAGACTAGAGTCCTCAAAAGATAAATTTCCTTTTTCTGATAAACTTTCCGAAACTCCCGTCGCGATCGATTGGTAAAATTCTACCGATCGAGCGAGACTAAATCTGATCCGCATCTTTTATTTCTTTTCTTCTCCCGCTCGATCGGTAAGATGTTGCAGATCAAGCGGAAAAACTTTTGTCTCGAAATTCATGCTTCTCTCGCTCAATCGGTGAAATGCTGCAGATCGAGCGAGAAAACTTCTGGTCAAATTTCTCTTTAAAGTTCCTTTTCCTACACAATAAACCCGGGAACATATAATATAGACATGATGCATGAAATACGAACAAAAAACTTAATTAAAACAAATGAATGCATGCAAAAACTACAATAAAATGATATTAAAATATGCAAAAAAAACACCACTATCACCTGGTCACCGACCAACCACTGATCTCACTTCTGGTCCAATTGTATACATGTTCCGTCGAGTGGGGTGTCCAAGAAATACAACAACATGGATGTGAGCGAACTACGCTCAGGACGTAAAGCACTAGTATACAAACCTACTATGATGCATGCATATGACTGGATACTAGGTTGTTTTCAAGTCCTGCTCAGTCTAGGCGCCAATGAGTATGTAGTACCATCTGGGGTCAACTCCGCTGGGTAAATCTACATACTCGTCCGAACCACTGTAGCATCAGTTCCCGTCAACATGGCGTCTCCCGGTGTCAGACAATATAACAAGGAATGTAAGGCTGACCGATCCTATTACAAAGGCTATCTAGAAGGATATTCCGCTCAATATGAATATGCACATGCAACATAATATATCAAAGCAGTAAAACATGCATCATGACACATAATATGCAACACATAAGAATACATACTAGCTGGATATCTCAGTAAGTACTTACGTACCTTAATCAGTGACCTAAATGTACAAGTATCTACAGTCCAAGCTTACAAGTTAAGATAATATCATATCACTAATATTGGACTACAAGCCTTAACTAAACTCTTCCTAATAATAATAAGGATCTCGAACTATACCTGCATCCATCTTCAATCCACTGATGTCAAAGGTCCTGACCCAAGCACAGCTCCGCTACAAGCCCTGTAGCACCTCGCTATTGCCTGACCCTCAAGTATAAGGATAAAACCCTAAGAATATACTCTGATACACACCCAAAAACCTAAAACACACACTCAATTTTATGGATTTCGGCCTCTATTTATAGACCTTAATCGGAAGCTCCGATCCCCGATTCGGAAGCTCCGATCTCTGCATGTATGCCACGTTCCGAACTATCCTGATCGAAAGCTCCGATTCCATCTTCGGACGTTCCGATCTCATGCATGAGATTGCGTGTCAAAATGCTGGAAACACGTCACTAGTGCGCATGGCCTAACCTTCGGAAGCTCTGATCTCACGTTCGGTGGTTCCGATCTACACCCCCAGCTTCCGAACTGCATCGCTTGGTCCGAACTCTTCTGACCTTCCGATCTCCTTATGGTCATGTTCGGACCTTACAAACTACTCTAGTCAACTTTGACTCTTGGACCATTTTCTAATATCCTAGTGTCGATTTCTTGGTCCGATTAATCGTAATAAAATCCCTTAATCATGTTTAACTATTAAGCTCATAAAATAGGATACATGTTACTACATTTTCATATTGCATCAATATTTCCAAAGCGAATGTTAATTAATTTGGAACTATTGGATAAGATCAGACTAAATTTTGAAAAGTTGAGATGTATCACCTTTATTTCAAAATTGAATTGTATCAGCTTTAGTTCAAAATCGAGTTGTAACAGTTTGAGTTCAAAACTGAGCTATACTAGTTTGATTTTCAAAATTAAGCTGACAATTGTCTTATCAGTTCCAATTTCCATTCCCCTTATTCTATGCATAATCATTTTAAATAAACTAAAACATGAAGTATGAAAACTTAGCGTCGGGTAGTGGCTTAGTGAAGATGTATTTCACTTGTTGCTTAGTTGAAATATATTCAAGTCGAATTTTGTTCATCATAATATGATCTCGAATGAAGTAATGTTTGATGTCAAATGTGTTGTTTTTGAAATCTTTGAAATGAACCAACCCTTCTCATATTTTCAAAAAAAAAATATTAATTTGACATAAAAATTAATAATTTTTCATGGGTGACCGACAATTTCGGTTGGGACTAGCAAGTGCACTAGTTCAAGTAATAGTATATGGACATTGAGTCCATGTATCGATCCCATAGATACTATAGTTAATTTTCAAGATTTAATTATTTTACTTAAACTAGACAGAATAATAAAAGGATTGTGATGAGTTGAATAAAAATTCAATTAAACTAAGACAATAAAGAAATCTTAAACTATCTAACAGCTAGAGCTCAAGGATAATTACAATTAAAACGAGACAACCAAGACATACGAAGGTACCGAGCTAATTTATGAATCCACGTGACACAGACTGAAAATTATGTTTATTCCTATCACGGTGAATTTTCCTATATTATTCAACAATCTATTTCTAGACTTGCTAAACCTATTCAAGTTGGACGGATTAATTATTTCTAATTAATTCTAATCAAATTCAAACACATTAAATATTTATGAAAATTCAGTTTTTGCCTAAAACCGCATATTGAAATCGAATACTATTTCTAGTCGGTTTAACCATATGTTGATTGATATCTTTGAAATTATCTTTAATCAGTCCTCTTTCGATTAATGATTAATCAACAAACATGTGACTTGGTGATCAGGATATTCACAAGAAATATTAAACTAACATCAATCAATAATTATAAATATTTAAAATATATCAAACTTGCAACCACGTGTCAAACATAAATTAGTCTCGACCCAATTATGTGCCTTAGTTGAAGAAAAACTACTCAATAAACAAAAAAATTGATTCAAAGAATGAGTTTTAATCATAAGAAGAAGAAGAAGAAGAAAAAGAAGAAGAAGTGTTCTTCAAAAATCTTAAATCCTCCAAGCCCTAGCCGCCTTCCTCAATTATAATCTGAATTAATCTCGAAATCTGTTGTATTTTTGTATATATACGTCCCCTAAATTCCATAACTTTGTCTCCTTTTCGAATGAGCCCGAAAAATAGAAACTTTCCTCTCCGCGATCGCACTCGAGCGGTAAAAAGTACCATCTCGAGCGCATAAAGTTATGCCTTGCACTTTCAAATCTCTTCGATCGTGCTCAAGCGGTATAAGTACCCACTCGAGCGCATAAGTTCTTTTTTTGGTCCTTCAATTTTCGGCGGCCGCGCTCAAGTGGTAAAAAGTACCCGCTCGAGCGCATAAATTTTTGTCCAAATCTTCCACTTTTGCCTTCACGCGATCAAGCAGTCAAAAGTACCAGCTTGAGCGCGAACATTTCTGCCAAAATCTCGAGTTTTCTTCATTAATTCCTATAAGTAAACCAGGGAAATTGAGAAGTAGACCGTATTCACAAAATGATAAATAAATTACACAAAAACGACCCTAAACATGTAGCAAATGCATGCAACATGGACTCCAAAATAACAAAAAATAATGCAAGAAAACAAACTTATCAATTCCCCCATACTTAACTCTTTCTCGCCCTCGAGCAATAATAAATGACAAATTCAAATGCAAAACACACAATGATGCAAACTCTAAATATGGATGAGCCAATACAGAAAATGCAGGCCTCAGTGAATTTAAAATCATACAAAAAGTAAAATTTCTCTTAGACTTTGCACAATTCACCTCTAGATTAAACGCGAACGTGTATGTGATGTTATTCCAGTGGCATGTATGTCAAATAGAATCTGTTGTCACGAATGCCAAATAACCCAATTAACACATCGGTGCAAGATCCTTCGCATGTACCCATTCTTTCTAGCCACACCTAGCTTTCACACGTCCCTCGGACTCAGGAATAAGGAATATGGATTTTGGTGTATCAAGGATAGAGGTTTGTATGAACGATATGAAAGGATAGTTCAGAAATTTCAGAACTGTCGGATTTTACCTCCGGGTAACTTCAACACCTTACATTCTCCCATACTTAGCCTTGGAATTTGGGTGGATTAAAATTTCAATCCCCTTTCCAACGCTTCCCTCACCTTACAATCCCCTTCTTTTTTTTCTTTTTTTCTCTCTGATTTCTTTTTACAATAAAACGCGTTTCATGAGTAGCAAATGAGACAAGGTTTTGTGTGTTTTGAAGGGTTAGAACTGTGTATAGCTCAAAGAGGGTGTCTCAACATTTTCATCTCAATTTGGTTGGGCTATTATAGGATAAGCATGGACTATTACTATGGGCTCAACACTTTATCTGGGGTGGATGTAACAAATGTTGATTAGGCCAAAGGTTATGCCGAGATCATACATGCGCTACTAGAGTGTATTTAGAAATCACAAGAATACAATTGAATTCACTAAACACCTAGTATCGTGCAATGGTCAAGCAATCACAACTTCATCAATTTTAGTACACTCCACCAGTTTAAAAGTTGTGCAAAAAATTTGTTCACTGTACAATCAGAGGTTTCACGATTCAAGTCTAGGGCCAAGCGTTCACACTAAAAAATTTATCACAATCATCACAGACCATCATTAACTCATCCACATTTTGACACGCAATCATGCAAAACTAAATGTAAAATGCAATAAAATACCCCCTACTTATTCAAATAATTGCCCCCAATGCTTCAAACTCAAATACACAAAATAAAAATGCACGCAAAAATTAAACTAGATGCACTAAAGAAAATGGAAAAACGACACTCCTCTAGTCTAGAAGTCCTCCTCATTCTTTGCTTTAATCACGAATGGTGGTACAACAACATCAACATATCTATGCGGAATAGAATACTGGACATGGAAAGGCGATGGGTAAGGCGTTGGAGTAGCATAAAATAATAGAAACAAAATGAAAAATAAATAAAAGAGAGGGAAATAAAAATAATGGGTTGCCTCCCAGTCAGAGCTAAATATATAGTCTATAGCCCGACTTTACATTCCTGTTAAGATCAAGGTGGATCATCCACGGTCGTGGAAGTATGCCCTTCAATGCCTTGATTTCCTCCAAATCCTTCAGCAAAAAGTGTTTGAACTTTTGGATGCGAAGCCACATCCTAGTTGTCATTCATGTGCATAGATCGACCCACACAATTATCTACAACATCAACCGCAAAACAGGATTTCATGATTGGGCAATCTCTAACCGACTGCATCATATGGAAAACAACTTGCTCATCATTCATTCTTAATACTAACTCACTTTTTTCTACATCAATTAAGGTCCTACTTGTAGCAAGAAAAGGACGCCCTAAAATCAATGGAACCTCACAATACTCATCCATGTCAAGAATAACAAAATCAACTGGGAAAATAAGCCTGTCCACCTTGACTAAGACATTTTCCACTATTTCTCTATGGTATTTGATTGATCTGTCTGCAAATTTAAGAGAGATTGAAGCGGGTTCAATAGCTCCTATTCATAACTTCTTAGAAAGTGCATATGGAATTAAATTGATACTGGACCCTAAGTCACACAACACATTATCACATGAAATATGACCTATGTTACAAGGTATATATAAACTCCCTGGATCTTTAAATTTTAGTGGGAGTTTATTTTGGAGCACCGCAGTCCATTCCTCATTCAGAGTAACTATCTCTAGATCATTCAACTTCCTTTTGCTCTTTAGTATATCCTTAAAGAATCTAGTATAACTTGGCATCTAAGTTAAGACATCTGCAAAAAAAATGTTAATATGCAGTTTTTTGAAAATTTCAAGAAAATTTTTAAATTTATAATCAAATTGTAATTTCTTAGATATTTGAGGAAAAGTCAGGGTAGAAATATCAATATTAACATGAACATCAAAATCTGAATTTTTACCATTCTTACCTGTAGTCGAGGAATTTGCAAAGCTGCGTTTGTCCTTATTTGAATCTTCAACGGTTGGCCTCTCTATGTAGCAACCCAACCGGATCCACTACCTAATCAGAGTTAGAGCATAATTAAGTATGCATTAAATAAATCACTGCAAAAGACTTAAATAAAAGCAGACTGGCAGAATACAAACGGCTAAATAAAACAATATACAACCCAATAGAATTACAAATAATCCTAAGGGTAAAGACCTACAGCTAATCGTGTTGTCTTCTGTTACGCCTTAAACGCATACAAATCTCGTGTTATGAGATTAATGTTTTTAATGCATTAACAAATCTCATAATATTATGTTTTGATGATTACAAAACTCGGTTAATTGTTACTAACCATTTAAAGTGAGATTTTGCAAATTAGATTTATTGACAAATAAATTCTTGGAAGTTATTTTGAAGCTATCAATGTATTTATGAAGTCTCATATTGCTCAATATAATGGACACAATGTTATGTGGATGCCATGAAACATTGTTATGAGGATATGAAGAAAAGGACAAGAAGAAGCCAAAGTATGGAGCAGCAACTTCCAAAAATTACTGGGAATTTTCTATGAATTCAAATCCGATCTCCACCAGTCATAATCCAGATGAGGAAGTGTTAAACCGTATGTCCAAATTGGAGAGAACTCCAACGGCTATATTGAGAGATATGAATTTTTCAAATATGTTGCACAGTACATACGCCTGCAAGGAACGAAACCATAAAGATTCAACTTCCGAAAATAATTGGGAATTATTGAGACATCTAAAACCAATCTCCACCGATCAGATTCACACTTAGGATGTTATACAACTTCGTCCAAATTTCAGATCCATCCAACGGATGGCTTGAGAGATATGAATTTTTCAAATGTGTTACGCAGAACAAGATGCGAAAACATGATGAAGCGACTTCCAAAAATTATTGGAAATTTTTGACACGTTTGAATCACATCGTCACCGTTCAGAATGAAGATCAAGATGTTCTAAAGCTTCAGTCCAAATTTCAAATCAATCCAACGGTTTGATTGTGAGATATGATTTTTACACAAAATCCGCACAATGCTATTTTGGAAGGGGACAGCGGCACCGAACACTTTTTGTCTACTCCTTGACTTCCCAACACATGCTCCATGCACTCAAATCAGATTCAAATCCTTGCCAACTATAAATAAAGGCTTTCCAAAGTCATTTGAAGACATCCGAACTCATTTCTTCTCTCCTTTGCAAGCAATCTTCTCTTTATCACAGTGTTTGTGTGATATATTCAAATATTTGAGAGTGTTTGTAAAAATAGTTTGTGAGTTGGTTGTACTATTGTTGTAAACACTTGAGTGTGAAGCCAAGTGTGTTGTGCTATTATTGTAAACACTTAAGTGTGAAGCCAAATGTGTTGTGTTGAGGCTATCCTTGGAGCCCTTAAGGCCAAGTGTTTCGAGTTGTAGCGGCGCGGTGATCATGTTGTGTTGAGGCTATCCTTGGAGCCCTTAAGGCCAAGTGTTCGAGTTGTATCGGTGCGGTGATCGTGTTGTTGTTCGAAGCTTTCGAAGTGCTAGTGGATCCTTGGTTAATCGATCTTAACCAAGAAGGGGAGACGTAGACAATTTATCATCGAACTTCCATAAACATATCTTATCTCATTTATCGCTTTATTTACTTTACGCATTTATTTACTGCATTTATTATTGATTGATTTAAGTCTTCCACTTGCGTATTTGCATAATCGCTTTAAATTTCTAAAGTTGCCAATAGAACCTAATTCCCCCCCCCCCCCCCCTCATTAGGTTCTAACAATTGGTATCAGAGCCACACTTTTTGAAAAATTTTGAAAAGGTTCTAAATGGCAAATCTAGCGAGCGATTATGCTCAAGGGCAATCAACCAATCGTCCTCCTCTTTTCAACGGCATAAAATACGGATATTGGAAAAACCGAATGTCCCTATACATCCAATCCGTAGATTATGATCTTTGGAAAGTAACCGTGAAAGGTCCCTATGTACCTATGAAAGAGGTTGAAGGGGTTAAAATTCCTAAGGAAATGGATGACTTTTCAAAGGAGGACATGCAGTTAATTTCTCAAAATGCTAAAGCTATGAATATTTTGCATTGTTCTTTAGATATGAACGAATACAACCGGATCTCGATGTGCTCCTCTGCAAAAGAGATATGGGATAAATTGGAGATATGCCATGAAGGGCCTAGTCAAGTCAAGGAGACAAATATCGATCTACTCCAACTCAAATACGAGACATTTGAGATGGAAGCCAATGAGGATGTTGACACCATGTTCCGAAGGCTCACTCAAATCATCAATGAACTAGCCCAACTTGGAGAACAATATCCAACCAAGCAAGTGTGGAGGAAAGCTCTACGCGCCCTACCCAAGGAGTGGGATGCCAAGAGAACGACCATCATTGAATCCAACAAAGGTGACACCGCGTCGTATGATCTTGATCAACTTCATGGGACCCTTAAAACCCATGAGTTAGAAGTATCTACAAGGAAAGAATCAAAGAGGGAGGATGAAAAGACCAAGGCAAAGGGGATTTCCTTATCCACCCAAGTCAAAGGAGAAGATTATGATGATATGGCACTCTTCGCAAGAAAGTTCAAAAGATTTATGCGAGGAAACAATTTCAAAAAGAAGACGGACAAGGAAGTAACATGCTACAACTATCAACAACAAGACCACTATGCAAATGAGTGTCCTCTCAAGAAGAAGGTTGACAAGGGAAAGAAGAAAGCACTCATAGCCACTTGGAGCGATAGCGATGATGACGAGGAGGAAGCTAACATCTGCCTCATGGCTAAGAGTGATGACATCGTTTCTGACGACGATGAAGAGGTACCTTCCTATGATGAATTACTACATGCATATAAACATATGTTTGATATGGCTAAATCACTTAGAAAGGAAAATAGAAACCTCAAAAATGAATTAGAATCTAAGGAGCATGAAAACCTAAGATTAAAGGATGACATAGCTCATTTAGAAAAATTATTTGATAAATTCAATGTTAGTAGTAATAAATTGAATAATTTACTAAGCATGCAGAAATATAGTTTTGATAAGGGTTGAATAGGGTATGGTAAGAAATCTATAGACTTTACTAGCCTTATTGCTAAAGCAAAAATGAGATCACACCCTATATGTTCTTACTGTTGTAAAATAGGTCATGCTAGACATAAATGTAGATCTTTGAAATATCAATATGATCAAAAGAGTTATATGAAAAGGAGGCCTGAGAGTACTTAACAACTCATCAGTTGGCATTATGAGATCATGATCTAAAGGAGTTCATCATAGACCGCGACTGGTCTTCCTGATGAACGTTGCTCTATCCAAGGAAATAGGTTTTTAAAGAGGCCATAGCCCTACCTACTACTGGGAGCACTCTTGGAAAATGGCGATGATGTTGCTATGAGAGACTAAACTCTTAAAAATCTATTTTATGTTTCTCTTTTCTAACAACTGTGGACCCAAAAGAACTAAAGGGTACCAAAACACTCTCTGCAGGAAAATAGGAAAAATATTCTTCCTAGCATATGGTATCTAGATAGTGGATGTTCTAGACATATGACGAGGAAAAAGGATCTAATCCAATCCGTCAAACCAAAGGAGAAGGGAACTGTCACCTTTGGAGACAACAACAAAGGAGTAATTGAAGGAATCGACTCAATAGGTATATCTAAATCTTGCTTGATTGATGATGTACTCCTAGTGAAAGGGCTTAAAAACATAATCTACTAAGCATAAGTCAATTATGCGATAGAGGTTATGAAGTCAAATTCACTCCCCAACACTGCACTATATCACTCACGACTGACAAATCCATAAATTTCAAAGGATATAGAAGTGAAAATGTATACAAAGTTTCTTTAAATAATTTATCTTTATCAAATATCAAAAGTCTTGTATCTTTGAATGTTGATGATAACATTCTTTGGCATAGATGACTAGGTCATGTTGGTCCTAGTACCATTGAAAAACTTTTGAAACTTGATTTAGTCGTTGGTATGTTAAAATTTAATTTAAAATTAGATTTTATTTGTGATGCATGCCAACTTGGCAAACATACAAGAGAATCTTTTAAAAACAAAAATTTTTTATCAACTTCTATGTCCCTTGAACTTCTCCACCTAGATCTATGTGGTCCCTCGAGAAATGGTAGCCTAGGAGGGAAGCTTTATGCATTTGTCATTGTGGATGATTTCTCACGTTACACATGGACATTGTTTTTAGCCCACAAAAATGATGTCTTTGATTATTTTAAAACTTTTGTCAAACGAGTTAAGAATGAGAAAAATCTTTCAATAAAACAGATCCGTAGTGACCACGGAACTGAATTTCAAAATGAGAGTTTTACAAATTTTTGTGAAGAAAAAGGCATCGGTCACAACTTTTCTTGTCCTAGGACTCCTCAACAAAACGGGGTCGTTGAGAGGAAAAATAGGACACTTGTGGAATTTGCGAGGACCATGATATGTGAGCATTCTCTACCAAAATATTTTTGGGCTGAAGCAATGAATACTGCCTGTTATATCATCAATCGTGTATCAATAAGGCTCATTCTCAAGAAAACTCCATATGAATTATGGAGAGGAAGAAAGCCTTAATTCCAAAAATGCATGCTCTGATACCAATAATTGTATCGACCCTACCCGGATCAACTACCTAATCAGAGTTTAATTCATGCGCATGCATAATAATTAATTTAAAAGCTTAACAGTGGAAAGTATATACAACAAATTCAGTCGGCGAAATACAACCGATGGTCTAAAATCTGTGAATAAATCCCGTTTATACAACCATATAGAAATAGGGTATCAAATCCCTAACCACTAGGCACACACACTACCGTGTTGGCACCTGGTCTTACTCCTGTCTCAAACCACCTGTATTGTCGAGCCTAAGACTTGCCCCGCCACAAAGGTATCCAAGATACAAAAACACAGGGGCATGAGCGACTACGCTCAATACGAAAGCAATGATATATAAACGTACATGAAGCATACAAATGACTTTAAAACCCTGGTGAAACAGTTTGCTCAGGGGCGCCAATGAATATACAACACCGTGATGGAGAGAGACTCCGCGGGGCACTCGTATACTCCCCTATCACTGTAGCATCAATCCCTGCCGTCGCGTCATCTCCCAGTGATAGACAAGACCATGGGGGCTGAGCCTCCCCATACACTCTACTTACCTCTCTCGAGATGTATAAAAATCATGAATGTGCTAAAGCAGTAAAACATGGAATACACATAAGTTCATATATCATGTCGGCTATCTCGGTCAGTACTTACGTACCTCTATCCCAGTAGACAAATACTAGTACACCACTCTAAGTTCCCAGACTACAAGTCAATATTTCCATATATAACTATTTATGATCTAAAAGCCTTAACTAAGCTAATAGAAACTACCTAATATTATTAGGATTACAAAGTTATAACTGTGTCTGTCGTCAGCCCGTTGCTATCGAATGTCCCACTACTTTGACACAGCTCCGCTACGACCATTGGAACGCCTCACCAACTCCCGGGGTACGCCTAAAAGCTAGGAAAATGCCTAAAAGCTACTAGAAAACAAGAGGAGAAGAGAGGAAAAGGTGCACTGAAAATGGCCTTCGAACCCTCTATTTTTAGAATGAGATTGGAGCGTCCGATCTCTGCATGGCTGCAACGCGTCCTGCCAACATATCAAAGCCTTCAATCTGGAATTTGTAGCATCCAATCGCATATCAATGACGTCATCCCTTACGTCACTATGCTGACATTACGTGTACAACTGGCTGCTAAGGTTCGGAGCGTCCAAATTCCGATCGAACCGTCCAATCGCACCGGAGCTTCCAAACTGCCATAAGAAAAATTGTTTATTTAATTGTGATTAAACTCCTAATCACCGCATTTTGGGTACGGGTCACTACAATCTGAATAATAATAGGCTTAAGTTCAAAGTTGTTCGCCTCAACAGCAGGACGAACGATACTGGATCCATATCCTTCAACTAGAGGGCGAATGAGATCCAGAACAATACGATTGTTGTTCCCGTTGGCCATCTCTACTTCAAACTTAGAATCGGCCTCAAACTCTTCCTCAGATTCTAAATTAAGCACTAAGTTGATCTTCTTCTTAGCCTTACGAAGATGTCGAAGTATGCCCTCGATTTCCAAATCAAGAGGTATGAGGTCCTTAGTGTTTCGGACACAGCTCATGCACGAAGATACAATACCTGAAATCCAAAGGAAAAGGAAAAGTTCAAAACGCAGAAATTTAATTGAAAAAATAAAAATCTAGTCTGAAGTAAATAATCTATCCTAATATTAACAAAACAGTCTCTGACAATGGCGCCAAAAACTTGACCGTAAATTTCGGCTGCGACTAGAAAGTGACTAGGTCAAGTAATAGTATATGGACACTGAGTTCAAGTATCGATCTCTCAAAGACTGTAGTTAATTTTCAAGATTTAATTATTTTACCTAATCTAGAAAGAATAATAAAATGAGTGTGATGAGTTGAATAAATATTCAATTAAACTAAGACAATAAAGAAAGCTTAAACTATCTAACAACTAGAGCTCAAAGATAATTTTAATTAAAACGAGACAACCAAAACACGCGAAGGTATCGAGCTAATTTATGCATCCACGTGGTACAGGTTGAAAATTATATTTATTATTTCTATCACGGTGAATTTTCTTATATTATTCAATAATCTATTTCTAGACTTGCTAAACCTATTCAAGTTGAAATGATTAATTATTTCTAATAAATTCTAATCATACTCAAACGCATTAAATATTTATGAAAATTCAGTTTTTACCTAAAACCGCATATTGAAACCGAATACTATTTCTAGTCGGTTTAACCATATGTTGATTGATATCTTTGAAGTTATCTTTAATCAATACTCTTCCTATTCGTGATTAATCAACAAACATGTGACTAGGTGATCAGGCGATTCACAAAAAATATTAAACTAACATTAATCAATAATTTGAAATATTCAAAATATATCAAACTTGCAACCACGTGTCAAACATAAATTAGTCTCGACCCAATCTCGTGGTCTTAGTTGACGAAAAACTACTCAATAAACAATAACATGATTCAAAGAATGATTTTTAATCATAGAATCATAGAAGAAGAAGAAGAAGAAGAGAAGAAGAAGAAGAAGAAGAAGAAGAAGAAGAAGAAGAAGAAGAAGTGTTCTTCAAAAATCTTCAATCCTCCAAGTCCTAGCCGCTTTCCTGAGTTATAATCTGAATGAATCCTGAAATCTGCTGTATTTTTGTATATATACGTCACTTAAATTCCATAACTTTGTTTTCTTTCTGAAAGAGTCCAAAAAATAAAAAATTTCCTCTCCGCGATCGCGCTCGAGCGGTAATGGTACCCGCTCGAGCGCATAAATTTATGGCTGGCACTTTCAAATCTTGTCGATCGATCCCGCTCGAGCGATAAAAAGCTATCGCTCGAGCGCATAAGTTCTGTTTTTGCTCCATAAATTTTCAGCGATCGCACACGAGCGGTAAAAAGTACCTGCTCGAGCACATAAATTTTTGTCCAAATCTTTCACTTTTGCCTTCACGCGCTCGAGCGGTCAAAAGTACCCGCTCGAGCGCGAAGACTTCTGCCAAAATCTCGAGTTTTCTTCATTAATTTCTACAAGTAAACCAGGAAAAGTGAGAAATAGACCGTATGCAATAAATGATAAATAAATTACACAAAAACGACCCTAAACATCTAGCAAATACATGCAACATGGACTCCAAAATAATAAAAACAAAATAATGCAAGAAAACACACTTATCAATAGGTGTCTCAAATAGGAAAATTTTTTTACGAAATTGAATCCTGAAATCATCTCAAATGAGTTTTATGATAATTTTGTTTCGAATTCTAATTATTACAACTTACGTTTGTTTCTCACATCATTGTTTCTAGTTTAGTGAAATATTGGTGCCATTATTCAAATGGCTCTGGTTTAAACATAGCGTAAGGTCACTTATGAGTTTTTTTTTTTTTTTTTAGAAAGTAAGGTCACTTATGAGTTATGACCTTACATAACTAGGAATATTGTGTCAGAGAATATTTTTATAGTTTTATGGGATAATTGTCATTCCCAATAAATCGAAGTTAAAGTGCTCTATGATTCTTGATTAAAATAATTTTATAATGAGCTGTCAAGAAATAGACAGTGCACGATTATTGTTATACTTGATAAACACACCTAATAAGTACAATATTGCCTTCTTTTAAGAGTCACGCCTAATCATTCATTCATATATTTTTAGTACATTTAATTAATATGTTATTATAGCATATGATAACTTGTAGTACATTTGAAATCAAGATTTTAATTAGTATCTCATGTTTGAGATATGTAACAATCTCATTTGTCAACCAAAAAACAAATTATGTTTTTTAATAAAAGAAAGCACAACATATCATGCATGTGTTTTATAATATCAAAAGTATATCAGAACAACCTAAATTTCTGTATAGAATTTTCAACATAAAAGAAATGATTGTCTTCACACGTACTACTTTTTACTCATTCCTAATTGAGGGGGAAAGAATAAAAATATTCTTAGAAGTGGATAAGCATTGACTTATAATGTATTATATATGTACGTGACTAAAGTAGTGGGCAATTCTTTTGAGAAGATATTAAAAAAGAACCACTTTTATCTATAAGAATGTTTTATATATCATAATTTGTATTGGGAGCAAAACATAGCTATCTTAACATAATCAGAAGAAGCTCAAATCAAATTAGTCACTTGAAGATGAAGAAAAAGAAGAAAAAAAAAATATGTTCAAGATCATATAAACAAGTGATCTATTATATGTAAGCTTCACTTCATTTCCTCATGTAATTGAGGAGAAAGAAGTCTACGAAACAAAGGCAAGTCATAGAGGCAAAGGGAAGGTGATGCCTTTCTTCCAAATTAAGGCTATATGTATGCTATATTTCTCTTGTTTTCGGGAAAGATTTTGTCATTTTGGAGGTCCATTGTGGCAGTATGATTGTGTGGTTTTATGATACATGAATAATCTAAATCTAAATTAAAGAAAGCACATATTAATGTGCATATTTGGTTTCATGTTACTTGTTTGTTAGTTCTGTATGTCTGAATATGTTTGGTTTTTATTGACATGTTTTGATGTTGGTGTTTCTTTCTCGTTGATGTATGAAATCGTGTTTTTAGTGGTTGTGATGCAATCGTGTTTCCCATTTGATTCGATGATCAAAGATCGAGCACACAAATGCAGTTGAAGCACTAAGTTCATGTTTTTGAACAATGTTTCCCAAACATGTAATGTAAATACTCAAAAGTTGTTCAAAGTAGCTGCCTTTTTTCAATCGATTATGTACGATATTATAGGATTGGCGTGACAAATTATGAGTTATTAAATATTCTATTAAAATAATACTCTTAAAATAGTTTGAACTAAATCCTATATTAAATTATGGATAATAATATAAAAATATTAAATGATTATACATTCAATCAAGTTCTACGAATGATCTGTTATCCATATATATATATATCGACATATCATCTTTCATCATCTCAACGTGTCGATTTATTTGGATGTAAGTCCGGTTCAATTAGTCAAAAACAAAATCAAGTGGTTGATATAATTCGTGAGACTAAATTAAACTTTGAAAATTGAAATACAGTTTTTGAATTAGAAGGGCAAAGAAATCGAAGCGTTTTTGGGTACGGTGGAATTTGAACTTTTCATCTAAAGCCGCATGAAGAAATAAAATTTTACTTCTAGTCGATTTCACTGTGTATGTGTTCAACACCAAAGTTTGAGTAAATTGAAAAAATATAAAAGTAGATTCATAAAACTGTTGCAAGAAATTGTAAATTAAATTACAACTTAAGCTTCTCATTAGTGTAGTGCTCACCAAACTCATGAAAATATTTGCTTGACCATCAAACTTCTGATTCAATCTAAGCAGCAACGATGCAGAAATCATTCAGATGAAACCGCGATTTCATTCGAGTATTTTACAATAAATTTATTTTTATTTCAATTACAATATCTATAATGATAATTATAAAGTACATTATTATACACCTGGGAATATAATTTAGAGCGACTATACAAGTCATCTGGTTTACATAAATGAACATGCACAAGAACTGAGACACCAGCCAAATTCGAACAACAAGCTTCATGCAAGTATGGCTTCATACCCTTCTTCTCTTCCACTCCTACGAAAAACCACAACAATGGCAACTGCAACAACTGCAACTCCTAACAGAGCGATAGCCCAGCTGTATTCAGATATTGCTGTAGCTTCTTTATGTCTCTGCAGGAGACGAGCAACGGATCGGTTAAAAGACTGACTTCAAAAGCAAGGAAAATGTTTAAAACTAGGGGAGCGTCATATTTTCTCTTAGCAACAGATTGAAGTAGATTGACTAGCCAGTGTGAATCTACAGTAATTCCTATGTTAAGGACCGAAATATGATTTCCAATTCTCACAAGCAGTTCCATTGAAACAGAAAGTGCGGAACTCGACACAAAATGATTGTTCAAATCATAACATATGTTGTATCTTCCTTATATGAAAAACCCATAAGATGGACACCTAGGCTGATGCCACAACGAGGCAAAACCTTTGCGCCTGAGGGCTTGACGCTCGCACCTTGGCCTTAAAGCGTGCACCTCGGCCCCTTCAAGATCCAAGACACGTTTTGAGCAGACCTCCATTGGTTAGGTGTATTTTAAGTGAAATAAACTGCAAATCTTTCATATTTGCTAGGGCACTTTATGTGGCACATTTCTTTACTACGTCTAAATCCTAAACTACAATTTTTTTTAGGCTGCCTCGCTTCAATAGCGTGTGTGCCTTAGCTTGCAGCCAGAGCTTAGGCCCCAAAACACGTGTCTTAGTATTACTTGTGCCTGTAATAACATGATCTAGTCATACAACTCTTAACTCAACTGATTTATGCATGCTATCACAAGTTACTTTCAGCAACATATCATAAACCATTAAGTGACTGCTTGATCATGTCCATCACAGATAGTATCCAAGAAAAAGGTATTCTTACATCAGCAGGAGCATCCAAGACGGCGTTTGATTTTGCTGATGACTCGGCAATCAAAATGTAAAAGAGCCCCATGACTCCTGTGTGCCTCTGTGAGCTGCTATAATTCGAAACTAAAGTCAGTGTCTCCCCTGCAGAAATCTTCACAGAGCCGGGTGAAGGGTAACAGATTGACATTCCCACAATGTAACCCGCCTCGTTCCCAGGTTCAACTCCACTCCCATAAGTTGGATTTGATGAGCATATGACTCTTCTTCCCTGGACAGGATCATCACACAACCATTTATGTTTTTCGTGAAAACAACGCGAAAGTCAGCTTCTCATGAAAATCAACATGCACCAGAAAACCATTAATCTTAAGATAACATAATTAGCTAAATGTAGCAGTGAATATATCTGATCAAGCATGAGAAATGCACGAGTAAAGTAAAGAATATCTCCGCCTACCAAAGGAATGTTGGAAATTATTAATTGAATGAATTGTGGAAGAAATGGGTTTGAAAAGATTGTCCCAAGTGGTTTGAAAAGTTTGTCCCAAGTGTTACAAATAATTTGAATTTGGTGAAATAAATTGGAGGGAAATGAAGAATTGGTTGTTCCACATTGGAACAACTCCAATTTGTTGCTCACCTTAAATAATTCAACTTTGGATTATGGGATTGGGCCCTTAGAACACCGGATGTTTTGTAAAGGGGCAAGACGCTAATCGATGCAACAAGCACACACGCGCGCGGCGAGGCGTGGCGTGGTCTTAAGATCAATTATTCTTTTTGGATAAAATTTGGTTATTTTTGTTAGTGCACCCGATCGGTGAAAATTTACCGACCGAGCGCAGCGTGTTGTGCTGCTATATCTCGATTGAATAGTCGTTGTATCTTAGAGACGATTGCCGCCGACGTTGAGCACTGTTAACGGGCAATTTCGTCTTGCGGATAGGGAGATTCTCTTGCCTCGACTAGTTGCTGCTTTTGTTGCTGTTGTTGTACAAGTTCTTCAGAATTCGAAGTACATCCCTATAACAATCGCAAGACGAAATTTTTGTATTTCTTGGATTCTGAAGATGTTTAAAGTTTCATTCACTCCGCTCACTTCCGCCCCTGCACATGGAGAAAAGCCGCCTAAGTTTTATGGTGCAGACTTCAAACGTTGGCAGCAGAAAATGCTCTTCTACCTTATCACATTGAATCTGTCTAGATTTCTCAAGGAAGATCCCCCTGTCGTCGTTGATGGCGATTCTGACACCCAAAGGAGGACCGCGGTTGATGCATGGAACCACAGCGATTTTCTGTACAAAAACTACATCTTGAATGGCCTTGATGACACTCTCTATAGTGTCTACTCCTCTGTCAAGACGGCCAAGGAACTCTGGGATTCCTTGGAGAAGAAATACAAAACTGAAGATGCCGGCATAAAGAAGTTCGTGATTGGCAAATTTCTGGACTTCAAGATGATAGACTCAAAAACTGTGATGAGTCAAGTGCAAGAGATACAGATCATCTTGCATGACTTATTGGCCGAAGGGATGGAAATCAATGAACCATTTCAAGTCGCATCTATTATTGAGAAGTTGCCTCTGATGTGGAAGGGCTTCAAGAACTACCTTAAACACAAACGTAAGGAGTTAAAACTTGAAGACCTTATTGTGAGACTTCGCATTGAGGAAGACAACAGAAACACTGAGGCCAAGTCACATAAGAAGATGATGGAAACCGAGGCCAAAGCAAATCTGGCGGAGTCTAGTACGAGTCAAAAGAGAAAGCACCCCCATGATGGAAAGCAAAAGGGGAAAGCGAAGAAATTCCAGGGAAGTTGCTACAACTGTGGCAAACTGAATCATATGGCAAGGGACTGCCGACTTCCAAAGCAAAACAACAAAAATCAGAAACCAAGGCAAGTGAACATGGTTCAAGAAAGGTATGTACCTTTAGAAATTTCTGATATTGATTTAATTGCCGTTATTTGTGAGACCAACATGGTGGATGATCCAAGAGGATGGTGGATCGATACCGGCTCTACAAGTCACATTATGCCAATAAAGATATGTATTCCACATATGCTAGCGTTGGTGATAGAACATTGTTCATGGGAAACTCTGCAACTTCGGATGTCGTTGGAGTTGGCAATGTAGTGCTGAAGATGACGTCGGGCAAGGAGATGACGTTCAAAAATGTGCTACATGTGCCAGACATTCGAAAGAATTTAGTTTCGGGCTCTCTTTTGAGCAAGGCAGGGTTTAGAATGGTGTTTGAGTCTGATAAGTTTGTATTGACAAAATCCGGTGTATTTGTTGGTAAAGGGTACCAAGATAGTGGTCTCTTTAAATTGAATGTAATGAATGTTATCCACCCTGAGGCGAAGAATAAAGTTGTTGGTTCTGCTTACTTGCTTGAAAGCTATGAATTATGGCATGAACGATTAGGACATGTTAACTTCAATACGTTGCAACGACTTGCAAATTTAAATTTAATACCTACGTTTAAAAGAAATCCACAAAACAAATGTGAGATTTATGTTGAAGCGAAAATGGTTCATGCTCCATTTCCTAATGTCACGAGAAGTACTACGCCACTTGAATTAATACATACTGATGTATGTCATTTAAAAATGGTACAAACACGAGGTGAAAATAAGTACTTTATAACATTCATTGATGATTGCACCAGATTTTGTTATGTATATTTATTGAAAAGCAAAGATGAGGCAATCGAAGCTTTCAAGAAATATAAGACTGAGATTGAAAATCAACAAAGTTCAAAAATTAAAATGATTTGAAGTGATCGAGGTGGAGAGTATGTGGCTCCTTTTGAAGAATTTTGCTCAAGTTCGGGCATCATTCATCAAACGATAGACCCTTACTCACCTCAATCCAATGGCGTTGCAGAACGCAAAAATCGAACATTAAAGGAAATGATGAACGTGTTGTTAATAAATTTTGGCTTACCTCAAAATATGTGGGGTGAAGCGATTCTCTCAGCAACTCACAATTGAAACAAGATTCCAATTAAAGGGAAAGATGAAACACCATATGAACAGTGAAAAGGTCGTAAACCTTCTTACCAATACTTCAAAGTGTGGGGGTGTTTGACTAAAGTAGAAGTACCTAAGCCAAAACAAATAAAAATTGGGCCTAAAATGGTTGACTGCATATTTATTGGTTATGCATACAATAGTAGTGCATATCGATTCTTAGTGCATAAGTCAACAATTCCTGATGTAAATGAAGGCACAATCATGGAATCAAGGAATGTTGTATTCTTTGAAAATATATTTCCTTGTAAAGAAAGGAAAGAAATAAGTTCGAACAAGTGAACTTATGAAAACACAACTGAAACTCCACAAAACAACGAGGAACCAAGACGCAGCAAGCGTGTAAGAGTTGAAAAGTCGTTTGGTCTTGATTTTCTAACATACATGTTAGATAATGAACCAAGATCTCTTTAAGAGGCTTTATCAAATCCTAAAGCTTCTTTTTGGAAGGAAGCCATACAAAATGAAATAAATTCCATCATGCATAATCATACGTGGGAGTTGGTTGATCTCCCTCCGGGATGTAAACCTTTGGGATCCAAGTGGATTCTTAAAAAAAAATACAAAGAAGATGGATCTATAGATAAATATAAAGCTCGTCTGGTGGTTCAAGGTTTTAGACAAAATGAGGGATATGATTTCTTTGATACCTACTCTCCGGTTTCTAGAATAACTTTCATTCGTGTTCTCATAGCTATTGTAGCATTGCATGATCTTGAGATACATCAAATGGATGTTAAAACAGCGTTTTTGAATGGAGAGTTGGAAGAAGAAATATATATAAAACAAACAGAAGGGTTTATTGTACCCGGAAAAGAAGTAAAGGTGTGTAAACTTGTCAAGTCATTGTATGGACTTAAACAAGCACCTAAACAGTGGCATCAAAAGTTTGATACTACTATGTTGTCAAATGGTTTCACAATAAATGAATGTGACAAATGTGTCTACATTAAAGGTACTACAAATGCATATGTAATTGTTTGCCGTTATGTAGATGACATGTTAATCATGGGAAGCAACCATGAATTGATTGTGAAAACCAAGAAAATGTTGAGACAACATTTTGACATGAAGGATTTGGAATTGTATGATATTATTCTAGGGATTAAAGTCTGTAGAATTCTTGCTGGAATTATTTTATCACAAACCCATTATGTAGAAAAGGTTCTTGAACGATTTAATGCTACAAATCGTCCTTCGGCTAGAACACCTATGGAATTGGGTACACATTTAACCAAAAATAAATGAGAACCTGTTTCACAAGTGGAATATGCAAGGGTGATAGGAAGTTTAATGTATTTAACTAATTGTACCCGTCCTGATCTTGCATATACCGTAAATAAGCTAAGTCGATTAACAAGTAATTCAAGTGAAGATCATTGGAAAGCACTAATGAGAGTGCTTGGATATTTGAAATACACTTCGAGTTATGGAATAGTGTATACAAAATATCCTGCGATCCTAGAAGGATATTGTGATGCAAATTGGATTTCTGACACGAAAAACTCTAAGTCTACGAGTGGATATGTGTTCACAATCGGTGGAGGAGCGGTGTCATGGAGATCTTCTAAACAAATGTGTATAGCTCGATCGACCATGGAGTCCGAATTCATTGTTTTAGATAAAGCTGGAGAAGAAGCCGAGTGGCTTCGAAACTTTCTAGAAGATATTCCATGTTGGAATAAACCAGTGTCTTTTATTACGATTCATTGTGACAGTCAGTCAGCAATAGGAAGAGCACAAAGTAGTATGTAAAATGGTAAATCTCGATATATTCGTCGGAGACACAATACCATACGACAATTGATCTCGAATGGGGTTATTTCGGTTGACTATGTGAAGTCAAAGGAAAACCTTGCGGATCTGCTTACAAAAAGTATAAATAGAGATCAAATTTACAAACTACTTGGAGGAATGAGTTTAAAATCCACAAATTAAAATATTTATAGCGATAACCCAACCTTAAGAATTGGAGATCCCAAAACCTTGGTTCAATAGGACAACTAAGTTATAAATATTAGTTTGAGTACTTGGAATTGTTACTTGCTCATTCCTGAATTATCCAAGTAAAAATAACCTGCAAAATGTGGTGAGATTAAGTTTTTTTTAATGATTCCTATACCTATGATGTAGAATAACGCAGAATACTCTTGATAGGAGATCACCTATATAAGTACAAAGTATTAGTCGCTTTGATTGCAACCCTTATGAATCTAAGATATGGTCCAGGGCCGAAATGGATACAACGTGAGAACAAAATATGTTAGAGTATTGTTATGTAAGTACTATTGACTTGGTTTACATAAATGGTTGACTAGTTCAAGACATCGCGTCACTATGCAACTAGTAAATCCGATAGTATTTTATTACGGTAGATTCAAAGGCACAAGCTACCTATCCTGATGTAACAATAACTCAAAATGACTTTTAGTGAGAATCCTAATATATGTGAAATTCATTCATGTGGGGGATTGTTTGAAATTATTAATTGAATGAATTGTGGAAGAAATGGGCTTAAAAAGATTGTCCCAAGTGGCTTGAAAAGTTTGTCCCAAATGTTACAAATAATTTGAATTTGGTGAAATAAATTGGAGGGAAATGGGGAATTGGTTGTCCCACATTGGAACAACTCCAATTTGTTGCTCAACTTAAATAATCCAACTTTGGATTATGGGATTGGGCCATTAGGGCACCGGATGTTTTGTAAAGGGACAAGACGCTAATCGATGCAACAAACACACGCGCGTGGCCGGCTCAGCGCGGCACGGCGAGGCGAGGTCTTATGATTCATTATTTTTTTTGAATAAAATTTGGTTCAAAAATAATATTTGTTAGTGCGCCCGATCGGTAGTTTAAGAAACTGCTGACCGAGCGCAGCCCTCGTCTGCGAAACAGCAGGTTGGCCAAAAGTTGGGCGCTCGATCGGTGGAAATTTACCGACCGAGTGCAGCGTCGTTTGAGCGAAACAGAAAGTTGGTACAATGTGGGGCGCTCAATCGGTTAAAAATTACCGACCTAGCGCGCCCTCTACAGTCCGAAAAGTTGCATCTGTTTCTGGACTTTTTCTGTCATGGGTTGCATCCTTAGGCCATAAAAACGTGTTCTTTGGAGTCATAGATATATATATGACTGCTATAACACAAATAGAGTAATCTGAAACATCTGATAACGTAATATATCAGATTTCTCTGTGAATTCTTCCCTCTCTCTCACAAAAGAAAAAATTGATACATATGCTATATCTCGATTGAATAGTCGTTGTATCTTAGAGACGATTGCCGCCAACGTTGAGCACTGTTAACGGGCAATTTCATCTTGCAGATAGAGAGATTATCTCGCCTCGACTAGTTGTTGCTTCTGTTGCTGTTGTTGTACAAGTTCTTCAAAATTCGGAGTACATCCCTGTAACAAGGAAAAGGCATAAGCTGTCAAAATACCTCCCCATATAGTGTCGTGCCAATTCCTCCAGCATGTTGGTGCCCAACCCCATAGATTACCTCGCCACCAGTAGGAAAATTAATGGCAAGTATTTTCGAATGGCTGCAACGATCATTCGCCTCAGCAACAGGACAGGAGTCGACATCATATTCAATCTGCAACAGGACACGACCAATAAGCATTGGCGAAATACATCAAGAACAGAAACACGGATGAATGATGCATCAGAGAAATAATTGCTTCATAAAGACCTAAATTTTCCTGAAATTTGATATGTATTTATGAGTTAATGATGCTTATCATCCCAAGAACTTGCCTAGTAGAAAACTTTCAAATGAAAATGAACTTAACAATATTCTCCACAATATTTATATCTCATCAGAATTCACATTCTTTCCTCGATCTTTCTACGTTCTAGCAACTATAATCCATAAACATCAATTATACTAAGAGACAGAGTTAAAATCAAGAAGATATGCATATCCTGCACCAGTTCATAAGATCTTTATTGACAAAAAAATTATGAAGGCAAACACATATACAGTTAAATAATATTGATTCAACGGAATATGGGATATGCTTTGTTACCAGGCAGTGATGTCTAGCACGAACTCCCCTTGATTCATCTGCCTTCGTCCATATATCTGTGACATCAAATATATAGATTTGCACGGGCGAAATCGAGGAATCCCATTCAACATATTTCACTGTATACCTCAAATGTAGACTTCTCTTCTCACCCTGAAGTCCTTTCACTCTGCATTTTGCTCCATCATAACAACATCTCAATCCACCTCCATATGTTTGGGGCACGGCATAGCCATATTCGTCAACCGTAACATTGTACAAATCACACCGGCACTCGGTGCAGCCTAATTTATCCTCAGCACCACGAGTGTCAATTGCATGAACATTAAGCATCCATCTCTCCTCGTATTCGTCGGGGATATCATCCGGATTGCCAACCTCAATTCCATAAGGATCAGGCACATCCGTGGGTGTTCTTCGAGTCTCGGATCCGAGTCCAAAATACTGCGTAAGCCCACTGTCACACATACCGCTATTCTTTACAATAATATGTTTGGATCGAAGGAATCCCAGATCACCATGAATCTTCAGAATATCAACGCCCTTGCGCAGGTAGTATCTCAAAACAACCCAATGATGGAGATACGTTTCATGAAGAGGGATTGAGTTCCCCTTTTCATCGACTACTTCTCCATTGAAACTCTTGATAGCTATATGTCCTCGAGGAAAATCAATGTTGTAGTAATATTTGTTAGAAACCAATCCCGGTTCCAACTCAAACACCGGCGACAAAAAAACTTCAGTTTTCAACCCATTTTCACTTGTTTGATTAGCTTGTGAACATTGAACAATAGCCACTAGCAATAGGATTGCAAGGAAAAACCAGCAGCCTGAGCCATGAGCCATTTTTACCCCAATACTTACGAGTCACATCTGTTCAAATCAATATTATGAATCAATATTCAGTGAAGAGACGTACAAAGTTTGTGTATTCTCCAAAACTGGTGGAATCACAACTATCAATTACAAGAATCAATTTCAAATTAGCAAAGATCCAATAAATACATCAGCATAAACATGCTGAAACTAAATGGATTTAAAATCAAATT
This sequence comes from Henckelia pumila, assembly GCF_033568475.1. Taxonomy (NCBI): domain Eukaryota; kingdom Viridiplantae; phylum Streptophyta; class Magnoliopsida; order Lamiales; family Gesneriaceae; genus Henckelia; species Henckelia pumila. The sequence goes on from NC_133121.1 coordinate 67,113,703, forward strand.
GTTTATTCAAATTCAAATATTAAAAAAAAAAAAAAAAAAAAAAACTCAACCTAACTCACGAGTCACGAGTGACATTTTTTTTTTTTTTTTTTTCAAAAAAAGAGCTTGATTCTTGAAAATATATTAACCCGTAGAGATGACACGTGAAGACATCGATTCAGATTATAAAACCCAGAAGCCCATAAAAGAATAATCACATAGAATTAAAGCAACACCCGTTAACTAAAGAAATCAATAACTTAGTTATGTAACTCAAAACCCAATAATTCGATAAAGATTATGCACAAAATTTCATACAAACTGGGAATGCGCAGATCATACGATTCAGAAGTAATCGAACAAAAAAAAAAAGAAAAAAAGGAGACCCAAGCTCACATAATTTGGATAATCCAGAGGAGTACACATGTAGCTAGCAAAACAGAGACTTATTACATCTTGAATATATATACATACACATAGACGAAGAGTTCATTTATTGCAACTAATCAGAAGCAGCGTCGTCCCGAAAGCGATGAAATCAATGAACCATACACGTAATATATTTTAAAATCTATTCGTTTTCAATTGCTGATCACAGCGCTTACGCCAAAAGATTTATTGCACTTTTTCACCATCTTCTTTATCAACCTCTTACCCCCGTTAAAAACGTTAGAGTTAAATTAAGTTTTGAGTGATAGTGAAATTTACATATATAATTATATATATATATATATATATATATATATATATATATATTGAGAGAGACAACTATATATTTTAGACAAAATATCAATTTTAATCATGTATGTATTGATATGTTACATTTTAGTTTTATATGTTTCATTCACTCGATTATAATTTTGAAAGTCTTTCTTTTTTTCAAAAAAAGATTTCAATTTTAGTTCTTGTTGTCAAAAACATATAACTAAATGGTTAATATTTTTTTACAAATTTTATAATATTATATTTATCATTAGAGTCTCTTTGCACACGATATCGCGCGCCGATGCTCACATAGATGTTATTTTTTCAGTATAACATAATATTTGTGTGAAATGTTAAGAGATCATTTAAAATTTAATCTGTTGGGTTCGGAATTGCAATCAATCTTGATTTTGATGACAACAAACTTGTTATTCTGTTTCTAACATATTTAATCAAGTGTGTAGTTGGTATATCAATTTGGAAGTTTTGAGAAGTTGGAACTCAAATTCAAGCTGGAATTCTGGCGGAGTTGATTGTTTCTAACATATCTCATAGCTCAGTGATCCAAATGACCAAAGACCAAAATGATTGAAAAGCCTAATCAAATATCTACAAGTCATATCTCATACCAGATCAGTTAGTTCGGATGTTATCCAAGCGAAATGGTGGTCAAAATATCAAGCTGGATGCAATTGATACAACAACAAGATCAAACATGATCAGCTCTGGTATTTTGGTCATATATTCATGTTTGTAAAATACTGATCTTGGGATATATGGACTATATGCAGGTAAACAAAAATGGCTATGGAAAAATAGAAGAGACAAAAGTTTGACTCTTTTTTCTTAAAACGTTATTGCTCCGCTCTAGTGCTTACGGCTATTGGGAATGCGCTTTCCAAGGTACAACGACTATCGACTTTAAAATAGTAGCAATACAAATATTAAAGTCACACGAACTTTGAAATTCTTGGAACGTTATGAATTCTAATTTTAATAGTTCAACTTAAAAATTCAAATCCAAGATTTTATGTCTTGCAAAATTTGGATCTAAGTATTTTGCTTAAAATTCGAAAGAACTCTCGAATCTAATTTTAAAGATCAATTTAAGCACAAAAAGATTAGAAAATCCGAACCAAGATTTTATGTCTTGTAATTCAGATTTTAAGCGCTGAAAGCTTAAAGATTCACAGAAAAATTAAATTAAACAAGACAGAAGAAAGAATGAGAAGAGAAATTAGTGTCTTGAATGCAAATGAAGAGGTTCTATTTATAGATGTTGAGAAAACTTAATGAAAAAACACTTTTTCACAAAAGGGAGTAAGCACCTCTTCGTCTAAAATGGTGCAATCCTTTCGCACCTCACACGGCCATTGGCCGCATGATTTAAATTTGAATTTACTCGGCCACATGGTCGAGTGAAATATGTATATTTATAATATATATATATATATATAAAATATTTATATATTATTTTTTTATAATATATAACATAATATATTATATACATATACATGTACACATATACATATATCGCTTTCCATTAAATATTTCAATTGATAAATTTCGAACTAATAAATCAATTTCTCATTCACTCTATTTGTTACTCGAGAAATAATTTTCTTACGAATTCTACTTGCGATATATAATTCGTTCGTTAGGCAACTTGTTCAAATTATTTATCGACTTTAAATGAGTACGCAAATCATTTTTTCAACAGTCTCCCACATGAATGAAAATTAATACATATGACTATGTTGACTCGACAAATAGCGTTATAGCGAAAAAAATTACTGCATCAGGATAGGTAGCTTTTGAGTTTGAACCTTTCTTAGTGAAACATAATCGGATTTACTTGGAAATTAGTAGACGTAATGTCTTGAACTATTCGCCGTTTTGTGTAAACCAAGATAATTATGCTCACACAATAATCTTTCTAACATTTCGTTTGGTTTTTACTGTTGTGTCTATTTCAGCCTTGGACACCGCTTGGTTCTGCGAGTGCTTTACATATGTGAAGCAACCACACTTCGCTCTTACACAAGTGATCTCCTAGGAGAGTATTCCACAATACTCTAACATACCAGTTTGTATGTTGTAGGAATCATTAAAGGTATAAACCTATCCTCATACCCTTAGAGCGGACAACACCTGTTATCATAGAAATGGGTAGGAGATTTCTCCAAGGTGTTTTTCCAATCTCGTAATTTAGTTGACTCTTTTGAACCTAGATCTTGGGATCTCCAGTCAACTAGGTTGGTTATCCACTACAAGATTTAATTTTGGAGTATTAATCTCATTTCCCTTGATAGGCAATTCATTTTATCTCTCAGTATAAATTTGGTTAGTGGATCCGCGAGATTCTCCTTTGATTTCACATAATCGATGGAGATAATGTCATTAGAGATCAATTTCCACATTGTATTTTGTCTACGAAGTATATGTCGAGATTTACCATTATACATGCTGCTTTGTGCCCTTTCAATTGCATATTTACTATCGCAATGAATTATTATTAAGGACATGGGCCTATTCCAACAAGAGATTTGTAGTGACCCACACCGTGATCATCTACTAATCAGAACTTAGGCATGCAATTAAAAAATAATCATTCATAATCAAAGATAAACTGTGGAGACTAAAATAATTAGTGGCTGACCCTGAAATCCTGCTTTTGTCACCACCCAATCTCCAGATCTCTAGAAAAACTTCCTGAAACTGCCCCATCAAATGGGGTGTCCAGAATAACAGAAAACAACTGGACGTGAGCATAAAATGCTCAGTACGCTAGTACGGGTAAACATACGCATATGATGCATGAAATGTAATGACCGGGAAATAATATCTGGGTAGACAAATCAGAATCTTTTCAGGCTGGCGCCTAGGACGTGAGCTGTAGCCTCAGGGAATCAAACCACTAGACCCAACCACTCACTCCTAACCGGACATGGACCTAAGATGTCCCCCGAAAACACTAGAGATGGAATGACCCGTCGGTCGAGTGACTCTCAGTGCCCCAAAATTTCCTAACAAGGGGTGAACACCCTATAACACAGGCTTATCTAGAAGGATATCCAAGCTCAATATGAAATGCACATGCATGATATTACTTCAAAACAGTAAAACATGGAACATAAATGCAACACATAAGCATGCATACTGCTGGCATCTCAGTCAGTACTTACGTACTTCAATACAAGTCCTAGATGTCCCCGCATCTAGAGTCTAGTACTCCAATTATGGTAATCATGCATCATTGATCATGCTCTAAAAGCCTATAATCACACGATTTGTAGTGACCCGTATCCGTGATTAACGATTAATGAGTAATTAATCATGTAATCATGTTTGGGTTAAGTAAAACATGATTAAAGAAGTCCAGGAGGATTAACGGAGCCCAGAAATGGATCCAGGACACTCGAAATTGGTTTAGAAGGTTCCAAAACTCGAGTGGGATCGGAAGCAACAATCCAGGATCGGAGCGTCCGATCGACGATCGGAACGTCCGATCAAGAACGGAGCTTCCGATGGCTATCGGTGACAGGTGTGTGGTTGCATGTGGGCCGAATTGACATGTGGCGAACGGAGCATCCGATCGGGGAACGGACCTTCCGATCTGCTGGAACGGAACGTCCGATCGAGGAACGGAGCTTCCGATCGACGACTATAAATATAGGGTCCGAGCTCCTCATTTCTTGCCAATTCCGAATTCCTCTCCTTCGCCCTAGTAGCTCTATTTTGGGCTTTGGGTACTCTTATTTTAGAGTTGGAGTAGGAAATATACTTTAATATAGTCAGATAGTGTCTGACATAGTAGCGGGGCAGTGCTCGTGTAGCGGAGCAGTGCTCGAAGCTGTGGAGCTGCAGCAGGGGTGTGCCCTAGTTGCGGGATAGTCGCCATCAGTGGGCTGACGACGGATGCAGGTATAGCTATGATCTCTTTAAATTATTTAGGAGTATGCAATAGCTTAGTTAAGGCTTTTAGAGCTTAATGAATGATGCATGGATATTTGCATTGTAGAGTTGTTGATAGGCTTGGAACCTAGAGTGGGACTGGTAGGATTTGCCTGTAGTGAGGTACGTAAGTACTAACTGAGATGGCCAACATGATATATATTATATGTGTTGCATGAGTATGTGCTATGTGTTTACCATGATTTACGGCTTTAGCACATGCATATGTTTTTACGGAGACTGCATCGGGTATGATGTGAGTCATGACAGTTTCTATCAGTCGAGGCGATTCTTCCTGAGGATTCGTGTCTTGGGAATATACGAGTGCCACGCGGAGTCGCTCTCTAGCCTGTTACTGTGTATTCCAGCACCCAGAGAAAGTGATTTAACCCTGATTTTAAAGTCATTTATGTGTTGCATATATTATATATATCATTGCTTTCGTATTGAGCTTAGAGCTCACGTCTAGTGTTTCTGTATGTCTGGACACCCCATTCGACGGGGCAGTTGTAGGTGCATGGTTGGGCACTAGGAGCTTGGAGTAGCCAGTGACCAGTGAAGACAGCAGGATTTAGCTGTAGGTTTTGCCTTTAGGGTTATTTATTTCGATTGGGTTGTATAATCTAATTTATTTATCCGGTTGTATTCTGCCGGTCTGTTTTAATTTAAGTCTTCCGCAGCAATTTATTTAATGCATGTTTAATTATGCTCCTAAACTCTGATTAGGTAGTGGATCCGGGCTGGGTCGCTACATTCATTGGTATCAGAGCATATGCATGCAAAGTGTAGTAGCCCGTGCCCTAATTGAGTAATTAAAGGATTAATGCTAATTAATTGAATTAGGTATCGGAAGGATCGGAAGCTCCGAAGGCACGATCGGAAGCTCCGAACAGGATCGGAAGCTCCGATGAGCGATCGGAGGCACCGATGTTATTACGTCAGGCATGACGTGTGGTTGGATCGGAAGCTCCGATCAGGACCGGAAGCTCCGATCACCTCTATCCGAAGTCAACAAGTGATATTTTGACACGTGGCAGATCAGGATCTTTGGAAGCTCCGATGGTAGGATCGGACGTTCCGATCGAGGTTCGGACGTTCCGATCAAGGATCGGAAGTTCCGATCGTTGTCTATAAATAGAAGGCCGAGGCTTCACTTTCATTTGCCAATTCCGAGTTCTCCTTTCCTTTCTAGTCCTTTTGGAGCTGTTCTAGTCTTCTTAGGCTTGGTCCGGAGGTCGGAGAGGCGTTCGGTAGTCGTAGCGGAGTTGTGCCCAAGTTCTGGAGGCATCGACATCAAAGGGCTAACGACGGACGAAGGTATAGCTTTTGCTTCCTATAAATATTTAGGAGTATGCAATAGCTTAGTTAAGGCTTTTAGAGCACTTTAATGATAGTAGTATCATTTGGCAGTGTAGAGCAGACTATAGGCGTGGACCTAGAGTTGGTAGAGCTTGCACTGTTTTGAGGTACGAAAGTACTGTTCGAGATATCCTGACTGAGTATGCATGTATTATATGACTGCATGATTTATATGCCATGATATTATGCTGCATTCATTTGCATCTTGATGTATCTCCTTCGAGATGTCTGTAGTAGGGTCGTACCCTATCCTGTTAGTGGATGGACTTCCATTGATTTGGGTCCGGCGTATCCACGGTTATCTCGGTATGGGAGCCACCTCCTGAAGCGACGGCACAGCGTGCTACATACCAGGGCCCGGTCTGTCTCTGTTATCTGATCCTTGACCTCGAGTCTATAGGGAGTTCACTTTGCATGCATGTATACTCATACTCTCGCACTGAGCATTTTATGCTCACGTCTCGTACTCTGTATATTCTGGACACCCTATTCCATGGGGCAGGTTTGCGATTGCACGAGGAGGGTGGATCCAGGAGGGGCAGTGGTTGGCCAGCTGGAGCTTCGTCTCGTACTCTGTATATTCTGGACACCCTAAGTTGAGTATTCATCCTGGGAGCAACAAGATGTACAAGGATCTACGTACTCGTTTCTGGTGGAAGGGAATGAAACGCAGTGTTTATCAGTTTGTTTCGAGATGTTTGGTGTGTCAACAGGTCAAGGCAGAGCACCGACGACCTGGAGGATTGCTTCACAGTCTGCCTATTCCTGAATGGAAATGGGAGTTTATCACTATGGATTTTGTGACCCATTTGCCGGTATCCCCGAGGAACTGTGATGCTATCTGGGTGGTGGTGGACCGACTCACCAAGTCAGCGCATTTCATTGCCTATAGCCGAGAGTACTCTGTGGATCGCATGGCACGGATGTACATTCAGGAGATCGTCCGACTTCATGGAGTGCCTGTGAGCATTGTCAGCGATCGGGACCCCAGGTTTACTTCTAGATTCTGGGGGAGTGTTCAGCGTGCGATGGGTACTACTCTCAGTTTGAGTACAGCCTATCATCCGGAGACTGATGGTCAGTCAGAGCGCACTATCCGTACGTTAGAAGATATGCTTAGAGCGTGCGTCATGGATTTTGGTTCAGCCTGGCAGGATCAATTGCCGTTGATCGAGTTCGCTTACAACAACAGCTATCACACTAGTATTGGGATGGCACCTTTTGAAGCGTTGTATGGGCGACGTTGTCGTACTCCACTCTTCTGGGAAGAAGTGGGGGAGAGACAGGCTGAGGGACCGGAGTTTATCCAGCAGGCGTTAGATATTGTTGATCAGATCAAGAAACGGATTAAGACTGCATAGGATCGTCAGGCCAGTTATGCTAATATCAAGCGTAGGCCTTTGCAGTTCGAGGTCGGGGAGAAAGTGTTTCTGAGAGTGTCACCTTTCCGCAAGATTCTCAGATTTGGCCTTAAGGGCAAGTTGTCTCCCAGATTTATCGGTCCGTTTGAGATCTTGGAGAGTATTGGCGATTTGGCTTATCGACTAGCATTGCCACCGCATCTATCCAGCATTCACGACGTGTTCCACGTATCTCTGTTGCGACGGTATGTGGCGGATGAATCTCATATTCTGAAGCGATCTGAGGTTCAGGTAGACAAGGATTTGACTTATGTTGAGAAACCTCTTTGCATCCTCGATTATAAGGATAAGGTTTTACGGAACAAAGTCATTCCTTTGGTTTTAATTCAGTGGCAGCGCCAAGGCACTGAGGAAGCTACTTTGGAGCTTGAGGACAGGATGCGTAAAGACCATCCTGAGTTGTTTTGATTTCATTCTTTAAGTTGTATTCAGTTGCAAACTCTGTAAACGTTTGATTTGAATAAAGAATGTTTCTGATTTCTGTATTTGCATTCGGTACTTAAGATCTGATTTCGAGGACGAAATATCTTAAGTGGGGGAGAATGTAGTAGCCCGTGCCCTAATTGAGTAATTAAAGGATTAATGCTAATTAATTGAATTAGGTATCGGAAGGATCGGAAGCTCCGAAGGCACGATCGGAAGCTCCGAACAGGATCGGAAGCTCCGATGAACAATCGGAGGCACCGATGTTATTACGTCAGGCATGACGTGTGGTTGGATCGGAAGCTCCGATCAGGACCGAAAGCTCCGATCACCCCTATCCGAAGTCAACAAGTGATATTTTGACACGTGGCAGATCAGGATCTTTGGAAGCTCCGATGGTAGGATCGGACGTTCCGATCGAGGTTCGGACGTTCCGATCAAGGATCGGAAGTTCCGATCGTTGTCTATAAATAGAAGGCCGAGGCTTCACTTTCATTTGCCAATTCCGAGTTCTCCTTTCCTTTCTAGTCCTTTTGGAGCTGTTCTAGTCTTCTTAGGCTTGGTCCGGAGGTCGGAGAGGCGTTTGGTAGTCGTAGCGGAGTTGTGCCCAAGTTCTGGAGGCATCGACATCAAAGGGCTAACGACGGACGAAGGTATAGCTTTTGCTTCCTATAAATATTTAGGAATATGCAATAGCTTAGTTAAGGCTTTTAGAGCACTTTAATGATAGTAGTATCATTTGGCAGTGTAGAGCAGACTATAGGCGTGGACCTAGAGTTGGTAGAGCTTGCACTGTTTTGAGGTACGAAAGTACTGTTCGAGATATCCTGACTGAGTATGCATGTATTATATGACTGCATGATTTATATGCCATGATATTATGCTGCATTCATTTGCATCCTGATGTATCTCCTTCGAGATGTCTGTAGTAGGGTCGTACCCTATCCTGTTAGTGGATGGACTTCCATCGATTTGGGTCCGGCGTATCCACGGTTATCTCGGTATGGGAGCCACCTCCTGAAGCGACGGCACAGCGTGCTACATACCAGGGCTCGGTCTGTCTCTTTTATCTGATCCTTGACCTCGAGTCTATAGGGAGTTCACTTTGCATGCATGTATACTCATACTCTCGCACTGAGCGTTTTATGCTCACGTCTCGTACTCTGTATATTCTGGACACCCTATTCCATGGGGCAGGTTTGCGATTGGACGAGGAGGGTGGATCCAGGAGGGGCTAGTCAGTGGTTGGCCAGCTGGAGCTTCGTCTAGGTTTTATTACTGTTGTTTGGGTTTATACAGCTATTCGATTTGGTTGTATTTTATTGGATAATTACAGATTCCTTTACTTGGGATTGTATAATGTTATTGGATTCCGCAGTTTTATTCTGATATCTGTTTAATTAAGTTAATTGCATGCATAAGTTCTGTTTAGTAGGTGATCCGGGTAAGGGTCACTACATTTATGGTATCAAAGCATGCAAAAGATTTCTTGGGATTTAGTCTCATCTTGAGGTATTTTTGTAGATGTCAAATCGTGACGACCAGAGTTCTCATGGCAGTGTTGGTGGGCGTTGGGGTGATGCCGACCGGGAGCCTCGTCGAGAACGGCGTCATCGTCATCATGACGACGAGCGTTTTACTGTGCGTCGATTCTTAGCTATGGGTCCTAAGCCCTTAGTTGGAGGTGAGTCTCCGGAGGATGCGGAGAACTGGTTAGACCGCATGGAGACGACTTTTCAGACTTTCCAATGCACCGATGAGCAGAAGGTGGAGACCCTTGGCTATCTTCTGGATGGGCGTGCGCGCAGGTGGTGGAGGTTTACTTCTACACCTTTTGTTGCGGCGAGAGGAGTGGCCACCTGGGCCGAGTTTCGCACAGCTTTCCAAAAGCGGTATTTTCCTCCTGCACTCCGACAGTCGAAGGCAGGCGAGCTACTGAGTCTGCGACAGGGAACCATGTCTATCGATGAGTATCAGCAGAGGTTCTTTGATCTGCTATCCTATTGCCCCGAGATTGCTGATAGCTCAGAGATGAAGTATAATCTGTTTCTTCAGGGCCTTAACCCTGAGATCCATGACCGTGTGGCGGTTGGCGACGACATGTCCTACGAGGGTTTGGTGAGCCGTTGTCATCAGGCAGAGGACAGCATTCGGCGGAACAGGTCGTTCTCTCAGTCGAGACCTGCTAGTTCTTTGGGTCCCCGTGCCCAAACTTTCAAGAAGTATGGATCTTCTTCTTCCTCTGGTTCTGGGGGTGTTGTCCGTTTCGGTAAGAAGGACAAGTGTGATCACTGTGGGAAGAACCATCCATCCGACAAGTGTCGTAGAGCTTCTGGAGCTTGTTTCCGTTGTGGAGAGACTGGTCATATCCGGAGAGATTGTCCAATGTCTGGGGGAGGTGGTTCTGGTTCTGGTACAGGATCGGGTTCTCAGGCTACCGTACAGCAGAGGTCGCAAGGACAGTCTGCTGGGAGTTCTCATTTGAGGCCACGAGCTTCTGGCCAGGTGTTTGCCCTGAGACATGATCAGGCTATAGAGGAGAATGAGAAAGTCATCGCAGGTACATTTATGCTTTATGGTATACCTGCTCTTGTACTTATTGACACTGGTGCATCTCATTCCTTCATTTCTGCACGTTTTGTTAAGAGGCATAAGTTACCATGCATTGCACTAGACGTAGTGATGTCTGTTTCTACTCCAACGGGCCAATCTGCTTTGGCTAAGCGTCCAGTGATGGGTTGCCCTTTAGAGTTCGAAGGGAACATTCTGTTAGCGAATCTCATGGTCCTGGCGATGGACGACTTTGATTGCATTCTGGGAATAGATATGTTGACTACCTATCGAGCTTCAGTGGACTGCTATCAGAGATTAGTACGCTTTCATCCGGAAGGGAGTGAGAGTTGGTTTTTCTATGGTGAGGGAGCGCGACGCCCGATGCCTTTGGTATCCGCTTTGAGAGCCTGTCGAGCTCTAGAGTCTGGCGGGGAAGGCTTCCTTATCTATGCAGTTGATTTGTCCGCTGAGAGTATTGGGATAGAGAGCATTCCTGTTGTGGATGAATTTCCAGATGTGTTTCCTGATGAGATTCCGGGTTTTCCTCCTGCTAGGGAAGTCGAGTTTGGCATAGAGTTGATGCCGGGTACTTCGCCTATTTCTAGAGCACCGTATCGTCTGGCTCCGTCAGAGATGCGTGAGTTAAAGAATCAGCTACAGGATCTTTTGGACAAGGGGTACATTCGTCCTAGTGTATCTCCTTGGGGAGCTCCTGTTCTCTTCGTGAAGAAGAAGGATGGGTCGTTGCGGCTGTGCATTGACTATCGGCAGCTGAATCGAGTCACTGTGAAGAACAAGTATCCGTTGCCTCGTGTTGATGACTTGTTTGACCAGCTGCAGGGCACATCAATTTATTCCAAGATTGACTTGAGATCTGGTTATCATCAGTTGAGAGTCCGTGATCAGGACGTAGCCAAGACTGCATTCCGTACTCGCTATGGGCATTACGAGTTCCTAGTGATGCCATTTGGTTTGACTAATGCGCCGGCTATATTCATGGATCTGATGAACCGTGTCTTCAGGGAGTATTTGGACAAGTTTGTCGTGGTCTTCATTGACGACATCCTGGTTTATTCGCGTAATACGGAAGAGCATGTTTCTCATTTGCGGTTGGTACTGCAGACTCTTCGAGATGAGCAATTGTACGCCAAGCTGAGCAAGTGTGAGTTCTGGATGGATAGAGTGGTTTTTCTTGGCCATATCATATCCAGGGAGGGGATTTCTGTTGATCCAAGCAAGATTGAAGCGGTACTTAATTGGTCGCGTCCGACGACAGTTGCTGAGATCCGTAGTTTTCTGGGTCTAGCAGGGTATTATCGTCGCTTCATTCTGAACTTCTCTCAGTTAGCTCGACCGTTGACGCAGCTTACCCGCAAGGGTGTGGATTTTGAGTGGTCCTCCGAGTGTGAGGAGAATTTCCGTGAGCTTCGACGGCGGTTGGCTTCTGCGCCGGTGTTAGCATTACCGTCAGGATCTGGAGGGTATGTAGTTTACACAGATGCTTCTCTTCAAGGGTTAGGTTGTGTCCTGACTCAGAATGGGCATGTGATCGCATACGCTTCTAGACAGCTGAAGCTTCACGAGGACAACTACCCAGTCCATGATTTGGAATTGGCAGCCATTGTGTTCGCTTTGAAGATCTGGCGTCATTATCTTTATGGCGAGAAATTTGAGATCTTCACCGACCATAAGAGTCTCAAGTATTTGTTCACTCAGGCAGAATTGAACATGAGACAGAGACGTTGGATGGACTTGCTTAAGGACTATGATTGCGAGATTAAGTACCATCCGGGAGCTGCTAATCTCACCGCCGATGCTTTGAGTCACAAGGTGCGACTATCCGCACTTCAGACTTGTTCGATGTCTAGTGCGATCAGTGACTGTTGTACTTCAGGTTTTACCTTCAAGCATAAGAAAGGTATGCAGAGTATCGAGATGTTTGCGATATTATCTGAGCCAGCCTTGTATTCGCGGATCCGAGATGCTCAGATGTCTGATTCGAAGACCCAGCGTTTAGCTCGTCTAGCTAACGAGGGTAGCTCGTCTGGATTTCATTATCAGTCAGATGGCTTTCTGTGTTTGTCTGGTAGGCTTGTGATTCCACAGGATGAAGAGTTGCGAGAGGAGATTTTATCTCAGGCACATCGCACTAAGTTGAGTATTCATCCTGGGAGCAACAAGATGTACAAGGATCTACGTACTCGTTTCTGGTGGAAGGGAATGAAACGCAGTGTTTATCAGTTTGTTTCGAGATGTTTGGTGTGTCAACAGGTCAAGACAGAGCACCGACGACCTGGAGGATTGCTTCACAGTCTGCCTATTCCTGAATGGAAATGGGAGTTTATCACTATGGATTTTGTGACCCATTTGCCGGTATCCCCGAGGAACTGTGATGCTATCTGGGTGGTGGTGGACCGACTCACCAAGTCAGCGCATTTCATTGCCTATAGCCGAGAGTACTCTGTGGATCGCATGGCACGGATGTACATTCAGGAGATCGTCCGACTTCATGGAGTGCCTGTGAGCATTGTCAGCGATCGGGACCCCAGGTTTACTTCTAGATTCTGGGGGAGTGTTCAGCGTGCGATGGGTACTACTCTCAGTTTGAGTACAGCCTATCATCTGGAGACTGATGGTCAGTCAGAGCGCACTATCCGTACGTTAGAAGATATGCTTAGAGCGTGCGTCATGGATTTTGGTTCAGCCTGGCAGGATCAATTGCCGTTGATCGAGTTCGCTTACAACAACAGCTATCACACTAGTATTGGGATGGCACCTTTTGAAGCGTTGTATGGGCGACGTTGTCGTACTCCACTCTTCTGGGAAGAAGTGGGGGAGAGACAGGCTGAGGGACCGGAGTTTATCCAGCAGGCGTTAGATATTGTTGATCAGATCAAGAAACGGATTAAGACTGCACAAGATCGTCAGGCCAGTTATGCTAATATCAAGCGTAGGCCTTTGCAGTTCGAGGTCGGGGAGAAAGTGTTTCTGAGAGTGTCACCTTTCCGCAAGATTCTCAGATTTGGCCTTAAGGGCAAGTTGTCTCCCAGATTTATCGGTCCGTTTGAGATCTTGGAGAGTATTGGCGATTTGGCTTATCGACTAGCATTGCCACCGCATCTATCCAGCATTCACGACGTGTTCCACGTATCTCTGTTGCGACGGTATGTGGCGGATGAATCTCATATTCTGCAGCGATCTGAGGTTTAGGTAGACAAGGATTTGACTTATGTTGAGAAACCTCTTTGCATCCTCGATTATAAGGATAAGGTTTTACGGAACAAAGTCATTCCTTTGGTTTTAATTCAGTGGCAGCGCCGAGGCACTGAGGAAGCTACTTGGGAGCTTGAGGACAGGATGCGTAAAGACCATCCTGAGTTGTTTTGATTTCATTCTTTAAGTTGTATTCAGTTGCAAACTCTGTAAACGTTTGATTTGAATAAAGAATGTTTCTGATTTCTGTATTTGCATTCGGTACTTAAGATCTGATTTCGAGGACGAAATATCTTAAGTGGGGGAGAATGTAGTAGCCCGTGCCCTAATTGAGTAATTAAAGGATTAATGCTAATTAATTGAATTAGGTATCGGAAGGATCGGAAGCTCCGAAGGCACGATCGGAAGCTCCGAACAGGATCGGAAGCTCCGATGAGCGATCGGAGGCACCGATGTTATTATGTCAGGCATGACGTGTGGTTGGATCGGAAGCTCCGATCAGGACCGGAAGCTCCGATCACCCCTATCCGAAGTCAACAAGTGATATTTTGACACGTGGCAGATCAGGATCTTCCGAAGCTCCGATGGTAGGATCGGACGTTCCGATCGAGGTTCGGACGTTCCGATCAAGGATCGGAAGTTCCGATCGTTGTCTATAAATAGAAGGCCGAGGCTTCACTTTCATTTGCCAATTCCGAGTTCTCCTTTCCTTTCTAGTCCTTTTGGAGCTGTTCTAGTCTTCTTAGGCTTGGTCCGGAGGTCGGAGAGGCGTTCGGTAGTCGTAGCGGAGTTGTGCCCAAGTTCTGGAGGCATCGACATCAAAGGGCTAACGACGGACGAAGGTATAGCTTTTGCTTCCTATAAATATTTAGGAGTATGCAATAGCTTAGTTAAGGCTTTTAGAGCACTTTAATGATAGTAGTATCATTTGGCAGTGTAGAGCAGACTATAGGCGTGGACCTAGAGTTGGTAGAGCTTGCACTGTTTTGAGGTACGAAAGTACTGTTCGAGATATCCTGACTGAGTATGCATGTATTATATGACTGCATGATTTATATGCCATGATATTATGCTGCATTCATTTGCATCTTGATGTATCTCCTTCGAGATGTCTGTAGTAGGGTCGTACCCTATCCTGTTAGTGGATGGACTTCCATCGATTTGGGTCCGGCGTGTCCACGGTTATCTCGGTATGGGAGCCACCTCCTGAAGCGACGGCACAGCGTGCTACATACCAGGGCCCGGTCTGTCTCTGTTATCTGATCCTTGACCTCGAGTCTATAGGGAGTTCACTTTGCATGCATGTATACTCATACTCTCGCACTGAGCGTTTTATGCTCACGTCTCGTACTCTGTATATTCTGGACACCCTATTCCATGGGGAAGGTTTGCGATTGGACGAGGAGGGTTGATCCAGGAGGGGCTAGTCAGTGGTTGGCCAGCTGGAGCTTCGTCTAGGTTTTATTACTGTTGTTTGGGTTTATACAGCTATTCGATTTGGTTGTATTTTATTGGATAATTACAGATTTCTTTACTTGGGATTGTATAATGTTATTGGATTCCGCAGTTTTATTCTGATATCTGTTTAATTAAGTTAATTGCATGCATAAGTTCTGTTTAGTAGGTGATCCGGGTAAGGGTCACTACATAAAGAGACTTGAGATATAGTAATGATACTTTGGGTTATCCTTATAGGATAGATGAGACCTTGAAAGAAGTGATGATGCGGCGATTAGTTTTCCCAGAGACTATCATCATCGGCAGAATTTCTGAAAATTTGGCTTATGAGATTCCAGCAAGTGCGGACAAGGAGTGATGGATCGTGTCCGAGTTTTCAAGACTTCTACTCATGTGGATCCTAGCTTTGGATCGAGTACCGGATGCTAGAGGCAGTGATAGAGCATTGGATGGGACGCACTTGATGCTTGCATCTGTATCGTCCATACCATGATAAAACTACTCTGAAGATTCTCCAGTCGTAGATGGAGAGATTGTCAGATAGACCTTCACCAGGGAATGCCTCGAGTGCCCAAAGCATGACAGGTTTCGAGCGTGAGGTCTTTAACCTCATGCAGAACATGGTTTTGCCGGTATGCTTGTATCGATGCGTTCGGTAGGCACACGGGAAACTTCATGTTCAAAAGCATGATTTAGTTGCAAGAAGAAAGCTGACGGTAGATCGCGAGCAGGAGGGGTCGACTGACATGAACTGACGCAGAGCATAGCTGGTTAGCTATCACGTGCCATTTCTCTGGAGTTCTTTGCGGGAGGACATGTAGAGAGACTTGGATGGGAGTATGCTTGTATCGATGCGTGTGTCGATTTGAAGCTTCATGCTCAAGAAACGAAGACTAGTACGATGATTTAAATACTGTATCGTTGTAGTTGTAAATAGTATTTCAGTTGTAATAAATCATCATACTATGGTTGTATCATTTCAAGTTCGATTGTACATTTCATTGTATTTTGAATACTGTATGTATTACATGGGATTGTAATTGAGAAATTGTACATAAATGGAAGCAATGATACATGTTTTATTTATCCAGCAGTTCGTGGATGATTGCATGATTGTGCGAAAGTTTTGATTGAGTTTATTTGATTAGCGTTCAACTATTTGAGTAGGGCCAACGGTGATTGTTGACTTGCGGTTAGTCTAAGTGTTTTTCTAGGATTGACCTAGTTATTCAGTGGACTAAAATAGTGCCAGCGATGGGTGGACTCATCTAGAGGCATGGTAATATTGTTCGTTTTCGGACATTGGGCTTTGTTCTAGGTTGTTTCCTTAGAACAGTGTATTGTTTGACCTTTGTTAGGTTGAGACTTGTGATGATGGGATTTCATCAGGATGACAGGTCGAGTATATACCAAGAGTTGTGGACTATGACCATGACTAGACGTGATGGGGCGCGACCCTATGCCAGTGTTACTCTGGGAGTCTTTTTACTTCAGAGGTTACCTGGGAGCCCTTGTGCTTTAGGAGACGGCGGTGGGAAGGCTACTCAGTCTAGGGATTTGGTGACAGTCACGACAGGGTATGACCTTGGATTAGATATCAGGTTTGATATTGATGGTTCGATATCGTCTGGTGTGTCAGAGATATCAGTAATAGTGTTCTGCTATAGGAACCAGTCTTGGAGGGATTTCCTTGAGGAGTGTGTGCTATGAGCAGATAAGTTTGACCTTTGGATTACTTCTAGACATGTGGATCTAGTAGGTTGATGGAATTCTACCAGCAATGACATGTGGTTGTCATCAGAGTTGTGGATAAAGTTTCCTTGTGATAGGAATTATTCAGGATCCAGGATGGGATGTAGTTTCGAGAATTCGACTCGAATACAAGGACTACTTCATGATGATTGATTTCATCAAGTGTTGAATCATATGATAAGTATTGTACAAGGATTATTGAGATCTGAGGGAAGCATGGCCTATACCCGTGAAGCCTTGTTGATTGTCCAGGTGGGATATCGTGGTAAGCTACCCTAAGTCTAAAATTGTCGTATAGTCTTAGCAAGGAATATGATCAGGAATGCATTCGAAAATTGTGGAAATCTTTGGTATTTGTTAGTTATGCTTCTTGGACTTAGTTTGTCTTGATGTTCATCTCGAGTGAACAAGACAACGAGTAGTAGTTCTGAGATGGTGCAGGATTTGTGCTAATGACTACTAGTGGATATTGATTAACTCTGTCAGTGTCGATTGGTTAAGTCAGTGTACGAGGCAGCTGTCAGTAGTAAGACACGAGGATGTGTCATTAGATTACTAATAGCTATGGTTCGGTTATCGAGCGTGGGTTTGTTGAAACCAGAGAGTTTTGAGTAATCCAGTGTTTGGAATAGTAGACTTGGGACAGTCGAGTCAAGAGTAATTGATCGAGCCACTTAGGTGTTGACGATCAGTGGTTATCTGATTTGATAAGTGTGAGTATCAATCAGTAAATCGACGAGGTTGATTAGTAAGTCCAATCAGTGATGATTTGGATGTAACAATTGAGAAATACTTGGGATAGTATTTTGTCGTTCAAATGCTTAAGAGATGAGTACTTGGTACAGTCTCGGAGCAGGTGGTGCTTTGAAATCTCTAGGTTGCCGGAGATGAATTCACCAAAGAGTTTCAATTGACTTGAAGGGTCAAGTTAAGGGTTAACTTGACAGGAGACACAAGTGAAGGAATTGGTAACTTCCAGGATAGTACTTTTGTGATGATGTCTTAAGTGTACCATTGGAGTTTGGGGATCCAATGAGGATTGGATACTCATATGGACATCAGTTGTATGATCGCGAGGTATGACATTAGCTGGGGTCTATTTTCGAGATCCAGCAAGGGGTGTCACTAAATTTTAGCATGTGGTGTGTGAGATCATGGAAATGATCGAAGAAGTCGTTGATTGTCTTAGTGGTCAACAAGATTGTTGTGGGAATTGAAGACTTTGCAAGATAGCGATGCAGCAACTTTGTTCTTTCCAGTCAGTAAATCACATCCGTGCTGACCGTTTGTCAAAGATTTTACGTTCCAGCTATGACGACAATCAGAAGCGTTGTGTGACCAGCTATTAGAGGACAAGTGTTTCCCAGGATCGGCTAGGGAATCGACGAATTAGTCTTTTCATTGCTGTGGCTGATGAGCTCAGCAAGGGAAGCTATTTGACTATTGAGAATCCGTTGGGATTTAGTCCCAGGATCAGTGTGTTTAATCTTGGGAGGTTGGTATGCGATGATGGCTTCATCAGAGACTCCGAGTTGAGTTATATCAGACGCTTGCAACTGTTGAGTTTCGAGACGGTATAGGAAGCGTTTCCATATGTCTGTGTACTGTGGAATGTCCCAGTCGAACATATTGGTGGGAGCTTGCCTTAGTCTTGATTTGTATACAGTGATTGCGAGTAAGTATAACTATCGGGAGAATGTCTATTGATTGGGAATTCTTGGGTGAATAACCTATGGCTGAGTTATACTAAGAAACATGAACTGTGATTTGTACTAGACTGGATGGTCTGAGTTCCCAGTGTTGCCCTTGGGAAGCTGTTTTGCTTCGGTGAGGCATGAGAAGGATAATCAGTCTATGGAATCATGTTAAGCAGTTATGTTGCAGTATAACCCTGTGTCAATTAGATTCTCTTGAAGAGAATTAGAGATTTGTTGTGTCCGCACAGTTTTGGGATTAGTGTTTCCTAACTAGAGGTGTTGGGCATTGAGAACTTTTGGGGACCAGTGGATGGTTAGAATTGTTTAGTGATTCGACGAATATCGTAAGCCAGTCAGGTTATGACTTGGTCTTAGTCAGTTTTAGATTTTACTTGGGATGATAATCTTGATCAAGTGGATTGTTTTATCCTTCGTGATCAGTAAGATCGTGATTGGGACGAAGGACGTATTAGTGCTGTGGTACGTTAGTGTCAAGCGAGGTTAATTGTCATCAAGTAATGCAGTGGTTTCCAGCTCGGAGAATGCTATTGTGATTTAGCATTTATGCAGTTTGCATATAATTCGACAAGAGTCTGAGTATGTCGGAAGCTATTTCGACCAGGCACTCAAGCAAAGGTCTTTTATATGTTCTCAAGGTTTTACCTTAGATTTCGAGGACGAAATCTTGTAAGGGGGGGAGAATGTAGTGACCCGTATCCGTGATTAACGATTAATGAGTAATTAATCATGTAATCATGTTTGGGTTAAGTAAAACGTAATTAAGGAAGTCCAGGAGGATTAACGGAGCCCAGAAATGGATCCAGGACACTCGAAATTGGTTTAGAAGGTTCCAAGACTCGAGTGGGATCGGAAGCAACGATCCAGGATCGGAGCGTCCAATTGACGATCGGAACGTCCGATCAAGAACGGAGCTTCCGATGGCTGTCGGTGACAGGTGTGTGGTTGCATGTGGACCGAATTGACACGTGGCGAACGGAGCATCCGATCGGAGAACGGAGCTTCGGATCTGCCGGAACGGAACGTCCGATCGAGGAACGGAGCTTCCGATCGACGTCTATAAATATAGGGTCCGAGCTCCTCATTTCTTGCCAATTCCGAATTCCTCTCCTTCGCCCTAGTAGCTCTATTTTGGGCTTTGGGTACTCTTATTTTAGAGTTGGAGTAGGAAATATACTTTAGTATAGTCAGACAGTGTCTGACATAGTAGCGGGACAGTTCTCGTGTAGCGGGGCAATGCTCGAAGCTGTGGAGCTGCAGCAGGGGTGTGCCCTAGTTGCGGGATAGTCGTCATCAGTGGGCTGATGACGGACGCAGGTATAGCTATGATCTCTTTAAATTATTTAGGAGTATGCAATAGCTTAGTTAAGGCTTTTAGAGCTTAATGAATGATGCATGGATATTTGCATTGTAGAGTTGTTGATAGGCTTGGAACCTAGAGTGGGACTGCTAGGATTTGCCTGTAGTGAGGTACGTAAGTACTGACTGAGATGGCCAGCATGATATATATTATATGTGTTGCATGAGTATGTGCTATGTGTTTACCATGATTTACGGCTTTAGCACATGCATATGTTTTTACGGAGACTGCATCGGGTATGATGTGAGTCATGACAGTTTCTATCAGTCGAGGCGATTCTTCCTGAGGATTCGTGTCTTGGGAATATACGAGTACCACGCGGAGTCGCTCTCTAGCCCGGTACTGTGTATTCCAGGCGCCCAGAGAAAGTGATTTAACCCTGATTTTAAAGTCATTTATGTGTTGCATATATTATATATATCATTGCTTTCGTATTGAGCTTAGAGCTCACGTCCAGTGTTTCTGTATGTCTGGACACCCCATTCGACGGGGCAGTTGTAGGTGCATGGTTGGGCACCAGGAGCTTGGAGTAGCTAGTGACCAGTGAAGACAGCAGGATTTAGCTGTAGGTTTTGCCTTTAGGGTTATTTATTTCGATTGGGTTGTATAATCGAATTTATTTATCCGGTTGTATTCTGCCGGTCTGTTTTAATTTAAGTCTTCCGCAGCGATTTATTTAATGCATGTTTAATTATGCTCCTAAAATCTGATTAGGTAGTGGATCCGGGTTGGGTCGCTACACGATTACTATATCACTAAACAATATCTAAAAGTCATAAATAAGCTAATAGATACTCCTAAACTATTAATAGAATCCCGAGTATACCTCCGTCCGTCGTCAGCCATTTGTTGTCGAATGCCCCAAAACTTGGTCATAACTCCGTTACAACTTCTGGACGCCTCGCCAAATGATATGAATCTAAAAGGCGCTCAAAGATTCATATTGTTCCAAGATTTGCTCCGTGATTTACAATCGAGAGTTGAAAGATTTGGAATTCATGAGAATCAAGTTGAGATGCTTGAAGATCTTTTTGAAGGGTATTATGGTGATATTGAAGTCCAAAAACATCAAGGGAGTGAAGAAAATATTGAAGAAAAGTCAAAAATACAAAGCTGGGTTCGAAGCTACTACGCGCCCATGCCATATAGACGTGCGCCCGCGCTGCCGTCCGAGATTTTCACACACCGAAGGTGTTTTGTGTGTGTTTGGGGATTTTTGATATATTTTGATATATTGTGATATTTTGAGTCTTTTAAGTCTATTAGGAAACTTCTAGATGATATCTTTGATATCTTTTGCATTATTTTGCATTATCTTTAGGATTTTGGAATTATAATCCAACTAGGAAATATTTAGTCTAATTCTATTAGGATTCCTAGTTTATTTCTTTTATATATTGTAAACTTTTCATTCATGAGAACATAGATTATTGAAGTTATTGAATTATTGAATTTTTTTTTTTATCAATTCTTAAAATTCTTTCTAGAATTTTGCCAAAGCTTTGCTTTGTTTTTATCAAATCAAACTTATAAAAGTTTCATAAACTTTGTGGCGTTTGTCAATTGATTATCCTCATGGATTGTCAGAAACAAGTTTTCTGAAGGTTCCGTTATGATTAATTGTTTATCCTCGTGATTATCTGTTGCTAGTTTTGTTGTAAACTAGAGGTGGATATCTGAAACTTACTTGTTCAAAAGATCGGGACAACACAATTGAATCTTATTGTCTATTGGATTGAGGGTACGATTTTAATATAGTCGTATTTGCCTTCCATGCATCCAAGATTCGTATCATTTGGTATCAAAGCTTAAGGTTCCATTGATTCAAGTAAGTCGTATATTTCTATTTGTTCTTCTTATCTATTCTTCGTTCTTCTTAACCGTTCTTCGTTCGTCGTTCCTTGTTCGTCGTTTCTCGTGTATCTCTTATCAAATTTTCCGTGTTGTTCTTTCAAACTTGTTATCCAAGTCTCGTGTCTTGTGCTACAAGTTATAAATTTCAAAAAAATAGAAAAAATCGAAAATTTCAAAAAAAAAATCGGTCAAAAAAAATATTGAAGGACCGAAAAAGCTTCAAAAAAAAAAGGAGAAGCAAAATAACTTGTGGCAAAGTTCTTGTGTCTTATGAGTCTTTGGGTAAAAAGTTATTTCAATCTTCATAAAGTCAATTCCTTGTTTTTGTGCAATCTACGTGAGTCGATTGGCAAGTGTTTACAAGTTTTGAACTTGTGAGTTTGATATTTAAAATCACAAAGCATAAGTTTTTAGTGAAAAAAAGAGTGTTTGAGTGATTTTATTTAGAGTTTGTGAGATTTTGGGTGAGGAATATTTTATTACCAACCTTTTTCTTGCAGGTACAATGTTTGAAAAAAAATTCGATGGGTATAGGGAGAGTGAAAGGAGATTTGATTATGGGAGTAGGAGAGAGAGAAAAATCGAGGGATATAGTGATGTGGATAGATATGATGAAGGAGATAGGAGAGATTTTTATTATTATTTGGATTGGTTTGAGAAAAATGGGATTCCTTTGTTCGATGGATATTCGAATTCGGATTCGAATTTGAGTTGGGAGAAAAGGGTAGAGTCTATATTTGAAGGTCATAATTTTTCTGAAGCTAAGAAGGTTAAACTTGTATCAAAAAAGTTTACCGACTATGCTTGCACTTGGTGCGATAGATTGGATGAAAATAGGGAAAGACGTGGATTGCGTCCTATTTCTACATGGGATGAGTTGAAAAGAGTGATGCGAAAACGTTTTGCTCCTAATCACTATGAGATGAGAAGTGGAGTTCCCAAACGTGAATATCAAGGTACATCTAAACTTTCAAATTCTAGTACTTGTGATATTGCATGCTTATGGTATCATAGAAAAGATAAGCATGATATGAGCCAATGTTCTAAGGAGGCTATGATAAAAGTGGTGGATTCTAAAGTAGATGATGAATCCAATATTTTAGTGGATGTTGAGGCAAAAGTTGAAGTTGAAGAAGTTGATATAATGGAGGTTGATGAAACATCATTGATTGATAATGTGAGTGTTGAAATTTGTGCGGTGGAAGGTGAATGGCTTGATGAAAAATCTTATATTGTACATGGTGTGGTTGATAGCGTTGTAGGTGTTGAAGAGTCATCTAATATTTTTGTGGTAGATGAGAGTCCTATTGATGTTCATAGTAGGACTAGTAATTTGTTGTTGGATGAGTCATGTATTATCTCTTTACAATTGAATCCAAAAGTGAAACGACTCTAACTCTAATATTTAAATAAATAAAGAAAATACGGAAAATTTTGAAAAAAATTTCGGCATGACCTATTTGTTTCAATAATAAACCACATGTCTCAAACAGCAGTTAAAAATAAACCTCAACCCGAGGTAAACACCCCACAATGCATACATGAACAGTAACTGGTTTGACGCCAGACGAAAGGAAAAATATAAAGTGTCTACATGCCAACATAATTGCAGGGAATAACACATCCTTCTACTGAAAAGGAAACGACATACGACAGTGAATATTTATTACAATGACATGATGCGGAAAGAAAAGACCGGTAATGGTCAGGGCGTGCCACCGAACACCTACGGGCCCTGGTAATCCTGTCTCGCAGCCTCGTCTGTATACTCACCTGCACCAAGAATAGTAGTGAGCCTAAAAGCCCAGCAAGATTTGAATAATACAGCAAGGGTTCAAAATAATGCATAATATTAAAAATAGTACTAAGTACACTTATGAATCTCACACGAAGAGGAAAAAGTCATAACATGCCCGAAGTAAGAACAATAGCAATATGCGATGGAAAACATATTCATGAATCAATTAACCTTTACTTTTACTTTTAAATTTGGATCCTCGATTGTGACTATGATTTTGATCGATCAATGACTATAGTATACAATGCCGACAAGGAAACCGAGTTCTTCTCGGCCCCACATTGCCCCTCTGATTGGTAGGGAAGTCGAGATTTCTCCCAACCCCGATCTACACGTCTAATTAAGTAGGGAAGTCAAGATGTCTCCCGACCCCGATCTACACGTCTCAATTTGGCAAGTGACCCAGGGCATCCCCTGACCCATCATTGCACGTCTAAATCACAATCAACTCACTTCATTCTTTAACTTTTCCTTTCATTCAACATTTCCTCATTTCAACATTAATCTTTACAAGCATTCTTTAAATAAGACTTCGGGACTAGAATAAATGAGTTTGAAGTCACATACGCGAATAAATAGGCGTTGAATAATTTAAATGACGCAACCTCAAAAGATAGCATGACATGAATTTTTATGGATGATTGGAGTGTATGGGAGCACCCTCGGCTTAAAAGCTTTCTCCTTCAACTTAAGTTTACGCCTACAAGGGCCTAACTCGAGCGGTTAACCCATAAAATCCATAACTCGTCCTATTTAATTCCAAAAGACTTCCCGTTTGAACCGGCGCCTCAAATGCACCTTAAAATAAACCTAGGATCAGTAGTCAACCTTTAATGGTAGCCCAAACAACCCAAACAATTTAAATTTCCGGACAGCCCCTAAGTAACAGAAAAATCTGCTCACAACACCCCAACATAAAACACACCTAATTTATTTGATTCTTATCCGAAATAGGCCTAATTCGCGCCGACACGACCCTAACATCACTTAAAATCAGGAAATTAAGGGTATACCCTTTCCCAACCTCAATAACAACCCAATCAGACCTGATTTCTAGAGGCCTAATGCGAAGACAATAAAATTATGTTTTGACACCTTTGAAGCTAAGGTCACTCAAACTTACTCCTCATGCTCTATCCCCTCAAAAACCCATCCAAGCAACTCATTAGAATCCCTAAATGTCAATCTAGGGCCCTTGAACTTGTCTCTTGTCTGATGCTAACTCATTACAAATGTTTCACCCAATACGATTTCCCGGAGCCTCCAAACTCCACTTATCTTCATGCCAACCAATTTACCCCTTAACCAGCCCATAAAGACCATCTAAAACACATTCAAAAACACATGTTTAACCCCATGAACACCCCATGGGCAGCCGCTCCAATCCTTTCATCCATTTCTTCCAAAACCTCAATTCAAACGCCACAAACTCAATACATTCGCAACATTTCAAAATATAAACGCAATGGGACTTGCATAACACCAAAAGAGGTTTAAAACACTTCAAACACATATAAAAATGGGCTACATTCAACATGTACATTCTGATTTCTCCATTCCATTCATGTAAATTCCATCCAAATGTTGAAAATTCACTTCCACGAGTTCAAAACACAAGCTAGAAATTAAAAGGCACAAAATCAAACCCGAGCCCTCATGAACCAGCTGAAGGACGAACATACACACACACCATACACAAAATAATCTGCCAAAAACATCAGAATTTCAAGAAAATTCAAAAAAAACTATAACCTATGCTTGGGTTTTAAAGGTAGAAAGGAGTTCTTGCCTAAGATTACAAAACCGAGGGAGAAGGGATCGGCCAAGGGGTTAGGACTCTCGATCAGGAACTGTACACGTCCCCTATGGTTTCCTCCAAGGTGGAACGGCGGCGGCAGGTGGCTGGAATGAGGCGGCCGAAGGGAAGAAAGAAAGAAAAAATGGTGAAGCCAATGTTTTCTTGAGAAGAGAAGGGTGATGGCGTGAAGGGGGGGAAAAGAAATGAGGGGGAGACGGCTAAGGGGCCAAAAATGTTAGGGTTTAATGTTTTGTATGGTATTTTAAGTGTATTGTATGTATAGGTATGAGTGTGTGAGAGTAGGACAAGTCAAAAGTGCTTTTTGACCAAATAAAAGTGCTAGTTTTGATTTTTAAAATTTTAGCTTGTAGAATTGCCTGTAATTAAAATTTCTAAGTCTAGAACCTTAAATTTTAAATGCCAAGAATGGAATTTCACCTGTTCGAGTCCAAAAAGGCTAATTTGGGAAATTTAAAAATTACGCGCGAAAATGCGTTTACGCGATTTTTCTTGAATGAAAAATCTAAAATAAAGATCTTATTTTATTTTCGTCACCTCTCAAGAAATTTAGATCACCTAAATTTAAAATGAAGGATTTTTCCGCCGTGTTCGCCTTTGCCGCACGCCAAAGCCGGAAGTCACCAATACAAGACATTTAAACAATTAAATTTTTAATATCATACAAATAAATTCTAAGGAGATTTAAATCATTTAAATTACCATGAATTTTTAGAAGTTTAAACATTAAGACTAATTTATGCATGGAATTTAATTTATAGAATTTAGGCGTCACAAAAACAAATAAACATTTGAGGGAATTTAAACACTAACTTAGAAATTAAAATCAATACTTTAGTTATTTTGATGTCACAATGTTAAACAAAATTTTTAAATAATAAACTGAGCGATTAAAATAATTTAAATAAACTAAATGATTGTTTAAAAGTCATTTAAATAAAATACACAAGCGGAATAAAAATCTTTAAAACGACTTGGACAATAGAAAGAATTTAAATAAATAAGTTAGACATTTAAAATGATTTAAAATAACTAACCGCTAACTTAAGTTATTTAAAACAAATAAGTTGGACCATCCAAAAATATTTAAATAAATAAGCTTAACACTTAAAATCAATTAAATAATTATCCAATAAACTTAAATCATTTTAAATAAATGAGTGTGACAATTAAGATCATTTAAAAGAATAAACTAAATAATTAAAATCATTTAATTAAGCAAAGTTAAACCTTTAAAATATTTAAAACAAATAAGTTGCACAATAAAAATCATTTTGTCAATTAAACTTAAGAAATTAAAAGTATTAATTAAATAGTTAGTACAATAAAAATATTTAAATAAATAATTAATATTTCATTAACAAATAATTAAGATAAAGAATTTTAAATGGATTAAACTTAAAAATAATAATCTTAATATTTATTTAATTTAATGTATGTGATTTAATATATTGGATTTTAGGTGCTACAATTTTTTCCCTCCTTAAATAGAATTTCGTCCTCGAAATTCAAAACTTACTAACTAGGTTCGAATATCTTAGACCATAATAACACTAAATCTTCTTACCTCACACCCACAAGAGTTGACACTAATTAGCTTTCGCTGTGCACTCTGATACTTATTAATATCTATATATCACCAAGGGTTTGGCTAACTCTCACTGTCCTATAAATTCCTAGTTCTTATTTGTTCCCGAGCGATTTTATTCAAGTTTAAATTTTATCACTGCGCCAAATTACTTTGATCTAAATTGCAACCTACGAACGTCATCCTATTGCAACTCATAAGTTCCACAACCTTCAAATTCTTAGACCTTTAAGTTATTGCATAACTTACATTTCTCTAATCTTATATCCTTTGTTATTGATCAATTATGCTCCACATAACCAATAAATAATTTATGTCGACCTCGACCTCGACCATACCTTAACTTTCTAACAACAAAGCTATACTTAATGTCTATTTACCAATTAAACTTGACTTATATAATACACAACTTGAGCTCTTAAGAAATTCACAAGTTCACAAAATACTTAGCAACTAACACTAAACCTTTCTAAATAGGATAGCTGAAGGACTATTCAATTCTAACTCGTTAGACCTCAAGATATGAGATAGATCTGACCCATTTCTATTAAAAAAAATTCTAACACAATCCTTGATAAGAAAATATACCCATAAAATGCATTGTTGTTCAGTCCCAACGTAATAACCGATACCATATAGAATCCAAATATGTGACTAAACAGATCCCAATTATCCACTCACCAAGTTAAACGTTCATCTCTAGAATCTTTGATTTTACCGAAAGTTCAACTCTTGATTAAAATTTCCCAACAGATTTATCCACATTTTCTATCCCAGATGCAACGACTAAGAAATCCATAATTACACTTCAAGTCAAAGTATACTATGAGCTATTAATCGCTTATGGAACTAGATCGTCTCTAAGTACTAAATAATTCTCACGTATCGCCTGAAGACATATCTCAAATCCCTAGTTCAACTTGACAGCAAGTCTGAAAATCCAAAAATTTACAAATTATTATATGTACAACCTGAATTCAAAATTCAAGAACTTAGTATACAATTGGACACCTCGAAGAGCTTGTAACCTGATCGAAAATGCTTTCTAATTGATCCTCCAGTACCTTAGTATTTTCCCAATAAATAAATCTACAACTTATCCAGAAAAACTACCTGAATGTTCTATTCAGCATTCTATTCCCATAGTTGGTGCATTAGTCTTACCGGTCGACAATCACAATGTCTTAGAATGCAAATGTAAAGTACTCGAAAGTATTCTAGGGACAGCTCTATTTCCTATCTCGCAACTGTTCACCCATTCAGGTCACCAAAATCATCTATTTACTCTTAACATTCCTGTTTAAAATTTGAAACAACTCATTCAATTAATTTACTACCTAGCAGTCTACTCGCTAGAACTAGATATAACTGATAGTCGCCACTCCTAGGATCACAACAATAACTTAGGATTTTATCTAGTATAAATGATAAATTCCAACAGTCTAAATGCTTACTAAGCGGCTACGAGCCAATTCTCTACACAAGAATTTGAAATAATAATTGAAATTACGATCCACCCAAATCCTCATCATGATGGATCATGAAAGGAAACAGACATACAAGTAATGCTGCTTAATGTGAAATGAAATAATGCAAGCATTACAAACAAACAAGCTGAAAATAAAAATCTAGATAAGTGAAAACAAATCACTCATAATTCAATTCTAGGGGTGAATGAATAACAATGGAGGCTCCATGAATAATGAACATGGGCTAAAAAGATCCAGATCTCGTAATCATTCATTTGTGGGTAATGAAATGATGCTCAAACAATCAAAGCACAATTAAGAGCAATCTATGTGACTTCAGTCAAAAGAAGTCCACACAAGTTAATAATCAGGGAAAAACAACGGTCTCAAATTAAAACCAGATGTCAGTCACCCAACATGAGTAGATTACCAAAAAAAAAGACACTGAATCTTACTCAAATCAACATGTGGCTCTAGTACGGAATAAAATTTCGAAAAGTGTGAAACATTAACAAGATTTTACTAAAAAGTTCAACCAACGCCAAAGTGGCAGAATTCAACGCTGATTAATGTCATACGAATCCATAAATGAACAAAGGATAAGCAAAGAAATTTCGAATACGCAAAAGTAAATGTTGCAACAGATACAAGCACGATTGAAGAATAATAAAATAATGATAGGAATAATAGTTCACAAAATTGAAAGGCTCATATTAACCGACTCACCAATCCTCGAAATCATATTTGCCCAAATAACAAAAGGAAAACTCAAACTATCCATAATAATATAAAACAAAGTACGCATCCCAAGTATTCACACAAGTTCGATTCATAAAATTAATACATCTATGAATTTCTAATCAAACTATTCACTTAGTTTAATCCGACTAAATCCCATCCCTAAGAGAATAAATTACGACAAGGACAGATCAAATAATACCTCCTAATACGCAAGTTTAATATT
This sequence comes from Henckelia pumila, assembly GCF_033568475.1. Classification (NCBI taxonomy): domain Eukaryota; kingdom Viridiplantae; phylum Streptophyta; class Magnoliopsida; order Lamiales; family Gesneriaceae; genus Henckelia; species Henckelia pumila. The sequence continues at coordinate 67,143,084 of NC_133121.1, forward strand.
TCCGAAAAATTCCTACAATCTAACCAAATATTGTTAACACCACCTAATAACTCATACAACATCCACGTACTGTCCAAAACTGGAAGGAATATTTGTACACCGACTCCGTTTAACTTGAAACCGCATGCTATAAAAATAAACATTTGAATGATACACTCTAAACTACTAAAACAAATTTTTAAACGAAAAAGAAACACTGAACTACGCACTTAAACAAATTAAACTTCTAGTTTTGAAAATATTTTTAAAAATGATGACATCAAAACATTTAAAGTAGTAATTCAAGTATGACTAGCATATAAAATTCTTTAAAACTTACAGATTTTGAGGCGAGATCTCTCGAGTCCTAGCGTTTGGAGGTAGGCACATCCCAAGCCCAATGACCGTGCTCTGATACCAACTGAAACGACCCTAACTTTAATATTTAAATAAATAAAGAAAATACGGAAAATTTCGAAAAAAATTTCGGCATGACCTATTTGTTTCAATAATAAACCACCTGTCTCAAATAGCAGTTTAAAATAAACCTCAACCCAAGGTAAACATCCCACAAGGCATACATAAACAGTAACTGGTTTGACGCTAGACGAAAGGAAAAATATAAAGTGTCTACATGCCAACATAATTGCAGGGAATAACACATCCTACTACTGAAAAGGAAACAACATACGATAGTGAATATTTATTACAATGACATGATGCGGATAAAAAAGCGGCAACGGTCAGGGCGTGCCACCGAACACCTACGGGCCCTGGAAAGCCTGCCTCACAGCCTCGTCTGTATACTCACCTGCACCAAGCATAGTAGTGAGCCTAAAAGCCCAGCAAGATTTAAATAATACAGCAAGGGTTCAAAATAATGCATAATATTAAAAATAGTACTAAGTACACTTATGAATCTCACACGAAGAGGAAAAAGTCATAACATGCCCGAAGTAAGAACAATAGCAATATGCGATGGAAAACACATTCATGAATCAATTATCCTTTACTTTTACTTTTAAATTTGGATCCTCGATTGAGACTATGGTTTTGATCGATCAATGACTATAGTATACAATGCCGACAAGGAAACCGAGTTCTTCTCGGCCCCACATTGCCCCTCTGATTGGTAGGAAAGTCGAGATTTCTCCCAACCCCGATCTACACGTCTAATTCGGTAGGGAAGTCGAGATGTCTCCCGACCTCGATCTACACGTCTCAATTTGGCAAGTGACCTAGGGCATCCCGTGACCCATCATTGCACGTCTAAGTCACAATCAACTCACTTCATTCTTTAACTTTTCCTTTCATTCAACATTTCCTCATTTCAACATTAATCTTTACAAGCATTCTTTAAATAAGGCTTCGGGACTAGAATAAATGAGTTTGAAGTCACACACGCGAATAAATAGGCGTTGAATAATTTAAATGACGCAACCTCAAAAGATAGCATGACATGAATTTTTATGGATGATTGGAGTGTAGGGGAGAACCCTCGGCTTAAAATCTTTCTCCTTCCACTTAAGTTTACGCCTACAAGGTCCTAACTCGAGCGGTTAACCCATAAAATCCATAACTCGTCCTATTTAATTCAGAAATACTTCCCGTTCAAACCGGTGCCTCAAACGCACCTTAAAATACACCTAAGATCAGTAGTAAACCTTTAATGGTAGCCAAAACAACCCAAACAACTTAAATTTCCGGACAGCCCCTAAGTAATAGAAAAATCTGTTCACAACACCCCAACTTAAAACACACCTAATTTATTCGATTCTTATCCAAAATAGGCCTAATTCGCACCAACACGGCCCTAACATCACCTAAAATCATGAAATTAAGGGTATACCCTGTCCCAACCTCAATAACAACCCAATCAGACCTGATTTCTATAGGCCTGACATGAAGAAAATAAAATTCTGTTTTGACACCTTTGAAGCTAAGGTCACTCAAACTTACTCCTCGTGCTCTAACCCCTCAAAAACCCATCCAATCAACTCATTAGCATGCCTAAATGTCATTATAGGGCCCTTGAACTAGTCTCTTGTCCGATTCTAACTCATTACAAATGTTTCATCCAATACGATTTCCCGGCGCCTCCAAACTCCACTTATCTTCATGCCAACCAATTTACCCCTTAATCAGCCCATAAATCCCATCTAAAAAACATTAAAAAACACATGTTTAACCCCATGAACACCCCATGGGCAGCCCCTCCACTCCTTTCATCCATTTCTTCCAAAACCTCAATTCAAACGCCACAAACTCAATACATTCGCAACATTTCAAAACATAAACGCAATGGGACTTGCATAACACCAAAATAAGTTTAAAACACTTCAAACACATATAAAAATGGGCTACATTCAACATGTACATTCTGATTTATCCATTCCATTCATGTAAATTCCATCCAAATGTTGAAAATTCACTTCCACGAGTTCAAAACACAAGCTAGAAATTAAAAGGCACAAAATCAAACCCGAGCCCTCATGAACGAGCTGAAGGCCGAACATACACACACACCATACACGAAATAATCTGCCAAAAACATCACAATTTCTAGAAAATTCATGAAAACTATAACCTATGCTTGGGTTTAAAAGGTAGAAAGGAGTTCTTGCCTAAGCTTACAAAACCGAGGGAGAAGGGATCGGCCAAGGGGTTAGGACTCTCGACCAGCAGCTGTACACGTCCCCTATGGTGTCCTCCAAGGCGGCACGGCGGCGGCATGTGGCTGGAATGAGACGGCCGACGAGAAGAAGGAAGGAGAAATGGTGAAGCCGATGTTTTCTTGAGAAGAGAAGGGTGATGGCATGAAGGGGGGGGGGGGAAAGAAATGAGGGGGAGGCGGCTAAGGGGCCAAAAATGTTAGGGTTTAATGTGTTGTGTGGCATTTTAAGTGTATTGTATGTATAGGTGTGAGTGTGTGAGAGTACGACAAGTCAAAAGTGCTTTTTGACCAAATAAAAGTGCTAGTTTTGATTTTTAAAATTTTAGCTTGTAGAATTGCCTCTAATTTAAATTTCTAAGTCTAGAACCTTAAATTTTAAATGCTAAGAATGGAATTTCACCTGTCCGAGTCCAAAAAGGCTAGTTTGGAAAATTTAAAGAATTACGCGCGAAAATGCTCTTAACCAATTTTTATTGAATGAAAAATCTAAAATAAAGATTTTATTTTATTTTCGTCACCTCTCAAGAAATTTAGGTCACCTAAATTTAAAATGAAGGATTTTTCCGCCGTGTTCGCCTTTGCCGCGCGCCAAAGCCGGAAGTCACCAATACAAGAAATTTAAGCAATTAAATTTTTAATATCATACAAATAAATTCTAAGGAGATTTAAATCATTTAAATTACCATGAATTTTTAGAAGTTTAAACATTAAGACTAATTTACGCATGGAATTTAATTTATAGAATTTAGGCTTCACAAAAACAAATAAACGTTTGAGGGAATTTAAACACTAACTTAGAAATTAAAATCAATACTTTAGTTATTTTGATGTCACAATGTTAAACAAAATATTTAAATAATAAACTGAGCGATTAAAATAATTTAAATAAAGTAAATGATTGTTTAAAAGTTATTTAAATAAAATACACAAGAGGAATAAAAATCTTTAAAACGACTTGAACAATAGAAAGCATTTAAATAAATAAGCTAGACATTTAAAATGATTTAAAATAACTAACCTCTAACTTAAGTTATTTAAAACAAATAAGTTGGACCATCCAAAAATATTTAAATAAATAAGCTTAACAGTTAAAATCATTTAAATAGCTATCCAATAAACTTAAATCATTTTAAATAAATGAGTGGGATAGTTAGGATCATTTAAACGAATAACTAAATAATTAAAATCATTTAATTAAGCAAACTTAAACCTTTAAAATATTTAAAACAAATAAGTTGCACAATAAAATCATTTTGGCAATTAAACTTAAGAAATTAAAAGTATTAATTAAATAGTTAGTACAATAAAAAAATTTAAAAAAATAATTAATATTTCATTAAAAAATAATTAAGATAAAGAATTTTAAATCGATTAAACTTAAAAATAATAATCTTAATATTTATTTAATTTAATGCATGCGATTTAATAGCTTGGATTTTAGGTGCTACAAAAAGAATTTCTTGAGGATCAATTGGAAATTGAAAATTTGAGTGATATGGCTGAAAAAAGAGTGATCAAAAAAGTGAGATGGTCATTGAAAAGAAAGAAAAAGAAAATTTAGAGGCCAAAAAAAGAGTGTACAAAAGAATGAGATGACTTTTGAGAGAAAAAAAGAGAGGAAAGAAAAAGAGAGGAAAGAGACAAAAAAAAATATTATGGTTCAAAATTGTGAGGACGAAAATTTTATTCAAATGAGTAAAATCCCTAAAGTACTTTTATACAAGGAGGTTTTATCTTATTGTCATGATTTAGCCGGTCAATCTCGAGAATCGTTTATTCTTCTTTGCAGGATTTTGGAGATGCATTGATGTAGAAGCAAAGGAGAAGTCATACTAAAAGTCTTAAAATGTTGGTTCCATATGAGGTTGGTCACGTCCTTGGAGAGGTTAGGGCTTTGAGAGTTGTTTCGTTTGAGAGGTATGCTTTAACTTTAAATGTTGAATACCAACCAAATGTATATTTTCAAAGGTATGATCTAAATTCAATGTTGCATGGATTCTATTACTTTGTTGAAGGATTTGAGAAGGTATTAGACATGAATTCTACTTTGATTTCAAATCTTAATATTAATTCTCTTGAGTTTGTGTATACTAAAAGATTTTATGAGTTAGTTTTTGTTGATGTGAGTCAATTGTGCATGAATAGCATATGTGGAAAGTCATATCTTCTTGAGTGGCTAGTGATGATTTTTGGGCTAGCTAATGTGCGTAATACTTTCATGGGTTTGATGGATTATGTTTTGCATGCATCTATGGGTAACTTTGTTGCGGTATACTTTGATTATATCTTAGTATATAGCAAAATTTTGAATGGGCATGTTGAACATTTGATACTGTGTTATCTACACATAATGATGAGGATTTTTATGAAAATTTAAAAGTGTGTTTAATGTGCACAAGAGGACTTGTTTTATTTTTGTATGGTATGAGTCCTCAAGGGAAGAAAGTTTTTGATGGAGAGGTGATTAAGTGTCAACAAGGTAAGGAGTATGTGGTGGTTACTACACTATCACAAAGGTACGTATTTTTATCTACCTTGTTCTTGAAGTTGTTGTGGATTGAAAATGTTAAGGAGTGGAATGCATTGGATAATGGTTTGAAAGATGTATTTTATTTATGTTTGCATGACATTCATAAAAAATTCTATGTGAGAAATTATTTTTTTTGAAGAAAATAAGTTGTTCTTTATATGTTCGTCATTGCATGATTTGCTTGATAAAAGGAAAAGTGTATTGAGCTTGAAGTGTAGCTTTGAGAGATCCAAAAGAATGAATATGATTGATGAATATTTGTTGTGGTTGCATATGAAAAAATATGTTAATTGGAATTGTGAGAGGCATATTGCATGTGAATTGTTTCTTATTCCTAGAAAACAATGGTTGTATTCTATGAATTTTGTGTTGGGGTTAACTAGGTCTAAGAAGGGGAGAAACTTGATTTTTGTAATGCTTAATGGAATATTAATAATATTTTTGCATGTTAATGATGTTGATGTGTTTAATTTATGCATAAGAAATTTTGTGATTCTTGATATGGTTTTGAGTGTGCGAAGTATATTATTGCTTGTGGAAAATATTTTTAAAGTTTCTAAGCGTTGCTTGGTTTTTGTGGACAAAGGGCAAGATTTGAAGACAAATCTTTTTGAAGAAGGGGAGTCTGATATGAATCTAGAAGGCGCTCAAAGATTCATATTGTTCCAAGATTTGCTCCGTGATTTACAATCGAGAGTTGAAGGGTTTGGAATTCATGGGAATCAAGTTGAGATGCTTGAAGATCTTTTTGAAGGGTGTTATGGTGATATTGAAGTCCAAAAACATCAAGAAAGTAAAGAAAATATTGAAGAAAAGTCAAAAAAATACAAAGTTGGGTTCGAAGCTACTGCGCGCCCGCGCTGCCGAGTGAAGATTTTACAAAATATTGCGAACATGAAGCGCGCCTGCTCCACATTGTCGCGCGCCCGTGCCATCTTCTTGTGCTCCCGCGCATCCGAGATTTTCACACACCGAAGGTGTTTTGTGTGTGCTCAGGGATTTTTTATATGTTTTGATATATTGTGATATTTTGAGTGTTTTAAGTCTATTAGAAAACTTTTAGATGATATCTTTGATATCTTTTGCATTATTTTGCATTATCTTTAGGATTTTGGAATTATAATCCAACTAGGAAATCTTTAGTCTAATTCTATTAGGATTCATAGTTTATTTTTTTTATATATTGTAAACTTTTCATTCATGAGAACATAGAATATTGAAGTTATTGAATTATTGATTTTGTATCAATTCTTAAAATTCTTTCTATAATTTTGCCAAAGTTTTGCTTTGTTTTTATCAAATCAAACTTATCAAAGTTTCATAAACTTTGTGGCGTTTGTCAATTGATTATCCTCGTGGATAGTCAGAAACAAGTTTTCTGAAGGTTCCGTTGTGATTAATTGTTTATCCTCGTGAATTATCTGTTGCTAGTTTAGTTGTAAACTAGAAGTGGATATCCGAAACTTACTTGTTCAAAAGATCGGAACAACACAATTGAATCTTATCGTCTATTGGATTGAGGGTACGATTTTAATATAGTCGTGTTTGCCTTCCATGAATCCAAGATTCTTATCACCAAAGCCCCGGACCAGCCAAAGAAGGCTCCAAAGCTCCAAAACCAAGCTAAAGTCAAGAGAAAGATCTGAGAAATGGTGCACAAAACTGAATTTCGGAACCCCTATTTATAGGCCTAGATCGGATGCTCCGATCAGCCAGATCGAACAGTCCGATCTGCATGACACTCCACGTGTCGTGATCTTGTTAAAACCTATCCCTCCAGCACATCGGATGCTCCGATCGCCACATCGAATGGTTCGATCTTTGCCACGTGTCGACTCCAACTTGACACCTAATAGGGGGAGTTCGGATGCTTCGTTCCAAGTTCGAACGGTCCGATCTCACCCGAATTCATTTTTCCAATATTTCTTAAATTAAATCTAATTAAATCCCTTAATTCATGCGTAATCATTTTCAGTCAATTAATCTTATAAAATGGGACCGGGCTACTAAATTCTACCCCTACTTAAAATATTTCGTCCTCGATATTATATCTTAAGTACTCAATACAAGATATTGAATAACATTCTTTATTCAAACTGAATATTTCACAAGATACCACTGAAATACAAAACAATAAAAACAACTATGGGTAGCCTGCACGCATAAGACTATCAAGTTCTCAAGTGGCTTCTTTAGTTTCTCGGCGCTGCCACTGAACTAGAACAAGAGGAATAATATTATTACGTAACACCTTGTCCTTATGACCCATGATACGCAATGTTCTCTCCACATATGTCAAATCTGTATCCAACTGGACCTTAGACGGATGCAAGATGTGAAACTCATCTGCCACAGATCTTCGCAACAGCGATACATGAAACAAATCGTGGATACTTGACAAATACGGTGGTAAATCCAGTCTATAAGCTAGATCCCCAACACTCTCCAAAATCTCAAACAGATCAAATAATCTAGGAGATAGTTTACCCTTGAGACCAAATCTAAAAATTCTACGAAATGGTGAAACTTTTAATAATACTTTCTCACCAACCTGAAATTGCAAAGGTCTGCGCTTGACATTAGCTTATGTGAGACCTTGGTTCTAAACATCAACTAAACTCGGATTGAACAATAAAATAAGCAAACAAGATCCAAGATTTAAAAGTAATGAAATTTTTTTTTTAAAGATCCTCGCTCGAGCGGCAAGACACGCTCGCTCAAACGAGCAATGTTTTGCCCGCCTGCCAAGAAAAATCTCGCTTGAGCGGGGAAGCACCCTCGCTCGAGCGAGCAGGGTTCTGTCTTGCACACAGAAAAACGCTTGCTCGAGCGAGCACCAACTGCCGCTCGAGCGAGACCAAAACTGAGTAAAAAAAAAAAACAGCAATTAGCTCAACCAATCCAATATAAAACCGGTCCATTCTCAACATGCATACATGACCAAAACGACATTCAAACATAACATGGTTCATAATACATGTAACGACAACCTTCAGTCCATGATACTCGCAGGATCGATACAACAAAAACGACGAGTTTGAATCTAAACATTCTATGAAACATAAACTAGATTGGCATGCTGATTCGACTTCTAAATCAAGTCTTACTTCTACTTCTTGCCCTCGAAGCTAACCATGCCTCTTCTGACTTGATCCTGCCCCACCTGTTGCCAAGTACACACACAAAACAAAGCAACAGCCGGATAACTCCGGTGAGAATGATATTTCCAGTAAAAACAACATAACAAGTAATACATGTAATAAGTCAACCACATGCTTTCAAGACAACATAATCAACACAAAACAAAAGATATGAATGTCTTTAAAACAGGTATATAAACTCTGATAAACAAGGGGTTGCTGCTCTGCTTTTGGGATCCCGAGGACGAGATCACGTAAGCAACCCACCGACCCTCCCAATCGAGGTGGTGCCACGTATCCCACTCCTCTAGACTTTGAGAAACTATAATGTGTATGCTATCACTAGGCGCAACGACTACGTCCTAGGCCACTCGACTATAGTTCCCAAACGTCTAACAAAAGGGCTGTTCTGCCTATTGAAACGATAGTGCTGGCTCAATATGAATGCATATGAAAACATAAGGCATTTAGCCATAAAAAATACAATTAAATAATCAACAAAATACAAGTTCCACATGCTAGAACAAGTATCGATGCAATATGTGATTTTAAGGGAAACTCGAGAACCAACTGTCCCGAGTATGCTATCCCACTAACGATGACTGCTTTTACCTTTCAATTCAAGTAGTTCCAACTCTGGATAAGCTACAATAAAAAGGTTATATCAGAAACTATACAACCTAACAACAATATTGGCTCAAGGTAATCTCTTTACCGATTCTTCTTTAAACTCTAGACGATCGACTTCTGCTTCTCTGTCTTGAAAACTCCAAATGAATATGTACGGAGACAAAAGATGATCAACAATAATGAACAAACCCAATGCCCAAAGTTCTACAACTCAAACACGGTTCAAAATCCTCAAAACTCAAACGGGCGGCATAACGGCTATAAATGATCAAACCAAAAACGTAGACAGTAGTTCAATATCGATAACTGAAAGAGTGGGTGCCCGGTGAGCCAACTTGTGGCTAAGGGCTTTGATGACTCTTTGTATAAACAATCTTTTGTTTAATATTATTTACACTTTTATTAATGGCAATGACTTTATCTTTCTTCATATTGTTATATTGTGATATACTATTGTTGTTTAGATAAAGACCTTGAATATACTATAGTGTATGTAAGATGTGGTAGAACATGGAGATGTCTATCATGAAACACATCTTATAGTCACTGTATATTCTAAACTGTTCCTAGTCGATTGAGCCGTCCGATAATAAGGATAAGGATCGCTCGAGTTTGAGACTAGCATTTGCGATGCAGAGTACCACGTTTCATTGGTAAGGAAAATGGAGATGTTCGAAGCATGTAAATGGATATTCATACGATGAATGATCGAACTACCCTATCCGGACTTTCCAAGTGGTTATCACTTATCGAGTGGATAAAGTCCGCGGTTTTGGTTGTACACCATTAGTCCTTACTACTTGAAACATCATTGAGACTATATATGCTAGTACTGTGCTTTGACTCGTTTACCGACTCTATTAGGGTCATCAGGTGTCGGGATTGGGTACAGTTACAACACATATAGGAGTCGATGCTTTGTTGTCAAGGATTCACCACATACTTGCGAGTGTGGATATCCTATGTGATCTGAGAAGATATTAGTGTGATGAATCTCTAGCCAGAGTACATGATGTGGTTTAAGAAATGATTTCTTAGTAGCACATGCGATGTCACTATTTGATCTTCAAGATGTATTGCATAGTTATCGAATCTCGAACGACTCTCGATATACCAATGGTTATTGATTCGATCGGGATATATGGATGAAGGGACCGTACTGTATGCTAACCAAAATCTATTGGTTCTTGTAGGCACTATCAGTGATACCTAGGGAATCATGGGGCGATGTTGCTAGGCGCTCTTACCATGATTCGATGGGCAAGTCGGAAATTGTTGTTCCGAGTCACAAGGAGTTGTGAGCCCATGGCTAGCTGTATCCCTGAACCATTGAGGGTCACACAGTGTAATGGATTTTTAATCCCCGTTGAGATAGTTAAATTTAAAGAGTTAAATTTAATGAACAAAGAAGTTGAACTTCTTAATTATGAGTAGAGGAGTAAGATTTCCTAAAATGACATAGGGATGGACATTTTTGGAAACCACTGAATTCGGATTCAAAAAAATTTATCTTAACTTTAAAAGGTGCAGAAATGGTTTCTGTGCACATTGGTGAAATCGGTTTATCAATCGGAGTCACGATGAATTTTATATTAATTTCTGAACATGCGGGCTTTGCTTGTCGGGCTTGAACTTATGACTAATGGGCCCTAAGCTGTTAGTGGCCTACATTATAAATAAGTTATTGCAGTACAGAAATTACAGATAACAGGCATAATTTTCGAAATTAACTAGGGTTTTGAGACCTAGTGGCCGCCGCCCCCCTCTCCCCTCTCTGCTCGAAAAACCCAGCCTGTGAATTTTGAATTTGCAGTCTGGTTTAACGGATCAAATTCGTTAATCTCTTCGTAGAAACTTCTGATAGATTTTTTAGTGCAATCTATCAGAGGGATTAAATATCCGTTCGTGGACCTGATTGAAGAACAGTTCGTCCATCAGTTCCAGGGATATACAACAAGAGCAGAGCAATCTGTTGGTGTCCATAATCTCGATTCGAGATTGGAGGTAAAAATTTATAATTGTTATTTGATTTTTACACACACAATTTAATCGTAAGGTTGATACCCATTATGGAATCGTTCCATATAAAATTTTTAAACTTCCGCTGCACCGGGTATCAATCCTAATTGATCTGATCACCGCGTTATCCAACAGTGGTATCAGAGCCAGGTTGCTCAGATCAAGCGATTAAATTAATCGATTGTACAAAAATTTTTAAGCCTCGGTTTTTGAAACAAAATAAATATTTAAAAATAAAAAAAAAAATTTCGGGAAAAAACCCGGGCAGCAATTGGATCGCTGCCCGGGGGGGGGGCAGCGATGGTCGCTGCCCCGGGCAGCGCACGGCGCTGCCCAGCGCAGCGCTGGGCGCTGCCCAGGGCAGCGATCGTCGCTGCCCGGCCCGACCCCATTAGGGCGCGGGCAGCCCGTGGGAAAAATTAATTTTTTTAATTTTTAAATTAAATTTTAATATGTTAAAATTCTATTTTTGGTCCGATCGAAAATTGTTTTTGATTGGTCCACGAGGCGTCGGATCGAATTGTTCGAGTCCGAAAATTTTAAAATTGATTTTTGGATAAATTTGAATTTTTGGAAAATTTAAATATTTTATCCGTTAAATTGAATTTTGAAATTAATTAATTTTGGTACAATTGATGATAAGATATGATCTTATGGATATATTGAGTAAAATATGATTTTATGTATAAAATTGGATTTTATAGATAAAATATGATTTTATTTGATAAAGAGATAAAATATGATTTTATATGTAAAATGAGATTTTATATATAAAATATGATTTTATCCTGTTTAAATTTGAATTGCCACTGCATGTTATCCAATAAATTAATTTTGAATTAAATGTTATTGGATAAGGATGATCGATTGCCATGACCAATTTTTTAGGTGTATGTTAGGAATTTACATTTGTTTTTATTGTTGTTGGATTTATTAATGAGCCTGGTTTATGGCCCAATATGAATTGTCATATGTAATAAAAGTGGGCTTGGTTTATGGCCCGTTCCCACCCCTTGAAAATGTATCCCCTACTTGTCATTGTTATTTATTGTAAATACATTAGATTTAGTGGGAGATGAAGATTTGAAGACGGATGTGGGCCCAGCAGACAATAAAGACGAAGAAATGTAAATTGGAAGCACAATGTAATAGGATTGCATTGCATACTGCATATTACCTAGGATTGGACTAAGATTCGTGATTGGCAACCACGGGTCGATTAGAAATGAAATCGATCATCCTATATAATATGTGATATTATTGTTGTATGCATGTTTTATACAAAATTGTGTGAATCCGGCAAGCATACAAAATTTTAAAAAAATGATGAGACAAATTTTCAAAATTAAAATCCCTCATTTTAAATATGATTTAAAATTGATATCAAGATAAATAAAGGAAATTTAAATTTGTTTAAATGTTCCTACCTTCCATCAACGATCAATGTATGAGATGCTACCCGCGGATACGGTCCGGCTCATATTATTGGGGGGGCCCGTTCGTCGGAAAGCTGTACATTGGATCGACACATGTTGTAAGTTGGGTGGAACTCCCATGAGATCGGCTCATATTATTGGGGGATCCACATGGCGACCGTCCATCACAACTTAATATTGATGGGTCATCTTGACATGTCACAATAAACGGCGTCATATTATTGGGCCCTTATTGGACATGAGGTAAAAACATGGAGGTTGCTTTGGAAGCAATTGGGCTCTACCTTTTGAAAATTATGGTTGGCTGATATTATTCGGGACCATAGATTGTCAATTGGACTCCATGTTCTCACTAAGGAAAACAGTTTTCCGTTTTCACTAGAGGGTAGTGAAATCGTTAAAATAGTGGGAGTGAGATTCATAAAATAAATTTCGCCTATTTTATGTCTTAGTAAATTAATTAAACAATCATCGATAATTGTCTGTTTCATCTCAGTAATCCACATGTTTCTATTCTCCAACAAAACAAACTTACTGGCGCAAACAATACAGAATGATTCCATAAGTTAAGATTGTCCTAAGTTCGGAAAAGATTTTCTAAAGTGTTAGAAAAGGCTTCTCCGAAAACAGCCCTGGCTGATGTAACTGCCGAAAGGTTGGCCGAACTAGAGAAATGGTTGGACCATGATCTCAAGGCCAAATGTTACATGCAAAATTGGACAAGTCTAAACAAGTTTGCCATCACTGCAAGAAACCCGGTCATTGAAAACGTAACTGCAAGGAATACCTCAAGCAGTTGCGAACTGCAAAGGGTATGTTTTACATTAAAATGTTTTTCTTAATACTACTTCTTGGGTATTGGATACCAGATGTAGATCTCATGTTTGCAATGAGTTGCAAATGATGACAAGAAGTAATAGGCTAAGGATGGGTGAGACCCAGTCAAGGCTCGGGAATGGTTCCAGAGATAAATCCAAAGCTATAGGAGACATTTATTTTTGCAGAACAATTTTAAGTTTTTTGAGAGATGTTTTATTTGTTCCGGATTTGGTCAAAAACATTATATCTATTTCTATGCTTGATAGAGATGGGTTTTCTTGCAATTTTGTAAATGGGATTTGCAATATTTACAAGAATGTATGTTTTGATTGGAAATGGACAACTTGAAAACGATCTATATAACTTAAAATTAAAAGACGTTCCAATAAATTATGTTGATAAACCGGCAACAACAAACAAAAGGAAAATCGATAGTCAAAACCCGGCAAACCTTTGGCATGCTAGGCTAGGTCATATTTCCTCAAGGAGGATGAACAAGCTAGTGGGAGAGGGCATGTTTGATATGTCTGATATTAACTCTCTACCTACTTGTGAATCCTGCCTGAAAGGAAAAATGACTAAATCTCCTTTTAAGGCTGTTGGAAAACTGGCGAGTTCCCAGACCAATTACGATTGATACCCGGTGCAGCGGAAGTTTAAAAATTTTCTCATGGAACGATTCCATGGTGTGGGTATCAACCATACAACGATTGAATTATTGTGTGTGTAAAATTTAAATAACAATTAAATAAATTTTACCTCAAATCTCGCAACGAGATTAATGGACACCAACAGAACAATTCTGCTCTTGTTGTCTCTCCCTGGAACCGATGAACGCCTTCAATCAGGTCCACGAACAGAGGTTTAATCCCTCTGATAGATTGCACTAGAAAATCTATCAGAAGTTTTCTGCGAAGAGATTACACGAATCTGATTCGTTATTCCTTACTGCGATTCAAAATCACAGACCGGAATTTTCTCGGGCAGAGCAAAGGGAGGGGACGGCCGATCGGTTTTGAGAGGGTAGGGTTTTCGAAAATTGCTCTAAAAAATAATGACCTGTTGTGTTTAATTTCTGTACTGAAATAACTTATTTATAATGCAGGCCACTAACACCTTAGGGCCCATTAGTCATAAGCTGGGGCCCGACAAGCAAAGCCCGCTCGTTCAGAAATTAATATAAAATTCATCGTGACTCCGATTGATGAAACGATTTCACCAATGTGCACAGAAACTATTTCTGCACGTTTTAAAGTCAAAATAAATTTTCCTGAATCCGAATTCAGTGGTTTCCAAAAATGTCCATCCCTATGTCATTTTAGGAAATCCTACTCCCTTACTCTTATTTAAGAAGTCCAACTCCTTAGTTCATTAAATTTAACTCTTTAAATTTAACTATCTCAACGGGGATTAAAACTCCATTACACTGTGTGACCCTCAATGGTTCAGGGATACAGCTAGCCGTGGGCTCACAACTCCTTGTGACTCGGAACAACACTTTCCGACTTGCCCAACGAATCATGGTAAAGCGCCTAGCAACATCGCCCCATGATTCCCTAGGTATCACTGATAGTGCCTACAAGAACCAGTAGATTTTGGTTAACGTACAGTACGGTCCCTTCATCCATATATCCCGATCGAATCAACAACCATTGGTATATCGAGAGTCGCTCAAGATTCGATAACTATGCAATGCATCTTGAAGATCAAATTAGTGACATCGCATGTGCTACTAAGAAACCATTTCTTAAATCACATCAAGTACTCTGGCCAGAGATTTGTCACACTAATATCTCCTCAGATCGCATAGGATATCCACACTCGCAAGTATGTGGTGAATCCTTGACAACAATGCATTGACTCCTATATGTGTCGTAACTGTACCCAATCTCGACACCTGATGACCCCCTCAGAGTCGGTAAACGAGTCAAAGCACAGTACTAGCATATAGAGTCTCCATGATGTTTCAAGTCGTAAGGACTAATGGTGTACAACCAAAACCGCGAACTTTATCCACTCGATAAGTGATAACCACTTGGAAAGTCCGGATAGGGTAGTTCGACTATTCATCCTATGAATATCCATTTGCATGCTTCGAACATCTCCATGTTCCCTACCAATGAAACGTGGTACTCCGCATCGCAAATGCTAGTCTCAAACTCGAGCGATCCTTATCCTTATTATCGGACGGCTCAATCGACTAGGAACGGTTTTAGAATATACAGTGACTATAAGATGTATTTCATGATAGACATCTCCATGTTCTACCACATCTTACATACACTATAGTATATTCAAGGTCTTTATCAAAACAACAATAGTATATCACAATATAACAATATGAAGTAACATAAAGTCATTGCCATAAAAGTGTAAATAATATTAAACAAAAGATTGTTTATACAAAGAGTCAACAAAGCCCATAGCCACACAGTTGGCTCACTGGGCACCCACTCTTACAATCTCCCACTTGCCCTATAGCCAACTAGTCATACTACGTAGACCCATTGCTTCGCGATGTTTGTCAAACAATGGTCCTGGCAAAGGCTTAGTAAGTGGATCAGCGATATTGTCTGCAGAGGCCACTCGTTCGACACTGATGTCTCCTCTTTCCACAATCTCCCGGATTATGTGGTATTTCCTCAGTACGTGTTTGGATCTTTGATGAGACCTTGGTTCCTTTGCTTGAGCAACGGCACCCGTGTTGTCGCAGTACACCGGGACTGGACCAACAAATTCAGGAATGACGCCCAACTCTTGGACGAAATTCCTCATCCAAACGGCCTCTTTAGCAGCAGCTGATGCTGCAATGTATTCAGCCTCAGTGGTGGAATCCGCTGTGGTGTCCTGCTTGGAACTCTTCCAAGAGACAGCACCGCCATTGAGCATGAACACAAATCCAGAGGTTGACTTCGAGTCATCCACATCACTTTGGAAGCTAGAGTCGGTATAGCCTTCCAGTTTGAGTTCTCGTCCTCCATAAACCATGAACATATTCTTAGTCCTTCGCAAGTACTTAAGAATGTCCTTCACGGCTTTCCAATGCATCTGACCAGGATTAGACTGATATCTGCTCGTGACACTCAGAGCAAATGCTACATCCGGTCTGGTAGATATCATCCCATACATGATACTACCTATAGCTGACGCATATGGTACATGTGTCATATTCTCTATCTCTGCATCAGTCTTGGGACACATAGACTTGGATAGAGAAACTCCATGACACATGGGTAGATGTCCTCTCTTGGACCCATCCATTGAAAACCGTTTCAATATGGTATCGATGTAGGTTGATTGAGTGAGTCCTATCATTCTCTTAGATCTATCCCTATAGATCTGTATCCCAAGAATGTAGGATGCCTCACCCAAATCCTTCATCGAAAATCTACCTGATAACCATATCTTTGTTGACTGCAACATCCCTACATCATTCCCAATGAGTAGGATGTCATCAACATAAAGTACTAAGAATGTCACCGCATCCTTAACTACTTTCTTGTACACGCAAGGTTCCTCCGGGTTCTTGATGAAACCAAAGTCTTTAATTGTTTCATCAAATTTCTGGTTCCAACTTCTTGATGCTTGTTTTAGACCATAAATTGATCTCTGAAGCTTGCATACCTTATGCTCGCTTCCCATGGATGTGTACCCCTCAGGCTGCTTCATATAGATTTCTTCCTTAATGTCTCCATTAAGAAAAGCAGTCTTAACATCCATTTGCCATATCTCATAGTCATACCATGCAGCTATGGCAATAAGGATTCTTATGGACTTGAAAATTGCAACTGGTGAAAAGGTTTCGTCATAGTCAACTCCTTGCCTTTGAGTATAACCTTTAGCCACCAATCGCGCCTTGTAGGTCAATACCTTACCATCAGGCCCAAGCTTTCTTTTGTAGATCCATTTACACCCTATTGGAACAATTCCATCGGGAGGATCCACTAAAGTCCAGACTTGGTTAGTATGCATCGAATCCAATTCTGATTGCATAGCTTCAAGCCATAAATTCGAATCCGCATCAGAAATTGCTTCCTTGAAGCTTCTTGGATCACATCCAATGTCGGGTTCATCTTGACCCTCTTCAAGAAGAAGACCATATCGAACTGGAGGTCTAGAAGTCCTCTCGGATCTTCTAGGTGCAGGCGTGTTCAGCAATGGTTCCTGAGGTGTGGGATCGTTATTTTGTATTTCGGGTTCTTCTCGAACTTCTTCGAGTTCCATCATCTCGCCTTTCTTATCCAATAAGAACTCCTTCTCCAAGAAGGTGGCATTCCGTGAAACAAACACCTTTGTTTCAGCAGGATAATAGAAATAATATCCGATTGAATTCTTCGGATACCCCACAAAATAACACAAGCTGGATCGACTATCCAACTTATCTCCCACTGTCCGCTTCACGTAAGCAGGACATCCCCAAATCCTCAAGTATGAATACTTAGGAGCTTTGCCATTCCATAACTCGTATGGTGTTTTGTCCACTGCTTTAGTGTGGACGTTATTCAACAATAATACCGCCGTTTCAAGCGCATAGCCCCAAAACGAAGGTGGAAGCTCAGTGAAGCTCATCATAGATCGAACCATGTCCAACAAAGTTCGATTACGACGCTCCGATACACCATTAAGCTGTGGTGTCATAGGAGGAGTCCACTGAGAGAGAATCCCATTCTCTTTCAGATAGTCCAAAAACTCGGTACTCAAGTATTCTCCACCTCGATCCGATCGAAGTGCTTTAATACTTTTACCTAGCTTGTTTTCTACTTCAGCCTTGAATTCTTTGAACTTTTCAAATGCTTCAGACTTATATTTCATTAAATATAAATACCCATACCTAGAATAATCATCAGTAAAGGTAATGAAGTAGGTGTGGCCATGTTGAGTCCCTACTCTAAATGGACCACAAACATCTGTATGGATCAAATCCAACAGATTTTGACTACGTTCAGGCTTCCCCTTAAAAGGAGATTTAGTCATTTTCCCTTTTAGGCAGGATTCACAAGTAGGTAGAGAGTTAATATCAGACATATCAAACATGCCCTCTCCCACTAGCTTGTTCATCCTCCTTGAGGAAATATGACCTAGTCTAGCGTGCCAAAGGTTTGCCGGGTTTTGACTATCGATTTTCCTTTTGTTTGTTGTTGCCGGTTTGTCAATACAATTCACTGGAACGTCTTTTAGTTTTAAATTATATAGATCGTTTTCAAGTTGTCCATTTCCAATTAAACATTCATTCTTGTAAATACTGCAAATCCCATTCACAAAATTACAAGAATAATCATCTCTATCAAGCATAGAAATAGAAATAATGTTTTTAATTAAATCTGGCACAAATAAAACATCTCTCAACAATAATTTAAAACCATTCTGCAAAATCAAACAAACATCTCCAATGGCCGTAGCTTCAACTCTGGAACCATTCCCGAGCCTCAGCTGGGTCTCACCCATTCTAAGCCTGCGACTTCTTGTCATCACCTGCAAATCATTGCAAATGTGAGAACCACATCCGGTATCCAATACCCAAGAAGTTGTATTAAGTGACATGTTTATTTCGATATAGAACATACCCTTTGCAGTTCCCAACTGCTCAAGATACTCCTTGCAGTTGCGCTTCCAATGACCCGGCTTCTTGCAGTAATGGCAAACATCCTTGGATTTTCCATCGTTTGAAGCCTTTGTCTTTTGCTTCTTCTCGGGTTCCACTTTCTTGGGTGGGGCAGAACGTTTCTTGCCCTTCATACTTGGCCCCTTCTTAGCAGAAGATGAGGAGCCCACCAAGAAAGCTGGCTTATCCTTCTTAAGTGTGGATTCATATGTAACGAGCATATTGACCATCTCTTCAAGGGTGGCCTCTATCTTGTTCATATTAAAATTTATCACGAATCCATCAAATGAAGAAGGAAGAGATAGAAGCAGCAAGTCCACATTGAGTTCATGCTCCAACACCAAATCAAGGGTCGCTAACTTCTGTATGAGCCAAATCACTCGTACCCCATGATCACGGACCGAAGTCCCTTCACGCATGCGGCACGTCATCAACTCCTTAACAGTAGAGAACCTTTCAGCCCTCGACTGAGCCCCAAAAAGTTCCTTGAGTTGCGTGTGAATGTCAGCAGCATTCACCGTGTCCTCAAATCGCCTCTGGAGTTCATCAGACATCGAGGCTTGCATATAGCATTTGGTCTTGATGTCATGGTCACACCATGCATCAAGTTTGGCCAATTCCTCCGGACTTATGTCAGCTGGTGCTTCCTTCGGAGGTGCTTTCTCTAACACGTAGAGCATTTTCTCCGAAGTTAAGACAATCTTCAACTTCCGGAACCATTCCGTATAGTTGGCGCCAGTCAGCTTGTTTTGTTCGAGGATCGAGAATAAAGGATTTCGCGAATTCATTGTATGAAATACTGAAAAGGAAAAACAGACATATATCAATGATTGTTTAACAATTTACTAAGACATAAAATAGGCGAATTTAATTTTATGAATCTCACTCCCACTATTTTAACGATTTCACCACCCTCTAGTGAAAACGGGAAACTTTTTCCTTAGTGAGAACATGGAGTCCAATTGACAAACTTATGGTCCCGAATAATATCAGCCAACCATAATTCTCAAAAGGTAGAGCCCAATTGCTTCCAAAGCAACCCCATGTATTTACCTCATGTCCAATAAGGGCCCAATAATATGACGCCGTTTAAAGTGACATGTCAAGATGACCCATCAATATTAAGTTGTGATGGACGGTCGCCATGTGGATCCCCCAATAATATGAGCCGATCCCATGGGAGTTCCACCCAACTTACAACATTTGTCGATCCAATGTACAGCTTTCCGACGGACGGGCCCCCCCAATAATATGAGCCGGACCGTATCCGCGGGTAGCATCACATACATTGACCGTTGATGGAAGGTAGGAACATTTAAACAATATTTAAATTTCCTTTATTTATCTTGATATAAATTTTAAATCATATTTAAAATGAGGGATTTTATTTATAAAAATATTTGTCTCATCATATTTAATTTATTGCATGCATTGCCGGATTCACGCAATTTATGTCTAAACATGCATACAATCATAATATCACATATTATATAGGATGATCGATTCCATTTCTAATTGACCCGTGGTTGCCAATCACGGGTCTTAGTCCAATCCTAGGTAATATGCAGTATGCAAATGCAATCCTATTACATATGCTTCCAATTTACATTTCTTCAGTCTTCATTGTCTGCTGGGCCCACCATCTTCAAATCTTGATCTCCCACTAAATCTAATGTATTTACAATTAAATAACAATGACAAGTAGGGGATACATTTTAGGGGGTGGGAACGGGCTATAAACCAAGCCCACTTTTATTACATATGACATTCATATCGGGCCATAAACCAGGCCCATTAATAAAACCAACAACAATAAAGACAAAATGTAAATTCCTAACATACACCTACAAAATTGGTCATGGCAATCGATCATCCTTATCCAATAACATTTAATTCAAAATTAATTTATTGGATAACATGCTGTGGCAATTCAAATTTAAACAAGATAAAATCATATTTTATATATAAAATCACATTTCACATATAAAATCATATTTTATCTCCATATCAAATAAAATCATATTTTATCTATAAAATCCAATTTTACAAATAAAATCATATTTTATCTAATATATCATAAGATCATATCTTATCATCAATTGTACCAAAATAATTGATTTCAAAATTCAATTTACGGATAAAATATTAAAATTTTCCAAAAATTCAAATTTATCCAAAATCAATTTTAAAATTTACGGACTCGAACAATTCGATCCGAAATCTCGTGAACCAATCAAAAACAATTTTTGACCGGACCAAAAATAAAATTTTAAATATTAAAATTAATAAAAATATAATTTTTCCCGCGGGCCGCCCGGGACACTCCCGGGCCGGCCCGCACCCGGGGCGCGGGCCGGGGCAGCCCGGCTGCCCCCTTAGGGCAGCAACGTTTGCTGCCCTGGCGGCGCCTGGCGCCGCCGCTGGGCGGCGCCGTGCGTCGCCCTGGGCGGCGCCGAGCGCCGCCCCAGCGCCGCCCTGGGCAGCGCCGAGCGCTGCCCTGCGCAGCGCCCAGCGCCGCCCTGGGCAGCGCACAGCGCTGCCCTGGGCAGCGCCGTGCGCCGCCCTGGGCGGCGACGGTCGCCGCCCCTGGGGGCAGCGACCATCGCTGCCCCCTCCGGGCAGCGATCCAATCGCTGCCCGGGTTTCGCCCCCCGGAAAAAAAAAATTTTTTTTTATTAAAAATATTTATTTTGTTTCAAAAACCGAGACTCAAAAATTTTGTACAATTGATTAATTCAATCGATTGATCTGAGCAACCTGGCTCTGATACCACTGTTGGAAAACTGGCGAGTTCCCAGACCAATTACGATTGATACCCGGTGCAGCGGAAGTTTAAAAATTTTCTCATGGAACGATTCCATGGTGTGGGTATCAACCATACAACGATTGAATTATTGTGTGTGTAAAATTTAAATAACAATTAAATAAATTTTACCTCAAATCTCGCAACGAGATTAATGGACACCAACAGAACAATTCTGCTCTTGTTGTCTCTCCCTGGAACCGATGAACGCCTTCAATCAGGTCCACGAACAGAGGTTTATTCCCTCTGATAGATTGCACTAGAAAATCTATCAGAAGTTTTCTGCGAAGAGATTACACGAATCTGATTCGTTATTCCTTACTGCGATTCAAAATCACAGACCGGAATTTTCTCGGGCAGAGCAAAGGGAGGGGACGGCCGATCGGTTTTGAGAGGGTAGGGTTTTCGAAAATTGCTCTAAAAAATAATGACCTGTTGTGTTTAATTTCTGTACTGAAATAACTTATTTATAATGCAGGCCACTAACACCTTAGGGCCCATTAGTCATAAGCTGGGGCCCGACAAGCAAAGCCCGCTCGTTCAGAAATTAATATAAAATTCATCGTGACTCCGATTGATGAAACGATTTCACCAATGTGCACAGAAACTATTTCTGCACGTTTTAAAGTCAAAATAAATTTTCCTGAATCCGAATTCAGTGGTTTCCAAAAATGTCCATCCCTATGTCATTTTAGGAAATCCTACTCCCTTACTCTTATTTAAGAAGTCCAACTCCTTAGTTCATTAAATTTAACTCTTTAAATTTAACTATCTCAACGGGGATTAAAACTCCATTACACTGTGTGACCCTCAATGGTTCAGGGATACAGCTAGCCGTGGGCTCACAACTCCTTGTGACTCGGAACAACACTTTCCGACTTGCCCAACGAATCATGGTAAAGCGCCTAGCAACATCGCCCCATGATTCCCTAGGTATCACTGATAGTGCCTACAAGAACCAGTAGATTTTGGTTAACGTACAGTACGGTCCCTTCATCCATATATCCCGATCGAATCAACAACCATTGGTATATCGAGAGTCGCTCAAGATTCGATAACTATGCAATGCATCTTGAAGATCAAATTAGTGACATCGCATGTGCTACTAAGAAACCATTTCTTAAATCACATCAAGTACTCTGGCCAGAGATTTGTCACACTAATATCTCCTCAGATCGCATAGGATATCCACACTCGCAAGTATGTGGTGAATCCTTGACAACAATGCATTGACTCCTATATGTGTCGTAACTGTACCCAATCTCGACACCTGATGACCCCCTCAGAGTCGGTAAACGAGTCAAAGCACAGTACTAGCATATAGAGTCTCCATGATGTTTCAAGTCGTAAGGACTAATGGTGTACAACCAAAACCGCGGACTTTATCCACTCGATAAGTGATAACCACTTGGAAAGTCCGGATAGGGTAGTTCGACTATTCATCCTATGAATATCCATTTGCATGCTTCGAACATCTCCATGTTCCCTACCAATGAAACGTGGTACTCCGCATCGCAAATGCTAGTCTCAAACTCGAGCGATCCTTATCCTTATTATCGGACGGCTCAATCGACTAGGAACGGTTTTAGAATATACAGTGACTATAAGATGTATTTCATGATAGACATCTCCATGTTCTACCACATCTTACATACACTATAGTATATTCAAGGTCTTTATCAAAACAACAATAGTATATCACAATATAACAATATGAAGTAACATAAAGTCATTGCCATAAAAGTGTAAATAATATTAAACAAAAGATTGTTTATACAAAGAGTCAACAAAGCCCATAGCCACACAGTTGGCTCACTGGGCACCCACTCTTACAAAGGGGAAACCTGAGCGTAGTCAAAATCTGTTGGATTTGATCCATACAGATGTTTGTGGTCCATTTAGAGTTGGTACTCAATATGGCCACACCTACTTCATTACCTTTACTGATGATTATTCGAGGTATGGGTATTTATATTTAATGAAATATAAGTCTGAAGCATTTGAAAAGTTCAAAGAATTCAAGGCTGAAGTAGAAAACAAGCTAGGTAAAAGGATTAAAACACTTCGATCGGATCGAGGTGGAGAATACTTAAGTACCGAGTTTTTGGACTATCTAAAAGAGAATGGGATTCTCTCTCAGTGGACTCCTCCTATGACACCACAGCTTAATGATGTATCGGAGCGTCGTAATCGAACTTTGTTGGACATGGTTTGGTCCATGATGAGCTTCACTGATCTTCCACCTTCGTTTTGGGGCTATGCGCTTGAAACGGCGGTATTGTTGTTGAACAACGTCCACACTAAAGCAGTGGACAAAACACCATACGAGTTATGGAATGGCAAAGCTCCTAAGTATTCGTACTTGAGGATTTGGGGATGTCCTGCTTACGTGAAGCGGACAGTGGGAGATAAGTTGGATAGTCGATCCAGCTTATGTTATTTTGTAGGGTATCCGAAAAATTCAATCGGATATTGTTTCTATTATCCTGCTGAAACAAAGGTGTTTGTTTCAAGGAATGCCACCTTCTTGGAGAAGGAGTTCTTATTGGATAAGAAAGGCGAGATGATGGAACTCGAAGAAATTCGAGAAGAACCCGAAATACAAAATAACGATCCTACACCTCAGGAACCATTGATAGACACGCCTGTACCTAGAAGATCCGAGAGGACTTCTAGACCTCCTATTCGATATGGTCTTCTTCTTGAAGGGGATCAAGATGAACCCGATGTTGGATGTGATCCAAAAAACTTCAAGGAAGTAATTTCTGATGCGGATTCAAATTTATGGCTTGAAGCTATGCAGTCGGAAATAGATTCGATGCATACAAACCAAGTTTGGTCTTTAGTAGATCCTCCCGATGGAATTGTTCCAATAGGGTGTAAATGGATCTACAAGAGAAAGCTTGGGCCTGATGGTAAGGTATTGACCTACAAGGCGCGATTGGTGGCAAAAGGTTATACTCAAAGACAAGGAGTTGACTATGATGAAACCTTTTCACCAGTTGCAATGTTCAAGTCCATAAGAATCCTTATTGCCATAGCTGCATGGTATGACTATGAGATATGACAAATGGATGTGAAGACTGCTTTTCTTAATGGAGACATTAAGGAAGAAATCTATATGAAGCAGCCTGAGGGGTACACATCCATGGGAAGCGAGCATAAGGTATGCAAGCTTCAGAGATCAATTTATGGTCTAAAACAAGCATCAAGAAGTTGGAACCAGAAATTTGATGAAACAATAAAAGATTTTGGTTTCATCAAGAATCCGGAGGAACCATGCGTGTACAAGAAAGTAGTTAAGGATGCTGTGACATTCTTAGTACTTTATGTTGATGACATCCTACTCATTGGGAATGATGTAGGGATGTTGCAGTCAACAAAGATATGGTTATCAGGTAGATTCTCGATGAAGGATTTGGGTGAGGCATCCTATATTCTAGGGATACAGATCTATAGAGATAGATCTAAGAGAATGATAGGACTCACTCAGTCAACCTACATCGACACCATATTGAAACGGTTTTCAATGGATGGGTCCAAGAGAGGACATCTACCCATGTGTCATGGAGTTTCTCTATCCAAGTCTATGTGTCCCAAGACGGATGAAGAGATAGAGAAAATGACACATGTACCATATGCGTCAGCCATAGGTAGTATCATGTATGGGATGATATCTACCAGACCGGACGTATCATTTGCTCTGAGTGTCACGAGCAGATATCAAGCTAATCCCGGTCAAATGCATTGGAAAGCCGTGAAGGACATTCTTAAGTACTTACGAAGGACTAAGAATATGTTCATGGTATATGGAGGAAGAGAACTAAAATTGGAAGGCTATACCGACTCTAGCTTCCAAAGTGACGTGGATGACTCGAAGTCAACCTCTGGATTTGTGTTCATGCTCAATGGCGGTGCTGTCTCTTGGAAGAGTTTCAAGCAAGACACCACAGCGGATTCCACCACTGAAGCAAAATACATTGCAGCATCAGCTGCTGCTAAAGAGGCCGTTTGGATGAGGAATTTCGTCCAAGAGTTGGGCGTCATTCCTGAAGTTGTTGGTCCAGTCCCGGTGTACTGTGACAACACGGGTGCCGTTGCTCAGGCAAAGGAACCAAGGTCTCATCAAAGATCCAAACATGTACTGAGGAAATACCACATCATCCGGGAGATTGTGGAAAGAGGAGACATCACTGTCGAAAGAGTGGCCTCTGCAGACAATATCGCTGATCCACTTACTAAGCCCTTGCCAGGACCATTATTTGACTAACATCATGAAGCAATGGGTCTACGTAGTATGACTAGTTGGCTTTAGGGCAAGTGGGAGATTGAAAGAGTGGGTGCCCGGTGAGCCAACTTGTGGCTAAGGGCTTTGATGACTCTTTGTATAAACAATCTTTTGTTTAATATTATTTAAACTTTTATTAATGGCAATGACTTTATCTTTCTTCATATTGTTATATTGTGATATACTATTGTTGTTTAGATAAAGACCTTGAATATACTATAGTGTATGTAAGATGTGGTAGAACATGGAGATGTCTATCATGAAACACATCTTATAGTCACTGTATATTCTAAACTGTTCCTAGTCGATTGAGCCATCCGATAATAAGGATAAGGATCGCTCGAGTTTGAGACTAGCATTTGCGATGCAGAGTACCACGTTTCATTGGTAAGGAACATGGAGATGTTCGAAGCATGCAAATGGATATTCATACGATGAATGATCGAACTACCCTATCCGGACATTCCAAGTGGTTATCACTTATCGAGTGGATAAAGTCCGCGGTTTTGGTTGTACACCATTAGTCCTTACTACTTGAAACATCATTGAGACTCTATATGCTAGTACTGTGCTTTGACTCGTTTACCGACTCTATTGGGGTCATCAGGTGTCGGGATTGGGTACAGTTACAACACATATAGGAGTCGATGCTTTGTTGTCAAGGATTCACCACATACTTGCGAGTGTGGATATCCTATGCGATCTGAGGAGATATTAGTGTGACGAATCTCTGGCCAGAGTACATGATGTGGTTTAAGAAATGGTTTCTTAGTAGCACATGCGATGTCACTATTTGATCTTCAAGATGTATTGCATAGTTATCGAATCTCGAACGACTCTCGATATACCAATGGTTGTTGATTCGATCGGGATATATGGATGAAGGGACCATACTGTACGCTAACCAAAATCTATTGGTTCTTGTAGGCACTATCAGTGATACCTAGGGAATCATGGGGCGATGTTGCTAGGCGCTCTTACCATGATTCGATGGGCAAGTCGGAAATTGTTGTTCCGAGTCACAAGGAGTTGTGAGCCCACGGCTAGCTGTATCCCTGAACCATTAAGGGTCACACAGTGTAATGGATTTTTAATCCCCGTTGAGATAGTTAAATTTAAAGAGTTAAATTTAATGAACAAAGAAGTTGGACTTCTTAATTATGAGTAGAGGAGTAAAATTTCCTAAAATGACATAGGGATGGACATTTTTGGAAACCACTGAATTCGGATTTAGAAAAATTTATCTTGACTTTAAAAGGTGCAGAAATGGTTTCTGTGCACATTGGTGAAATCGGTTTATCAATCGGAGTCACGATGAATTTTATATTAATTTCTGAACATGCGGGCTTTGCTTGTCGGGCTTGAACTTATGACTAATAGGCCCTAAGCTGTTAGTGGCCTACATTATAAATAAGTTATTGCAGTACAGAAATTACAGATAACAGGCATAATTTTCGAAATTAACTAGGGTTTTGAGACCTAGTGGCCGCCGCCCCCCTCTCCCCTCTCTGCTCGAAAAACCCAGCCTGTGAATTTTGAATTTGCAGTCTGGTTTAACGGATCAAATTCGTTAATCTCTTCGTAGAAACTTCTGATAGATTTTCTAGTGCAATCTATCAGAGGGATTAAATATCCGTTCGTGGACCTGATTGAAGAACAGTTCGTCCATCAGTTCCAGGGATATACAACAAGAGCAAAGCAATCTGTTGGTGTCCATAATCTCGATTCGAGATTGGAGGTAAAAATTTATAATTGTTATTTGATTTTTACACACACAATTTAATCGTAAGGTTGATACCCATTATGGAATCGTTCCATATAAAATTTTTAAACTTCCGCTGCACCGGGTATCAATCCTAATTGATCTGATCGCCGCGTTCTCCAACAATAACAACTCGAATCAATGCTAATACAACAATAAAAAGGCAATTCCAACAAATCTCAAAACCTCTTTTTCGAAAATGGCTACCAAAAATCATAACAATTCCAAACGTCGCTCTATTTCAAAACCGACAGATAATAAACGATCAGAACTCTGTCAAGAACAACATACTCAAATCTCAATCGATTCTAACAACATCCGAAAAACAAAACGTATCTGATCGAAGAAATACTTACGGTATAACGGAGCTCTCATTGCAATGGTCGCTAAACTGCCTTCAGAAATAAATTCCAACGGCCGGATCGAGCTCGGACAGAATTTTGGAAGCTTGGAATGAGAAGGGGCGGCTCTAATGGAGGATAACGAGTTGGGGAAGGTGATGGTGAGAGTGGACTAAGTCTACAAGTGTAGATATTATAACAATTTCAATATTTGCGTTTTAGTCCCTGAAATTTCCAAAATTTACAAAATAGACCCTGATCAAAATCAAGTCGGCTCGTGAACTCTGCAATCTCCGATTAACTCAAATAAACTCATTTAAGATAAAAACGGGGCGTTACAATTCTCCCCCACTAAGAAGAGATTTCTTCCTCGAAATCAATAAGAATCATAACTTATAAGATAGAATAAAGAACTAAGGACAGTAAGAAAAACTCACGTCATCCGAATAACTCAGAAAAACGCTGTCTCATGTCGGATTCTGTCTCCCAAGTCGCTTCCTCAATGCCGTGATGGCTCCACTGCACTTTCACCAACGGAATCAACTTGGTTCTGAGTTGCTTCTCCTTCCGATCAAGGATCTGAATCGGTCGCTCGAAATAACTTAGAGTCTCGTCTAACTCGGCTTCGTCAGGCTGAAGAATATGAGAAGGATCTGGATGATACTTCCGTAGCATAGAGACGTGAAAAATGTCGTGAATACCAGATAAAGATGGAGGAAGTACAAGTCTATAGGCAAGATCACATATCTTCTCGAGAATCTCGTACGGCCCGATGAATATCGGAGATAACTTTCCTCTCTTACCAAATCTGACTGTACATCTGAAAGGAGAAATCTTAAGAAATACACGGTCTCCCTGCTCAAAACTCAGAGGTCTACGTATGATATTCGCATACTTCGCCTGTCTATCTTGAGCTGACTTCATTCTCAACTGAATGATCTTAACTTGCTCTGCCATATCTCTAAGCATATCTGGTCCCAAATCAGGTGACTCGGACAAATCATCCCAAAACAAAGGAGATCAGAAATTCTTGCCGTAGAAAGCCTCAAAAGGCGCCATACCGATACTCGCTTGGAAGCTGTTGTTGTAAGAAAACTCGACAAGAGGCAAAGAATCTTGCCAACTAGTGCCAAAGTCTAGCACTACCGCTCGAAGCATATCCTCTAACGTCTGGATAGTTCGTTCTGAATCTCCATCGGTCTGAGGATGATAAGCTATACTCAGATGCAATCGAGTACCAAGTGTCTCCTGAAGACTGTGCCAAAAGTGCGACGTGAATCTAGGGTCTCTGTCTGAAACGATTGACTTCGGCACCCCATGCAATCTCACAACATTGCTAACATACAACTCATCCATCTGATCATGACGATACGTCATCCTGTACGGAAGAAAACAAGCAAACTTCGTCAATCGGTCGATCACTACCCAAAAAGCATTGCATCCCCGAACAGATCGCGGTAGCTTCGTGACGAAATCCATAGAAATGTGATCACATTTCCATTCAGGAACAGATAGACTATGCAACAGACCACCGGGTCGCCTCCATTCTGTTTTCACTTGCTGGTTGTTCAAACATCAAGATACAAACCTCGCAACATCGCTCTTCATTCTCTTCCACCAGAACTGATTCTTCAGATCTTTATACATCTTACGGCCTCCAGGATGAACACTGAACCGATTGCAATGAGCCTCTCGGAGAATACGCTGCCTCAACTCTGAAATATCAGGCACAACAATACGGTTATTCACAAAAAAAACATCATTTCTAACCTGGAATTCAGACTGATGCCCAGATCTGACATTCTCCACTAAAACCTCAATGCCCGGATCAGATTTCTGTGCTTCTTTGATCGCCATAAACAACTCTGGCTCGACTTGAATAGCAAACACTCTGATAGTGTTCCTATCTGTTTCAAACCCCAAACCAGAAGTGCAACAAGCGCCGATAAACTGAGAAACACCGATAGTAAAAAGAGATAAAGAACAAAGTTTTCGGCTCAAGGCATCTGCAACTGCATTGGTCTTTCCCGGATAATACTTGATTTCACAATCGAAATCTTTCAACAGATCTAATCATCTTCTCTGTCTCATATTCAGCTCTGCCTGTGAAAACAAGTACTTAAGACTCTTATGGTCAGAAAAAATCTCGAAAGACTCACCATAAAGATAGTGACGGCTGATCTTCAGAGCAAAGACGATCACAGCTAGTTCAAGATCATGAACCGGATAACGAGTCTCGTGCAGTTTTAGCTGCCTTGATGCATACGCTATCACATGCTTATGCTGCATAAGAACACATCCCAAGACACGGTTAGAAGCATCACAATAGACTATGAAACCTCCAGTACCTTTCAAAATAGAAAGAATCGGAGCACTGGTCAGTCTCCTCTTTAGATGAACAAAGCTAGCCTCACAATCTGCAGTCCAGATAAAAGACGCATTCTTCTGAGTCAGCTGGGTAATCGTCTTGGCAATAAATGAGAAACCTTCGATGAATCGGCGATAATAACTAGCTAAACCCATGAACTTCGGATCTCAGGTATCACCTGAAAGAGTGGGTGCCCGGTGAGCCAACTTGTGGCTAAGGGCTTTTATGACTCTATGTATAAACAATCTTTTGTTTAATATAAAGTTACACTTTTATAATGGCATTTACTTTATCTTTTATCATATTATTATGTTGTGACATACTATAAGATGTTTAGATGAAGATCTTGGATATACTATAGTGTATGTAAGATGTGGTAGCACATGGAGATGGCTATCATGAAACACATCTTATAGTCACTGTATATTCTAAACAGTTCCTAGTCGATTGAGCCTTCCGTTAATAAGGATAAGGATCGCTCGAGATTGAGACTAGCATTTGCGATGCCGAGTACCACGTTTCATTGGTATGAAACATAGAGATGTTCAAAGCATGCAAATGGATATTCATATGATGAATGATCGAACTACCCTATCCGGACTTTCCAAGTGGTTATCACTTATCGAGTGGATAAAGTCCGTTGTTTTGGTTGTACACCATTAGTCCTTACTACTTGAAACATCATTGAGACTCTATATGCTAGTAATGTACTATGACTCGTTTACCGACTCTATTGGGATCATCAGGTGTCAGGATTTGGTACAGTTACGACATATATAGGAGTCGATGCTTTGTTGTCAAGGATTCACCACATACTTGCAAGTGTGGATATCCTATGCAATCTGAGGAGATATTAGTGTGACGAATAATTGGCCAGAGTACATGATGTGTTTTAAGAAATGGTTTCTTAGTAGCACATGCGATGTCACTATTTGATCTTCAAGATGCATTGCATAGTTATCGAATCTCGAACGACTCTCGATTTACCAATGGTTGTTGATTCAATCGGGATATATGGATGAAGGGACCGTACTGTACGCTAACCAAAATCTATTGGTTCTTGCAGGCACTATCAGTGATACCTAGGGAATCATGGGGCGATGTTGCTAGGCGCTCTTACCATGATTCGATGGGCAAGTCGGAAATTGTTGTTCCGAGTCACAAGGAGTTGTGAGCCCACGGCTAGCTGTATCCCTGAACCATTGAGGGTCATACAAGTAATGGATTTCTAATCCCTGTTGAGATAATTAAATTTAAAGAGCTAAATTTAGTGAATAAAGAAGTGGGACATCTTATTTAAAAGTAGAGGGAGTAAAATTTCCTAAAATGACTAATTGATGGACATTTTTGAAAACCACTGAATACAGATTCAGAAAATTTATCTTGACTTTAAAAGATGCATAAATGGTTTCTGTACACATTGGTGAAATTGGTTTATCAATCTAAGTCACGATGAATTTTATATTAATTTTTGAACATGCGGGCTTTGCTTGTCAGGCTTGAACTTATGATCAATGGGCCCTAAGCTGTTAGCAGCCCACATTATAAATAAGTTATTGCAGTACAGAAATTAAATAACACAGGTCATAATTTCGAAAATTTAGAGAGCTCTCTCTTAGGGTTTTCGGCCGATCCCTCCCTCTCCCTCTCACAGTGTTCAAAAATTCAGTCTGTAAATTTTTGAATTTGCAGACTGATTTAACAGATCATATCTGTTCTATCTCTTCGTAGAAACTTCTGATAGACTTTCTAGTGCAGTCTATCAGAGGAATTAAATTTCTGTTCGTGGACCTGATTGAAGAATTGTTCGTTCATCAGTTCCTGGGATATACAACAAGAGCAGTTTAATCTGTTGGTGTCTATAATCTCTCTTCGAGATTTTAAGGTAAAATTTATATTGTTTAAATTTTATGTTATCAATTTTAATCGTAGGAATTTGATATCCATATGGAATCGTTCCATATAAAATTTTAAAACTTCCGTTGCACCGGATATCACTTTATTTTTCGATCCGGAGAACGACCGTGTTCCAACAGTGGTATCAAAGCCAGGTTGTTCTCGGATTTTAGGATTAAAATTTTATCGATTGTACAAAGCCTCGATTTTTTAGATAAATAAAACGGAAAAGAAAAAAAAAATAATATTTTCGGGGCTGCTCGCTGCCCGAAGGCAGCGAGCAGCGCCGCGTGCAGCCCTGCGCGCAGATGGGCTGCACGCAGCAGCCCTGCGCGAGCTAGGGCAAGCGTTGCCCTAGCCCGCGCAGCTGGGCTGGACGAGTCCAGCCCAGCGACGGGCGGGCAGCCCGGGATTGCCCCGGGCTGCCCAGAAATTTTTTTTATTAAAAATTAAATTTTTTCGTGAATTATGAATTCTAGCCCAAAATGGTTTTGGGCCCAGTTTTTGGCCCGATTGAAAATTATTTCAGTTGGTCCACAAGACAATGGGTCAAAATTGTTTGAGCCCAAAATTTTTAAGAAAATTAATTTTTGGATAAATTTTGAATTTTGGAAATTTATAAATTTAATCTCATAAATTAAATCTTTAATTATTAATTTTGGTACAATTGATAATAAAATATTATTTTATGTATAAAATTTGAATTTATATGTAAAATATGATTTTATGGATAAACTAGATAAAATATGATTTTATATATAAAATAAGATTTTATGTATGAAATATGATTTTATCTATTTATATTTATTGTCATTGCATGATATCAAATAAATTAATTTTTGAATTAAATATTATTGGATAAGGATGATCGATTGCCATGACCAATATTATAGGTGTATGTTAGGTTGTTTACATTTGACTTTATTATTGATTGTTGGGTTTTATTAATGGGCCTGGTTTATGGCCCAAATTTGATTTTATCATTTGTAATAAAAGTGGGCCTGGTTTATGGCCCATTCCCACCCCTACAATGTATCCCTTTATTTGTCATAGTAATTTATTGTAAATTCACTAGAAATAGTGGGAGATTTTGAAGATGGAGGTGGGACCAGCAAGCAATGATAAAAACTGAAGAAATATAAATTGGAAGCACAATGTAATAGGATTGCATTGCATACTTGCACATCACCTAGGATTGGACTTAGACTCGTGATTGGCAACCACGGGTCGATTAGTAATGGAATCGATCATTCTAAATTATAATATATGATATTATCGTTGTATGCATGTTTAGACTAAATTGTATGAATCCCACAAGCATACAAATTTTAAATGATGAGACAAATTTTCAAAATTAAAAATTCCTCATTTTAAATATGATTTAAAATTGATATCAAGATAAATAAAGAAAATTTAAATATTGTTTAAATGTTCCTACCTTCCATCAACGATCAATGTATGAGATGCTACCCGCGGATACAGTCCGACTCATATTATTGGGGGGGCCCGTTCGTCGGAAAGCTGTACATTGGATCGACACATGTTGTAAGTTGGATGGAACTCCCATGGGATTGGCTCATATTATTGGGGATCCACATGGCGACCGTCCATCACAACTTAATATTGATGGGTCATCTTGACGTGTCACAATAAACGGCGTCATATTATTGGGCCCTTATTGGACATGAGGTAAAAACATGGAGGTTGCTTTGGAAGCAATTGGGCTCTACCTTTTGAAAATTATGGTTGGCTGATATTATTCGGAACTATAGTTTGTCAATTGGACTCCATGTTCCCACTAAAGAAAATGTTTCTCGTTTTCACTAGAGGGTAGTGAAATCGTTAAAATAGTGGGAGTGAGATTCATAAAATAAATTTTGCCTTATTTTATGTCTTAAGTAAATTAATTAAACAATCATTGATTATTGTCTGTTTTTTTTCAGTATTTCATTAAGATGAATTCGCGCAATCCACTATTCTCTATTCTCGAACAAAACAAACTGACTGGCGCAAACTATACGGAATGGTTCCGTAAGATGAAGATTGTCTTGACCTCAGAGAAGATGTTCTACGTGTTAGAAAAATCTCCTCCGAAGGAAGCACCAGCTGATATAAGTCCGGAAGAGTTGGCCAAACTTGATAAATGGTGGGACCATGATATCAAGGCCAAATGCTATATGCAAGCTTCGATGTCTGATGAACTCCAGAGGCGATTTGAGGATACCGTGAATGCTGCTGACATTCACGTACAACTCAAGGAACTTTTTGGGGCTCAATCGAGAGCTGAAAGGTTCGCTACTGTAAAAGAGTTAATGACGTGTCGCATGCGTGAAGGGACTTCGGTCCGTGATCATGGAGTACGCGTGATTTGGCTCATTCAGAAGTTGGTAACGCTTGATTTGGTATTGGAGCATGAACTCAATGTGGACTTATTACTTCTCTCTCTTCCTTCATCGTTTGACGGTTTTGTGGTGAATTTCAATATGAACAAGAAAGAGGCCTCCCTTGAAGAGATGGTCAATATGCTTGTAACTTATGAAGCCACTTTAAAGAAGGATAAACCGGTTCTCTTGGTGGGCTCCTCTTCTTCTGCTAAGAAGGGGCCAAGTACAAAGGGTAAGAAACGTTCTATCCCATCCAAGAAAATCGGACCCGAGAAGAAGAACAAGACAAAGGCTTCAAACATGGAAAAATCCAAGGATGTTTGCCATCACTACAAGAAACCCGGTCATTGGAAACGTAACTGCAAGGAATATCTAGAGCAGTTGCGAACTGCGAAGGGTATTTTTTATATTGAAATAAATGTGTCACTTAATACTACTTCTTGGGTATTGGATACCGGATGTGGATCTCACATTTGCAATGATTTGCAGGTGATGACAAGAAGTCGCAAGCTTAGAATGGGTGAGACCCAGCTGAGGCTCGGAAATGGTTCTAGAGTTGAAGCCAAAGCTGTGGGAGACGTTTATTTAATTTTGCAGAACGATTGTAAGTTACTTTTGAGAAATGTTTTATTTGTTCCAGACTTGATTAAAAACATTATTTCTGTTTCTATGCTTGATAGAGATGGTTTTTCTTGCAATTTTGTGAATGAGATTTGCAATATTTACAAGAATGAATGTTTGATTGGAAATGGACAACTTGAAAATGATCTATATAACTTAAAATTAAAAGACGTTCCAAAAAATTATGTTGATAAACCGGTAACAACAAACAAAAGGAAAATCGATACTCAAAACCCGGCAAACCTTTGGCATGCTAGGCTAGGTCATATTTCCTCAAGGAGGATGAACAAGCTAGTGGGAGAGGGCATGTTTGATATGTCTGATATTAACTCTCTACCTACTTGTGAGTCCTGCCTGAAAGGAAAAATGACTAAATCTCCTTTTAAAGGAAAACTTGAGCATAGTCAAAATCTATTGGATTTGATCCATACAGATGTTTGCGGACCATTTAGTATTGGTACAAAATTTGGTCACACCTACTTCATTGCCTTTACTGATGATTATTCTAGGTATGGGTACTTATATTTGATGAAATATAAGTCTGAATCATTTGAAAAGTTCAAAGAATTCAAGGCTGAAGTAGAAAACAAACTAGGTAAGAGTATTAAAGTACTTCGATCGGATCGAGGTGGAGAATACTTGAGTACCTAGTTATTGAGCTATCTAAAAGAGAATGGGATTCTCTCTCAGTGGACTCCTCCTATGACACCTCAGCTTAATGGTGTTTCGGAGCGTCGCAATCGAACTTTGTTGGACATGGTTCAATCCATGATGAGCTTCACTGAGCTCCCACCTTCATTTTGGGGCTACGCGCTTGAAACGGCGGTATTGTTGTTAAACAACGTCCACACTAAAGCAATAAATAAAACAACATACGAGTTATGGAATGACAAAGCTCCTAAGTATTCGTACTTGAGGATTTGGGGATGTCCTGCTTACGTGAAGCAGACAGTGGGAGATAAGTTGGATAGTCGATCAACCTTATGTTATTTTGTAGGGTATCCGAAGAATTCAATCGGATATTATTTCTATCATCCTACTGAAACAAAAGTGTTTGTTTGAAGGAATGCCACCTTCTTGGAGAAGGAGTTCTTATTGGATAAGAAAGGCAAGATGATGGAACTCGAAGAAATTTGAGAAGAACCCGAGATACAAAATAATGATCCTACACCTCAGGAACCATTGATTGACACGCCTATTACTAGAAGATCCGAGAGGACTTCTAGGCCTCCTATTAGATATGGTTTTCTTCTTAAAGGGGATCAAAGTGAACCCGACATTGGATGTGATCCAAGAAACTTCAAGGAAGCAATTTCTGATGCGGATTCGAATTTATGGCTTGAAGCTATGCAGTCGGAAATAGATTCGATGCATACAAACCAAGTTTGGACTTTAGTAGATCCTCCCGATGGAATTGTTCCAATAGGGTGTAAATGGATCTATAAGAGAAAACTTGGGCCTGATGGAAAGGTACTGACCTACAAGGCACGATTGGTGGCAAAAGGTTATACTCAAAGACAAGGAGTTGACTATGATGAAACTTTTTCACCAGTCGCAATGTTCAAGTCCATAAGAATCCTTATTGCCATAGCAGCATGGTATGACTATGAGATATGGCAAATGGATGTGAAGACTGCATTTCTTAATGGAAACATTAAGGAAGAAATCTATATGATGCAGCCCGAGGGATTCACATCCATGGGAAGCGAGCATAAGGTATGCAAGCTTCAGAGATCGATCTATGGTCTCAAACAAGCATCAAGAAGTTGGAACCAGAAATTTGATGAAACAATAAAAGATTTTGGTTTCATCAAGAACCCGGAGGAACCGTGCGTGTACAAGAAAGTAGTTAAGGATGCAGTGACATTCTTAGTACTTTATGTTGATGACATCTTACTCATTGGGAATGATGTAGGGATGTTGCAGTCAACAAAGATATGGTTACAGGTAGATTCTCGATGAAGGATTTGGGGGAGGCGTCCTATATTCTAGGGATACAGATCTATAGAGATAGATCTAAGAGAATGATAGGACTTACTCAAGCTACCTACATCGACACTATATTGAAAAGGTTTTCAATGGATGAGTCCAAGAGAGGACA
This sequence comes from Henckelia pumila, assembly GCF_033568475.1. Lineage (NCBI taxonomy): Eukaryota > Viridiplantae > Streptophyta > Magnoliopsida > Lamiales > Gesneriaceae > Henckelia > Henckelia pumila. The sequence goes on from NC_133121.1 coordinate 67,180,477, forward strand.
TCTACCTATGTGTCATGGAGTCTCTCTATCCAAGTCTATGTGTCCCAAGACTGACGAGGAGATAGAGAAATGACACACATACCATATGCGTCAGCCATAGGGAGTATCATGTATGGGATGATATCTACCAGACCGGATGTGGCATTTGCTCTGAGTGTCATGAGCAGATATCAAGACAATCCCGGTCAAATGCATTGGAAAGCCGTGAAGGATATTCTTAAGTACTTGAGAAGAACTAAGAATGTATTCATGGTTTATGGAGGAAGAGAACTGAAATTGGAAGGCTATACCGACTCTAGCTTCCAAAGTGACGTGGATGACTCAAAGTCAACCTCTGGATTTGTGTTCATGCTCAATGGCGGTGCTGTCTCTTGGAAGAGTTCCAAGCAGGACACCACAGCGGATTCCACCACTGAGGCAGAATACATTGCGGCATCAGCTGCTGCTAAAGAGGCTGTTTGGATGAGGAATTTTGTCCAAGAGTTGGGCGTTATTCCTGAAGCTGTTGGTCCAGTCCCGGTGTACTGTGACAACACGGATGTCGTTGCTCATGCAAAGGAACCAAGGTCTCATCAAAGATCCAAACATGTACTGAGGAAATACCACATCATCCGGGAGATCGTGGAAAGAGGAGACATCGCTGTCGAGAGAGTGGCCTCTGCAGACAATATCGCTGATCCACTTACTAAGCCCTTGCCAGGACCATTATTTGACAAACATCGCGAAGCAATGGGACTATGTAGTATGACTAGTTGGCTTTAGGGCAAGTGGGAGATTGAAAGAGTGGGTGCCCGGTGAGCCAACTTGTGGCTAAGGGCTTTTATGGCTCTATGTATAAACAATCTTTTGTTTAATATAAAGTTACACTTTTATAATGGCATTTACTTTATCTTTTATCATATTATTATGTTGTGACATACTATAAGATGTTTAGATGAAGACCTTGGATATACTATAGTGTATGTAAGATGTGGTAGCACATGGGGATGTCTATCATGAAACACATCTTATAGTCACTGTATATTCTAAACAGTTCCTAGTCGATTGAGCCATCCGTTAATAAGGATAAGGATCGCTCGAGATTGAGACTAGCATTTGCGATGCCGAGTACCAGGTTTCATTGGTATGGAACATAGAGATGTTCAAAGCATGCAAATGGATATTCATATGATGAATGATCGAACTACCCTATCCGAACTTTCCAAGTGGTTATCACTTATCGAGTGGATAAAGTCCGTTGTTTTGGTTGTACACCATTAATCCTTACTACTTGAAACATCATTGAGACTCTATATGCTAGTACTATACTTTGACACGTTTACCGACTCTATTGGGGTCATCAGGTGTCGGGATTGGATACAGTTACGATACATATAGGATTCGATGCTTTGTTGTCAAGGATTCACCACATACTTGCGAATGTGGATATCCTATGCAATCTGAGGAGATATTAGTGTGACGAATCTTTGGCCAGAGTACATGATGTGTTTTAAGAAATGGTTTCTTAGTAGCACATGCGATGTCACTATTTGATCTTCAAGATACATTGCATAGTTATCGAATCTCGAACGACTCTCGATTTACCAATGGTTGTTGATTCGATCGGGATATATGGATGAAGGGACCATACTGTACGCTAACCAAAATCTATTGGTTCTTGCAGGCACTTTCAGTGATACCTAGGGAATCATGGGGCGATGTTGCTAGGCGCTCTTACCATGATTCGATGGGCAAGTCGGAAATTGTTGTTCCGAGTCACAAGGGGTTGTGAGCCCACGGCTAGCTATATCCCTGAACCTTTGAGGGTCACACAAGTAATGGATTTCTAATCCCCATTGAGATAATTAAATTTAAAGAGTTAAATTTAGTGAATAAAGAAGTGAGACTTCTTATTTAAAAGTAGAGGGAGTAAGATTTCCTAAATTGACATATTGATGGACATTTTTGGAAACCACTGAATACGGATTCAGAAAATTTATCTTGACTTTAAAAGATGCAGAAATGGTTTCTGTACACATTGGTAAAATTGGTTTATCAATCTGAGTCACGATGAATTTTATATTAATTTCTGAACATGCAGGCTTTGCTTGTCAGGCTTGAACTTATGACTAATGGGCCCTAAGCTGTTAGCAGCCCACATTATAAATAAGTTATTGCAGTACAGAAATTAAATAACACAGGTCATAATTTCAAAAATCTAGAGAGCTCTCTCTTAGGGTTTTCGGCCGACCCCTCCCTCTCCCTCTCACAGTGTTCGAAAATTCAGTCTGTAAATTTTTGAATTTGCTGACTGATTTAACAGATCATATCTGTTCTATCTCTTCGTAGAAACTTCTGATAGACTTTCTAGTGCAGTCTATCAGAGGGATTAAATTTCTGTTTGTGGACCTGATTGAAGAATTGTTCGTTCATCAGTTCCTGGGATATACAACAAGAGCAGTTTAATCTGTTGGTGTCCATAATCTCGCTTTGAGATTTTAAGGTAAAATTTATATTTTTAAAATTTTATGTTATCAATTTTAATCGTAGAAATTTGATATCCATATGGAATCGTTCCATATAAAATTTTAAAACTTCCCTTGGCAATCAAGTCCTCAAGCTACTCCTTCAACTCTATCAGTTCAATAGGTGCCATACGATAAGGAGCTTTGGAAATAGGTTGAGTACCTGTCATTAAGTCAATGCTGAATTCGATCTCTCGAATAGGCGACAATCCAGGAACATCCTCGCTCGAGCGGCAAGACACGCCCGCTCGAGCGAGCAATGTTCTGCCTGCCTGCCAAGAAAACTCTCGCTCGAGCGGGGAAGCACCCTCGCTCGAGCGAGCAGGGTTCTGTCTCGCACACAGAAAAACGCTCGCTCGAGCGAGCACCAACTGCCGCTCGAGCGAGACCAAAACTGAGTAAAAAAAAAAACAGCAATTAGCTCAACCAATCCAATATAAAACCAATCCATTCTCAACATGCATACATGACCAAAATTACATTCAAACATAACATGGTTCATAATACATGTAAAACCAACCTTCAGTCCATGATACTCGCAGGATCGATACAACAGAAACGATGTGTTTGAATATAAACATGCTATGAAACATAAACTAGATTGGCATGCTGATTCGACTTCTAAACCGAGTCTCACTTCTACTTCTTGCCCTCGAAGCTAACCATGCCTCTTCTGACTTGATCCTGCCCCACCTGTTGCCAAGTACACACACAAAACAAAGTAACAGCCAGATAACTCCGGTGAGAATGATATTCCTAGTAAAAACAACATAACAAGTAATACATGTAATAAGTCAACCACATGCTTTCAAGACAACATAATCAACACAAAACAAAAGATATGCATGTCTTTAAAACAAGTATATCAACTCTGATAAACAAGGGGTTGCTGCTCTGCTTTTGGGATCCCGAGGACGAGATCACGTAAACAACCCACCGACCCTCCTAAAAATAACAGGAGCACCCCAAGGTGATACACTAGGTCTGATGTATCCCTTGGCAATCAAGTCCTCAAGCTGCTCCTTCAACTCTCTCAGTTCAATAGGTGTCATATGATAAGGAGCTTTGAAAATAGGTTGAGTACCTGGCATTAAGTCAATGCTAAATTCGATCTCTTGAATAGGCGGCAATCCAGGAACATCTTCCAGGAACACATCAGCAAAATCTCTAACCACTGGTATATCAACCAATTCAGGGCTAGATTTCAGTACATCAACTGCATACACCAAAAATCCTTCTGCACCTCTCTGCAACAAACGAGTCATAGATAACACTAAAATCAAACAAATTCTAGATCGAGAACCCTTACCAAAGAATTTCCACTCGTCTGCCACTCTATGGGGGTCATCAGGTGTCGAGATTGGGTACAGTTACGACACATATAGGAGTCAATGCATTGTTGTCAAGGATTCACCACATACTTGCGAGTGTGGATATCCTATGCGATCTGAGGAGATATTAGTGTGATAAATCTCTGGCCAGAGTAATTGATGTGATTTAAGAAATGGTTTCTTAGTAGCACATGCGATGTCACTAATTTGATCTTCAAGATGTATTGCATAGTTATCGAATCTTGAGCGACTCTCGATATACCAATGGTTGTTGATTCGATCGGGATATATGGATGAAGGGACCGTACTGTACGCTAACCAAAATCTACTGGTTCTTGTAGGCACTATCAGTGATACCTAGGGAATCATGGGGCGATGTTGCTAGGCGCTTTACCATGATTCGTTGGGCAAGTCGGAAAGTGTTGTTCCGAGTCACAAGGAGTTGTGAGCCCACGGCTAGCTGTATCCCTGAACCATTGAGGGTCACACAGTGTAATGGAGTTTTAATCCCCGTTGAGATAGTTAAATTTAAAGAGTTAAATTTAATGAACTAAGGAGTTGGACTTCTTAAATAAGAGTAAGGGAGTAGGATTTCCTAAAATGACATAGGGATGGACATTTTTGGAAACCACTGAATTCGGATTCAGGAAAATTTATTTTGACTTTAAAATGTGCAGAAATGGTTTCTGTGCACATTGGTGAAATCAGTTCATCAATCGGAGTCACGATGAATTTTATATTAATTTCTGAACGAGCGGGCTTTGCTTGTCGGGCCCCAGCTTATGACTAATGGGCCCTAAGGTGTTAGTGGCCTGCATTATAAATAAGTTATTTCAGTACAGAAATTACACACAACAGGTCAGAATTTTTGAGAGCAAAAATCGAAAACCCTAGTCTCTCTAAAAGAAAATTTCGGCCGACCCCTCCCCCTCTGCCCGAGAAAATTCCGGTCTGTGATTTTGAATCGCGGTCAGGAATAACGAATCAGATTCGTGTAATCTCTTCGCAGAAAACTTCTGATAGATTTTCTAGTGCAATCTATCAGAGGGATTAAACCTCTGTTCGTGGACCTGATTGAAGGAGTTCATCGGTTCCAGGGAGAGACAACAAGAGCAGATCAAATCTGTTGGTGTCCATTAATCTCGTTGCGAGATTGGAGGTAAAATTTAATAACTGTTATTTAAATTTTACACACACAATAATTTAATCGTTGAACGGTTGATACCCACACTATGGAATTGTTCCATAACAAAATTTTTAAACTTCCGCTGCACCGGGTATCAATCGTGATTGATCAGAGAGCCGCGTTTTCCAACACTGTCAGCAAGTGAAAGCAGAAAGGAAGCGATCGGGTGGTCTGTTGCATAGTCTATCTGTTCCTGAATGGAAGTGGGATCACATTTCGATGGATTTTGTCACGAAGCTACCGCGATCTATTCGAGGATGTGATGCTATTTGGATAGTGATCGACAGATTGACAAAGTCTGCTTGCTTTATTCCGTACAAGATGACGTATCATCACGATTAGATGGCTGAGTTGTATGTTTGCAACATTGTGAGATTGCATGGTGTGCCAAAGTTGATCGTTTCAGACCGAGACCCTAGATTCACTTCACACTTTTGTCATAGTCTTCAGGAGGAACTTGGTACTCGATTGCATCTGAGTACAACTTATCATTCTCAGACCGACGAACAGTCAGAGAGGACTATCCAGATGTTAGAAGATATGCTTCGAGCAGTAGTGCTAGATTTTGGAACGAGTTGGCGGGATTATTTGCCTCTTGTCGAGTTTTCTTACAACAACAGTTATCAAGCGAGTATCGGTACGGCGCCTTTTGAGGCTTTGTACGGTAAGAAGAGCCGATCTCCTTTGTTTGGGGACGATGTGTTCGAGTCGCCTGTTTTGGGACCAGATATTCTTAGAGATATGACAGAGCAAGTAAAGATCATTCAGACAAGAATGAAGTCAGCTCAAGATAGAAAGACAAATTATGCGAATATCAGACGCAGACCTCGGAATTTCGATCAGGGAGACCGAGCATTCTTGAAGATTTCTCCTTTCAGAGGCACTATCAGATTTGGTAAGAGAGGGAAGTTATCTTCAAGATTCATCGGACCGTACGAGATTCTCGAGAAGTTAGGCGATCTAGCCTACAAACTTTCACTTCCTTCATCTTTATCTGGTATACACAACGTTTTTCACGTCTCTATGTTGCGAAAGTATCATCCAGATCCATCTCATATTCTCTGAGCTACTTTGAGCGACCGATTCAGATTCTTGACGGAAAGAAGAAGCAGCTCAGAACCAAGTCGATTCCTTTGGTGAAAGTTCAGTGTAGCCGTCATAGAGTCGAGGAAGCGACTTGGGTGACAGAATCTGATATGAGACAACCATTTCCAGAGTTATTCGGATGACGTGAGTTCTTCTTATTGTATTTAGGTCTTTACTCTATCTTATGTGATTGATTCTTAGTGATTTCGAGGATGAAATCTCTTCTTAGAGGGGGAGAATTGTAACGCCCCAAATTTATCTTAATTGAGTTTATTTGAGATAATCGGAGATTACAGAGTTCAAGAGCCAATTTGTTTTTGATTAGGGTCTATTTTGTAATTTTCAAAAATTTCAGGGACTAAAATGCAAAAAGTGGAATTGTTATATTATTTGACTTGACTAAGTCTTTTCTCCTATTCCACCATCCCTTCCAAATTGTGTTCTCTCCATTAGAGCTTGGGAAACGTCTCTTTCAAGCTTTCAGATCCTGGTTTCTGCTCGATCCGTCCGTTAGAATTTATTTCTGAAGGCAGATTAGCGATCAAGACAGCGAGAGCTTTGCTCTATCGTAAGTATTTCTCCGATCAGTTATACTTCTATTTTCGGATGTTGTTAGAATCGATCGAGTTTCGGTTATGTTGCTCTTGAGATAGTTCTTATCGATTATTCTTAGTCGGTTTTGAAATAGAGCGTCGTTCGAAATTGTTATTATTTTTGGAAGCCTAATTCGAAAATGGAGATTTTGAGATGTGTTGGATTTGAGTTGTTTTTTATGTTTTAGCATTGAATTGAGTTGTTTGCAATGTTGTACTGTTGTCTGTGTTTCCGGTTTGATCATTTTATAGCCGTTAAGCCGCCAGTTTGAGTTTTGGGATTTTTGAACCGTTTGAATTGTAGAACTTTGGCATTGGGTTTGTTCGTCTTTGTTGATCATCTTTTGCTTCCGTACAGATTCGTTTGAAGTTTGTCGAGCCCAGAGATAACAAAAGTCGATCGTCGAAGAGTTGGACGAAGAGCGGTAAAGAGTTTACCTTGAGCGATATTGTTGTTTAGGTTGTATAGATTTTGATATAACCTCTTTTTTAGCGTATCCAGAGTTGGAGCTATTGCTTTGAAAGGTACAAGCAGTCATCGTTTTAGTAGGATAGCACACTCGAGACAGTTGGTTCTTGAGTTTTCCCTTAAAATCACATACTTGCATCAATACTTGTTCTAGAATGTGAGACTTGTATTTTGTTGTTTTAGCTTTTGTTATATGGTTTAATGCTTTATGTTTTTCTTATTCATTCATCTTGAGCCAAACCTTTGATTTCAGTGGGCAGAACGACCCTTTATGTTTAGACATTTGGGGGCTATATGCGAGTGGCCTGGGTTGTAGAAGTTCACCTAATGTCAGCATACTCCTTATAGTCGCACCAAAGTCTAGGGGTTTGAGATGCGTGGCACCACCTCGATTGGGAGAGTTGGTGAGTCGTTATGTGATCTCATCCTTGGGATCCCAAAAGCATAGCAGCAATCCCTTGTTTATCAGAGTTGATATCCCGATTTTAAAGACATGCATTTAATTCGTCTTAACATTGAATATGTTGTCTTGATATCATGTTGTTGATATATTACTTGTATTGCATGTTATGTTGCTTTTACTGGGAATATCATTCTCACCGGAGTTATCTGGCTGTTGCTTGGTTTTGTGAGACCTCGGTTCTAAACAACTAATCTCGGATTAAACAACAATTAAACATACAATATCCAAGACTAAAAGCAAATCAATTTTTTTTTTAAAAAAGAGTGGTGCGCTCGGTCTGCTAAAAACAGCAGACCGTGCTCCTCCAACCAAACAACCCACTGTTTTGCTCAACAGGGGTTGCGCTCGGTTTGCTAAAAACAGCAGACCATTCGCACCCTGCTCCAGAACGAAAAACACCAGAAAATCAACTAGAATTTCAGGAAACTCAATTCCAACACATTCCAATCATAATCATGCATTACAAACGCAGTTCTTCCAACAATACATGAAGTTCTAGAGTTTAACAACTGCTCAAAGTATAGAACATGCAACAATAACATTCAACCAGAAAGCTCACATAATCAATACAATATAACAACGAAGTTCGATATCTAAATATGTTCCAACATCACTAGGTAGACATGCTGACACGACTTCTAAACCGAGTCTCACTTCTATCCTTTGATCCCAAAGCTAATCATGCCTCTTCTGACTTGGTCCTGCCCCAAATGTTGCCAAGTACACATACAAAACAAAGCAACAGCAGGATAAACCGGTGAGAATTGTATTCCCACTAAAAGCAACATAACAAGTAATACATGTAATATCTCAACAACATGCTTTCAAGACAACATAATCAAATCAAGATAATGATACGCATGTCTTTAAAATAGGGATATCAATTCTGATAAACAAGGTATTGCTGCTGTGCTTTTGGGATCCCGAGGATGAGATCACGTAATGACTCACCGACTCTCCCAATCGAGGTGGTGCCACGTATCTCACTCCCCTAGACTTTGGTGCAATTATAAGGAGTATGCTGACACTAGGTGAACCTCTACACCCAGGCCACTCACAGTATAGCTCCCAAAACGTCTAAACAAAAAGGGCTGTTCTGCCCGCTGAAATCAAAGTTGGCTCAAGATGAATGCATAACAAAACATAAAACATAAGCCACATAACAAAAGCTCAATCAATCAACAAAATACAAGTTCCACATGCTAGAACAAGTATTGATGCAATATGTGATTTTAAGGGAAACTCGAGAACCAGCTGTCCCGAGTATGCTATCTCGCTAACGATGACTGCTTTTACCTTTCAATGCTATAGTTCCAACTCTGGATAAGCTACAACAAAAGATTGTATCAAAACTATATAACCTAAACAACAACAACAGCTCAAGGAAATCTCTTTACCGTTCTTCGTCCAGCTCCTGACGATTCAAATGCTACCAACACAGGGCTCGAAAAACTCCAACGAATCTGTATGGAGACAAAAGATGATCAACAACAAAAATCAACTCACAAGCCAAAGTTCAACAACTCAAAAATGGTTCGACATCCCAAAAACTCAAACCGGCGGCATAACGGCTATAAACTAAACAAACCAGAAATGCAGACAACAGTTCAACAACGATACTAATTCATAACAATGCTAAGTCAACAACAACAAGGCAAACTCATCAAATCTCAAAACTAGATTTTCGAAAATAGGCTTCCAAAAATCATAACAAATCCGAACGTCGCTCTATTTCGAAACCGACAGATAATAAACGATCAGAACTCTGCCAAGAACAACATACTCGAATCTCGAACGATTCTAACAATATCCAAAAACTAAAATGTTTTTGATCGTAGAAAAACGTACGATATAACAAAGCTCTCGCTGGGGTGATCGCTAATCTGCCTTCAGAAATAATTTCCAACAGACGGATCGACCGAAAACCTAAATCTGAAAGCTTGGAAGGTGTCTTGGGCGGCTTCAATGGTGGAGAATGAAATGGGGAAGGAGATGATGAGAAGACCGAGTCAACACATGTGTAGATAATATAACAAATTCAAAATTTGCGTTTTAGTCCCTAAATTTTCCAAAATTTTCAAAATAGACCCTGATCAAAATCAAGTCGGCTCTTGAACTCTGTAATCTTTGATTAACTCAAATAAACTCATTTAAGATAAAAACGGGGCGCTACAATTCTCCCCTTCTAAGAAGAGATTTCGTCCTCGAAATCAATATGAATCACAACTCATAAGATAGAGAAAAAAATTAAAGACAGTAAGAAGAACTCACGTCATCCGAATAACTCAGGGAAACGCTATCTCATGTCAAATTCTGTCTCCCAAGATGCTTCCTTGACGCCGTGACGGCTCCACTGCACTTTCACCAACGGAATTAACTTGGTTCTGAGTTGCTTCTCCTTCCGATCAAGGATCTGAATTGGTCGCTCAAAGTAGCTCAGAGTCTCGTCTAACTCGTCTTCATCAGGCTGAAGGATATAAGAAGGATCTAGATGATACTTTCGCAGCATAGAGACGTGAAAAACGTCGTGAATACCAGATAAAGACGGAGGAAGTGCAAGTCTGTAGGAAAGATCGCCTATCTTCTCGAGAATCTCGTACGAACCGATGAATCTCGGAGATAACTTCCTTCTCTTACCAAATCTGACAGTACCTCTGAAAGGAGAAATCTTAAGGAATACACGGTCTCCCTGCTCAAAACTCGGAGGTCTATGTCTGAACTTCGCATACTTTGCCTATCTATCCTGAGCTGACTTCATTCTAGACTGAATGATCTTTACTTGCTCTGCCATATCTCTAATCATATCCGGTTCCAAATCAGGTGACTCGGACAAATCATCCCAAAAAAAAGGAGATCGACACTTCTTGCCATACAAAGCCTCAAAAGATGCCATACCGATACTCGCTTGGAAGATGTTGTAATAAAACTCGACAAGAGGCAAAGAATCTTGCCAACCAGTGCCAAAGTCTATCTCTACCGCTCGCAGCATATCTTCTAACGTCTGGATAGTCCGCTCTGACTGTACATCGGTCTGACGATGATAAGCTGTACTCAGATGCAATCGAGTACCAAGTGCCTCTTGCAGACTATGCCAAAAATGCAAAGTGAATCTAGGGTCTCGGTCTGAAACAATCAACTTCGGCACCCCATGCAATCTCACAAAATTGCTAACATATAACTCAGTCATCTGATCGTGATGATACGTCATCCTGTACGGAATAAAACAAGCAGACTTCATCAATCGGTCGATCAGTACCCAAATAGCATCGCATCCTCGAACGGATCGTGGTAGCTTCGTGACGAAATCCATAGAAATGTGATCCCATTTCCATCCAGGAATAGATAGACTGTGCAATAGACCACCCGATCGCTTCCTTTCTGCTTTCATTTTTTGATAGTTCAAACATCGAGATTCAAACCTCGCAACATCTCTCTTCATTCTCTTCCACCAGAACTGGTTCTTCAGATCATTGTAGATCTTACGACCTCCAGGATGAACACTGAACCGACTGCAATGAGCCTCTCGGAGAATACGCTGTCTCAACTCCAAAATATCAGGCACAACAATACGGTTATTCACAAACAAAAAGTCATCTCTAACCTGGAATTCAGACTGATGCCCAGATCTGACTTTCTCTACTGAAACCTGAATGATCGGATCAGACTTCTGTGCTTCTTTGATCACAATAAACAACTCCAGCTTGGCTTGAATAGCAAACACTCTAATACTCTCCCTTTCTGTTTCAAAATCTAAACCAGAAGTGCAACAATCATCGATCAACTGATAAACACCGATAGTAGAAAGAGATAAAGAACATAGCTTTCGGCTCAAGGCATCTGCAACTGCATTCGACTTTCCCGAATAATACTTGATTTCGCAGTCGAAATCATTCAACATATCTAACCATCTTCTCTGTCTCATATTCAGCTCTGCCTGAGAAAACAAGTACTTAAGACTCTTATGATTAGAAAAGATCTCGAAAGACTCACCATAAAGATAGTGACACCAGATCTTCAGAGCAAAAATGATCGCAGCTAGTTCGAGATCATGAACCGGATAACGAGTCTCGTGCTGCTTTGGCTGCCTCAATTCATACGCTATCACATGCTTATGCTGCATAAGAACACAACCCAAGCCTTGGTTAGAAGCATCACAATATATTGTGAAACCTCCAGTACCTTTCGGAATAGAAAGAATTGGAGCACTAGTCAGTCTATAGTGACCCGTATCCAGAATTAATGATTAATAAATAATTAATCGTGTAATCATATTTAGATTAAGTAAAACATGATTAAGGAAATTCCAAATGGGTTAACGGAGTCCAGAAATGGATTCAGGCCACTCGAAAATGGTCGGGAAGGTTCCGAGGGTTTGGATGGTTTGGAGGCTCCGAACCGGGTTAGAAGGCTCCGAACTGGATCGGAGGATCCGAACAAAAGATCGGAGGATCCGAACTCGGATCGGAGGCTCCGAAGATAATACATCATGGGTGACATCATTGATGGGACTTCAGAGGATCCGAAGTCAGGGCCAGAAGCTCTGAACAGGAACGGAGGCTCCGAAGTCAGGAACGGGGGATCCGAACCAGTTTGGAGGATCTGAAGTCGAGTTCGGACGGCCTGAACTTTGCCTATAAATAGAGGTCCTGTAGTGACCCTTACCCGGATCACCTACTAAACAGAACTTAGGCATGCAATTAACTTAATAAAACAGATATCAGAATAAAACTGCGGAATCCAATAACATTATACAATCCCAAGTAAAGGAATCTGTAATTATCCAATAAAATACAACCAAATCGAATAGCTGTATAAACCCAAACAATAGCAATAAAACCTAGACGAAGCTCCAGCTGGCCAACCACTGACTAGCCCCTCCTGGATCCACCCTCCTCGTCCAATCGCAAACCTGCCCCATGGAATAGGGTGTCCAGAAAAATACAGAGTACGAGACGTGAGCATAAAACGCTCAGTGCGAGAGTATGAGTATACATGCATGCAAAGTGAACTCCCTATAGACTCGAGATCAAGGATCAGATAACAGAGACAGACCGGGCCCTGGTATGTAGCACGCTGTGCCGTCGCTTCAGGAGGTGGCTCCCATACCGAGATAACCGTGGATACGCCGGACCCAAATCGATGGAAGTCCATCCACTAACAGGATAGGGTACAACCCTACTAACAGACATCTCGAAGGAGATACAGCAAGATGCAAATGAATGCAGCATAATATCATGGCATATAAATCATGCAGTCATATAATACATGCATACTCAGTCAGGATATCTCGAACAGTACTTTTGTACCTCAAAACAGTGCAAGCTCTACCAACTCTAGGTCCACGCCTATAGTCTGCTCTACACTGCCAAATGATACTACTATCATTAAAGTGCTCTAAAAGCCTTAACTAAGCTATTGCATACTCCTAAATATTTATAGGAAGCAAAAGCTATACCTTCGTCCGTCGTTAGCCCTTTGATGTCGATGCCTCCAGAACTTGGGCACGACTCCGCTATGACTATCGAACGCCTCTCCGACCTCCGGACCAAGCCTAAGAAGACCAGAACAGCTCCAAAAGGACTAGAAAGGAAAGGAGAACTCGGAATTGGCAAATGAAAGTGAAGTCTCGGCCTTATATTTATAGACAACGATCGGAACTTCCGATCCTTGATCGGAACATACGAACCTCGATCGGAACGTCCGATCCTGTCATCGGAGCTTCCGAAGATCCTGATCTACCACGTGTCAAAATATCACTTGTTGACTCCGGATAGGGGTGATCGGAGCTTCCGGTCCTGATCGGAGCTTCCGATCCAACCACACGTCATGCCTGACGTAATAACATCGGTGCCTCCGATCGCTCATCGGAGCTTCCGATCCTGTTCGAAGCTTCCGATCCGTCCGATACCTAATTCAATTAATTAGCATTAATCCTTGAATTACTCAATTAGGGCACGGGCTACTACATTCTCCCCCACTTAAGATATTTCGTCCTCGAAATCAGATCTTAAGTACCGAATGCAAATACAGAAATCAGAAACATTCTTTATTCAAATCAAACGTTTACAGAGTTTGCAACTGAATACAACTTAAAGAATGAAATCAAAACAACTCAGGATGGTCTTTACGCATCCTGTCCTCAAGCTCCCAAATAGCTTCCTCAGTGCCTCGGCGCTGCCACTGAACTAAAACCAAAGGAACGACTTTGTTCCGTAAAACCTTATCCTTATAATCAAGGATGCGAAGAGGTTTCTCAACATAAGTCAAATCCTTGTCTACCTGAACCTCAGATCGCTGCAGAATATGAGATTCATCCGCCACATACCGTCGCAACAGAGATACGTGGAACACGTCGTGAATACTGGATAGATGCGGTGGCAAAGCTAGTCGATAAGCCAAATCGCCAATACTCTCCAAGATCTCAAACGGACCGATAAATCTGGGAGACAACTTGCCCTTAAGGCCAAATCTGAGAATCTTGCGGAAAGGTGACACTCTCAGAAACACTTTCTCCCCGACCTCGAACTGCAAAGGCCTACGCTTGATATTAGCATAACTGGCCTGACGATCCTGTGCAGTCTTAATCCGTTTCTTGATCTGATCAACAATGTCTATCGCCTGCTGGATAAACTTCGGTCCTTCAGCCTGTCTCTCCCCCACTTCTTCCCAGAAGAGTGGAGTACGACAACGTCGCCCATACAACGCCTCAAAAGGTGCCATCCCAATACTAGTGTGATAGCTGTTGTTGTAAGCGAACTCGATCAACGGCAAATGATCCTGCCAGGCTGAACCAAAATCCATGATGCACGCTCTAAGCATATCCTCAAATGTACGGATAGTGCGCTCTGACTGACCATCAGTCTCTGGATGATAGGCTGTACTCAAACTGAGAGTAGTACCCATCGCACGCTGAACACTCCCCCAGAATCTAGAAGTAAACCTGGGGTCCCGATCGCTGACAATGCTCACAGGCACTCCATGAAGTCGGACGATCTCCTGAATGTACATCAGTGCCATGCGATCCACAGAGTACTCTCGGCTATAGGCAATGAAATGCGCTGACTTGGTGAGTCGGTCCACCACAACCCAGATAGCATCACAGTTCCTCGGGGATACCGGCAAATGGGTCACAAAGTCCATAGTGATAAACTCCCATTTCCATTCAGGAATAGGCAGACTGTGAAGCAATCCTCCAGGTCGTCGGTGCTCTGCCTTGACCTGTTGACACACCAAACATCTCAAAACAAACTGATAAACACTGCGTTTCATTCCCTTCCACCAGAAACGAGTACGTAGATCCTTGTACATCTTGTTGCTCCCAGGATGAATACTCAACTTAGTGCGATGCGCCTGAGACAAAATCTCCTCTCGCAACTCTTCATCCTGTGGAATCACAAGCCTACCAGACAAACACAGAAAGCCATCTGACTGATAATGAAATCCAGACGAGCTACCCTCGTTAGCTAGACGAGCTAAACGCTGGGTCTTTGAATCAGACATCTGAGCATCTCGGATCCGCGAATACAAGGCTGGCTCAGATAATATCGCAAACATCTGGATACTCTGCATACCTTTCTTATGCTTGAAGGTAAAACCTGAAGTACAACAGTCACCGATCGCACTAGACATCGAACAAGTCTGAAGTGCGGATAGTCGCACCTTGCGACTCAAAGCATCAGCGGTGAGATTAGCAGCTCCCGGATGGTACTTAATCTCGCAATCATAGTCCTTAAGCAAGTCCATCCAACGTCTCTGTCTCATGTTCAATTCTGCCTGAGTGAACAAATACTTGAGACTCTTATGGTCGGTGAAGATCTCAAATTTCTCGCCATAAAGATAATGACGCCAGATCTTCAAAGCGAACACAATGGCTGCCAATTCCAAATCATGGACTGGGTAGTTGTCCTCGTGAAGCTTCAGTTGTCTAGAAGCGTATGCGATCACATGCCCATTCTGAGTCAGGACACAACCTAACCCCTGAAGAGAAGCATCTGTGTAAACTACATACCCTCCAGATCCTGACGGTAATGCTAACACCGGCGCAGAAGTCAACCGCCGTCGAAGCTCACGGAAATTCTCCTCACACTCGGAGGACCACTCAAAATCCACACCCTTGCGGGTAAGCTGCGTCAACGGTCGAGCTAACTGAGAGAAGTTCAGAATGAAGCGACGATAATACCCTGCTAGACCCAGAAAACTACGGATCTCAGCAACTGTCGTCGGACGCGACCAATTAAGTACCACTTCAATCTTGCTTGGATCGACATAAATCCCCTCCCTGGATATGATATGGCCAAGAAAGACCACTCTATCCATCCAGAACTCACACTTGCTCAGCTTGGCGTACAATTGCTCATCTCGAAGAGTCTGCAGTACCAACCGCAAGTGAGAAACATGCTCTTTCGTATTACGCGAATAAACCAGGATGTCGTCAATGAAGACCACGACAAACTTGTCCAAATACTCCCTGAAGACACGGTTCATCAGATCCATGAATATAGCCGGCGCATTAGTCAAACCAAATGGCATCACTAGGAACTCGTAATGCCCATAGCGAGTACGGAATGCAGTCTTGGCTACGTCCTGATCACGGACTCTCAACTGATGATACCCAGATCTCAAGTCAATCTTGGAGTAAATTGATGTGCCCTGCAGCTGGTCAAACAAGTCATCAACACGAGGCAACGGATACTTGTTCTTCACAGTCACTCGATTCAGCTGCCGATAGTCAATGCACAGCCGCATCGACCCATCCTTCTTCTTCACGAAGAGAACAGGAGCTCCCCAAGGAGATACACTAGGACGAATGTACCCCTTGTCCAAAAGATCATGTAGCTGATTCTTTAACTCACGCATCTCTGACGGAGCCAGACGATACGGTGCTCTAGAAATAGGCGAAGTACCCGGCATCAACTCTATGCCAAACTCGACTTCCCTAGCAGGAGGAAAACCCGGAATCTCATCAGGAAACACATCTGGAAATTCATCCACAACAGGAATGCTCTCTATCCCAATACTCTCAGCGGACAAATCAACTGCATAGATAAGGAAGCCTTCCCCGCCAGACTCTAGAGCTCGACAGGCTCTCAAAGCGGATACCAAAGGCATCGGGGGTCGCGCTCCCTCACCATAGAAAAACCAACTCTCACTCCTTTCCGGATGAAAGCGTACTAATCTCTGATAGCAGTCCACTGAAGCTCGATAGGTAGTCAGCACATCTATTCCCAGAATGCAATCAAAGTCGTCCATCGCTAGGACCATGAGATTCGCCAACAGAACGTTCCCTTCGAACTCTAAAGGGCAACCCATCACTAGACGCTTAGCCAAAGCAGATTGGCCCGTCGGAGTAGAAACAGACATCACTACGTCTAGTGCAATGCATGGTAACTTATGCCTCTTAACAAAACGTGCAGAAATGAAGGAATGAGATGCACCAGTGTCAATAAGTACAAGAGCAGGTATACCATAAAGCATAAATGTACCTGCGATGACTTTCTCATTCTCCTCCACAGCCTGATCATGTCTCAGGGCAAACACCTGGCCAGAAGCTCGTGGCCTCAAATGAGAACTCCCAGCAGACTGTCCCTGCGACCTCTGCTGTACGGTAGCCTGAGAACCCGATCCTGAACCAGAACCAGAACCACCTCCCCCAGACATTGGACAATCTCTCCGGATATGACCAGTCTCTCCACAACGAAAACAAGCTCCAGAAGCTCTACGGCACTTGTCGGATGGATGGTTCTTCCTACAGTGATCACACTTGTCCTTCTTACCATAACGGACAATACCTCCAGAACCAGAGGAAGAAGAAGATCCAGACTTCTTGAAAGTTTGGGCACGGGGACCCAAAGAACTAGCAGGCCTCGACTGAGGGAAAGACCTGTTCCGCCGAATGCTGTCCTCTGCCTGATGACAACGGCTCACCAAACCCTCGTAGGACATGTCATCGCCAACCGCCACACGGTCATGGATCTCAGGGTTAAGGCCCTGAAGAAACAGATTATACTTCATCTCTGAGCTATCAGCAATCTCGGGGCAATAGGATAGCAGATCAAAGAACCTCTGCTGATACTCATCGATAGACATGGTTCCCTGTCGCAGACTCAGTAGCTCGCCTGCCTTCGACTGTCGGAGTGCAGGAGGAAAATACCGCTTTTGGAAAGCTGTGCGAAACTCGGCCCAGGTGGCCACTCCTCTCGCCGCAACAAAAGGTGCAGAAGTAAACCTCCACCACCTGCGCGCACGCCCATCCAGAAGATAGCCAAGGGTCTCCACCTTCTGCTCATCGGTGCATTGGAAAGTCTGAAAAGTCGTCTCCATGCGGTCTAACCAGTTCTCCGCATCCTCCGGAGACTCACCTCCAACTAAGGGCTTAGGACCCATAGCTAAGAATCGACGCACAGTGAAACGCTCGTCGTCATGATGATGATGACGCCGTTCTCGACGAGGCTCCCGGTCGGCATCACCCCAACGCCCACCAACACTGCCATGAGAACTCTGGTCGTCACGATTTGACATCTACAAAAATACCTCAAGATGAGACTAAATCCCAAGAAATCTTTTGCATGCTCTGATACCATAAATGTAGTGACCCTTACCCGGATCACCTACTAAACAGAACTTAGTCATGCAATTAACTTAATAAAATAGATATCAGAATAAAACTGCGGAATCCAATAACATTATACAATCCCAAGTAAAGGAATCTGTAATTATCCAATAAAATACAACCAAATCGAATAGCTGTATAAACCCAAACAATAGCAATAAAACCTAGACGAAGCTCCAGCTGGCCAACCACTGACTAGCCCCTCCTGGATCCACCCTCCTCGTCCAATCGCAAACCTGCCCCATGGAATAGGGTGTCCAGAAAAATACAGAGTACGAGACGTGAGCATAAAACGCTCAGTGCGAGAGTATGAGTATACATGCATGCAAAGTGAACTCCCTATAGACTCGAGGTCAAGGATCAGATAACAGAGACAGACCGGGCCCTGGTATGTAGCACGCTGTGCCGTCACTTCAGGAGGTGGCTCCCATACCGAGATAACCGTGGATACGCCGGACCCAAATCGATGGAAGTCCATCCACTAACAGGATAGGGTACAACCCTACTAACAGACATCTCGAAGGAGATACAGCAAGATGCAAATGAATGCAGCATAATATCATGGCATATAAATCATGCAGTCATATAATACATGCATACTCAGTCAGGATATCTCGAACAGTACTTTCGTACCTCAAAACAGTGCAAGCTCTACCAACTCTAGGTCCACGCCTATAGTCTGCTCTACACTGCCAAATGATACTACTATCATTAAAGTGCTCTAAAAGCCTTAACTAAGCTATTGCATACTCCTAAATATTTATAGGAAGCAAAAGCTATACCTTCGTCCGTCGTTAGCCCTTTGATGTCGATGCCTCCAGAACTTGGGCACGACTCCGCTACGACTACCGAACGCCTCTCCGACCTCCGGACCAAGCCTAAGAAGACCAGAACAGCTCCAAAAGGACTAGAAAGGAAAGGAGAACTCGGAATTGGCAAATGAAAGTGAAGTCTCGGCCTTCTATTTATAGACAACGATCGGAACTTCCGATCCTTGATCGGAACGTCCGAACCTCGATCGGAACGTCCGATCCTGTCATCGGAGCTTCCGAAGATCCTGATCTTCCACGTGTCAAAATATCACTTGTTGACTCCGGATAGGGGTGATCGGAGCTTCCGATCCAACCACACGTCATGCCTGACGTAATAACATCGGTGCCTCCGATCGCTCATGAGGTGTAGGATCGTTATTTTGTATTTCGGGTTCTTCTCGAATTTCTTCGAGTTCCATCATCTCGCCTTTCTTATCCATAAGAACTCCTTCTCCAAGAAGGTGGCATTCCTTGAAACAAACACCTTTATTTCAGCAGGATAATAGAAATAATATCCGATTGAATTCTTCGGATACCCTACAAAATAACATAAGCTGGATCGACTATCCAACTTATCTCCCACTGTCCGCTTCACGTAAGCAGGACATCCCCAAATCCTCAAGTACGAATACTTAGGAGCTTTGCCATTCCATAACTCGTATGGTGTTTTGTCCACTGCTTTAGTGTGGACGTTGTTCAACAACAATACCGCCGTTTCAAGCGCATAGCCCCAAAACGAAGGTGGAAGCTCAGTGAAGCTCATCATGGACCGAACCATGTCCAACAAAGTTCGATTACGACGCTCCGATACACCATTAAGCTGTGGTGTCATAGGAGGAGTCCACTGAGAGAGAATCCCATTCTCTTTTAGATAGTCCAAAAACTCGGTACTCAAGTATTCTTCACCTCGATCCGATCGAAGTGCTTTAATACTTTTACCTAGCTTGTTTTCTACTTCAGCCTTGAATTCTTTGAACTTTTCAAATGCTTCAGACTTATATTTCATTAAATATAAATACCCATACCTTGAATAATCATCAGTAAAGGTAATGAAGTAGGTGTGGCCATATTGAGTCCCAACTCTAAATGGACCACAAACATCTGTATGGATCAAATCCAACAGATTTTGACTACGTTCAGGTTTCCCCTTAAAAGGAGATTTAGTCATTTTTCCTTTTAGGCAGGATTCACAAGTAGGTAGAGAGTTAATATCAGACATATCAAACATGCCCTCTCCCACTAGCTTGTTCATCCTCCTTGAGGAAATATGACCTAGCCTAGCGTGCCAAAGGTTTGCCGGGTTTTGGCTATCGATTTTCCTTTTGTTTGTTGTTGCCGGTTTATCAACATAATTTATTAGAACGTCTTTTAGTTTTAAGTTATATAGATCGTTTTCAAGTTGTCCATTTCCAATTAAACATTCATTCTTGTAAATTTTTCAAATCCTATTCACAAAATTGCAAGAATAACCATCTCTATCAAGCATAGAAACAGAAATAATGTTTTTAATCAAATCCGGAACAAATAAAACATCTCTTAAAAGTAACTTAAAACCATTCTGCAAAATTAAATAAACATCTCCCACGGCTTTTGCTTCAACTCTGGAACCATTTCCGAGCCTCAGCTGGGTCTCACCCATCCTAAGCCTGTGACTTCTTGTCATCACCTGCAAATCATTGCAAATATGAGATCCACATCCGGTATCCAATACCCAAGAAGTAGTATTAAGTGAAACATTTATTTCAATATAGAACATACCCTTCGCAGTTCGCAACTGCTCTAGATATTCCTTGCAGTTACGCTTCCAATGACCGGGCTTCTTGCAGTAATGGAAAACATCCTTGGATTTTTCCATGTTTGAAGCCTTTGTCTTGTACTTCTTCTCGGGTTCGATTTTTTTGGGTGGGGCAAAACGTTTCTTACCCTTTGTACTTGGCCCCTTCTTAGCAGAAGAAGAGGAGCCCACCAAGAAAGCCGGTTTATCCTTCTTTAATGTGGATTCATATGTCACAAGCATATTGACCATCTCTTCAACGGAGGCCTCTATCTTGTTCATATTGAAATTTACCACAAATCCGTCAAACGAAGAAGGAAGAGACAGAAGTAGTAAGTCCACGTTGAGTTCATGCTCCAACACCAAATCAAGGGTTACCAACTTCTGTATGAGCCAAATCACTCGTACCCCATGATCACGGACCGAAGTCCCTTCACGCATGCGACACATCATTAGCTCCTTTACAGTAGCGAACCTTTAAGCCCTCGATTGAGCCCCAAAAAGTTCCTTGAGTTGAACGTGAATGTCAGCAGCATTCACGGTGTCCTCAAATCGCCTCTGGAGTTCATCAGACATCGAGGCTTGCATATATAATTTGGTCTTGATATCATGGTCCCACCATGTATCAAGCTTGGCTAACTCCTTCGGACTTATGTCAGCTGGTGCTTCCTTCGGAGGAGATTTTTCTAACACGTAGAGCATCTTCTCCGAAGTCAAGACAATCTTCAACTTACGGAACCATTCCGTATAGTTTGCGCCAGTCAACTTATTTTGTTCGAGGATCGAGAAAAGTGGATTATGCGAATTCATCGTATGAAATACTGAAAAGAAACAGACAAATATCAGTGATTGTTTAAGCAATTTACTAAGACATAAAATAGGCGAAATTTATTTTATGAATCTCACTCCCACTATTTTAACGATTTCACTACCCTCTAGTGAAAACGGGAAACTGTTTTCCTTAGTGAGAACATGGAGTCCAATTGACAAACTTATAGTCCCGAATAATATCAGCCAACCATAATTTTCAAAAGGTAGAGCCCAATTGCTTCCAAAGCAACCTCCATGTTTTTACCTCATGTCCAATAAGGGCCCAATAATATGACGCCGTTTATCGTGACATGTCAAGATGACCCATTAATATTAAGTTGTGATGGACGGTCGCCATGTGGATCCCCCAATAATATGAAACGATCCCATGGGAGTTCCACCCAACTTACAACATGTGTCGATCCAATGTACAGCTTTCCGACGAACGGGCCCCCCCAATAATATGAGCCGGACCGTATCCGCGGGTAGCATCTCATACATTGATCGTTGATGGAAGGTAGGAACATTTAAACAAATTTAAATTTTCTTTATTTATCTTGATATCAATTTTAAATCATATTTAAAATGAGGGATTTTTAATTATGAAAATTTGTCTCATCATTTTTAAAATTTTGTATGCTTGTCGGATTCACACAATTTTGTATAAAACATGCATACAACTATAATATCACATATTATATAGGATGATCGATTCCATTTCTAATCGACCCGTGGTTGCCAATCACGAGTCTTAGTCCAATCCTAGGTAATATGCAGTATGCAATGAAATCCTATTACATTTGCTTCCAATTTACATTTCTTCTGTCTTTATTGTCTGCTGGGCCCACCTCCATCTTCAAATCTTGATCTCCCACTAAATCTAATGTATTTACAATAAATAACAATGACAAGTAGGGGATACATTTTTAAGGGGTGGGAACGGGCCATAAACCAAGCCCACTTTTATTACATATGATATTCATATTGGGCCATAAACCAGGCCCATTAATAAAACCAACAACAATAAAAACAAATGTAAATTCCTAACATACACCTACAAAATTGGTCATGGCAATCGATCATCCTTATCCAATAACATTTAATTCAAAATTAATTTATTGGATAACATGCAATGGCAATTTAAATTTAAAAGGATAAAATTATATTTCATACATAAAATATTATTTTACATACAAAATCATATTTTATCTTTTTATCAAATAAAATCATATTTTATCTATAAAATCCAATTTTATACATAAAATCATATTTTACTCAATATATCCATAATATCATATCTTATCATCAATTGTACCAAAAATAATTAATTTCAAAATTCAATTAAAGGATAAAATATTAAAATTTTCCAAAAATTCAAATTTATCCAAAAATCAATTTTAAAATTTTCGGACTCGAACAATTCGATCCGACGCCTCGTGGACCAATCAAAAACGATTTTCGATCGGACCAAAAATAGAATTTTAACCTATTAAAATTTAATTTAAAAATTAAAAATTAATTTTTTCGCGGGCCGCCCGGGACATTCCCGGGCTGCCCGCGCCCCGTAGGGCTCGGGCCGGGC
This sequence comes from Henckelia pumila, assembly GCF_033568475.1. NCBI lineage: Eukaryota > Viridiplantae > Streptophyta > Magnoliopsida > Lamiales > Gesneriaceae > Henckelia > Henckelia pumila. Next base: position 67,203,696 of record NC_133121.1, read on the forward strand.
AGCCCGGCTGCCCCTAGGGCAGCGACGAGCGCTGCCCTGCGCAGCGCCCAGCGCCGTGCGCCGCCCGGGGCAGCGACGATCGCTGCCCCTGCCCCGGGCAGCGATCCAATCGCTGCCCGGGTTTTTGCCCGAAAAAATATTTTTATTTAAAAACCGAGGCCTAAAAAAAATTTTTTGTACAATCGATTAAATTTAATCGCTTGATCTGAGCAACCTGGCTCTGATACCACTGTTGGATAACGCGGCGATCAGATCAATTAGGATTGATACCCGGTGCAGCGAAAGTTTAAAATTTTTGTATGGAACGATTCCATAATAGGTATCAACCTTACGATTAAATTGTGTGTGTAAAAATTAAATAACGATTATAAAATTTTTACCTTTAATCTCGAATCGAGATTTTGGACACCAACAGATTTCTCTGCTCTTGTTGTATATCCCTGGAACTGATGGACGAACTGTTCTTCAATCAGGTCCACGAATGGATATTTAATCCCTCTGATAGATTGCACTAGAAAATCTATCAGAAGTTTCTACGAAGAGATTAACGAATTTGATCCGTTAAACTAGACTGTAATTCAAAATCACAGGCTGGATTTTTCTCGAGCAGAGGGAGAGGGGGGGGGGGGACGGCCACCTTTTGAAAATTAACTAGGGTTTTCGAAAAATCCTTGTGACCTGTTGTATGTAATTTATGTACTGCAATAACTTATTTATAATGCAGAACACTAACAGCTTAGGGCCCATCAGTCATAAGTTCAAGCCCGACAAGCAAAGCCCGCATGTTCAGAAATTAATATAAAATTCATCGTGACTCCGATTGATAAACCGATTTCACCAATGTGCACAGAAACCATTTCTGCACCTTTTAAAGTCAAGATAAATTTTTCTGAATCCGAATTCAGTGATTTCCAAAAATGGCCATCCCTATGTCATTTTAGGAAATCTTACTCCTCTACTCTTAAATAAGAAGTCCAACTTCTTCGTTCATTAAATTTAACTCTTTAAATTTAACTATCTCAACGGGGATTAAAAATCCATTACACTGTGTGACCCTCAATGGTTCAGGGATACAGCTAGCCGTGGGCTCACAACTCCTTGTGACTCGGAACAACAATTTCCGACTTGCCCATCGAATCATGGTATGAGCGCCTAGCAACATCGCCCCATGATTCCCTAGGTATCACTGATAGTGCCTACAAGAACCAGTAGATTTTGGTTAGCGTACAGTACGGTCTCTTCATCCATATATCCCGATCGAATCAACAACCATTGGTATATCGAGAGTCGCTCGAGATTCGATAACTATGCAATACATCTTGAAGATCAAATAGTGACATCGCATGTGCTACTAAGAAACCATTTCTTAAATCACATCATGTACTCTGGCTAGAGATTCGTCACACTAATATCTCCTCAGATCGCATAGGATATCCACACTCGCAAGTATGTGGTGAATCCTTGACAACAAAGCATCGACTCCTATATGTGTTGTAACTGTACCCAATCCCGACGCCTGATGACCCCAATAGAGTCGGTAAACGAGTCAAAGCACAGTACTAGCATATAGAGTCTCAATGATGTCTCAAGTAGTAAGGACTAATGGTGTACAACCAAAACCGCGGACTTTATCCACTCGATAAGTGATAACCACTTGGAAAGTCCGGATAGGGTAGTTCGATCATTCATCATATGAATATCCATTTGCATGCTTCGAACATCTCTATGTTCCTTACCAATGAAACGTGGTACTCTGCATCGCAAATGCTAGTCTCAAACTCGAGCGATCCTTATCCTTATTATCGGACGGCTCAATCGACTAGGAACAGTTTAGAATATACAGTGACTATAAGATGTGTTTCATGATAGACATCTCCATGTTCTACCACATATTACATACACTATAGTATATTCAAGGTCTTTATCAAAACAACAATAGTATATCACAATATAACAATATGAAGAAAGATAAAGTCATTGCCATTAATAAAAGTGTAAATTATATTAAACAAAAGATTGTTTATACAAAGAGTCATCAAAGCCCTTAGCCACAAGTTGGCTCACCGGGCACCCACTCTTTCAGGTTATTGACCGAGCCATGTAGGTTGGATGATCAATGGTGGTCTGATCTGATAAGTGCGATCTTAAGTAGATCGACGAGTTCGATTGGTTGAGCCAATCAGGGCTGATCAGGATGTAGCAATTAAGAAATACTTGGGATAGTATTTTGTCGATTAGTGCTTATGGGATGAGTACTGGATACCATCTCAGAGCATTTGACAATTCGGATGATTTAGGGTCTCTAGGTTGCCAGGGACTAATCTACCGAAAGATTATGATTGACTTGTATGGTCGAGTTAGATGTTAACTTGACAAGAGGAACAAGCGAAGAAATTGGTAACTCCGAGGATAGTGATTTTGTGATGATGTCTTAGTATACCGTTGAGTTGAGATCCAACGAGGAATGTGTACTTGTATGGACATCAGTTGTTTGATTGTGAGGTATGACATTTGCTGAGACCTAGTTCTCAAGATCCGGCAGGGTGTGTCACAAATTTTCATCGTGTAGTGCTTAAGATCATTGGGATGATCGAGGCAGTCGTAGATCGACTTAGTAGCCAACAAGATTATTGTGGGAATTGAAGATTTCGCAAGATAGCGATGAAGCAACTTTGTTCTTTCCAGTCGACAAGCCACATCAGTGCGGACCATTTGTCAAGGATATTGTGCTTTAGCAATGGACGATATTCGGATGTGCCTCGTGTAGTAGCCCGTACCCTAATTGAGTAATTACAGGAATTAATCATAATTACTTGGGTAGAGTTCGGAAGCTCCGAAGGTGAGATCGGAAGCTCCGATCAGGATCGGAAGCTCCGATCGGTATTACGTCAAGCATGATGTGTGGTTGGATCGAAAGCACCGATCAGGACCGGAAGCTCCGATCACCCCTATCCGGAGTCAACAAGTGATATTTTGACACGTGGCAGATCAGGATCTTCGGAAGCTCCGATGTAAGGATCGGACGTTCCGATCGAGGTTCGGACGTTCCGATCAAGGATCGGAAGTTCCGATCGTTGTCTATAAATAGAAAGCCGAGGTTTCACTTTCATTTGCCAATTCCGAGTTCTCCTTTCCTTTCTAGTCCTTTTGGAGCTGTTCTAGTCTTCTTAGGCTTGGTCTGGAGGTCGGCGAGGCGTTCGGTAGTCGTAGCGGAGTTGTACCCAAGTTCTGGAGGCATCGACATCAAAGGGCTAACGACGGACGAAGGTATAGCTTTTGCTTCCTATAAATATTTAGGAGTGTGCAATAGCTTAGTTAAGGCTTTTAGAGCACTTTAATGATAGTAGTATCATTTGGCAGTGTAGAGCAGACTATAGGCGTGGACCTAGAGTTGGTAGAGCTTGCACTGTATTGAGGTACGAAAGTACTGTTCGAGATATCCTGACTGAGTATGCATGTATTATGTGACTACATGATTTATATGCCGTGATATTATGCTGCATTCATTTGCATCTTGCTGTATCTCTTTCGAGATGTCTGTTAGTAGGGTTGTACCCTATCCTGTTAGTGGATGGACTTCCATCGATTTGGGTCCGGCGTATCCACGGTTATCTCGGTATGGGAGCCACCTCCTGAAGCGACGGCACAGCGTGCTACATACCAGGGCCCGGTCTGTCTCTGTTATCTGATCCTTGACCTCGAGTCTATAGGGAGTTCACTTTGCATGCATGTATACTCATACTCTCGCACTGAGCATTTTATGCTCACGTCTCGTACGCTGTATTTTTCTGGACACCCTATTCCATGGGGCAGGTTTGCGATTGGACGAGGAGGGTGGATCCAGGAGGGGCTAGTCAGTGGTTGGCCAGCTGGAGTTTCGCTTAGGTTTTATTACTGTTGTTTCGGGTTTATACAGCTATTCGATTTGGTTGTATATTATTGGATAAATTACAGATTCCTTTACTTGGGGTTGTAACTATTTATGGTTTCCGCAGTTTTATTCTGATATCTGTTTTATTAAGTTAATTGCATGCCTAAGTTCTGTTTAGTAGGTGATCCAGGTAAGGGTCACTACATTTATGGTATCAGAGCATGCAAAAGATTTCTTGGGATTTAGTCTCATCTTGAGGTATTTTTGTAGATGTCAAATCGTGACGACCGGAGTTCTCATGGCAGTGTTGGTGGGCGTTGGGGTGATGCCGACCGGGAGCCTCGTTGAGAACGACGTCATCGTCATCATGACGACGAGCGTTTCACTATGCGTTGATTCTTAGCTATGGGTCCTAAGCCCTTAGTTGGAGGTGAGTCTCCGAAGGATGCGGAGAACTGGTTAGACCGCATGGAGATGACTTTTCAGACTTTTCAGTGCACCGAGGAGCAGAAGATGGAGACCCTTGGCTATCTTCTGGATGGGCGTGCGCGCAGGTGGTGGAGGTTTACTTCTGCACCTTTTGTTGCGGCGAGAGGAGTGGCCACCTGGGCCGAGTTCCGCCCAGCTTTCCAAAAGAGGTATTTTCCTCCTGCACTCCGACAGTCGAAGGCGGGCGAGCTACTGAGTTTGCGACAGGGAGCCATGTCTATTGATGAGTATCAGCAGAGGTTCTTTGATCAGCTATCCTATTGCCCCGAGATTGCTGATATCTCAGAGATGAAGTATAATCTGTTCCTTCAGGGCCTTAACCCTGAGATCCATGACCGTGTGGCGGTTGGCGACGACATGTCCTATGAGGGTTTGGTAAGCCGTTGTCACCAGGCGGAGGACAGCATTCGGCGGAACAGGTCTTTCTCTCAGTCGAGACCTGCTAGTTCTTTGGGTCCCTGTGCCCAATCTTTCAAGAATTCTGGATCTACTTCTTCTTCCTCTGGTTCTGGGGGTGTTGTCCGTTTCGGTAAGAAGGAAAAGTGTGATCACTGTGGGAAGAACCATCCATCCGACAAGTGCCGCAGAGCTTCTGGAGCTTGTTTCCGTTGTGGAGAGACTGGTCATATTCGGAGGGATTGTCCACAGTCTGGGGGAGGCAGTTCTGGTTCAGGTTCAGGATCGGGTTCTCAGGCCACCATTCAACAGAGGTCGCAGGGACAGTCTGCTGGGAGTTCTCATTTGAGGCCACAAGCTTCTGGCCAGGTGTTCGCCCTGAGACATGATCAGGCAGTGGAGGAGAATGAGAAATTCATCGCAGGTACATTTCTGCTTTATGGTATACCTGCTCTTGTACTTATTGACACTGGTGCATCTCATTCCTTCATTTCTGCACGTTTTGTTAAGAGGCATAAATTACCATGCATTGCACTAGACGTAGTGATGTCTGTTTCTACTCCGACGGGCCAATCTGCTTTGGCTAAGCATCTAGTGATGGGTTGCCCTTTAGAGTTCGAAGGAAACATTCTGTTGGCAAATCTCATGGTCCTGGCGATGGATGACTTTGATTGCATTCTGGGAATAGATGTGTTGACTACCTATCGAGCTTCAGTGGACTGCTATCAGAGATTAGTACGCTTTCATCCGGAAGGGAGTGAGAGTTGGTTTTTCTATGGTGAGGGAGCGCGACCCCCAATGCCTTTGGTATCAGCTTTGAGAGGCTGTCGAGCTCTAGAGTCTGGCGGGGAAGGCTACCTTATCTATGCAGTTGATTTGTCCGCTGAGAGTATTGGGATAGAGAGCATTCCTGTTGTGGATGAATTTTCAGATGTGTTTCCCGATGAGATTCCGGGTTTTTCTCCTGCTAGGGAAGTCGAGTTTGGCAGAGAATTGATGCCGGGTACTTCGCCTATTTCTAGAGCACCGTATCGTCTGGCTCCGTCAGAGATGCGTGAGTTGAAGAATCAGCTACAGGATCTTTTGGACAAGGGGTACATTCGTCCTAGTGTATCTCCTTGGGGAGCTCCTGTTCTCTTCGTGAAGAAGAAGGATGGGTCGATGCGGCTGTGCATTGACTATCGGCAGCTAAATCGAGTCACTGTGAAGAACAAGTATCCATTGCCTCGTATTGATGACTTGTTTGATCAGCTGCAGGGCACGTCAGTTTACTCCAAGATTGACTTGAGATCTGGGTATCATCAGTTGAGAGTCCGTGATCAGGACGTAGCCAAGACTGCATTCCGTACTCGCTATGGGCATTACGAGTTCCTAGTGATGCCATTTGGTTTGACTAATGCGCCGGCTATATTCATGGATTTGATGAACCGTGTCTTCAGGGAGTATTTGGACAAGTTTGTCGTGGTCTTCATTGACGACATCTTGGTGTTTTTGCATAATACGGAAGAGCATGTTTCTCACTTGCGGTTGGTACTGCAGACTCTTCGAGATGAGCAATTGTACGCTAAGCTGAGTAAGTGTGAGTTCTGGATGGATAGAGTGGTCTTTCTTGGCCATATCATATCCAGAGAGGGGATTTCTGTTGATCCAAGCAAGATTGAAGCAGTACTTAATTGGTCGCGTCCGATGACAGTTGCTGAGATCCGTAGTTTTCTGGGTCTAGCAGGGTATTATCGTCGCTTCATTCTCAACTTCTCTCAGTTAGCTCGACCGTTGACGCAGCTTACCCGCAAGGGTGTGGATTTCGAGTGGTCCTCCGAGTGCGAGGAGAATTTCCGTGAGCTTCGACGGCAGTTGACTTCTGCGCCGGTGTTGGCATAACCGTCAGGATCTGGAGGGTATGTAGTTTACACGGATGCTTCTCTTCAGGGGTTAGGTTGTGTCCTGACTCAGAATGGGCATGTGATCGCATACGCTTCTAGACAGCTGAAGCTTCACGAGGACAATTACCCAGTCCATGATTTGGAATTGGCAGCCATTGTGTTCGCTTTGAAGATCTGGCGTCATTATCTGTATGGCGAGAAATTTGAGATCTTCACCGACCATAAGAGTCTCAAGTATTTGTTCACTCAGGCGGAGTTGAACATGAGGCAGAGACGTTGGATAGATTTACTTAAGGATTATGATTGCGAGATTAAGTACCATCCGGGAGCTGCTAATCTCACCGCTGATGCTTTGAGTTGCAAGGTGCGACTATCCGCACTTCAGACTTGTTCGATGTCTAGTGCGATCAGTGACTGTTGTACTTCAGGTTATACCTTCAAGCATAAGAAAGGTATGCAGAATATCCAGATGTTTGCGATATTATCTGAGCCAGCCTTGTATTCGCGAATCCGAGATGCTCAGATGTCTGATTCGAAGACCCAGCGTTTAGCTCGTCTAGCTAACGAGGGTAGCTCGTCTGGATTTCATTATCAGTCAGATGTTTTTCTGTGTTTGTCTGGTAGGCTTGTGATTCCGCAGGATGTAGAATTGCGAGAAGAGATTTTGTCTCAGGCGCATCGCACTAAGTTGAGTATTCATCCTGGGAGCAACAAGATGTACAAGGATCTACGTACTCGTTTCTGGTGGAAGGGAATGAAACGCAGCGTTTATCAGTTTGTTTCGAGATGTTTGGTGTGTCAACAGGTCAAGGCAGAGCACCGACGACCAGGTGGATTGCTTCACAGTCTGCCTATTCCTGAATGGAAATGGGAGTTTATCACTATGGACTTTGTGACCCATTTGCCGGTATCCCCGAGGAACTGTGATGCTATCTGGGTTGTGGTGGACCGACTCACCAAGTCAGCGCATTTCATTGCCTATAGCCGAGAGTAATCTGTGGATCGAATGGCACGGATGTACATTTAGGAGATCGTTCGACTTCATGGAGTGCCTGTGAGCATTGTCAGCGATCGGGACCCCAGGTTTACTTCTAGATTCTGGGGGAGTGTTCAGCGTGCGATGGGTACTACTCTCAGTTTGAGTACAGCCTATAATCCGGAGACCGATGGTCAGTCAGAGCGCACTATTCGTACGTTAGAGGATATGCTTAGAGCGTGCGTCTTTGATTTTGGTTCAGCCTGGCAGGATCATTTGTCGTTGATCGAGTTCGCTTACAACAACAGCTATCACACTAGTATTGGGATGGCACCTTTTGAGGCATTGTATGGGCGACGTTGTCGTACTCCACTCTTCTGGGAAGAAGTGGGGGAGAGACAGGCTGAGGGACCGGAGTTTATCCAGCAGGCGATAGACATTGTTGATCAAATCAAGAAACGGATTAAGACTGCACAGGATCGTCAGGCCAGCTATGCTAATATCAAGCGTAGGCCCTTGAAGTTCGAGGTCGGGGAGAAAGTGTTTCTGAGAGTGTCACCTTTCCGCAAGATTTTCAGATTTGGCCTTAAGGGCAAGTTGTCTCCCAGATTTATCGGTCCGTTTGAGATCTTGGAGAGCATTGGCGATTTGGCTTATCGAATAACTTTGCCACCGCATCTATCCAGTATTCACGACGTGTTCCATGTATCTCTATTGCGACGGTATGTGGCGGATGAATCTCATATTCTGCAGCGGTCTGAGGTTCAGGTATACAAGGATTTGACTTATGTTGAGAAACCTCTTCGTATCCTGGATTATAAGGATAAGGTTTTACGGAACAAAGTCATTCCTTTGGTTTTAGTCCAGTGGCAGCGCCGAGGCACTGAGGAAGCTACTTGGGAGCTTGAGGACAGGATGCGTAAAGACCATCCTGAGTTTTTTTGATTTCATTTTTTAAGTTGTATTCAATTGCAAACTCTGTAAACGTTTGATTTGAATAAAGAATGTTTCTGATTTCTGTATTTGCATTCGGTACTTAAGATCTGATTTCGAGGACGAAATATCTTATGTGGGGGAGAATGCAGTAGCCCGTACCCTAATTGAGTAATTACAGGAATTAATCATAATTACTTGGGTAGAGTTCGGAAGCTCCGAAGGTGAGATCGGAAGATCCGATCAGGATCGGAAGCTCCGAACAGGATCGGAAGCTCCGATCGGTATTACGTCAGGCATGACGTGTGGTTGGATCGGAAGCACCGATCAGGACCGGAAGCTCCGATCACCCCTATCCGGAGTCAACAAGTGATATTTTGACACGTGGCAGATCAGGATCTTCGAAACCTCCGATGGAAGGATCGGACGTTCCGATCGAGGTTCGGACGTTCCGATCGTTGTCTATAAATAGAAAGCCAAGGTTTCAATTTCATTTGCCAATTCCGAGTTCTCCTTTCCTTTCTAGTCCTTTTGGAGCTGTTCTAGTCTTCTTAGGCTTGGTCCGGAGGTCGGCGAGGCGTTCGGTAGTCGTAGCGGTCTTGTGCCCAAGTTCAGGAGGCATCGGCATCAAAGGGCTAACGACGGACGAAGGTATAGCTTTTGCTTCCTATAAATATTTAAGAGTGTGCAATAGCTTAGTTAAGGCTTTTAGAGCACTTTAATGATAGTAGTATCATTTGGCAGTGTAGAGCAGACTATAGGCATGGACCTAGAGTTGGTAGAGCTTGCACTGTATTGAGGTATGAAAGTACTGTTCGAGATATCTTGACTGAGTATGCATGTATTATGTGACTGCATGATTTATATGCCATGATATTGTGCTGCATTCATTTGCATCTTGCTGTATCTCTTTTGAGATGTCTGTTAGTAGGGTTGTACCCTATCCTATTAGTGGATGGACTTCCATCGATTTGGGTCCGGCGTATCCACGGTTATCTTGGTATGGGAGCCACCTCCTGAAGCGACGGCACAGCGTGCTACATACCAGGGCCCGATCTGTCTCTGTTATCTGATCCTTGACCTCGAGTCTATAGGGAGTTCACTTTGCATGCATGTATACTCATACTCTCGCACTGAGCGTTTTATGCTCACGTCTCGTACTCTGTATTTTTCTGGACACCCTATTCCATGGGGCAGGTTTGCGATTGGACGAGGAGGGTGGATCCAGGAGAGGCTAGTCAGTGGTTGGCCATCTGAAGTTTCGCTTAGGTTTTATTACTGTTGTTTCGGGTTTATACAGCTATTCGATTTGGTTGTATATTATTGGATAAATTACAGATTCCTTTACTTGGGGTTGTAACTATTTATGGTTTCCGCAGTTTTATTCTGATATCTGTTTTATTAAGTTAATTGCATGCCTAAGTTCTGTTTAGTAGGTGATCCAGGTAAGGGTCACTACACGTCGGGTGACAAGTTACTTCGAGCACAAGTATTTCCCAGGATTGACTAGGAAATCGACGAATTAGATCGTTCAGTGCTGAGACTGATGCGTTCAGCAAGGGAGCGATTTGACTATTGTGAATCTGTTGGGATTTAGTTCCAGGATCAGTATGTTCAACCTTGGGAGGTTGGTATGAGCTGATGGTATTATCAGAGACTCTGAGTTGAGTTATACCAGGCTCAATGACTGTCGAGTTTCGAGACAAAATAGGAAGCGTTTCCATATGTCTGTGCACTGTGGAATGTCCCAGTCGAGCATATTGGTGGGAGCTTGCCTTAGTCTTGATCAGTGTACAGTGTTTGCGAGTATGTATAACTAACCAGAGGATGTCTATCGATTGAAATTCATGAGGTGAATAACCTATGATTGAGATGATGTAGTTCATCAGAGGCGTGATGACTGCCATTGCAATGTATGCGTGATTTCGCAGGCCAATGGCTAGGAGATGACTTAGTGTCATTATTAGTGATCGATGATAGTTTTCATCAAGGCATAGTGTTGAGTTATACTAAGAAACGTGGACAGCAGAATGTACTAGACATGATGGTTTAAGTTCCCAGTATTCCTTGGGAAGCCAGTTGTGCTTCAGGGAGAGTGGGGAGGGTAATCAGTCTAGGGAACATTGTGAGCAGTTACGTTGAAGTATAGACTTTAGTGTTTTCCTAACTAGAGGTGTTGAGCACAGAGAAACTTTTGTCGATTAGTGATTCGATGAATGCAGTAAAACCAATCAGGTTATGACTTGGTCTTCGTCAGTATAAGATTTCCTTTGAGACGATAATCTCGATCAAGTGGGTGTTGGTATCTTTCGTGATCAGAGAGATCGGGGTCAGTTTGGAAGACGTATCAATGTTGTGATATGCGAGTGCTAGAGGAGTTCGATTGTCGACCAGTAGCGCAGTAATTTTCAGCTGGGAAAATGTTAATGCGGTTCAGCATTAATGAAGCTTGCAGAGAATTCGATGGGAGTCTGAGTATGTCGGAGGATATTTCGACCAGACACTCGAGCAAGGGTTTCTTGTACGTTCTCGAGGTTTTACCCTAGATTTCGAGGATGAAATATTCTAAGGAGGGGAGAATGTAGTGACCCGTATCTAGAATTAACGATTAATGAATAATTAATCGTGTAATCATGTTTAGATTAAGTAAAACATGATTAAGGAAATTCCAAATGGGTTAACGGAGTCAGAAATGGATTCAGGACACTCGAAAATGGTCGGGAAGGTTCCGAGGGTTCGGATGGTTTGGAGGCTCCGAACTGGGTTAGGAGGCTCCGAACAGGATCGGAGGATCCGAACCAAAGATCGGAGGATCCGAACTCGGATCAGAGGCTCCGAAGATAATGCGTCATGGGTGACATCATTGATGGGACTTCGGAGGATCCGAAGTCAGGACCGGAGGCTCCGAACAGGAACGGACGCTCCGAAGTTAGGAACGGGGGATTCGAACCAGTTCGGAGGATCCGAAGTCGAGTTCGGATGGCCCGAACTTCTCCTATAAATAGAGGTCCGAAATTTCATTTTCAACTCGCACCTCTCCTTTTTCTCTCTCTGATTCCTAGGCCTTCTAACTCAGATCTAGGGAGTTCTATGCATCCTACTGGGAATCCAAAAGTGGCATAGCAATCCCGACGTCGAGGCGAAGATGTGCCTAAGTTTTGAGGCAATTGTCATCAGCGGGCTGACGATGGACGGAGGTATAGCTATGGTCTCCTTAAATTATTTAGGAGTATGCAATAGCTTAGTTAAGACTTTTAGAGCTTAAATATTGATGCATGGGTATTTGCATTGTAGAGCTGATATAGGCTGGGAACCTAGAGTGGGACTGCTAGGACTGCCTGTAGTAAGGTACCTAAGTACAGACTGAGATAGCCAGCAGGTTTTGCATGCTTATATATTGCATTTGTGTGTCATATTATTATGCAGCATGTGCATATCATATTGTGCCTATCCATCTTGTGAGATGAGCCATGTAGGGCCGCTCAGCCCTGTCTGGACGGGTGATGTCTAGTGACCAGTGACTGACGGGTCATGGGTGGCTAGCATCGGGGGACACAGTCCACGTCCTATAGGAATGAGCAGTGTACGCAGGGTTTGCTCCCCGGGTTGTACCACTCATTTCCTAGGCGCCATTACTGAGCAGTTGTATACAGTTATCCCAGATATGGATACCCTATCATTTGCATGCATCATATTTGTATGTTTTACCCAGTGCTTTCATATTGAGCTTAGAGCTCACGTTCAGTCTTTTCTGTGTATCTGGACACCCCATTCGACGGGGCAGGTGTAGGTGTAGGGTGGAGCACCAGGAGCTTGGATTGGCCAGCGACCAGTGAGGACATCGAGATTAGCTGTAGGTTTTGCCTTTAGGGTTTATTTATTCGATTTGGTTGTATAAATCGAATTGGTTTAACCAGTTGTATTCTGCCGGTCTGTTTTTATTTAAGTCTTCTGCAGCGATTTATTTAATGCATGTTTAATTATGCTCTTAACTCTGATTAACTCTGATCAACAAAGCTAGCCTCACAATCTGCAGTCCAGATAAAAGGCGCATTATTCTGAGTCAGCTGGGTAATAGGCTTGGATATAGACAAAAAACCCTCGATGAATCGGCGATAATAACCAGCTAAACCCATGAAGCTTTGGATCTCAGGCACTGATGTTGGACTAGGCCAATTCATAACCGCTTCAATCTTGTTGGGATCGACAGAAATCCCATCTTTAGAAATAATGTGACCGAGAAATACAACTCGATCCAACCAGAACTCACACTTAGATAGCTTGGCAAACAACTTTTCAACTCGCAAAATCTGCAAGACGATCCTCAAGTGCTCTGCATGGTCAGTACGGTTCTTCGAATGGATAATAATATCATCGATGAAGATAATGACAAACTCATCTAAATAGCGCTGAAAGATATGGTTCATCAAACCCATAAAAACTGCTGGAGCATTAGTCAAACCGAACAGCATGACTATAAACTCAAAATGACCATACCTCGTTCTGAATACGGTCTTAGGAACATCTTCCTCTCGCACTCTCAGCTGATGATAACCTGACCTCAGATCAATCTTTGAATAGACAGAAGAACCTGCAGCTGATTAAAAAGGTCATCTATTCCGGGTAAAGGATAACTGTTCTTGATTGTATCCTTATTCAATTGACGGTAGTGAATACAGAGCCGCATAGAACCATCCTTCTTCCGAACAAATAGAACAGGAGCACCCCAATGCGATACACTAGGTCTGATGTATCCCTTGGCAATCAAATCCTCAAGATGCTCCTTCAACTCTCTTAGTTCAATAGGTGTCATACGATAAGGAGCTTTGGAATAGGTTGAGTACCTGGCACTAAGTCAATGCTGAATTCGATTTCCTGAATAGGCGGCAATCCAGGAACATCTTCCGGAAACACATCAGCAAAATCTCTAAACACTGGTATATCAACCAATGCTTGGCTAGATTTCAGTACATCAACTGCATACACCAAAAATCCCTCTGCACCCCTCTGTAACAAACGAGTCATAGATAACACTGAAATCAAAGGAATTCTAGATTGAGAACCCTTACCAAAGAATTTCCACTCATCTGCCATTTCAGATCTGAACCTGACAACTTTCTGAAAACAATTGACTTTTGCCCTGTACTTGGTTAACGCATCTATACCAACAATACAGTCAAAATCTAACAACCCCAGTACAATACAGTCGAACTCTAACAAATTTTTCTCAAGACAGAGTTCACAGTTCCTAACTAATCGGACAGAAATAATTTCTCCACCCAAAGGTGAAGTAACAACTACTACAGTAGGCAACATCTCAGTAGGCAAAGCATGCAATAATACAAATTTCTCAGAGATAAAGGAATTTGAAGCACCTGTATCTATCAAAACATGAGCAGAATAACCTAAAATTGAACAGTTACCTGCTATAATATCGTCCGGTGCTGCCTGAGCCTGATCCTCTATCAAAGAAAAGACTCGTGTATGCTGTCTCGGAGGCTGGTTCGCACTAGGGTTACCTCCCTGTCTGTTCTGCTGTTGAGGCTGGAAAGATTGAACTGTAGAAGACTGTCTCTCAGGCTGAGCTGTAGGTCTAGATGAACTCCCACTCTGAGCTCGATCTCTACTACGCTGAGGGCACACCTTAGAAAAGTGTCCCGGTTGCTGACAGGTGTTGCAGTTACCAAAGAATCCTACACACTGATCTGGTGAGTGTCTACCTCCACACTTGCTGCAATACAAGGATTGTAAGGCCCGAAAATATTAAGTTCTTAATGCCGGGATTTAAGATTTAAATTTCGAATAAGAGTGAAAAGATGAATTTAAGAATTTATGGAAATTAGAGATTTCAATTTCGGGTCACAAATATTTAATTTGAGAATTTTTTGGATTTTAAGATTTTAATATCCGGAATTCTTAAATTAAAAAATTAAAAATATTTGAATTGATATTTATGGAATTTAAGATGTAAATTCTAAGATTATAAATATCAAGGATTTAATTTGAGAATGAAATCCGAGCAAGGGCCAATTTTCAAATATTGAGAAATTCAAGGACTAGAATGCGATAAAGGCCGAACGTATTTAATTTTAATTTGTGAATATTTAATTTGATAATATTTAGAGTTTAGAGTTAAATTCTAATATTCTTAAATGATTTAAGATTAAAATTGAATTAAATCGCTTGTCCGAGGACTGAATTGCAATTAGGCCAAAGTTCAGGGACCAAAGTGCAATTTGCCTTGAAACTTGACATTTAAAGGTGAATAAGGATTAAAGTGGATCAGATTCTCAGCCAAGAAACCGAGAGAGAGGGAGAAAGGGGTTTCAAGACATTTTCGATTCTTCAAGCTCCGATAAAAATCGATCCGCTCGGTAGAATTTCTGATTGAGCATATATTTGCGATCACAGCTCCGAGTGCTACGTTTTGACGTATGTTTTAAGAAGTTCTACCATGTTTGAATTTTAAGTTGTTGTTAGAATTTTTATTTAATTGTATAAACGTGTTCTATCATATACGACGATAGCATATCTAAGACGGATCGAGAAAAGATCGTCGTTTGGACATGTTTTGGAAGTTTGAAAGAATTTTCGAAAATATGAATTTTTGGGGCTTTGGATTTCGAAATTGAGCTGATGAATTGATGTTGATATTGAGTTGAGATGATGAATAAGATTTTTGTTATGCTTTCGGAATTACCGACTTCGAACTGTTATGCCGCCGATTTGCAATTTAAGCCGATTTCATCTATAGATTGAACTTAGCACTAAATATCAGATTTGAGAATAATAGTAAGAATATTTTACACTTCATTTCAGTTTTGAATTAGAGTTATCAAAGTCGAATCGACGAGTTCGAGCCGTTTGAACAATTCAAGTTGAATCCATATTTTAATCAACTATCAACGTCGATGAGCAAGCGTGAATAGAAATTAGATACGTCATCAGATTTGATGCTAGCAAGAGTGATAATGTCAAAGCTACGATTGAAAGGTATGAATAGACATTAATAAGATGGGCAGAATAACTCGAGATTGTTTTTGATTATCGAGTTGCCTAAAATCACATACATGCATGTTTAATATATGTTATTGTTTACGTTTACATAAATGGGATAGATTATTCAAGATAGCTATCTTCTTGAATTCCCAGAATATTTATGTAAATGTTTACTTGTCTTCTTTGATTTATATTATGTTCTGTATTGAACATGTTTTACGTATTCTATGTGATGCCTATAGATTTGTCGGTATCCTTGAGTGATTATATGATCATATGATTATATGATTGATGTGTTCAAGATGTTGTTTTAGCTTATGTATGATTTGATGCATCCAGATTATGTTGCATTTATCTTGAACTCCAGCCTGAAAAGCACAGAGGGTTGAAAGGCTTAGAGTGCAGATGACGTTTGGAGAACTGTAGTTGAGTGGCATGGAATGTAGATTTACTTCCAGAGTCAGATGACTCATGGCACGGAATATAGATTTATTTCCAGAGCTAGAAGACTCACTATAGTTGCACCAAAGTCAGGGGAATTGAGATATTTAACATCACCTCGAGTGGGAGAGTCGGTGGTTGGTTAAAGATTTCCCGGGATCCCAGAGCTACGATTTATTGATATCGGATTTGATAGCCTATTCCTTGACACATGCATTTCATTTATGCATTAACCTAGAGATTTTTATGGTTTAGAATATGCGTTTATAAATGCTAGCATGTTAGTATTTGACATTCAAGATTTTAATGAGTTTATATGCTTGGTATTATTTTATTATAGATGAATACATATACTATCATGTTTTGTCTGTTATTACATGATTTGAGATTTAAAATTCATTTGGCATATAGATTTAATATGCTTAAATGATGTATATGCATGTCGTTCATACTGAGATTTATTCTCACCGGAGTTATCCGGCTGTTGCTTTGTTTGTATGTGTGCATTGCATCAGGTTGGGGCATAAGCAAGTCAGACTTGACTTGGATTGCACGAGATTGAAAGATTAAAAGTGGAGACTCGAGTTTTAAGCAGATGACATGTAGTTTATAAATTTGGTAATCATGTTAGAACAAAAAGCACTTTTGTATATGTTGTTGTCGAGTATTGATTTATACTTGATATTTCATGTATTTCAGATATGTAGATTGATGTTTAAATGCATGTCAAGTATGTAGAATCATGTTGGAAAGCTTACATGATAGATTATATCATTTTTCAGACTTGATAGCGTAAAAAGACTGAATTTTATGCACAGGGCACGGACCCGTGCATGCCATGGGCAAGGGTCCGGATGGACTCTATCCCAAATATGTTTTGAGAAAAGGAGGCACGGACCCCGTGTAAGCCTCCGTGTAAGGATCCGTGTATCCTCTGTTCTGCAACTCCTTTGAATTATTAAGTTCTTAATGCCGGGATTTAAGATTTAAATTCCGAATAAGAGTGAAAAGATGAATTCAAGAATTTATGGAAATTAGAGATTTCAATTTCGGGTCACAAATATTTAATTTGAGGATTTTTTGGATTTTAAGATTTTAATATCAGAAATTCTTAAATTAAAAGATTAAAAATATTTGAGTTGATATTTATGGAATTTAAGATGTAAATTCCAAGATTATAAATATCAAGAATTTAATTTGAGGATCAAATCCGAGCAAGGGCCAATTTGCAAATATTGAGAAATTCAAGGAATAGAATGCGATAAGGTCCGAACGTATTTAATTTTAATTCGAGAATATTTAATTTGAGAATATTTAGAGTTTAGAGTTAAATTCTAATATTCTTAAATGATTTAGGATTGAAATTGAATTAAATCTCTTGTCCAGGGACTGAATTGCAATTAGGCCAAATTTCAGGGACCAAAGTGCAATTTGCCTTGCAACTTGCCATTTAAAGGTGAATAAGGATTAAATTGGATCAGATTCTCAGCCAAGAAACCGAGAGAGAGGGAGAAAGGGGTTTCAAGCCATTTTCGATTCTTCAAGCTCCGATAAAAATCGATCCGCCCGGTAGAATTTCCGATTGAGCATATATTTGCGATCACAACTCCGAGTGCTACGTTTTGACGTAAGTTTTAAGAAGTTCTACCATGTTTGAATTTTAAGTTGTTAGAATTAAGATTTAATTGTATAAACGTGTTCTAGCATATACGACGATAGCATATCTAAGACGGATCGAGAAAAGATCGTCGTTTGGACATGTTTTGAAAGTTTGAAAGAATTTTTGAAAATCTGAATTTTTTGGGCTTTGGATTTCGAAATTGAGCTGATGAATTGATGTTGATATTGAGTTGAGATGATGAGTAAGATTGATGTTATGTTTCGGAATTACCGACTTCGAACTGTTATGCCGCCGGTTTGCAATTTAAGCCGATTTCAGCTATAGATTGAACTTAGCACTAAATATCAGATTTGAGAATAATAGTAAGCATATTGTACACTTTATTTCAGTTGTTAATTGGAGTTATCGAAGTCGAATCGACGAGTTCGAGCCGTTTAAACTATTCAAGTTGAATCCAGATTTTGATCAACTATCAACGTCGATGAGCAAGCGTGAATAGAAATTAGATACGTCATCAGATTTGATGCTAGCAAGAGTGAGTATGTCAAACCTACGATTGAAAGGTATGAATAGACATTAATAAGATGGGCAGAATAACTCGAGATTGTTTCTGATTATCGAGCTGCCTAAAATCAGATACATGCATGTTTAATATATGTTATTGTTTGCGTTTACATAAATGAGATAGATTATTCAAGATAGCTATCTTCTTAAATTCCCAGAATATTTATGTAAATGTTTACTTGTCTTCTTTGATTTATATTATGTCCTGTATTATTTATTTTCTTATTAAGCATACTAATATTCAGATTGAATATTTCTAGTTATTAATCTCCCTGTAAGATTAGATTAGCATCCGAGGTCCCCACAAAATATCGTTTCAAGAAAAGACAGAGAATATGAAGATTGATTTGAACAGAATGAGAATAGAGCAGCATTGACAGAGCTAGTAAATGTGTAATAGATATAGATTTTGAAGCCTGAACAGAATGATCAGCAAATAAGTTATTTCCCAAGCATCATTACGTTCAGAAAGATATCTCATAAGCTATGAGTATTTGATCTAGCTTATTGATTAATACTCCATTTTGAATTGTCAGACAGATGACTTGTTATCCATATGTATTGGCTGAAGAATATCAGCTAGAATATGTATGTACATTCAATTCAGAGAACTGATACAGAGTTAGATCACGAGAAAGAGCAACTTAGATCTAAGTTGACTCAGTGATTATATGTTCAAGAGAATAGATATGATTGCAGAAGCGATCAGAAAGAAGATTAAGCTACTATAGAAGAGAAGATATTAGAATAGATATCTAAGGCTCAGAGAACTGACTTCAATTCAACTATACAGCTTACGAGAATCAGCAGTAAGATTGAATGCGATTTCGAGGACAAAATCATTCCTTAGAGGGGAGGAATTGTAAGGCCCAAAAATATTAAGTTCTTAATGCCGGGATTTAAGATTTAAATTCCGAATAAGAGTGAAAAGATGAATTTAAGAATTTATGGAAATTAGAGATTTCAATTTCGGATCACAAATATTTAATTTGAGGATTTTTAGGATTTTAAGATTTTAATATCCGGAATTCATAAATTAAAAGATTAAAAATATTTGAATTGATATTTATGGAATCTAAGATGTAAATTCCAAGATTATAAATATCAAGGATTTAATTTGAGGATGAAATCCGAACAAAGGTCAATTTGCAAATATTAAGAAATTCAAGGACTAGAATGCGATAAGGTCCGAACGTATTTAATTTTAATTCAAGAATATTTAATTTGAGAATATTTAGTGTTTAGAGTTAAATTCTAATATTTTTAAATGATTTAGGATTGAAAATTGAATTAAATCACTTGTCCGGGAACTGAATTGCAATTAGGCCAAAATTCAGGGACCAAAGTGCAATTTTCCTTGCAACTTGCCATTTAAACGTGAATAAGGATTAAAGTGGATCAGATTCTCAGCCAAGAAACCGAGAGAGAGGGAGAAAGGGGTTTCAAGCCATTTTCGATTCTTCAAGCTCCGATAAAAACCGATCCGCCCGGTAGAATTTCCGATTGAGCATATATTTGCGATCACAGCTCTGAGTGCTATGTTTTGACGTATGTTTTAAGAAGTTCTACCATGTTTGAATTTTAAGTTGTTTTTAGAATTAAGATTTAATTGTATAAACGTGTTCTAGCATATACGACGATAGCATATCTAAGACGGATCGAGAAAAGATCGTCGTTTGGACATGTTTTGGAAGTTTGAAAGAATTTTAGAAAATATGAATTTTTGGGGCTTTGCATTTAGAAATTGAGCTGATGAATTGATGTTGATATTGAGTTGAGATGATGAATAAGATTGATGTTATGCTTTCGGAATTATTGACTTCGAACTGTTATGCCGCCGGTTTGCAATTTAAGCCGATTTCAGCTATAGATTGAACTTAGCACTAAATATCATATTTGAGAATAATAGTAAGCATATTGTACATTTCATTTCAGTTGTGAATTGGAGTTATTGAAGTCGAATCGACGAGTTCGAGCCGTTTGAACAATTCAAGTTGAATCCATATTTTGATCAACTATCAATGTCGATGAGCAAGCATGAATAGAAATTAGATACGTCATCAGATTTGATGCTAGCAAGAGTGAATATGTCAAAGCTACGATTGAAAGGTATGAATAGACATTAATAAGATGGGCAGAATAACTCGATATTGTTTCTGATTATCGAGTTACCTAAAATCACATACATGCATGTTTAATATATATTATTGTTTACGTTTACATAAATGGGATAGATTATTCAAGATAGCTATCTTCTTGAATTCCCAGAATATTTATGTAAATGTTTACTTGTCTTCTTTGATTTATATTATGTTCTGTATTGAACATGTTTTACGTATTCTATGTGATGCTTATAGAATTTTCGGTATCCTTGAGTGATTATATGATCATATGATTATATGATTGTTGTGTTCAAGATGTTGTTTTAGCTTATGTATGATTTGATGCATCCAGATTATGTTGCATTCATCTTGAACTCCAGCCTGAAAAGTACAAAGGGTTGAATGGCCTAGAGTGCAGATGACGTTTGGAGAACTGTAGTTGAGTGGCATGGAATGTAGATTTACTTCCAGAGTCAGATGACTCATGGCACGGAATATAGATTTATTTCCGGAGCTAGAAGACTCAATATATTTGTACCAAAGTCAGGAGAATTGAGATATTTAACATCACCTCGAGTGGGAGAGTCGGTGGTTGGTTAAAGATTTTATTTACCTGGGATCTCATAGCTACGATTTATTGATATTAGATTTGATAGCCTATTCCTTGACACATGCATTGCATTTATGCATTAACCTAGAGATTTTTATGGTTTAGAATATGCGGTTATAAATGCTAGCATGTTAGTATTTGACATTCAAGATTTGAATGAGTTTATATTCTTGGTATTATTTTATTATAGATGAATGCATATACTATCATGTTTTGTCTGTTATTACATGATTTGAGATTTAAGATTCATTTGGCATATAGATTTAATATGCTTAAATGATGTATATGCATGTCGTTCATACTGAGATTTATTATCACCGGAGTTATCCGGCTGTTGCTTTGTTTGTATGTGTGCATTGCATCAGTTTGGGGCATAAGCATGTCAGAGTTGACTTGGATTGCACGAGATTGAAAGATTAGAAGTGGAGGCTCGGGTTTTAAGCAGATGATATGTAGTTTATAAATTTTGTAATCATGTTAGAACAACAAGAACTTTTGTATATGTTGTTGTTGAGTATTGATTTATACTTGAGATTTCATGTATTTCAGATATGTAGATTGATGTTTAAATGCATGTCAAGTATGTAGAATCATGTTGGAAAGCTTATATGATAGATTATATCATTTTTCAGACTTGATAGCGTAAAAAGACAGAATTTTATGCACAGGGCACGGACCCCCATGCATGCCATGGGCAAGGGTCCGGATGGACTCTGTCCCAAATATGTTTTGAGAAAAGGAGGCACGGACCCCATGTAAGCCTCTGTGTAAGGGACCATGTGTCCTCTGTTCTGCAACTCCTTTGAATTTAAATTTTTGTATAGGCACGGACCCTTATCCAGAACAGGCACGGACCCCGTGCCCTGGTCCGTGCAAGGGTCTGTGTATGTTAAATTTTTTTTTCAGCCTTTGATTTTATTCGTTCAAGTGTGATTCTTTTATAATTACATGTTAATTTGTCCCTTAAGATGAGATTAGCACCCGAGGTCCCCACAAGGATGATGATCCATAAATCCGTCCTGCACCGAACTGCTTGGAACCACTGGAACTAGAAGAACTGTTCCCCTGCCTCTTGAACTGTTTCCCTCTTGCCTTGTACTGATCCTTTCTGTTTCCCCCACTGCTTCCACCTCCATACCTTTTCTTTGGTTTTGATATTGAGGTGGCTGATTCTGATACTAAGACGGTTGGTTCTGAGACTGCCTCTACTGTTGAGGTACCATCTGATTTCCTCTCTGTCTCCACAAACCCGCTTCAGCTCTCTTTGCGTGATTCACGGCATCCGCAAAGTTATCAGGTCTAGTAGTGTTTACCAATGTGAAAATTTCGGGATTCAAACCGTTGATGAATTGATCGGCTTTGGCATCTTCACTGTCGGAAATGTGCGGTGCAAAACGCAACAAGCTGGCAAACTTGACTACGTACTCCTCAATGTTCAGATTTCCTTGCCTCAGATTGGCAAACTCTGCTCCCTTGTCCTTTCTGTACGAAACAGGGAAAAACCGCTTATAAAACTCAGTTTTGAAAAGAGACCAATTAACAACTGTACCTCTGTTCTCCATGGATCTCTTTGTCGTGATCCACCAATTCCACCAGTTCTTAGCAACACCACGGAGCTGATGAATGACTAACCTGGTTTGGCGGTCATCTGTGTAATCAATGGAATCAAAAAACTGATTAATGTCATCCAACCAACTCTCACAGTTAACTGGATTCTCAGTACCCATAAAAAATGGTGGATTAAACGACTGGAACCTCTTCAGCAAGGTTTCCATAGGCGTCGCTGTAGCATCCAACTTATCAACTTCAGTACTATATTGCTCAGTTGTTGAAATAACTGGTTGTGGGTTTTTGTTTATCACTCGACGAGGACCCATCTGATAATCAAAGGTTAGTACACAAGATACCTCAACTGCTACAATACGGTGCCCTTACAACCGCTTGAAATACCGGATACCCGCCGATAACAAAAACAGTTATATCTCAAGTAGTCCATGCTTTATTAATTAAATCACAAAATCATGTAATTCAATTAATTCTCAAATAATAAAGCATGATTGCATGGAATTAAATAAACAATTAAATAACTCAAACACATGCGAGGGGCCAATACATGCGGACTTGAACTACGCCGCTCACTCTAGTTCAACCATGAATCTTAATACTCTGATATCACTTAATGTGAGACCTCGGTTCTAAACAACTAATCTCGGATTAAATAAAAATTAAGCATACAAGATCCAAGACTAAAAGAAAAGCAACAAAAAAATTTAAAAAAGGGGGGTGCGCTCGGTCTGCTAAAAACAGCAGACCGTGCGCCTCCATCCAAACAACCCACTGTTTTGCTCAACAGGGGTTGCGCTCGGTCTGCTAAAAACAACAGATCGAGCGCGGCCAAGACAACAAACCTTCTGGTTTGCTCAAGGGGGCGGGGGGGGGGGGGGGGGAGGCGCTCGGTCAGCTAAAAACAGCAGACCGTTCGCACCCTGCTCCAGAACAAAAAAACAAAAAAATCAACTAGAATTTCAGCAAACTCGATTCCAACACATTCCAATCATAATCATGCATTACAAACAAAATTCTTCCAACTAATACATGAAGTTCTAGAGTTTAACAACTGCTCAAAGTATAGAACATGCAACAACAACATTCAACCAGAAAGCTTGCATAATCAATACAACATAACAACGAAGTTCAATATCAAAACATGTTCCAACATCACTAGGTAGACATGCTGACACGACTTCTAAACCGAGTCTCACTTCTATCCCTTGATCCCGAAGCTAACCATGCCTCTTCTGACTTGGTCCTGCCCCACCTGTTGCCAAGTACACATACAAAACAAAGCAATAGCCAGATAAACCGGTGAGAATGGTATTCCCAATAAAAGCAACATAACAAGTAATACATGTAATATCTCAACAACATGCTTTCAAGACAACATAATCAAATCAAGATAATTAAATGCATGTCTTTAAAATAGGGATATCAATTCTGATAAATAAGGGATTGCTGCTGTGCTTTTGGGATCCCAAGGATGAGAACACGTAACGACTCACCGACTCTTCCAATCGAGGTGGTGCCACGTATCTCACTCCCCTAGACTTTGGTGCAACTATAAGGAGTATGCTGACACTAGGTGAACCTCTACACCCAGGCCACTCACAGTACAGCTCCCAAAATGTCTAAACAAAATGGGTTGTTCTGCCTGCTGAAATCAAAGTTGGCTCAAGATGAATGCATAACAAAACATAAAACATAAGCCACATAACAAAAGCTCAATCAATCAACAAAATACAAGTTCCACATGCTAGAACAAGTATTGATGCAATATGTGATTTTAAGGGAAACATGAGAACCAGTTGTCCCGAGTATGCTATCCCACTAACGATGACTGCTTTTACCTTTCAATGCAGTAGTTTTAACTCTGGATAATCTACAATAAAAGATTGTATCAAAACTATACAATCTAAACAACAACAACAGCTCAAGGAAATCTCTTTACCATTCTTCGTCCAGCTCTTGATGATTCAAATGCAGCCAACACAGGGCTCGACAAACTCCAACGAATCTATACGAAGACAAGAGATGATCAACAACAACGATCAACTCACAAGCCAAAGTTCAACAACTCAAAAACGGTTCGACATCCCAAAAACTCAAGCCGGCGGCATAACGACTATAAACTGAACAAATCGGAAATGCAGACAGCAGTTCAACAATGATACTAACTCATAACAATGCTAAGACAACAAAAACAAGGCAAACTCATCAAATCTCAAAACTAGATTTTTGAAAATAGGCTTCTAAAAATCATAACAAATCCGAACGTCGCTCTATTTCAAAACTGACAGATAATAAACGATCAGAACTCTGCCAAAAACAACATACTCAAATCTCGAATGATTCTAACAACATCCAAAAACTAGAATGTTTCTGATCGTAGAAAAACTTACGATATAACGAAGCTCTCGCTGCAGTGATCGCTAATCTGCCTTCAAAAATAATTTCCAACGGACGGATCGACTGGAAAGCTAAATCTGAAAGCTTGGAAGGCGTCTTGGGCGGCTTCAATGGTGGGAGATGATGAGAAGACCAAGTCAACACATGTGTAGATAATATAACAAATTCAAAATTTGTGTTTTAGTCCTTGAAATTTCCAAAATTTTCAAAATAGACCCTGATCAAAATCAAGTTGGCTCTTGAACTCTGTAATCTCTGATTAACTCAAATAAACTCATTTAAGATAAAAACGGGGCGTTACAGGTTTTGTATGTGTACTTGGCAGCAGGTGGGGCATGATCGAGTCAGCGAAGACCTAGTTAGCATCAAGAGTGAGAGATATAAGTGGGACTCGGTTTAGAATTCGATTCAGCATGTCTATCTAGTTTATGTTCGAATATGTTTAGAACTCGAACTTCGTTGTTTATGTTGTATCGAAAATGCGAGTACTGAGTTGCATGCCGTTGTTGCTTGCTTATTGTACCTCTTTATGTATTGCAGAATTGGATTGTGATAACATGAAATCTGTTCTGTATGCCTTTTATTTTGCTCGTGAAACAGGGCACGGACCCCGTGCCACGTCCGTGCAAGGGTCCGTGTCCCCTCGCAAGCTTGGAGTATGCCTTTGTTCAAGTGCACGGACCCTGTGCCACTCCGGGTGAGGGTCCATGTGGTTGGAAAAAAACTCATGTTTTTAGTGCAATGTTTAAGCACGGACCCGGGAACGGAGGTGGTGCGGGGTCCATTTGTGCTTTAGTGAAATGCACGGACCCGTGCACGGATTTGTGCACGGGGTCCGGGCATTCTCTTTTTTTAAAAAAAATTATTCTTCTATTGCTTTTAATCTTGGATCGTGTATGCTTATTTATTGTTTAATACAAGATTAGTTGTTTAGAACCTCTCACAGTATGTGATACGTGGCACCACCTCGATTGGGAGAGTCGGTGAGTTGTTACGTGTTCTCATCCTCGGGATTCCAAAAGCATAGCAACAATCCCTTGTTTATCAGAGTTGATATCCCGATTTTAAAGACATGCATTTCATTTGTATTAACATTGAATATGTTGTTGTATTTCATGTTATTGAGATATTACATGTCATTTCATGTTATGTTGCTTTTACTGGGAATATTATTCTCACCGGAGTTATCTGGCTGCTGCTTTGTTTTGTATGTTTACTTGGCTACAGGCGGGGCAGGATCAAGTCAGAGGATTCTTGGTTAGCTTCGAGATCAAGGGATAGAAGTGAGACTCGGTTTAGAAGTCGAATCAGCATGTCAATCTAGTTTATATTTTGAAGCATGTTTAGAACTTGAACTTGGTTGATGTTTGTAGTTTCCAATATTCGAATATCGTAGGTTGAATGTTGTCGTTGCATGTAATATGTACCTTGTTATGTATTGAATGTTTTGGACATGAGTTTTGGTGAATTTCTGCTTTTTTCTGCTGTTTTTCTGCTCAGAGCTGTCATCGCTCGATTGGTAGAGTTTGACCGATCGAGCGATGGACTTGTGGCCAAGTTTTTGTTTCTGCAAACTCTTTCCTGCTCGATCGGTTGAATATTACCGATCGATAGGCACTGGATTTCTTCCGGGCAGTAAGTTTGCAATTTTTGCTCGCTCGAGCGGTTGAGTTCTACCGATTGAGCGAGGCACTGTTTATTTTTTTTTAAAAAAATTTCTTTTATTGCTTTTAATCTTGGATTTTGTATGTAACGCCCCGTTTTTATCTTAAATGAGTTTATTTGAGATAATCAGAGTTTCCAGAGTTCAAGAGCCGACTTATTATTGATCACGGTTTATTTTGCAAATTTCGGATTTTTCAAGGACTAAAACGCAAATATCGGTTTTATTAGATATTTATAAGGCATATTTACTCATTCTATTCTTCATCACCTTCCTTGCACGCCTCCCTCTATTGTTGGCCGCCCTTTTGAACTTCCAAGCTTCCAGATTCCAGTCCGAGCTCGATCCGGCCGTTGGAATTTATTTTTGAAGGCAGTTTAGCGATCACTACAGCGAAATTTCCGTTATATCATACGTTTTTCTATGATCAGATACATTCTTTTTATTGGATGCTATTAGAATCATTTTAGATTCAAGTATGTTGTTCTTGACAGAGTTATGATCGTTTATTATCTGTCGGTTTTGAAATAGAGCGACGTTCGGAATTGTTATGATTTTTGGAAGTCATTTTCGAAAAAAGAGGTTTTGGGATTTGTTGGAATTTCCTTGTTATTGTTGTATTAGCATTGATAGGAGTATATATCGATATTGAACTGCAGTCTGCGTTTTTGGTTTGTTCAGTTATAGTCGTTATGCCGTCGGTTTGAGTTTTTGGAGATTTGAACCGTTTTGAGTTGTTGATCTTTGGCTTGTGAATTGATCATCGTTGCTGATCATCTTTTTGTATCTGAACAGTTTCGTTTGGATTTGTCAAGCCCGAAGTTAATAGCTGTTGATCGTCAAGAGTTGGACGAAGATCGGTATAGAGATTACCTTGAGCCGTTGTTGTTGTTGTTTAGATTGTATGATTTTTGATACAATCTTTTGTTGTAGCTTATCCAGAGTTGAAACTACTGCATTGAAAGGTAAAAGCAGTCATCGTAGCGGGATATCATACTCGGGACAGTTGGTTCTCGAGTTTTCCCTTAAAAATCACATACTTGCATCAATACTAGTTCTAGCATGTGGAACTCGTATTTGGTTGATTGATTGAGCTTTTGTTATGTGGCTTATGTATTATGTTTCTTATGCATTCATCTTGAGCCAACTTTGATTTCAGCGGGCAGAACAGCCCTTTTTGTTTAGACGTTTTGGGGGCTATACTGTGAGTGGCCTGGGTGTAGAGGTTCACCTAGTGTCAGCATACTCCTTATAGTCGCACCAAAGTCTAGGGGAGTGGGATACGTGGCACCACCTCAATTGGGAGAGTCGGTTAGTTGTTACGTGATCTCATCCTTGGGATCCCAAAAGCACAACAGCAATCCCTCGTTTATCAGAATTGATATCCCGATTTAAATACATGCATTTCATTACGTTGATATTGATTACGTTGTTGCCTTGAAAGCATGTTTGTTGTTGTATTACTTGTTATGTTGTTTTTATTGGAAATATCTTTCTCACCGAAGTTATCCGGCTGTTACTTTTTTTTGTATGTGTACTTGGCAATAGGTGGGGTAGGATCAAGTCAGCGAAGACCCGATTAACAACAAGAGGGAGATTTAGTGGTGGGACTCGGTTTAGAAGTCGTGTCAGTATGTCTACCTAGTTATGTTGGAACATGTTTAGATATCGAACTTCGTTGGTTTGTTGTATTGATTATGCGAGCCTTTTGGTTGAATATTGTTGTTGCATGTTCTATACTTTGAGCAGTTGTTAAACTCTAGAACTTCTTATACTAGATGAAGGATTTGTTTTTGTAATGCATATTTATGTTTTGACGTTTTGAATCTCTTGAATGGAATTGGGTAGCCTTGTTCTGTTTTTTGTTTTATTTTTTTGGGCAGAGGCGCGCTAGTTCGCATGAGTTCGTAGGATTGAGCATGGCCCTTCATTTTGTTGAGGCAGAGAATTCCATATTTTTTGTGCGCTCGATCCTACGAGTTCATAGGATCGAGCGCAAGGCTTGTGTTCCTCCGGCAGAACTTGAGGCATTTTTAGTGCACTCGATCGCACGAGTTCATGCGATCGAGCGCAACCCTGTTTTAAAAAAAAAAATTATTGTCTTGCCTTAACTAATGTAAATTGATTTATGTTGGTTTACATTATATTAATCTTAAAGAATTAGAACCGAGGTTTCACATTAAGTGGTATCAGAGCGTTAAGATTCTTGGTTGAACTAGAGTGAGCGGAGTAGTTCGAGTCCGCATGTATTGGCTCCTCGCATGTGTTTGAGTTATTGAAATTGTTTATTTAATTCCATGCGAGCATGCTTTATTAATTGAGAAGTATTTGAATTACATGATTTTGTGATTTAATTTACAAAGCATGAACTACTTGAGATATAATTGTTTTGTTATCAACGAGAATCCGATATTCCAAGCGATTGTAAGGGCACCGAATTGTAGCGATTGAGATATCTTGTGTCCTAACCTTTAATTGAAAGTTGGGTCCTCGTCGAGTGATAAACAGAAACCCACCGCCAGTTATTCCAACAACTGAGCAAGCTAGTACTGAAGTTGATCAGTTGGATGCTACAGCAACGCCTATGGAAACCTTGCTGAAGAGGTTCCAGTCGTTTAATCCACTGTTGTTGATGGGTACAGAAAATCCAGTTGACTGTGAGAATTGGTTGGATGACATTGATCAGTTGTTCGATTCCATTGATTACACCGATGACCGCCGAACCAGGTTAGTCATTCATCAGCTCCATGGTGTTGCTAAGAACTGGTGGATCACGACCAAGAGGTCCATGGAGAACCGAGGTACAGTTGTTAATTGGTATCTTTTCAAAACTGAGTTTTATAAGCGGTTTTTACCTGTTTCGTACCGAAAGGACAAGGGAGCCAAATTTTCCAATCTGAGGCAAGGGAATCGGAACATTGAGGAGTACGTAGCCAAGTTTGACAGCTTATTGCGTTTTGCACTGCACATTACCGACAGTGAAGAAGCCAAAGCCGATTAGTTCATCAATGGATTTAATTCCAACATTTTCATGTTCGTAAACACTGTTAGACCTGATAACTTTGCGGATGCCATGAATCACGCAAAGGGAGCTGAAGTGGGTTTGTGGAGACAACGAGGATATCAGATGGTACCTCAGCAGCAGAGACAGTCTCAGAACTAACCATCTCAGTATCAGAATCAGCCACCTCAGTATCAGAACCAACAGCAAAGGTATGAAGGTGGAAGCAGTGGGGGGAAACAGAAGGGATCAATACAAGGCAAGAGGTAAATAGTTCAAGAGGCAGGGGAAGAGTTCTTCTAGTTCCAGTGGTTCCAAGCAGTTCGGTTCAGGACAAAGTTCTGGATCATCATCCTTGTATTGCAGCAAGTGTGGAGGTAGACACTCACCAGATCAGTGTGTAGGAGTCTTTGGTAACTGCAACACCTGTCATCAACCAGGACACTTTTCTAAGGTGTGTCCTCAGCGTAATAAAGACCGAGCTCAGAGTGGGAGTTCATCTTGACCTACAGCTCAGCCTAAGAGACAGTCTTCTACAATTCACTCCTTCCAGCCTTAGCAGCAGAACAAACAGGGAGGTAACCCTAGTGCAAACCAGTATCCAAGACAGCAGGAACGAGTCTTTGCTTTGACAGAGGATCAGGCTCAGGCAGCACCGAACGATGTTATAGCAGGTAACTGTTCAACTTTCGGTTATTTTGCTCATGTTTTGATAGATACAGGTGCTTCCCATTCTTTTATCTCTGAGAAATTTGTGTTATTGCATGCTTTGCCTACTGAGTTGTTGCCTACTGTAGTAGCTGTTACTTCACCTTTGGGTGGAGGAATTATTTCTGTCAGATTAGTTAGAAACTGTGAACTTTGTTTTGAGGAAAATTTGTTAGAGTTCGACTATATTGTACTTGGGCTGTCAAATTTTTACTGTATTGTTGGTATAGATGCTTTAACCAAGTACAGGGCAACATCCGATTATTTTCAAAAAGTTGTCAGGTTCAGACCTAAAATGGCAGAGGAGTGGAAATTCTTTGGTAAAGGTTCTCGATTAAAAATTCCTTTGATTTCAGTGTTATCTATGTCTCGTTTGTTACAGCAAGGTGCAAAAGGATTTTTGGTTTACGCAGTTGATGTACTGAAATATATCCCGGAATTGGTGAATATACCAGTGGTTAGAGATTTTGCTGATGTGTTTCCGGAAGATGTTCCTGGATTACCGCCTATTCGAGAAATCGAATTCAACATTGACTTAGTTCCGGGTACTCAACCTATTTCCAAAGCTCGTTATCGTATGACACCTACTGAACTGAGAGAGTTGAAGGAGCAGCTTGAGGATTTGATTTCCAAGGGATACATCAAACCTAGTGTATCTCCTTGGGGTGCTCTTGTTCTATTTGTTCGAAAGAAGGATGGTTCTATGCGACTCTGTATTGACTACCATCAATTGAATCAGGCTACAGTCAAGAACAAGTATCATTTACCTCAAATAGATGACCTTTTTGATCAGCTGCAGGGTTCTTCTGTCTATTCAAATATTGATCTGAGATCAGGTTATCTCCAGCTGAGAGTGCGAGAGGAAGATGTTCCTAAGACCGCATTCAGAACAAGGTATGGTCATTTCGAGTTTATAGTCATGTCATTTTGGTTTGACTAACGCTCCAGCGGTTTTTATGGGTTGGATGAACTGTATCTTTCAGCGCTTTTTAGATGAGTTCATCATTATCTTCGTCGATGATATTCTTATCTATTCGAAGAACCGTACTGACCATGCAGAGCACTTGAGAATCGTCTTGCAGATTTTACGAGTTGAACAGTTGTTTGCCAAGCTATCTAAGTGTGAATTTTGGTTAGATCGAGTTGTTTTTCTCGATCACATTATTTCTGGAGATGGGATTTCTGTCGATCCCAGCAAGATTGAAGCGGTTATGAATTGTCCTAGACCGACATTAGTACCTGAGATTCGAAGCTTTATGGGTTCAGCTGGTTATTATCGCCGATTCATCGAGGGTTTCTCTTCTATTGCCAAGCCAATTACCCTGCTGACTCAGAAGAATGCGCCTTTTATCTGGACTGCAGATTGTGAGGCTAGCTTTGTTGATCTGAAGAGGAGACTGACCAGTGCTCCGATTCTTTCTATTCCGAAAGGTATTGGAGGTTTCACAGTCTATTGTGATGCTTCTAACCGAGTATTGGGTTGTGTTCTTATGCAGCATAAGCATGTGATAGCTTATGCATCGAGGCAGCTGAATCCGCACGAGACTCATTATCCACTTCATGATCTTGAACTAGCTGCGATTGTTTTTGCTCTGAAGATTTGGCGTCACTATCTTTATGGTGAGTCTTTCGAGATCTTTTCTGATCATAAGAGTCTAAAGTACTTGTTTTCTCAGGCAAAACTGAATATGAGACAGAGAAGATGGTTAGATCTGTTGAAGGATTTCGATTGTGAAATAAAGTATTATCCGAGAAAGTCGAATGCAGTTGCAGATGCCTTGAGCCGAAAGCTTTGTTCTTTATCTCTTTCTACTATTGGTGTTTCTCAGTTGATCGATGATTGTTGCACTTCTGGTTTAGAGTTTGAAACAGATAGGAAGACTATTAGAGTGTTTGTTATTCAAGCCGAGCTGGAGTTGTTTATTGCGATCAAAGAAGCACATAAGTCTGAGCCGAGCATTCACGTTTTAGTAGAGAAAGTCAAATCTGGGCATCAGTCTGAATTCCAGGTTAGAGATGACTTTTTGTTTGTGAATAACCGTATTGTTGTGCCTGATATTTCGGAGTTGAGACAGCGTATTCTCCAAGAGGCTCATTGCAGTCGGTTCAGTGTTCATCCTGGAGGTCGTAAAATGTATAACGATATGAAGAATCAGTTTTGGTAGAAGAGAATGAAGAGCGATGTTGTGAGGTTTGTATCTCGATGTTTGAACTGTCAGCAAGTGAAAGCAGAAAAGAAGCTACCGGGTGGTCTGTTGCACAGTCTATCTATTTCTGAATGGAAATGGGATCACATTTCTATGAATTTTGGCACGAAGCTACCGCGATCTGTTCGAGGATGCAATGCTATTTGGGTAGTGATCAACCGATTGACGAAGTTTGCTTGTTTTATTCCATACAGGATGACGTATCATCATGATCAGATGGCTGAGTTGTATGTTATCAATGTTGTGAGACTGCATGGTGTGCCGAAGTCAATCGTTTCAGACCGAGATCCTAGATTCACTTCGCACTTTTGGAATAGTCTGCAGAAGGCACTTGGTACTTGATTGCATCTTAGTACAACTAATCATCCTCAGAACGATGGACAGTCAGAGCGGACTATCCATACGTTAGAGGATATGCTGTGAGTGGTAGTGCTAGACTTTGGCACTAGTTGGCAAGATTCTTTGCCTCTTGTCGAGTTTTCTTACAACAACAGCTTCCAAGCGAGTATCGGTATGGCGCCTTTTGAGGCTTTGTACGGTAAGAAGTGCCGATCTCCATTGTTTTGGGACGATTTGTTTGAGTCACCTGATTTGGGACCGGATATGCTTAGAGATATGGCAGAGCAAGTTAAGATCATTCAGATGAGAATGAAGTCAGCTCAGGATAGAAAGGCAAAGTATGCGAATGTCAGACGTAGACCTCTGAGTTTTGAGCAGGGAGACCGTGTATTCCTTAAGATTTCTCCTTTCAGAGGTACTGTTAGATTTGGGAAGAGAGGGAAGTTATCTCCGAGATTTATCGGACCGTACGAGATTCTCGAAAAGATAGATGATCTTGCCTACAGACTTGCTCTTCCTCCATCTTAATCTGGTATTCACGACATTTTTCACGTTCCTATGCTGCGGAAGTATCATCCAGATCCTTCTCATATCCTTTAGCCTGACGAAGCCGAGTTAGATGAAACTTTGAGCTATTTTGAACGACCAATTCAGATCCTTGATCGGAAGGAGAGCAGCTGAGAACCAAGTTGATTCCGTTGGTGAAAGTGCAGTGGAGCCATCACGGAGTTGAGGAAGCGACTTGGGAGACAGAATCTGACATGAGACAGCGTTTTCATGAGTTATTCGGATGACGTGAGTTCTTATTACTGTCTTTAGTTCTTTATTCTATCTTATGAGTTGTGATTCTTATTTATTTCGAGGACGAAATCTCTTCTTAGAGAGGGAGAATTGTAACGCCCCGTTTTTATCTTAAATGAGTTTATTTGAGATAATCAAAGTTTCCAGAGTTCAAGAGCCGACTTTTTATTGATCGGGGTCTATTTTGCAAATTTTGGATTTTTCAAGGACTAAAATGAAAATATTGGTTTTATTAGATATTTATAAGGCAAGTTGACTCATTATCTTCTTCATCACCTTCCTTTCACACCTCCCTCCATTGTTGGCCGCCCCTTTGAACTTCCAAGCTTCTAGATTCCAGTCCGAGCTCGATCCGGCCGTTGGAATTTATTTCTGAAGGCAGTTTAGCGATCACTGCAGCAAGAGCTCCGTTATATCGTAAGTTTTTCTACGATAAGATAAATTCTATTTTTCGGATGTTGTTAGAATCGTTCGAGATTCGAGTATGTTGTTCTTGATAGAGTTATGATCGTTTCTTATCTGTCGGTTTTGAAATAGAGCGACGTTCGGAATTGTTATGATTTTTGGAAGCCATTTTCAAAAAAAGAGGTTTTGAGATTTGTTGGAATTGCCTTGTTATTGTTGTATTAGCATTGATACGAGTTGATATCAATATTGAATTGCTGTCTGCATTTCTGGTTTGTTCAGTTATAGCCGTTATGCCGCCGGTTTGAGTTTTTGGTGATTTGAACCGTTTTGAGTTGTTGATCTTTTGCTTGTGAATTGATCGTCGTTGTTGAACATCTTTTTGTATCTGAACAGTTTTGTTTGGAGTTGTCAAACCCGGATTTAATAGCTATTTATCGTCAAGAGTTGGACGAAGATCGGTATAGAGATTACCTTGAGCCGTTGTTGTTGTTGTTGTTTAGATTGTATGGCTTTTGATACAATATTTTGTTGTAGCTTATCCAGAGTTTGAACTACTGCATTGAAAGGTAAAATCAGTCATCGTAGCGGGATAGCATACTCGGGACAGTTGGTTCTCGAGTTTTCCCTTAAAAATCACATACTTGCATCAATACTTGATCTAGCATGTGGAACTCGTATTTGGTTGATTGATTGAGCTTTTGTTATGTGGCTTATGTCTTATGTTTCTTATGCATTCGTCTTGAGCCAACTTTGATTTTAGCGGGCAGAACAACCCTTTTTGTTTAGACGTTTTGGGGGCCATACTGTGAGTGGCCTGGTTGTAAAGGTTCACCTAGTGTCAGCATACTCCTTATAGTCGCACCAAGGTCTAGGGGAGTGGGATACGTGGCACCACCTCGATTGGGAGAGTCGGTGATGCATTACGTGATCTCATCTCGGGATCCCAAAAGCACAGCAGCAATCCCTCGTTTATCAGAATTGATATCCCGATTTAAAGACATGCATTTCATTACGTTGATATTGATTACGTTATTTCCTTGAAAGCATGTTTGTTGTTGTATTACTTTTTATGTTGTTTTTACTGGTAATATCTTTCTCACCGGAGTTATATATCCGGCTGTTGCTTTGTTTTGTATGTGTACTTGGCAACAGGTGGGGCATGATCATGTCAGCGAAGACCTGGTTAACAACAAGAGGGAGAGTTAGTGGTGGGACTCGGTTTTGAAGTCGTGTCAGCATGTCTACCTAGTTATGTTGGAACATGTTTAGATATCGAACTTCGTTGGTTTGTTGTATTGATTATGCGAGCCTTTTGGTTGAATGTTGTTGTTGCATGTTCTATACTTTGAGCAGTTTTTAAACTCTAGAACTTCTTATACTAGTTGAAGGAATTGAGTCTGTAATGCATATTTATGTTTTGAAGTATTGAATGGTTTGAATGGAATTGGGTAGCCTTGTTCTGTTTTCTGTTTTATTTTTCTGGGCAGAGAGCGCGCTCGATCGCACGAGTTCGTAGGATCGAGCACGGCCCTTCATTTTGTTGAGGCAGAGAATTCCATATTTTTTGTGCGCTCGATCCTACGAGTTCACAGGATCGAGCGCAAGGCTTGTGTTTCTCCGGCAAAACTTGAGGAATTTTTAGTGCACTCGATTGCACGAGTTCATGCAATCGAGCGCAGCCCTGTTTAAAAAAAAAATTTATTGTCTTGCCTTAACTTATGTAAATTGATTGATGTTGGTTTACATTATATTAATCTTAGAGGATTAGAACCGAGGTCTCACATTGTATGCTTATTTATTGTTTAATCCGATATTAGTTGTTTTATAATCGAGGTCTCAAAATGGTGATACATTTGAGAAATTCTTGTCTAATCTTACTCTTGTCCTTAAGCGGTGTGTCAAAACCAACTTGGTCTTAAATTCTGAAAAATGTCATTTTATGGTTGGTCAAGATATAGTTTTAGGTCATGTCGTCTCGTCTAAGGGAATTGAGGTAGATAAAGCAAAAATTGATATAATTCAGTCTTTACCTTATCCCACTTGTGTGCGGGAAGTGCGCTCTTTTCTTGGCCATGAAGGTTTTTATAGGAGATATATTCAGGACTTCGCCAAGATCGCATCCGCCATGTGTAAGCTGTTTCAGAAAGATGTCTCTTTTGATTTTGATGAATTGTGCAAAACTTCTTTTGACAAACTCAAAGACTCATTGACTTTTGCACCTATCATCCAACCACCTGACTGGAGAAAACCGTTCGAAATCATGTGTGATGCCAGAGACTACGTGGTAGGAGCGGTATTGGGACAAATAGTTGGGAAAGCATCGCATGCCATCTACTACGCCTCGCGCATTTTGAACGATTCCCAACGGAATTATTCCACCACTAAAAACAGAGCTTTTAGCTATAGTTTTTGCTTTAGAAAAATTCTGATCTTACTTACTTGGTGCTAAGGTTATTCTTTATTCTGATCATGCAGCTCTTCGGTTTCTAATGGCAAAGAAGGAAGCCAAGCCAAGGTTAATAAGATGGATATTGATCCTAAGAGAATTTGATGTGGAGATCAAGCATAAGAGGGGAACAGAGAATAGAGTGGCTGATCACTTGAGCCATCTGGTTCTCATTGATGAGGAGTTGTGCTTGCATGAATAATTTCCTGACAAGCAACTATTTTCAGCAAGCACAGTATTACCCTGGTACGCAGATATCGTAAATTACTTATTTACTAATGGGTTTCCCTCTTGTTTTTCCAAGTCACAAAAAGATAAAATTAGAAGTGATGCTAAGTACTATGTGTGGGATGTCCCTTACCTATGGAAACATTGCGCTGACCAAGTTATAAGAAGATGTATATCTGAAGACGAGGTAATCCCTATCCTCACGTTTTGTCATTTGTACGCTTGTGGCGCTCACTTTGGCGCGAAAAGAACGGCAAGGAAGGTGTTTGACTATAGATTTTTCTGGCCATCCATAATTCGAGACGCTTACTTTTACTATAATTCGTGTGCTCAATGTCAAAAGACAGGTAATATATCCCAGTGAAAGGAGATGCCTCAGCAACCCATTTTAGTTTGCAAAATTTTTCATGTGTGGGACATCGACATCATGGGGCATTTTCGTAGTTCCTTTGGATTTATTTATATATTACTTGCTGTGGACTATGTTTCGAAATGTCTAGAAGCTAAGGCCACCCATACTAATGATTCAAAAGTGGTTGCAGAGTTTATCAAGCATAACATTTTCAGTAGGTTTGGGATTCCACGAGCCATTATAAGTGATAGAGGAACACATTTTTGCAACCATACTATGGCTAGTTTGTTGAAAAAGTACCACGTCACTCACAAGATCTCCACTGCATACCATCCACAATCCAATGGCCAAGCTAAAGTTTTGAATAGAGAGATCAAATCTATCTTAGAGAAAACAGTGAATCCGACGAGGAAATACTGGAGCTTGAGACTGAATGATGCTCTCTGAGCCTAAAGACTGCGTACAAGATGCTGACTGGCATGTCCCCGTACCGATTGAATTTTGGGATACCGTGTCATTTTCCAATAGAATTGGAGCACATAACTTATTGGGCTATCAAGAACTTTAATATGCAGATGGATGCTAGCGGGAAACACAAGAAGCTGCAGTTGCAGGAGTTGGAAGAGATCCGCAATGAAGCGTATGCCAACTCCAAGATTTCCAAGGAAAAGAATAAGGCCTTCCCTAACAAGATGATCTCAGGAAGGGAATTCGAAGTCGGTCAGAAAGTCCTTCGCTATCACTCACAACTTCAGTTATTCCCAGGTAAGTTGCGTTCCAGATGGATTGGTCATTTTGTTATTACTAATGTTTTTTCCCATGGTGCAGTTGAAATTCAGAGCTTGGAGACCTCAAAGATATTCAAGGTGAATGGCCAAAAATTGAAACACTATTTTGAAGGAGTCCAAGAGAACGAAGGGGAGGACGTGCATGACCTTCAACTCGAGGTTCCAAAAGATGTTGCGTAAACAAATGCATACAGTCGAGCTATAGACTGTCAATTTAGCGCTGATTGGGAGGCAACTCAGTGTTCTTCTTCTTAAATTTTTTTGTTTCATGTTTTATTTCGGAAAATTTTTGAAAATTTCTAAAAGAAAATATTTTTTTTGCTCGCTCGATCGGTATTTCTTTACCGATCGAGCGCCAAATTCTCTGGAATTTGGATACCATTAGTCTCGCTCGATCGGTAACATTTTACCAATCGCGCGAAAAATTTCTCTTGACTAGGTACATATTTTTGGCTCGCTCGATCGGTCATCTTTAACCGATCGAGCGAGAAACCCTCTGGGCCCGATATAATTGCATCCCCCTTCTTTTCCTCTCACTTTTTGTTCCCCTTTCTCGATTAAATCCCTAAATCCAAAAAACCCATCACCCTTCTTTTCTCACCATTTTTCCCCTTTTGCTCGCAGAAACCACCACTCCGTCTCCGGTCATCATCTCCGTTCTTGCCGGGATCTCGCTACTAAGCCTATTCGCACGCCATCTACATCGTCTCCCCCGCCCCTGAAATTCTATACCGCACAGAGACCCGCCGATCATCACACATATTTTTTTGAGCCATTGTCGCTGCTCGTCTTGCTCGCCAACCCCGCTACCGCATCTCCCACCCGTTCTTTTATCTGTTAAACCAGCCCCTATTCCAGCATCCCCTCACCAATCCTCTTTCTCCGACAACTGCTGCTCAGGCCACCATCCCGAGTTCACTCCAGCCCTGCTACTATGGGACCCAAACGGGGTCGTCTCACTGGGGAGTCCTCGACTCAACGTGTATTGACCCTTACCGAGATCACCTACTAATCAAAACTTAGGCATGCAATTAACTTAATCAAACAGTAATAAGAAATAAGTTGCGGAAACAATAATCAAAATACAATCCCAAGGAAAGGAATCTATAAATACCCAAATAGTTATACAACCAAATCGAAATACTGTATCAACCCAATACAATATAATAAAACCCTAGATGAAGCTCTAGCTGGCCAACCACTGCCTAGCTCCTATTGGATCCACCCGCCTCATCCAATCGCGAACCTGCCCCATGGAATAGGGTGTCCAGAAACACAGAGTACGAGACGTGAGCATAAAACACTCAGCATGAGAGTATGAGTATACATGAATGCAAGTGAACCATCTACTGACTAGAGGTCAAGAATCAGATAACAAAGACAAACCGGGCCCTGGTATGTAGCACGCTGTGCCGTCGCTTCAGGAGGTGGATAACATTCCGAGATACTAGTGGATATGTGGGATCCAAATCGATGGAAGTCCATCGATTAACGGGATAGGGTAAAACCATACTAACAGACATCTCAAAAGAGATAGCTCAAGATGCAAGTGTATGCATCATAAAATCATGTCATATAAATCATGCAGTCACATAATACATGCATAATCAGTCAGGATATCTTGAACAGTACTTTCGTACCTCAAATACCAGGCAAAGCTCTACCAGCTCTAGGTCCACGCCTATAATCCGCACTACACTGCCAAATGATACTAATATCATTATAGTGCTCTAAAAGCCTTAACTAAGCTATTGCATACTCCCAAATATTTTTAGGAAGCAAAATCTATACCTACGTCCGTCGTCAGCCCATTGCTGTCACTTGCCTCAAAAGTAGGCCACAGCTTCGCTACAATGCCTGGATCACTACGCCACTTCCGGATTCCCAATGGGACGCCTTGAATGCCCTAGATCTAAGCTGGAATACTAAGGAATTGAGAGAAAAGAGGTGAAAGGTGTGCCTGGAAATGAATCTCGGCACCTCTATTTATAGACACGGAACGGAACGTCCGTTCCTCATCGTTGCGTCCGTTCGTCTGACAAACGTTGCTTCCATTCTCCTTCATTGCTTCCGATGTCCCATAAAGTGCGTAAGCAATGACGCATTCTGATGGCACGAACGTTGCGTCCGATCCCTGGACGTTACGTCCGTTCCGCCTGACCCTCTGGACCATTTCTGATCATTCTGGGTCTATTCCTGGACTCCGTTAATCCATTAGAAGTCTCTTTAATCACGTTTAACTCAACTAACATGATAAATTGGAGTGATTAACACTTAATTACCAATTTCGGGTACGGGTTACTACATTCTCCCCCACTTAAGATATTTCGTCCTCAAAATTAGATCTTAAGTACTGAATGTAAAACAACATGCAGAAACATTCTTTATTCAAATCAAACTTTTACAGAGTTCACAACTGAATACAACACGACAATAAAATCAAAATAACTCAGGATGTTCTGAACGCATCCTGTTCTCAAGTTTCCAAGTTGCTTCTTCAGTGCCTCGACGCTGCCACTGAACTAAAACCAGAGGAATCACTTTATTCCGCAAGACCTTATCCTTATGATCCAGGATACGAATAGGTCTCTCAAAATAGGTCAAATCTGTATCCACCTGAACTTCAGATGGCTGCAGAATATGAGACTGATCTGTCACATACAGTCGCAACAGAGATACGTTGAACACATCGTGAATACTGTACAGATACGGTGGCAAGGCTAGCCGATATGCTAAATCGCCAATGCTCTCCAAGATCTCAAACGGACCGATAAATCTGGGAGACAACTTGCCCTTGAGTCCAAATCTAAGAATCCTGCGGAAAGGTGAAACTCTCAGAAACACTTTCTCCCCAACATAAAACTGCAAAGGCCTACGCTTAGTATTAACATAGCTGGCCTGACGATCCTGTGCAATCTTAATCCGTTTCTTGATATGATCAACAACATCTGCTGTCTGCTGGACTAACTTCGGTCCCTCAGCCTGTTTCTCCCCCACTTCTTCCCAGAAGAGTTGAGTACGACAACGTCGCCCGTACAATGCCTCAAAATGTGCCATCCCAATGCTACTATTATAGCTGTTGTTGTACGCAAACTCAATCAATGGCAAATGATCTTGCCAGGCTGAACCAAAATCGATAGTGCAAGCTCAAAGCATATCCTCCAAAGTACGGATAGTGCGCTCTGACTGACGATCTGTCTCTGGATGATAGGCAGTACTCAAACTAAGAGTAGTGCCCATCGAACGTTGAACACTTCCCTAGAACCTAGAAGTAAACCTGGGGTCTCGATTGCTGACAATGCTCACAGGCACTCCATGAAGTCGAACGATCTCCTTAATGTACAATCGAGCCATACGATCCAAATTGTACTCTCGGATATAGGAAATGAAATGAGCTGACTTGGTGAGTCAGTCCACCACAACCTAGATAGCATCACAATTCCTCGAGGATACCGGAAAATGAGTCGCAAAATCCATCGTGATAAACTCCTATTTTTACTCAGGAATAGGCAGACTGTGAAGCAAACCTCCAGGTCTTCGGTGCTCTGCCTTTACCTGCTAACAAACCAAGCATTTCGAAACATACTGATACACGCTACGTTTCATCCCCTTCCACCAAAATAGAGTACGTAGATCCTTGTACATCTTGTTGCTTCCCAGATGAATACTCAACTTAGTGCGATGTGCCAGAGACAAGATCTCCTCTCGCAACTCTTCATCCTCCGGGATCACAAGCCTACCAGACAAACACAAAAATCCATCTGACTGATAGTGAAATCCAGACGTGCTACCCTCGTTGGCTAGACTAGCCAAACACTGGGTCTTCGAATCAGACATCTGAGCATCCCAAATCCGCAAAAACAAGGCTGGCTTAGATAATATCGCAAACATCTGGATACTCTGCATACCTTTCTTGTGCATGAAGGTATACCCTAAAGAACAACAATCTCCAATCGCACTAGACATCGAACAAGTCTGAAGTGCGGATAGTCGCACCTTGCGACTCAAGGCATCAGCGGTGAGATTAGCAGCTCCCGGATGGTACTTAATATCGCAATCATATTCCTTAAGCAAGTCCATCCAATATCTCTGCCTCATGTTCAACTCCGTCTGAGTGAACAAATACTTGAGAATCTTGGGGTCGGCGAAGATCTCAAATTTCTCGCCATACAGATAATGACGTCAGATCTTCAAAGTGAACACAATAGCTGCCAACTCCAAATCATGAACTGGATAATTGTCTTCGTTCAACTTCAACTATCTAGAAGCGTATGCGATCAAATGCCCATTCTGAGTCAGGACACAACCTAACCCCTAAAGAGAAGCATCTGTATAGACCACATACCCTCCATATCCTGACGGTAATTCCAACACCGGCGCAGAAGTCAACTGCCGTCGAAGCTCACAGAAATTCTCCTCACACTCTGAGGACCACTCGAAATCAACACCCTTGCGGGTAAGCTGCGCCAACGGTCGAGCTAGCTGAGAGAAGTTCAAAATGAAGCGACGATAATAACCTCCTAGACCCAGAAAACTACGGATCTCAGCAACTGTCGTCGGGTGCTACCAATTAAGCACAACCTCAATCTTGCTTGGATCGATAGAAATTCCCTCCCTGGATATGATATGGCCAAGAAAAGCCACTCGATCCATCCAAAACTCACACTTGCTCAGTTTGGCGTATAACTGCTCATCCCAAAGAGTCTGCAGTACCAACCGCAAATGAGAAACATGCTCGTCTGCATCACGCGAATACACCAGAATGTCGTCAATGAAAACAACGAAAACATTGTCCAGAAAATCCCTGAAAACACGGTTCATCAGATCCATAAATATAGCCGGCGCATTAGTCAAACCGAAAGGCATCACTAGAAACTTGTAATGCCCATAGCGAGTACGGAATGCAATCTTGGCTATGTCCTGGTCTCGGACTCTCATCAGATGATACCAAGATCTCAAGTCGATCTTGGAGAAAACCGAATTACCCTACAGCTGATCAAACAAATCATCAATACGAGACAAAGGATACTTGTTCTTTACGGTAACTCGGTTCAGCTGTTGGTAGTCAATGCACAACCGCATAGACTCATCCTTCTTTTTCACAAAAAGAACAGGAGCTTCCCAAGGAGATACACTAGGACAAATGTACCCCTTGTCCAAAAGATCCTGTAACTGATTCTTAAACTCTTGCATCTCTGACGGAGCCAGACGATATGGTGCTCGAGAAATAGGCGAAGTACCCGGCATCAACTCTATGCCAAAC
Source organism: Henckelia pumila (assembly GCF_033568475.1). Taxonomy (NCBI): domain Eukaryota; kingdom Viridiplantae; phylum Streptophyta; class Magnoliopsida; order Lamiales; family Gesneriaceae; genus Henckelia; species Henckelia pumila. The sequence goes on from NC_133121.1 coordinate 67,246,748, forward strand.
TCGACTTCCCTAGCAAAAGGAAAACCCGGAATCTCATCTGGAAATACATCTGGGAATTCATTCACAACCGGAATACTCTTTATCCCAATGCTCTCAGCGGAAAAATCAACTGCTTAGATGAGGTAGCCTTCCCCGCCAGACTCTAGAGATCGACAGGCTCTCAAAGCTAATACCAACGACATCGGGGGTCGCGCTCCGTCACCATAGAAAAATCAGCTATCACTCCCATTCGGATGAAAGCGTACTAATCTCTGATGGCAGTCCACTGAAACTCGATAAGTAGTCAACATATCAATCCCCAGAATACAATAGAAGTCATCCATCACAAGAACCATGAGATTCGCTATCAGAATGTTCCCTTCGAACTCTAAAGGGCAACCCATCACTAGAAGCTTAGCCAAAGCAGATTGGTCCGTCGGAGTAGAAACAGAAACTACTACGTCTAGTACAATGCATGGTAACTTATGCCTCTTAACAAAACATGCATAAATGAAGGAATGAGATGCACCAGTGTCAATAAGTACGAGAGCAGGTATGCCATATAATAGGAATGTACGTACGATGACCTTCTCATTCTCCTCCACTGCCTGATCGTGACTCAAGGCAAACACCTGGCCAGAAGCCCGCGGCTTCAAGTGAGAACTCCCAGCAGACTGTCCCTGCGACCTCTGTTGAACGGTGGCCTGAGAACCCGATCCCAAACTAGAACCAAAACCGCCTCCCCAGAAAGTGGACAATCCCTCCGGAGATGACCAACCTCTCCACAACGAAAACAAGCTCCATAATCTTTACGACACTTGTCTAACGGATGGTTCTTCCTACAATGGTCGCATTTCTCCTTCTTCCCAAAATGAACAACACCACCGGAACTAGAGGAAGATGAAGTAGATCCGGACTTCTTGAAAGACTGAGCACGGGGACCTAAAGAACTCGCAGGCCTGGACTGAGAGAAAGATTTGTTACGCCGAATGATATCCTCTGCCTGGTGAAAACGGCTCACCAAGTCCTCATAGGTCATATCATCACCGATCGCCACCCTGTCATGAATCTCCGGGTTAAGACCCTGAAGGAACAGTTTCTACTTCATCTCAGAACTATCAGCGATCTCGGGACAATAGGACAAGATATCAAAGAACTTCTGCTGATACTCGTCAATAGATATGGCTCCCTGACGCAGTCTCAGTAGCTCACCCACCTTCATCTGAAGGAGTGCAGGAGGAAAATACAGCTTCTGAAAAGTTGTGAGGAACTCAGCCCAAGTGGCAACTCCTCTCGCCGCATCAAAGGGTGCACAAGTGAATCTCCACCACTTTTGGGCTGGCTCATCCAGAAGATAACCAAGCGTCTCCATCTTCTGCTCCTCAGTACAGTGAAACGTCTTAAAATTCATCTCCATACAGTCTATCCAGTTCTCCGCATCCTCCGGAGACTCGCCTCCAACCAAGGGCTTAGGACCCATCTGCAAGAATCGGCGCACACTGAAATGTTGATCATCATGGAGATGATGATGGCGTTCTCGACGATGCTCCCGATTGTCATTGCCCCAACGTCCGCCTATACTGCCATGGCTACTCTGATCATTGCGATCTGCCATCTACAAAAATTACCTCACAATTATCTTACGCATAATCTAAATCCCAAGAATACTATGCATTCTCTGATACCATAAATTTAGTGACCCTTACCGAGATCACCTACTAATCAGAACTTAGGCATGCAATTAACTTAATCAAACAATAATCAGAAATAAGCTGTGGAAACAATAATCAAAATACAATTCCAAGGAAAGGAATCTGTAAATACCCAAATAGTTATACAACCAAATCGAAATACTGTATCAACCCAATACAATATAATAAAACCCTAGACGAAGCTCCATGTAGTGACCCTGCATGGTATCACCTACTAACTGGCAACTAATAGCATGCATTAAAGTTAATACATCAAAATAACTAAACAGAGTAAAACATGCGGAAACAAAACCATAATTTACATATCAGCTTAGGAACATAATACAGGCTTAAATCTGTAGTGATACAACCAAATCGAAAACTTAAACAGTAAACATTATACATCTATATCGAATCCTGCTGTATAATAAAATCCTCAAGGCTCCTGCTCCCTAGTCCTGCCTTGAACTACAGCTTCGTCCATCCTGCGACCTGCCCCATGGAATATGGTGCCCAAGATAACAACTAGGATGTGAGTACTAACGCCCAGTACATATACATGAGTAAACATATGTATATAATGCATGCAACACGATGAGTGGTACGGGGTCATCTGAAAAATCATTCTCAGAACCGGTGCCACATGAGTGCTGCCACCGCACGGATCAACCTCTGGGTGCAACCACACTCGTCCAGTACACCAGAGTAGACAGACATAAATTCCCCCACCGTCGCGGTACTCTCAGTGACAGACTATCGAGTATAGAGCTGAGCGGCTCTATAGTCAGGTATAACAAGGTATAGGCTCAACGTGTATATGCACATGACATATGAGTATAGAAAACGGTAAATCATACATCATGCCATATAATAATGCCAAATAAATGCAACATATAAACATGTATACTCGCTGGCAATCTCAGTCAATGTGTACGTACCTCTAGGCTAGTTCAAGTAAAGTAGGATCCTAGGTTCCAAGCCTATATTCAAAAGTTCAATGTATCACTACATAAATTCTATAAGCCTTAACTAAGCTAATAAGTACTTCTAAAACTTAAATAGATTCCCGAACCATACCTTCGTCCGTAGTTAGCCCTTTGGAGTCGCTAGTCCCGGATGACTATAACCACACCTTGGTTATTCCAGAACTTCTATTATAACCGATAGGGCCCTCAAGTGTATATCTCACACTATATAACTGAAGAAAGAAACTCGGGAATTCGTATTTAGAAATGAATCTGAGAAGCCCTATTTATAGGCAAAATTCCCGGCCAGGATCGGAACGTTCGATTTCAGGATCGGAGCTTCCGATCCAGCTCATTTTATGCATGTGTGACACGTCGGGATCGGAACCTCCGATCGGGCGATCGGAGCTTCCGATCTGCTCTACGTTCAACACTTGTCAAAACTCGCGGCTGAGTCATCGAGTATTGCTGGAAGCTGGAGATCGGAACGTCCGTTCCAGGATCGGAGCTTCCGATCTCTGTGCTTCCGATGAGGTTCCAAAGTGGCTAGGATCGGAGCTTCCGATCCGGCCCAAAGTCAAAAGCCCATATTCTCTTCCGAAGTCCAATAACACTCCGAAATTGATTACTTACCAACCCATAATCATGTTTATCATATTATTATCTTAAAATTGAATCTGGGTTACTACATTCTCCCCACCTTTAGATATTTCGTCCGCGAAATAACATCTAAAGACAATTCAAGATAACAATATGAAACATTCAAACCATGTTTTATTACAACAACTGTAATTACATCATACATGGTAAATCAAAAGTACAAAGCAAACAACTCAGGATATTCCGCTTGCATAAGACTTTTAGTTTCCCAAGTTGCTTCTTCAATGCCTCGGCGCTGCCACTGTACCATCACAAGTGGTATAGTCTTGTTCCGAAGAACTTTCTCCTTCCTGTCTAGGATACGGATTGGTCATTCAACAAAAGACAGATCTGGCTCTAGCTAAATATCAGTAGACTGAATCACATGAGATTCATCAACTATATACTGTCGAAGTAACGACACATGAAAAACATTATGTATACTGGAAAGATTTGGCGGTAAAGCCAAACGATATGCAACATCTCCGATTTTCTCCAGTATCTGGAAAGGCCCAATGAAACGAGGAGACAACTTGCCTTTCACGCCGAATCTCATCACTTTCCTGAAAGGTGATACTCGAAGGAACACATATTCACCAGGCTCAAACTGAAGTGGCCTGCGATGAATATTAGCATAACTGGCTTGTCTATCTTGAGCAACTTTGATCCTATGCTTGATCAAATCTACCTTGTCTACAATCTGCTGCACCTATTCAGGACCCTCGACTTGTCGTTCCCCGACTTCATCCCAGAATAACGGAGTACAACACCGTCGATCGTACAATGCCTCGAAAGGTGCCATATCGATACTACGATGATAACTGTTATTGTAGGCAAATTCGATCAAAGGTAACTGATCCTGCCAAGATAAGCCAAAATCCATGACAGAAGAACGTAGCATATCCTCCAAAGTTTGAATCGTCTGCTCTGACTGTCCGTCAGTCTCCGGATGATATGCAGTGCTTAAACTCAGAGTGGTACCCAACGCCTGCTGAAAACTACCCCAAAAACGTGAGGTAAATCGCGGGTCTCTATCACTAACTATGCTCACTGGAATCCCATGCAATCGCACTATCTCCTTGATGTATAAATGTGTCATGCGATCATAAGAATACTCCCGTTTATAAGGAATAAAGTGTGCTGATTTCGTCAAACGGTCAACAACGACCCAGATAGCATCACACTGACGTTACGTCATAGGCAAGTGGGTAACAAAGTTCATAGTTACATGCTCCCACTTCCATTCAGGAATCTCAAGATTCTGTAGTAATCCACTTGGTCGTCGGTGTTCAGCCTTGACCTGTTGACAAACCAAACATCTTGAAATAAATTGATACACACTTCTCTTCATCCCTTTCCACACAAATCTAGTTCGCAAGTCCTTATACATTTTCATGCTACCAGGATGAACTGATAATCGACTCCTGTGAGCTTGAAAAAGAATATTATTCCTGAGCTCCGCATCATTAGGTACAACCACTCGATTAGATAGGCACAATAAACCATCTGCCTGAAAATGGAATCCAGATGTATTAACTCCATTGGCTAGACGTGCCAAACGCTGAGTCTTAACATCAGATATCTGAGCATCTCTAATCCGAGAATACAATGTTGGCTCAGATAGAATAGTATACAAACGAATCACATTCCTCCCTTTCTTGTGCTTGAGCGTAAAACTCAATGAACCACTCTGGAATCATATGAGATACTTCACTAGTCTGAAGTGCAGAAAGTCTCACCTGCCGACTGAAGGCATCAGCAGTAAGATTAACAGAACCTGGATGATATTTGATTTCACAATCATAATCTTTCAGAAGATCCATCCAGCGTCTCTGTCGCATATTCAACTCCTCCTGAGTGAATAAATACTTCAAACTCTTGTGATCCGTGAATATCTCAAATTTCTCGCCATAAAGATAATGCCTCCAAATCTTGAGCGCAAATACAATGGCGGCTAACTCGAGATCATGTACTGGATAATTACTCTCATGCGTCTTCAACTGTCGAGAAGCATAGGCAATAACATGTCCATGCTGTGTCAGAACACATCCTAACCCCTGACCAGAGGCATCAGTATAAACAACATAACCTCCTGATCCAGAAGGTAGAGCTAGCATAGGTGCAGTAGTAAGACGTCTATGCAGCTCGTGAAATGACTCCTCACAATCCGGGGACCAAATGAAGGAAACATCTTTTCGAGTAAGCTGTGTCAAAGGTCTGGCCAACTGTGCAAAATTCTTGATGAACCGATAGTAATATCCCGCTAGACCCAAGAAACTATGAATCTCAGCAATCGTCGTCGGATGAGACCAGTTCAGCACTGCCTCTATCTTACTAGGATCAACAGATATCCCTTCATTAGAAATCACATGACCGAGAAACACTACCCGATCAAGCCAAAATTCACACTTGCTCAATTTCGCATACAGCTGCTTAACTCGTAACGTCTGTAAAACAATTCTCAGATGCTGTGCATGCTCATCCTTGTCATGAGAATAAACAAGAATATCATCTATGAAGACGATGACAAATCTATCCAGATACTCTCGAAATACTTGATTCATCAGATTCATAAAGACTGCCGGTGCATTCGTCAAACCAAATGGCATCACCAAAAATTCATAATGCCCGTATCTGGTCCTAAAAGCAGTCGTAGAAATATCTGAGTCTCGTACCCGCATCTGGTGGTATCCAGATCTCAGATCTATCTTTGAGTAAATAGAAGTACCCTGTAGTTGATCGAATAGATCATCAATCTACGGCAAAGGATACATATTCTTGATGGTGACACGATTCAACTGCATGTAATCAATACATAATCGCATCGATCCATCCTTCTTCTTGACAAATAAAACAGGTGCTCCCCACGGAGAAACACTCGGACGAATATATCCCTTATCAAGCAGATCCTGTAACTGCTGTTTCAATTCCCTCATCTCTGACGGTGCCAGATGATAAGGTGCTCGGGATATAGGCGTAGTTCCTGGTACTAGATCAATACCAAATTCAACCTCTCGAACCGGAGAAAAACCAGGAATCTCATCAGGGAATACATCAGGAAACTCGCTGACAACCGGTAACTGATCAATACCCGTACTAATCATGGAAATATCAATTGCATAGATGAGGTAGCCCTCCCCACCTGACTCCAAGACATGACATGCCTTCAGAGCCGAAACAAGTGGCATCGGAGGTCGCGCACCCTCACCATAAAAATACCAGCTATCACCCTCAACCGAATGAAACTGTACCAGATGCTGATAACAATCCACAGTAGCGTGATACAAAGTCAGCATATCTATTCTCAAGATACAGTCAAAATCTGCCATCGCTAATATCATCAAATTAGCAGCTAACACATTACCCTCAAACTCCAGAAGGCAACCCATCACTAGACGCTTAGTTACTATCTCTTGCTCCAACAGAGTAGATACAACTAAATCCTTATCTAATGATACATAAGGTAATCTATGTCTCTTAAAAAAGCGACTAGAAATAAAGGAATGCGATGCTCCAATATCAATTAATACAAGTGCAGGAATACCACATAATAGAAAGGTACCTGCAAACATGCGATCGCTTCCCTCTGTAGCCTGCTCTTGAGACAGAGCAAACACCTGCCCTTGAGTCTGGGGACGATAACTAGAAGAACTCTGTGGTGCTGGCTGCTGACGTGGAACAATAGAAGCCTGAGATCCAACCTGTGATCCCGATTCACTAGCAGAACCCATACGCTGAGGACAATCCCTCCGCAGATGTCTCTGTTGACCGCAAATATAACAAGCACCAGTAGCTCTCCGACATGAAGCTGCAGGATGCTTCCCTCCACAGTGACTACAAAACTCATCTTCTTCTTCTTCTTCCCAAAACGGAACATACCTCGTGAACCATGAGATCCATATGAAGTAGTAGGAGTAGAAGAAGACGTAGGTACAGATTGCACAACAGATTGAACTCAAGGCTCAAAAGATCCACTAGGCTGTCCTGGCATCATCAACTGTGCCCGCCTGTTGCTAGTCTCCACAAGACGGCAACGGTTCACCAAAGTCTCAAAAGATACCGGGTCATCACAAAAGACAACCTGAGAGTAGGTATCTTGATTCAAACCTTGTAGAAAGATATCATACTTCGATGTATCACTCTCATTAATATGAGGACTGAAAGGTAGCAGATCAAGAAATCGTTGCTGATATTGATCAATAGTCATTGATCCTTGTCTCAGAGTAAGCAACTCCATAGATCGTGCTTGGCGAATAGCCGGAGGAAAATACAATTTCTGGAACTCCCTACAGAAATCCCCCCAAGTCACCTGTCCTCTCTCAGTATGTGCCTGAGCAGCTTTGGCATCCCACCAAAAACGTGCTCGATCCTCTAGAACAAATTCTAGAACTTCCAATTTCTGATCCTCAATACAATCAAAAGCACGAAAAGTACTCTCTAGTTTAGACATCCAGCTTTTAGTTTGTTCAGGATTCTCGCCTCCCACCAAGGGTTTCGGTCCTACTTGCATGAACTTATTGATAGAGTAGCGACGTCTACCCTCATGATGACGATGTTGATCATCATGATGGCGATGATGACGATGATGATGAACACCTCCCTGGCCAACACTACCGTGACTCTCGTCAGCCATATCCTGAAAAGAATTGCACATTAAAATCCCAAATTTGCAAGAATTACTCAAAACTAATTCTAAATCCCAAGTACTAATCCCAAAATCTAAGCATGCTCTGATACTAAAAATGTAGTGACCCTGCATGGTATCACCTACTAACTGGAAACTAATAGCATGCATTAAACTTAATACAGCAAAATAATTTAACAGAGTAAAACATGCGAAAACAAAACCATAATTTACATATCAGCTTAGGAACATAATACAGGCTTAAATATGTAGTGATACAACCAAATCGAAAACTTAAACAGTAAACATTATACAGCTATATCGAATCCTGCTGTATAATAAAATCCTCAAGGCTCCTGCTCCCTAGTCCTGCCTTGAACTACCAGCTCCGTCCATCCTGTGACCTGCCCCATGGAATAAGGTGTCCAAGATAACAACTAGGACGTGAGCACTAACGCCCAGTACATAGACATGAGTAAACATATGTATATAATGCATGCAACATGATGAGTGGTACGGGGTCATCTGAAAAATCATGCTCAGAACCGGCGCCACATGAGTGCTACCACCGCACGGATCAACCTATGGGTGCAACCACAGTCGTCCAGTACACCAGATTAGACAGACATAAATGCCCCCGCCGTCGCGGTACTCTCAGTGACAGACTATCGAGTATAGAGCTGAGCGGCTCTATAGTCAGGTATAACAAGGTATAGGCTCAACGTGTATATGCACATGACATATGAGTACAGAAAACGGTAAATCATACATCATGCCAATATAATAATGCCAAATAAATGCAACATATAAATATGTATACTCGCTGGCAATCTCAGTCAATGTGTACGTACCTCTAGGATAGTTCAAGTAAAGTAGGATCCTAGGTTCCAAGCCTATATTCAAAAGTTCACTGTATCAATACATAAATTCTATAAGCCTTATGTTGGAGAACTGGCGTTCAGATCAATCACGATTGATACCCGGTGCAGCGGAAGTTTAAAAATTTTATTATGGAACAATTCCATAGTGTGGGTATCAACCGTTCAACGATTAAATTATAAGTGTGTGTAAAATTTAAATAACAATTATTAAATTTTACCTTCAATCTCGAATCGAGATTATTGGACTCCAACAGATTTCTCTTCTCTTGTTGTCTCTCCCTGGAACCGATGAACTCCTTCTATCAGGTCCACGAATAGAGGTTTAATCCCTCTGATAGATTGCACTAGAAAATCTATCAGAAGTTTTCTGCGAAGAAAATAACGAATTTGATTCGTTTATTCCAGACTGCAATTCAAAATCACAGACCGGAATTTCTCTGACAGAGAGAGGGAGGGGTCGGCCGAAAATTGAGAGAGGGAGACTAGGGTTTTCGATTTTTGTCTCTCAAAATTATGACCTGTTGTGTGTAATTTCTGTACTGCAATAACTTATTTATAATGCAGGCCACTAACAGCTTAGGGCCCATTAGTCATAAGTTGAGGCCCGACAAGCAAAGCCCACACGTTCAGAAATTAATATAAAATTCATCGTGACTCCGATTGATGAACCGATTTCACCAATGTGCACAGAAACCATTTCTGCACATTTTAAAGTCAAGATAAATTTTCCTGAATCCGAATTCAGTGGTTTCCAAAAATGTCCATCCCTATGTCATTTTAGGAAATCCTACTCCCTTACTCTTATTTAAGAAGTCCAACTTCTTTATTCATTAAATTTAACTCTTTAAATTTAACTATCTCAACGGGGATTAAAACTCCATTACACTGTGTGACCCTCAATGGTTCAGGGATACAGCTAGCCGTGGGCTCACAACTCCTTGTGACTCGGAACAACAATTTCCGACTTGCCCAACGAATCATGGTAAAGCGCCTAGCAACATCGCCCCATGATTCCCTAGGTATCACTGATAGTGCCTACAAGAACCAGTAGATTTTGGTTAGCGTACAGTACGGTCCCTTCATCCATATATCCCGATCGAATCAACAACCATTGGTATATCGAGAGTCGCTCAAGATTCGATAACTATGCAATACATCTTGAAGATCCAATTAGTGACATCGCATGTGCTACTAAGAAACTATTTCTTAAATCACATCAAGTACTCTGGCCAGAGATTCGTCACACTAATATCTCCTCAGATCGCATAGGATATCCACACTCGCAAGTATGTGGTGAATCCTTGACAACAATGCATCGACTCCTATATGTGTTGTAACTGTACCCAATCCCGACACCTGATGACCCCATAGAGTCGGTAAACGAGTCAAAGCACAGTACTAGCATATAGAGTCTCCATGATGTTTCAAGTAGTAAGGACTAATGGTGTACAACCAAAACCGCGGACTTTATCCACTCGATAAGTGATAACCACTTGGAAAGTCCGGATAGGGTAGTTCGATTATTCATCCTATGAATCTCCATTCATCCTATGAATATCCATTTGCATGCTTCGAACATCTCCATGTTCCCTACCAATGAAACGTGGTACTCTGCATCGCAAATGCTAGTCTCAAACTCGAGCGATCCTTATCCTTATTCTCGGACGGCTCAATTGACTAGGAACAGTTTAGAATATACAGTGACTATAAGATGTATTTCATGATAGACATCTCCATGTTCTACCACATCTTACATACACTATAGTACATTCAAGGTCTTTATCAAAACAACAATAGTATATCTGTTGGAAAAAACTGGCTCTCAGATCAATCACGATTGATACCCGGTGCAGCGGAAGTTTAAAAATTTTTGTCATGGAACAATTCCATGGTGTGGGTATCAACCGTTCAACGATTAAATTATAGTGTGTGTGTAAAATTCAAATAACAATTATTAAATTTTACCTTCAATCTCGAAGCGAGATTATTGGACACCACAAAGATTTCTCTGCGCTTCTTGTATCTCCCTGGAACTGATGAACAAGCTGTTCTTCAATCAGGTCCACGAATAGAGGTTTAATCCCTCTGATAGATTGCACTAGAAAATCTATCAGAAGTTTTCTACGAAGAGAATAAACGAATTTGATTCGCTATTACAGACTGCAATTCAAAATCACAGACCGGAATTTCTCATGCAGAGAAGGGAGGGGGCGGCCGAATTATGAGAGGGAGGCTAGGGTTTTTTTTCGAAAAATCCAGTCTCTCAAATTATGACCTGTTGTATCTAATTTCTGTACTGCAATAACTTATTTATAATGCAGGCCACTAACACCTTAGGGCCCATTAGTCATAAGTTGAGGCCCGACAAGCAAAGCCCGCTCGTTCAGAAATTAATATAAAATTCATCGTGACTCCGATTGATAAACCGATTTTACCAATGCGCACAGAAACCATTTCTGCACATTTTAAATTAAAAATAAATTTTCCTGAATCCGAATTCAGTGGTTTCCTAAAATGTCCATCCCTATGTCATTTTAGGAAATCCTACTCCCTTACTCTTATTTAAGAAGTCCAACTCCTTAGTTCATTAAATTTAACTCTTTAAATTTAACTATCTCAACGGGGATTAAAACTCCATTACACTGTGTGACCCTCAATGGTTCAGGGATACAGCTAGCCGTGGGCTCACAACTCCTTGTGACTCGGAACAACACTTTCCGACTTGCCCAATGAATCATGGTAAAGCGCCTAGCAACATCGCCCCATGATTCCCTAGGTATCACTGATAGTGCCTACAAGAACCAGTAGATTTTGGTTAGCGTACAGTACGGTCCCTTCATCCATATATCCCGATCGAATCAACAACCATTGGTATATCGAGAGTCGCTCAAGATTCGATAACTATGCAATACATCTTGAAGATCAAATTAGTGACATCGCATGTGCTACTAAGAAACCATTTCTTAAATCACATCAAGTACTCTGGCCAGAGATTTGTCACACTAATATCTCCTCAGATCGCATAGGATATCCACACTCGCAAGTATGTGGTGAATCCTTGACAACAATGCATTGACTCCTATATGTGTCGTAACTGTACCCAATCTCGACACCTGATGACCCCCATAGAGTCGGTAAACGAGTCAAAGCACAGCACTAGCATATAGAGTCTCCATGATGTTTCAAGTCGTAAGGACTAATGGTGTACAACCAAAACCGCGGACTTTATCCACTCGATAAGTGATAACCACTTGGAAAGTCCGGATAGGGTAGTTCGATTATTCATCCTATGAATATCCATTTGCATGCTTCGAACATCTCCATGTTCCCTACCAATGAAACGTGGTACTCCGCATCGCAAATGCTAGTCTCAAACTCGAGCGATCCTTATCCTTATTATCGGACGGCTCAATCGACTAGGAACGGTTTTTAGAATATACAGTGACTATAAGATGTATTTCATGATAGACATCTCCATGTTCTACCACATCTTACATACACTATAGTATATTCAAGGTCTTTATCAAAACAACAATAGTATATCACAATATAACAATATGAAGTAATATAAAGTCATTGCCATAAAAGTGTAAATAATATTAAACAAAAGATTGTTTATACAAAGAGTCATCAAAGCCCATAGCCACACAGTTGGCTCACTGGGCACCCACTCTTACAATCTCCCACTTGCCCTATAGCCAACTAGTCATACTACGTAGACCCATTGCTTCGCGATGTTTGTCAAACAATGGTCCTGGCAAGGGCTTAGTAAGCGGATCAGCGATATTGTCTGCAGAGGCCACTCGTTCGACAATGATGTCTCCTCTTTCCACAATCTCCCGGATTATGTGGTATTTCCTCAGTACGTGTTTGGATCTTTGATGAGACCTTGGTTCCTTTGCTTGAGCAACGGCACCCGTGTTGTCACAGTACACCGGGACTGGACCAACAAATTCAGGAATAACGCCCAACTCTTGGACGAACTTCCTCATCCAAACGGCCTCTTTAGCAGCAGCTGATGCTGCAATGTATTCAGCCTCAGTGGTGGAATCCGCTGTGGTGTCCTGCTTGGAACTCTTCCAAGAGACAGCACCGCCATTGAGCATGAACACAAATCCAGAGGTTGACTTCGAGTCATCCACATCACTTTGGAAGCTAGAGTCGGTATAGCCTTCCAATTTGAGATCTCGTCCTCCATACACCATGAACATATTCTTAGTCCTTCGCAAGTACTTAAGAATGTCCTTCACGGCTTTCCAATGCATTTGACCAGGATTAGACTGATATCTGCTCGTGACACTCAGAGCAAATGCTACATCCGGTCTGGTAGATATCATCCCATACATGATACTACCTATAGCTGACGCATATGGTACATGTGTCATATTCTCTATCTCTGCATCAGTCTTGGGACACATAGACTTGGATAGAGAAACTCCATGACATATGGGTAGATGTCCTCTTTTGGACCCATCCATTGAAAACCGTTTCAATATGGTATCGATGTAGGTTGATTGAGTGAGTCCTATCATTCTCTTAGACCTATCTCTATAGATCTGTATCCCAAGAATGTAGGATGCCTCTCCCAAATCCTTCATCGAAAATCTACCTGATAACCATATCTTTGTTGACTGCAACATCCCTACATCATTCCCAATGAGTAGGATGTCATCAACATAAAGTACTAAGAATGTCACCGCATCCTTAACTACTTTCTTGTACACGCAAGGTTCCTCCGGGTTCTTGATGAAACCAAAATCTTTTATTGTTTCATCAAATTTCTGGTTCCAACTTCTTGATGCTTGTTTTAGACCATAAATTGATCTCTGAAGCTTGCATACCTTATGCTCGCTTCCCATGGATGTGTACCCCTCAGGCTGCTTCATATAGATTTCTTCCTTAATGTCTCCATTAAGAAAAGCAGTCTTCACATCCATTTGCCATATCTCATAGTCATACCATGCAGCTATGGCAATCAGGATTCTTATGGACTTGAACATTGTAACTGGTGAAAAGGTTTCATCATAGTCAACTCCTTGCCTTTGAGTATAACCTTTCGCCACCAATCGCGCCTTGTAGGTCAATACCTTACCATCAGGCCCAAGCTTTCTCTTGTAGATCCATTTACACCCTATTGGAACAATTCCATCGGGAGGATCTACTAAAGACCAAACTTGGTTTGTATGCATCGAATCCAATTCTGACTGCATAGCTTCAAGCCATAAATTCGAATCCGCATCAGAAATTGCTTCCTTGAAGTTTCTTGGATCACATCCAATGTCGGGTTCATCTTGACCCCCTTCAAGAAGAAGACCATATCGAACTGGAGGTCTAGAAGTCCTTTCGGATCTTCTAGGTGCAGGCGTGTCCAGCAATGGTTCCTGAGGTGTAGGATCGTTATTTTGTATTTCGGGTTCTTCTCGAACTTCTTCGAGTTCCATCATCTCGCCTTTCTTATCCAATAAGAACTCCTTCTCCAAGAAGGTGGCATTCCTAGAAACAAACACCTTTGTTTCAGCAGGATAATAGAAATAATATCCGATTGAATTCTTCGGATACCCTACAAAATAACATAAGCTGGATCGACTATCCAACTTATCTCCCACTGTCCGCTTCACGTAAGCAGGACATCCCCAAATCCTCAAGTACGAATACTTAGGAGCTTTGCCATTCCATAACTCGTATGGTGTTTTGTCCACTGCTTTAGTGTGGACGTTGTTCAACAACAATACCGCCGTTTCAAGCGCATAGCCCCAAAACGAAGGTGGAAGCTCAGTGAAGCTCATCATAGATCGAACCATGTCCAACAAAGTTCGATTACGACGCTCCGATACACCATTAAGCTGTGGTGTCATAGGAGGAGTCCACTGAGAGAGAATCCCATTCTCTTTCAGATAGTCCAAAAACTCGGTACTCAAGTATTCTCCACCTCGATCCGATCGAAGTGCTTTAATACTTTTACCTAGCTTGTTTTCTACTTCAGCCCTGAATTCTTTGAACTTTTCAAATGCTTCAGACTTATATTTCATTAAATATAAATACCCATACCTTGAATAATCATCAGTAAAGGTAATGAAGTAGGTGTGGCCATGTTGAGTCCCTACTCTAAATGGACCACAAACATCTGTATGGATCAAATCCAACAGATTCTGACTACGCTCAGGTTTCCCCTTAAAAGGAGATTTAGTCATTTTTCCTTTTAGGCAGGATTCACAAGTAGGTAGAGAATTAATATCAGACATATCAAACATGCCCTCTCCCACTAGCTTGTTCATCCTCCTTGAGGAAATATGACCTAGCCTAGCATGCCAAAGGTTTGCCGGGTTTTGACTATCGATTTTCCTTTTGTTTGTTGTCGCCGGTTTATCAACATAATTCACTGGAACGTCTTTTAGTTTTAAGTTGTATAGATCGTTTTCAAGTTGTCCATTTCCAATTAAACATTCATTCTTGTAAATATTGCAAATCCCATTCACAAAATTGCAAGAATAACCATCTCTATCAAGCATAGAAATAGAAATAATGTTTTTAATTAAATCTGGCACAAATAAAACATCTCTTAACAATAATTTAAAACCGTTCTGCAAAGTCAAACAAACATCTCCAATGGCCGTAGCTTCAACTCTGGAACCATTCCCGAGCCTCAGCTGGGTATCACCCATTCTAAGCCTGCGACTTCTTGTCATCACCTGCAAATCATTGCAAATGTGAGATCCACATCCGGTATCCAATACCCAAGAAGTTGTATTAAGTGACATGTTTATTTCAATATAGAACATACCCTTTGCAGTTCCCAACTGCTCAAGATATTCCTTGCAGTTGCGCTTCCAATGACCCGGCTTCTTGCAGTAATGGCAAACATCCTTGGATTTTCCATTGTTTGAAGCCTTTGTCTTTTGCTTCTTCTCGGGCTCGACTTTCTTGGGTGGGGTAGAACGTTTCTTGCCCTTCATACTTGGCCCCTTCTTAGCAGAAGATGAGGAGCCCACCAAGAAAGCTGACTTATCCTTCTTAAGTGTGGATTCATATGTAACGAGCATATTGACCATCTCTTCTAGGGTGGCCTCTATCTTGTTCATATTAAAATTTATCACAAATCCATCAAATGAAGAAGGAAGAGACAGAAGCAATAAATCCACATTGAGTTCATGCTCCAACACCAAATCTAGGGTCGCCAACTTCTGTATGAGCCAAATCACTCGTACCCCATGATCACGGACCGAAGTCCCTTCACGCATGCGGCACGTCATCAACTCCTTAACAGTAGCGAACCTTTCAGCCCTCGACTGAGCCCCAAAAAGTTCCTTGAGTTGCGCGTGAATGTCAGCAGCATTCACCGTGTCCTCAAATCGTCTCTGGAGTTCATCAGACATCGAGGCTTGCATATAGCATTTGGTCTTGATGTCATGGTCACACCATGCATCAAGTTTGGCCAATTCCTCCGGACTTATGTCAGCTGGTGCTTCCTTCGGAGGTGCTTTCTCTAACACGTAGAGCATTTTCTCCGAAGTTAAGACAATCTTCAACTTCCGGAACCATTCCGTATAGTTGGCGCCAGTCAACTTGTTTTGTTCGAGGATCGAGAATAATGGATTTCGCGAATTCATTGTATGAAATACTGAAAAGAAAAACAGACATATATCAATGATTGTTTAACAATTTACTAAGACATAAAATAGGCGAATTTAATTTTATGAATCTCACTCCCACTATTTTAACGATTTCACCACCCTCTAGTGAAAACGGGAAACTTTTTCCTTAGTGAGAACATGGAGTCCAATTGACAAATTTATGGTCCCGAATAATATCAGCCAACCATAATTCTCAAAAGGTAGAGCCCAATTGCTTCCAAAGCAACCCCCATGTGTTTACCTCATGTCCAATAAGGGCCCAATAATATGACGCCGTTTAAAGTGACATGTCAAGATGACCCATCAATATTAAGTTGTGATGGACGGTCGCCATGTGGATCCCCCAATAATATGAGCCGATCCCATGGGAGTTCCACCCAACTTACAACATTTGTCGATCCAATGTACAGCTTTCCGACGGACGGGCCCCCCCAATAATATGAGCCGGACCGTATCCGCGGGTAGCATCACATACATTGACCGTTGATGGAAGGTGGGAACATTTAAACAAATTTAAATTTCCTTTATTTATCTTGATATAAATTTTAAATCATATTTAAAATGAGGGATTTTTAATTATAAAAATATTTGTCTCATCATATTCATTTTATTGCATGCTTGCCGGATTCACGCAATTTATGTCTAAACATGCATACAATCATAATATCAAATATTATATAGGATGATCGATTCCATTTCTAATTGACCCGTGGTTGCCAATCACGGGTCTTAGTCCAATCCTAGGTAATATGCAGTATGCAATGCAATCCTATTACATGTGCTTCCAATTTACATTTCTTCAGTCTTTATTGTCTGCTGGGCCCACCATCTTCAAATCTTGATCTCCCACTAAATCTAATGCATTTACAATAAATAACAATGACAAGTAGGGGATACATTTTTAGGGGTGGGAACGGGCTATAAACCAAGCCCACTTTTATTACATATGGCATTCATATCGGGCCATAAACCAGGCCCATTAATAAAACCAACAACAATAAAAACAAAATGTAAATTCCTAACATACACCTACAAAATTGGTCATGGCAATCGATCATCCTTATCCAATAATATTTAATTCAAAATTAATTTATTGGATAACATGCAGTGGCAATTCAAATTTAAACAAGATAAAATCATATTTTATATATAAAATCTCATTTCACATATAAAATCATATTTTATCTCTATATCAAATAAAATCATATTTTATCTATAAAATCCAATTTTACAAATAAAATCATATTTTACTCAATATATCATAAGATCATATCTTATCATCAATTGTACCAAAATAATTGATTTCAAAATTCAATTTACGGATAAAACATTAAAATTTTCCAAAAATTCAAATTTATCCAAAATCAATTTTAAAATTTACGGACTCGAACAATTCGATCCGAAATCTCGTGAACCAATCAAAAACAATTTTTGACCGGACCAAAAATAAAATTTTATCACATTAAAATTAATTTTAAATAATAATTTAATTTTTCCCGCGGGCCGCCCGGGACACTCCCGGGCCGGCCCGCACCCGGGGCGCGGGTCGGGGGCAGCCCGGCTGCCCCCTTAGGGCAGCGACTCTCGCTGCCCTGGCGGCGCCTGGTGCCGCCGCTGGGCGGCGCCGTGCGCCCCCTTTGGGCGGCGCCGTGCGCCTCCCCCGGGGGCAGCGACCATCGCCGCCCCCTCCGGGCAGCGATCCAATCGCTGCCCGGGTTTTGCCCCGAAAAAAAAAAATTTTATTTAAAAATATTTATTTTGTTTCAAAAATCGAGACTCAAAAATTTTGTACAATTGATTAATTCAATCGTTTGATCAGAGCAACCTGGCTTTGATACCACTGTTGGAAAAAACTGTCTCTCAGATCAATCACGATTGATACCCGGTGCAGCGGAAGTTTAAAAATTTTTGTCATGGAACAATTCCATGGTGTGGGTATCAACCGTTCAACGATTAAATTATAGTGTGTGTGTAAAATTCAAATAACAATTATTAAATTTTACCTTCAATCTCGAAGCGAGATTATTGGACACCACACAGATTTCTCTGCGCTTCTTGTATCTCCCTGGAACTGATGAACAAGCTGTTCTTCAATCAGGTCCACGAATAGAGGTTTAATCCCTCTGATAGATTGCACTAGAAAATCTATCAGAAGTTTTCTACGAAGAGAATAAACGAATTTGATTCGCTATTCCAGACTGCAATTCAAAATCACAGACCGGAATTTCTCATGCAGAGAAGGGAGGGGGCGGCCAAATTATGAGAGGGAGGCTAGGGTTTTTTTTCGAAAAATCCAGTCTCTCAAATTATGACCTGTTGTATCTAATTTCTGTACTGCAATAACTTATTTATAATGCAGGCCACTAACACCTTAGGGCCCATTAGTCATAAGTTGAGGCCCGACAAGCAAAGCCCGCTCGTTCAGAAATTAATATAAAATTCATCGTGACTCCGATTGATAAACCGATTTTACCAATGCGCACAGAAACCATTTCTGCACATTTTAAAGTCAAAATAAATTTTCCTGAATCCGAATTCAGTGGTTTCCTAAAATGTCCATCCCTATGTCATTTTAGGAAATCCTACTCCCTTACTCTTATTTAAGAAGTCCAACTCCTTAGTTCATTAAATTTAACTCTTTAAATTTAACTATCTCAACGGGGATTAAAACTCCATTACACTGTGTGACCCTCTATGGTTCAGGGATACAGCTAGCCGTGGGCTCACAACTCCTTGTGACTCGGAACAACACTTTCCGACTTGCCCAACGAATCATGGTAAAGCGCCTAGCAACATCGCCCCATGATTCCCTAGGTATCACTGATAGTGCCTACAAGAACCAGTAGATTTTGGTTAGCGTACAGTACGGTCCCTTCATCCATATATCCCGATCGAATCAACAACCATTGGTATATCGAGAGTCGCTCAAGATTCGATAACTATGCAATACATCTTGAAGATCAAATTAGTGACATCGCATGTGCTACTAAGAAACCATTTCTTAAATCACATCAAGTACTCTGGCCAGAGATTTGTCACACTAATATCTCCTCAGATCGCATAGGATATCCACACTCGCAAGTATGTGGTGAATCCTTGACAACAATGCATTGACTCCTATATGTGTCGTAACTGTACCCAATCTCGACACCTGATGACCCCCATAGAGTCGGTAAACGAGTCAAAGCACAGCACTAGCATATAGAGTCTCCATGATGTTTCAAGTCGTAAGGACTAATGGTGTACAACCAAAACCGCGGACTTTATCCACTCGATAAGTGATAACCACTTGGAAAGTCCGGATAGGGTAGTTCGATTATTCATCCTATGAATATCCATTTGCATGCTTCGAACATCTCCATGTTCCCTACCAATGAAACGTGGTACTCCGCATCGCAAATGCTAGTCTCAAACTCGAACGATCCTTATCCTTATTATCGGACGGCTCAATCGACTAGGAACGGTTTTTAGAATATACAGTGACTATAAGATGTATTTCATGATAGACATCTCCATGTTCTACCACATCTTACATACACTATAGTATATTCAAGGTCTTTATCAAAACAACAATATAACAATATGAAGTAATATAAAGTCATTGCCATAAAAGTGTAAATAATATTAAACAAAAGATTGTTTATACAAAGAGTCATCAAAGCCCATAGCCACACACTTGGCTCACTGGGCACCCACTCTTACAATATCATAATATAACAATATGAAGAAAGATAAAGTCATTGCCATTAATAAAAGTGTAAATAATATTAAACAAAAGATTGTTTGTACAAAGAGTCATCAAAGCCCATAGCCACAAGTTGGCTCACTGGGCACCCACTCTTTCAATCTCCCACTTGCCCTATAGCCAACTAGTCATACTACGTAGACCCATTGCTTCGCGATGTTTGTCAAACAATGGTCCTGGCAAGGGCTTAGTAAGCGGATCAGCGATATTGTCTGCAGAGGCCACTCGTTCGACAGTGATGTCTCCTCTTTCCACAATCTCCCGGATGATGTGGTATTTCCTCAGTACGTGTTTGGATCTTTGATGAGACCTTGGTTCCTTTGCTTGAGCAACGGCACCCGTGTTGTCACAGTACACCGGGACTGGACCAACAAATTCAGGAATGACGCCCAACTCTTGGACGAACTTCCTCATCCAAACGGCCTCTTTAGCAGCAGCTGATGCTGCAATGTATTCAGCCTCAGTGGTGGAATCCGCTGTGGTGTCCTGCTTGGAACTTTTCCAAGAGACAGCACCGCCATTGAGCATGAACACAAATCCAGAGGTTGACTTCGAGTCATCCAAGTCACTTTGGAAGCTAGAGTCGGTATAGCCTTCCAATTTCAGATCTCGTCCTCCATATACCATGAACATATTCTTAGTCCTTCGTAAGTACCTAAGAATGTCCTTCACGGCTTTCCAATGCATTTGACCAGGATTAGACTGATATCTGCTCGTGACACTCAGAGCAAATGCTACATCCGGTCTGGTAGATATCATCCCATACATGATACTACCTATAGCTGACGCATATGGTACATGTGTCATATTCTCTATCTCTGCATCAGTCTTGGGACACATAGACTTGGATAAAGAAACTCCATGACACATGGGTAGATGTCCTCTCTTGGACCCATCCATTGAAAACCGTTTCAATATGGTTTCGATGTAGGTTGATTGAGTGAGTCCTATCATTCTCTTAGATCTATCTCTATAGATCTGTATCCCAAGAATGTAGGATGCCTCACCCAAATCCTTCATCGAGAATCTACCTGATAACCATATCTTTGTTGACTGCAACATCCCTACATCATTCCCAATGAGTAGGATGTCATCAACATAAAGTACTAAGAATGTCACAGCATCCTTAACTACTTTCTTGTACACGCACGGTTCCTCCGGGTTCTTGATGAAACCAAAATCTTTTATTGTTTCATCAAATTTCTGGTTCCAACTTCTTGATGCTTGTTTTAGACCATAAATTGATCTCTGAAGCTTGCATACCTTATGCTCGCTTCCCATGGATGTGAACCCCTCAGGCTGCTTCATATAGATTTCTTCCTTAATGTCTCCATTAAGAAAGGCAGTCTTCACATCCATTTGCCATATCTCATAGTCATACCATGCAGCTATGGCAATAAGGATTCTTATGGACTTGAACATTGCAACTGGTGAAAAGGTTTCATCATAGTCAACTCCTTGCCTTTGAGTATAACCTTTTGCCACCAATCGTGCCTTGTAGGTCAATACCTTACCATCAGGCCCAAGCTTTCTTTTGTAGATCCATTTACACCCTATTGGAACAATTCCATCAGGAGGATCTACTAAAGACCAAACTTGGTTTGTATGCATCGAATCCAATTCAGACTGCATAGCTTCAAGCCATAAATTTGAATCCGCATCAGAAATTGCTTCCTTGAAGTTTCTTGGATCACATCCAATGTCGGGTTCATCTTGATCCCCTTCAAGAAGAAGACCATATCGAACAGGAGGTCTAGAAGTCCTCTCGGATCTTCTTGTTGGAAAACTGGCGAGTTCCCAGACCAATTACGATTGATACCCGGTGCAGCGGAAGTTTAAAAATTTTTTTCTCATGGAACGATTCCATGGTGTGGGTATCAACCATACAACGATTGAATTATTGTGTGTGTAAAATTTAAATAACAATTAAATAAATTTTACCTCAAATCTCGCAACGAGATTAATGGACACCAACAGAACAATTCTGCTCTTGTTGTCTCTCCCTGGAACCGATGAACGCCTTCAATCAGGTCCACGAACAGAGGTTTAATCCCTCTGATAGATTGCACTAGAAAATCTATCAGAAGTTTTCTGCGAAGAGAATACACGAATTTGATTCGTTATTCCTTACTGCGATTCAAAATCACAGACCGGAAAATCTCGGGCAGAGGTAGGGAGGGGCGGCCGAAATATTCTTAAGAGAGGCTAGGGTTTTTCGAAAATTAGCTCTCAAAAATTATGACCTGTTGTGTGTAATTTCTGTACTGAAATAACTTATTTATAATGCAGGCCACTAACACCTTAGGGCCCATTAGTCATAAGCTGGGGCCCGACAAGCAAAGCCCGCTCGTTCAGAAATTAATATAAAATTCATCGTGACTCCGATTGATGAAACGATTTCACCAATGTGCACAGAAACTATTTCTGCACGTTTTAAAGTCAAAATAAATTTTCCTGAATCCGAATTCAGTGGTTTCCAAAAATGTCCATCCCTATGTCATTTTAGGAAATCCTACTCCCTTACTCTTATTTAAGAAGTCCAACTCCTTAGTTCATTAAATTTAACTCTTTAAATTTAACTATCTCAACGGGGATTAAAACTCCATTACACTGTGTGACCCTCAATGGTTCAGGGATACAGCTAGCCGTGGGCTCACAACTCCTTGTGACTCGGAACAACACTTTCCGACTTGCCCAACGAATCATGGTAAAGCGCCTAGCAACATCGCCCCATGATTCCCTAGGTATCACTGATAGTGCCTACAAGAACCAGTAGATTTTGGTTAACGTACAGTACGGTCCCTTCATCCATATATCCCGATCGAATCAACAACCATTGGTATATCGAGAGTCGCTCAAGATTCGATAACTATGCAATACATCTTGAAGATCAAATTAGTGACATCGCATGTGCTACTAAGAAACCATTTCTTAAATCACATCAAGTACTCTGGCCAGAGATTTGTCACACTAATATCTCCTCAGATCGCATAGGATATCCACACTCGCAAGTATGTGGTGAATCCTTGACAACAATGCATTGACTCCTATATGTGTCGTAACTGTACCCAATCTCGACACCTGATGACCCCCTCAGAGTCGGTAAACGAGTCAAAGCACAGTACTAGCATATAGAGTCTCCATGATGTTTCAAGTCGTAAGGACTAATGGTGTACAACCAAAACCGCGGACTTTATCCACTCGATAAGTGATAACCACTTGGAAAGTCCGGATAGGGTAGTTCGACTATTCATCCTATGAATATCCATTTGCATGCTTCGAACATCTCCATGTTCCCTACCAATGAAACGTGGTACTCCGCATCGCAAATGCTAGTCTCAAACTCGAGCGATCCTTATCCTTATTATCGGACGGCTCAATCGACTAGGAACGGTTTTAGAATATACAGTGACTATAAGATGTATTTCATGATAGACATCTCCATGTTCTACCACATCTTACATACACTATAGTATATTCAAGGTCTTTATCAAAACAACAATAGTATATCACAATATAACAATATGAAGTAATATAAAGTCATTGCCATAAAAGTGTAAATAATATTAAACAAAAGATTGTTTATACAAAGAGTCAACAAAGCCCATAGCCACACAGTTGGCTCACTGGGCACCCACTCTTACACTTCTAGGTTCAGGCGTGTCCAGTAATGGTTCCTGAGGCGTAGGATCGTTATTTTGTATTTCGGGTTCTTCTCGAACTTCTTCGAGTTCCATCATCTCGCCTTTCTTATCCAATAAGAACTCCTTCTCCAAGAAGGTGGCATTCCTAGAAACAAACACCTTTGTTTCAGCAGGATAATAGAAATAATATCCGATTGAATTCTTCGGATACCCTACAAAATAACATAAGCTGGATCGACTATCCAACTTATCTCCCACTGTCCGCTTCACGTAAGCAGGACATCCCCAAATCCTCAAGTACGAATACTTAGGAGCTTTGCCATTCCATAACTCGTATGGTGTTTTGTCCACTGCTTTAGTGTGGACGTTGTTCAACAACAATACCGCCGTTTCAAGCGCATAGCCCCAAAACGAAGGTGGAAGCTCAGTGAAGCTCATCATGGATCGAACCATGTCCAACAAAGTTCGATTACGACGCTCCGATACACCATTAAGCTGTGGTGTCATAGGAGGAGTCCACTGAGAGAGAATCCCATTCTCTTTTAGATAGTCCAAAAACTCGGTACTTAAGTATTCTCCACCTCGATCCGATCGAAGTGCTTTAATACTTTTACCTAGCTTGTTTTCTACTTCAGCCTTGAATTCTTTGAACTTTTCAAATGCTTCAGACTTATATTTCATTAAATATAAATACCCATACCTTGAATAATCGTCAGTAAAGGTAATGAAGTAGGTGTGGCCATATTGAGTCCCAACTCTAAATGGTCCACAAACATCTGTATGGATCAAATCCAACAGATTTTGACTACGCTCAGGTTTCCCCTTAAAAGGAGATTTAGTCATTTTTCCTTTTAGGCAAGATTCACAAGTAGGTAGAGAGTTAATATCAGACATATCAAACATGCCCTCTCCCACTAGCTTGTTCATCCTCCTTGAGGAAATATGACCTAGTCTAGCGTGACAAAGGTTTGCTGGGTTTTGACTATCGATTTTCCTTTTGTTTGTTGTCGCCGGTTTATCAATATAATTTATTGGAACGTCTTTTAGTTTTAAGTTGTATAGATCGTTTTCAAGTTGTCCATTTCCAATCAAACATTCATTCTTGTAAATATTGCAAATCCCATTCACAAAATTGCAAGAATAACCATCTCTATCAAGCATAGAAATAGAAATAATGTTTTTAATTAAATCTGGAACAAATAAAACATCTCTTAATAATAACTTAAAACCGTTCTGCAAAGTTAAACAAACATCTCCAATGGCCGTAGCTTCAACTCTGGAACCATTCCCGAGCCTCAGCTGGGTCTCACCCATTCTAAGCCTGCTACTTCTTGTCATCACCTGCAAATCATTGCAAATGTGAGATCCACATCCGGTATCCAATACCCAAGAAGTTGTATTAAGTGAAATGTTTATTTCAATATAGAACATACCCTTTGCAGTTCCCAACTGCTCTAGATATTCCTTGCAGTTGCGCTTCCAATGACCGGGCTTCTTGCAGTAATGGCAAACATCCTTGGATTTTGCATTGTTTGAAGCCTTTGTCTTGTGCTTCTTCTCGGGCTCGACTTTCTTGGGTGGGGCAGAACGTTTCTTGCCCTTCATACTTGGCCCCTTCTTTGCAGAAGATGAGGAGCCCACCAAGAAAGCTTGCTTATCCTTCTTAAGTGTGGATTCATATGTAACGAGCATATTGACCATCTCTTCAAGGGTGGCCTCTATCTTGTTCATATTAAAATTTATCACAAATCCATCAAACGAAGAAGGAAGAGACAGAAGCAGTAAATCTACGTTGAGTTCATGCTCCAACACCAAATCAAGGGTCGCTAACTTTTGTATGAGCCAAATCACTCGTACCCCATGATCACGGACCGAAGTCCCTTCACGCATGCGACACGTCATTAGCTCCTTAACAGTAGCGAACCTTTCAGCCCTCGATTGAGCCCAAAAAGTTCCTTGAGTTGAGCGTGAATGTCAGCAGCATTCACGGTGTCCTCAAATCGCCTCTGGAGTTCGTCAGACATTGAGGCTTGCATATAGCATTTGGTCTTGATGTCATGGTCCCACCATGCATCAAGTTTGGCCAATTCCTCCGGACTTACATCAGCTGGTGCTTCCTTCGGAGGTGCTTTCTCTAACACGTAGAGCATTTTCTCCGAAGTCAAGACAATCTTCAACTTCCGGAACCATTCCGTATAGTTGGCGCCAGTCAACTTGTTTTGTTCGAGGATCGAGAATAATGGATTACGCGAATTCATTGTATGAAATACTGAAAAGAAAAATAGACATATATCAATGATTGTTTAAGCAATTTACTAAGACATAAAATAGGCGAATTTAATTTTATGAATCTCACTCCCACTATTTTAACGATTTCACTACCCTCTAGTGAAAACGGGAAACTTTTTCCTTAGTGAGAACATGGAGTCCAATCGACAAACTTATGGTCCCGAATAATATCAGCCAACCATAATTCTCAAAAGGTAGAGCCCAATTGCTTCCAAAGCAACCCCCATGTATTTACCTCATGTCCAATAAGGGCCCAATAATATGACGCCGTTTAAAGTGACATGTCAAGATGACCCATCAATATTAAGTTGTGATGGACGGTCGCCATGTGGATCCCCAATAATATGAGCCGATCCCATGGGAGTTCCACCCAACTTACAACATTTGTCGATCCAATGTACAGCTTTCCGACGGACGGGCCCCCCCAATAATATGAGCCGGACCGTATCCGCGGGTAGCATCACATACATTGACCGTTGATGGAAGGTAGGAACATTTAAACAAATTTAAATTTCCTTTATTTATCTTGATATCAATTTTAAATCATATTTTAAATGAGGGATTTTAATTATAAAAATTTGTCTCATCATAATCATTTTATTGCATGCTTGCCGGATTCACGCAATTATGTCTAAAACATGCATACAATCATAATATCATATATTATATAGGATGATCGATTCCATTTCTAATTGACCCGTGGTTGCCAATCACGAGTCTTAGTCCAATCCTAGGTAATATGCAGTATGCAATGCAATCCTATTACATTAGCTTCCAATTTACATTTCTTCGTCTTTATTGTCTGCTGGGCCCACCATCTTCAAATCTTGATCTCCCACTAAATCTAATGTATTTACAATAAATAACAATGACAAGTAGGGGATACATTTTTAGGGGGTGGGAACGGGCCATAAACCAAGCCCACTTTTATTACATATGACATTCATATCGGGCCATAAACCAGGCTCATTAATAAAACCAACAACAATAAAAACAAATGTAAATTCCTAACATACACCTACAAAATTGGTCATGGCAATCGATCATCCTTATCCAATAACATTTAATTCAAAATTAATTTATTGGATAACATGCAGTGGCATTTCAAATTTAAACAGGATAAAATCATATTTTATATATAAAATCTCATTTTACATATAAAATCATATTTTATCTCTTTATCAAATAAAATCATATTTTATCTACAAAATCCAATTTTATAGATAAAATCATATTTTATTTAATATATTCATAAGATCAAATCTTATCATCAATTGTACCAAAAATAATTGATTTCAAAATTCAATTTAAGGATAAAATATTAAAATTTTCCAAAAATTCAAATTTATCCAAAAATCAATTTTAAAGTTTACGGACTCGAACAATTCGATCCGAAATCTCGTGAACCAATCAAAAACAATTTTTGACCGGACCAAAAATAAAATTTTAACATATTAAAATTAATTTTAAATAAAAATTTAATTTTTCCCGCGGGCCGCCCGGGACACTCCCGGGCCGGCCCGCACCCGTGGGCGCGGGCCGGGGCAGCCCGGCTGCCCCTTTAGGGCAGCAACGGTTGCTGCCCTGGCGGCGCTGAGCGCCGCCCCTTGGGCGACGCCGTGCGCCGCCTTGGGCGGCGCCGTGCGCCCCCTTTGGGCGGCACCGTGCGCCGCCCGGGGCAGCAACAATTGCTGCCCCACCGGGCAGCGATCCAATCGCTGCCCGGGTTTTGCCCCGAAATTTTTTTTTTTTTTTATTTAAAAATATTTATTTTGTTTCAAAAACCGAGACTCAAAAATTTTGTACAATCGATTAATTTAATCGTTTGATCTGAGCAACCTGGCTTTGATACCACTGTTGGAGAACTGGCGTTCAGATCAATCACGATTGATACCCGGTGCAGCGGAAGTTTAAAATTTTATTATGGAACAATTCCATAGTGTGGGTATCAACCGTTCAACGATTAAATTATAAGTGTGTGTAAAATTTAAATAACAATTATTAAATTTTACCTTCAATCTCGAATCGAGATTATTGGACTCCAACAGATTTCTCTGCTCTTGTTGTCTCTCCCTGGAACCGATGAACTCCTTCTATCAGGTCCACGAATAGAGGTTTAATCCCTCTGATAGATTGCACTAGAAAATCTATCAGAAGTTTTCTGCGAAGAAAATAACGAATTTGATTCGTTTATTCCAGACTGCAATTCAAAATCACAGACCGGAATTTCTCTGACAGAGAGAGGGAGGGGTCGGCCGAAAATTGAGAGAGGGAGACTAGGGTTTTCGATTTTTGTCTCTCAAAATTATGACCTGTTGTGTGTAATTTCTGTACTGCAATAACTTATTTATAATGCAGGCCACTAACAGCTTAGGGCCCATTAGTCATAAGTTGAGGCCCGACAAGCAAAGCCCACACGTTCAGAAATTAATATAAAATTCATCGTGACTCCGATTGATGAACCGATTTCACCAATGTGCACAGAAACCATTTCTGCACATTTTAAAGTCAAGATAAATTTTCCTGAATCCGAATTCAGTGGTTTCCAAAAATGTCCATCCCTATGTCATTTTAGGAAATCCTACTCCCTTACTCTTATTTAAGAAGTCCAACTTCTTTATTCATTAAATTTAACTCTTTAAATTTAACTATCTCAACGGGGATTAAAATTGTGTGACCCTCAATGGTTCAGGGATACAGCTAGCCGTGGGCTCACAACTCCTTGTGACTCGGAACAACAATTTCCGACTTGCCCAACGAATCATGGTAAAGCGCCTAGCAACATCGCCCCATGATTCCCTAGGTATCACTGATAGTGCCTACAAGAACCAGTAGATTTTGGTTAGCGTACAGTACGGTCCCTTCATCCATATATCCCGATCGAATCAACAACCATTGGTATATCGAGAGTCGCTCAAGATTCGATAACTATGCAATACATCTTGAAGATCCAATTAGTGACATCGCATGTGCTACTAAGAAACCATTTCTTAAATCACATCAAGTACTCTGGCCAGAGATTCGTCACACTAATATCTCCTCAGATCGCATAGGATATCCACACTCGCAAGTATGTGGTGAATCCTTGACAACAATGCATCGACTCCTATATGTATTGTAACTGTACCCAATCCCGACACCTGATGACCCCATAGAGTCGGTAAAAGAGTCAAAGCACAGTACTAGCATATAGAGTCTCCATGATGTTTCAAGTAGTAAGGACTAATGGTGTACAACCAAAACCGCGGACTTTATCCACTCGATAAGTGATAACCACTTGGAAAGTCCGGATAGGGTAGTTCGATTATTCATCCTATGAATCTCCATTCATCCTATGAATATCCATTTGCATGCTTCGAACATCTCCATGTTCCCTACCAATGAAACGTGGTACTCCGCATCGCAAATGCTAGTCTCAAACTCGAGCGATCCTTATCCTTATTCTCGGACGGCTCAATTGACTAGGAACAGTTTAGAATATACAGTGACTATAAGATGTATTTCATGATAGACATCTCCATGTTCTACCACATCTTACATACACTATAGTACATTCAAGGTCTTTATCAAAACAACAATAGTATATCATAATATAACAATATGAAGAAAGATAAAGTCATTGCCATTAATAAAAGTGTAAATAATATTAAACAAAAGATTGTTTGTACAAAGAGTCATCAAAGCCCATAGCCACAAGTTGGCTCACTGGGCACCCACTCTTTCACCTTAACTAAGCTAATAAGTACTCCTAAAACTTAAATAGATTCCCGGACCATACCTTCGTCCGTAGTTAGCCCTTTGGAGTCGCTAATCCCGGTTGACTATAACCACACCTTGGTTATTCTAGAACTTTTATTATAACCGATAGGGCCCTCAAGTGTATATCTCACACTATATAACTGAAAAAAGAAACTCTGGAATTCGTATTTAGAAATGAATCTGATAAGCCCTATTTATAGGCAAAATTCCCGGCCAGGATCGGAACGTCGGATTTCAGGATCGGAGCTTCCGATCCAGCTCATTGCATGCATGTGTGACACGTTGGGATCGGAACTTCCGATCGGGCGATCGGAGCTTCCGATCTGCTCTACGTTCAACACTTGTCAAAACTCGTGGCTGAGTCATCGAGTATTGCTGGAAGCTGAAGATCGGAACGTCCGTTCTAGTATCGGAGCTTCCGATATCTGTGCTTCCGATGAGGTTCCGAAGTGGCTAGGATTGGAACTTCTGATCTGGGTTCGGAGCTTCCGATCCGGCCCAAAGTCAAAAGCCCATATTCTCTTCCGAAGTCCAATAACACTCCGAAATTGATTAATTACCAACCCTTAATCATGTTTATCATATTATTATCTTGAAATATAATCTGGGTTACTACACTCCAGCTGGCCAACCACTACCTAGCCTGTGAGGCCTCGGGTTGCTAATCAAATCAAGGGGCAATTAACCACTAACATGATTAATTAACAAAGAATCAAAGATAAATAGAACAACACATTTTTTTTTCAACAAGGGGTGCGCTCGGTCGGTCAAAAACCACCGACCGAGCGCCCCTGTTTTTGTCTCAAAACAGTAGGCTAAAGTCGGGTCTGCGCACGGTCTGCATAAAACAGCAGATCGGTCGCTGTCTGGGCAGAATCATGCCATGTTCTTTTGTAGCAAAACTTTGATCCTTTCATTATTTTCATCTCATGATTTATCAAATCTAAAGCAAGTACACAACATGCATAATCATTTATACCAAGTTCTAATCAAGTTTACAAGCATTAGCTACATCAACTGAGTAGTTTAAATGACATCAAAGGAACTAGTTATGTACAAAACTCAACTAGTGTTGTTCAACTACTACAAGTTTCATAATCTAGCATGCTTGTCAAGATCTCAATTACTTCAGTTCGGCTACAAACCCGAGACACCACGTGCTAACATTCTCTCTCGAGCTATCAATGTCATCTTCGACTAGCTCCTGCCCTACCTGTTGTCATGCACACATACAAAACAAGACAACAACCGGATAAACTCCGGTGAGAAAATAATTCTCAATATAAGACACATATATAAATCAATTCATTAGCATATCGATTCAAACTATAAAATCAAAATCTATCAATTCTATCCTTCAAATTTCTATAGCGCGCTATCTCAAGAATTGATTCTTATCACTTCGTTGCCATCAAGATTCGTATCCGATCTTGACATGGATATCCATCTATCGTCGTCATATCTGACTCGAAAATAAGGTTCATCAAACCTTGGAATTAGAATCAATTCATATCTCATATCATATCAAAATCAAAATCAAAGATCCACTACCTGTGATGGATCGACAATAACATAAGTTCTAACTCAAGAACAAGTAAATAAACAAGTATGTGATTTGTTCGGGATAACTCAAGAAGCATCATTCTCGAGTATCGAATCCCTAACTCTCAATGTCATCTTATACCAGTCATTCTCGAGTTGACGATGTTCCATATCTGAACCATCATTACACAAACTCATATTCCAACTTCAGCTCAAATTCATCCTTTACACTTCAAGGTATGATAACTTCAAATCTTCATCAAATCATTCTCAATTCAAATCTGTATTCTTTAGTTCGAATCTCTTCAATAAAAATCTGAAATATAGCATATCAAGTTATTAAAATCAGCTACAAACTCACATGAAAATCTGTTCAACTTCGATTACATTCCAAGTCTAGAAACATAGAACCATGATCAAATCTTTCCTTGGTTCAAAACTTGTGATATAAAAGTATTAAATCTTCATTATCACTCTGAAAATTAAGCATACATAGACTAAACATATCAGCTCGAATCTCACTTCATTCTCGTTAAAGGTAACCTGCCACAAGTCTAACAAATTCCAATCCGACGGCGTAACGGTAAAAAATCGGTAACCGAAACGATATCGAATCAATTCTAACACGCATAACCATACTATATCAGTATCATATCATCCTAAAACAACATCTCAACAACTATACATTTCAAAATATATGCTGGAAATCATAAGAAGTACATACAACATCAAATCGTTGAACCGTATTCGATACCGAATTCAAAACACAAAGTTTTAACGTCATTTCTGAGTTCTATTCAATAATCATTTCGATACCTTACTAAATCTTAAGAATAATTACATCAAATCGGAGCCTTTGTCGTAAGAATTCCAAAACTCTTTTCGGAATTGAAATCGGACGATCAGATCAAAAGTTACGGGGTTTCAAAAATCAGAATTTCAAAGAAAGGAAAAGGCTCCGGCTTATGCTCTCAAAAATTCTGAAGGAATATGACTTATACACGTGCACATGCTGATAATATAATTTAAAATCGGATATGTATTGCATATTTGCAATTTAGCCCCTGCAACTTCAAAAATTGCAATTCAATCCTTGACCTTATTTTTAATTCAATTTCAATCTTAAATAATTTAATAATATTAGAATTTAAATCGAAACTTTAAATACTTCCAAATAAAATATACTCGAATTAAAATTAAATAATTCGGATTAAATCAATTAATCCCGGCCTTTTGCACTTCAGCTCTTGAAACTTCGATATTCCAAATCAATCCCTGATCGGGTTTCACCTTCAAATTAAAAAATATACATTCTCGAACCTTGGAATTTAATCTTAAATTCCATAAATATTCAAATCGAATATTTATTCTTTTAATTTAATAATTCCGTGAATTTAATTCTCAAAATCCATAAATTCTCAAATTAAATATTTTCGGCTTGAACATTACATCTATAATTTCCATAACTTCTCAAATCAATATTTGCCCAAAATATAGAATTTAATTCTCAAATCCCATAATTAATAATTTAATATTTTCGAGCCTTACATTTTCTCCCCACTAAGTAATGATTTCGTTCTCGAAATCTTATTCAATCAAACTATCAATTCTGATAAACTGAATGATTTTCTGAAGTGATTCTCACGTCAATCATATAACTCGGATCTTCACATCTCATCTCTTCATTTCTTATTAGATTATCTCTTTTACTCTGCGTCTATTCTCTTGTACTTTAATTAGCTGAAAAGAATGCTCTCTGAGTGGTTTCTTTCCTCAATCAAGGATCTGTCGAATATTCGACTTAACTCAGAATCTCTTCAGTATCTATTTCATCTAATTAAAGCACATAGGAAGAATCTATTGATACTTCTTCACTTAGATACGTGGAACAAATCAGATCCATCATATCAAGCTGAAAAGAATAGATCTTTCAAGAAAATCATCAATTCTGTCTAACATTTCAATCAATGAAATTCAGCTTCAGTGACGACTTGTTTCTTTCTCTATATCATTCTATGCTCTACATAGAACATATATCAAATCTACATTGTCATTCTGTTCATCTCTTCACGATCTATATCTACCATTCATATTCGGAATCTGTATATCAAACGCTGCTCTTTCTCTATTCTGAATCGAATGATATTTCAAAAATAACTTTTTCTCTTAACTAATCAGTTTCAGCTGTTAAAAGTTATATCTATCATTCAATTGCTAACTCTGTTTCTTCTTCTCTATTCTCATTTCGTACAGATTCATATTCGTAATCTTTGTGTATCTCAAATCACATCTGATCTGATATCGGATACTTCTGTAATTTCATTCCAACACAAAGAAATATGATTTCTTATCATCGTATCATCACATCATTATCTCAATATCGACTCGATAACTATTACAGGAATCATAATCATCAAGTTGCAATACATCAATTCAATTAATTCCGAATCAGGTATTAAAGTTCTGAGTATATACTCAAAATATGGAAAATCAACTCAGATAATCCATCAATCAGATAATGGTATAATGTAATCACACAAAACAAAACACTCAGAACATCAATAAATCGATGCCACAATTCGATCAAATAAATCTAAAGTCTCTATCATGACAATAGATTTCAATCAATCCTGTAATTTCATCATATCATTACTTCTTATCAAATCTGAATAGATAGCTGTTATTCACATCTTATACTGCATATTCTGAAAAATCTGATTAGTCTATTCGAACTATCCATTAATCAGAGAAGAATATGCTGTATTCACATATTCCAAAGTACTCAGAGCTTTTGATAATCTATATCATGTCCGATATACTTTATTATTGAAATTCGATTCATCTGCCCTAACTATACTTCAAGAATAATATATTGTATTTTCTCATCAAAAAGTACTCAGAGCCTTTTGATCATCTGTATCACAATGCAATAGTAAACCCAATGTCTCAATCCGAAACAATAGTTCTTGGTTTACTGTGCATCTCGCAACAATTTTGATCACAAATCTGTGATTTGATCATACAGATAGATCATCTTATTCAATAACTTCAATCAATATTATCATAACTACCACAGTTTACATCATGCATACTGCTTCATCTTGGTAGTTTTACAAAATATTCTTTCAAATCATGATCTCATTTCAATTCTGGAGTTTCTAAACTGTCATTGAACCAATCTAGTCAATGATTTTCAACTTCATCAAAAATTCTTTCTATACGTTTAGCTTCTAAAACATACTAATTCGATTACATCTGTTCGCTTTATCTTCTAATAAAACAATTATTGGATGAATATCAAACTCATTGTTGTGCATTTCTTTTAGATTCGGATATCTCTTCTCGGAAATATCCAGCACAATCATATAATCAATCACAATATAATTCATCCATTCTAATCTGCGACTTCAATTCATATCTCAATCTGGAATTCTTTACCGAATTCTATTCACTTTGATTTACTTTCTGTGTTTCTTTCATCTTCTGAAAAAATATGACTCATTTCCAATTAAAAATCATTCTAATTGGTTATGCATTCGTCTGAATATATTCAAACCAGAATACACAGAAATCTAAAATCAATTGATCGAATGCCTATTTCATTTCTCACTTCTATTTTCAAAGTATTGACAAATCATACAATCAATTCAAAATCTGAATATTAATCAAATCTTTCTATCAGTTACGAGCCAAAAAAATCTTAAACTATGCTGAAATATCCATCAAAGGATCAATAATCCTCAAAATCAAAAGAATAAATTAAGATTGAGAAAACATCTCAATTAAGGTCATCCAAAAATTAAATTTTCTGGATAACAAACTTGCAAAGTGAAAACAACTCACTTGCATCACATAACTCAGAATGAGTGAATCAACTCAGGCTCTATGAGCAAACAAGGAAAGCCATTCAAAATCAAACATTTCAAGAATCATATTTCCAATTGATGTATTCGATTCAGCATAATCAAAGAAAATACTCAACTGCAACTGATTTTCATATCATCATTTATCTTATGAACCTCAAAAACAGTATTCAATTCATCAACTCATCAATTCGCTATTAAATTCCAGTTCACAACTTAGTTTGCTATTGAAATCTTACTGGAACATATTTACAATCTCTACTCATTGGCATATCTATCCATACTAGCTTAGATCTTGAATATATCTAATGCATGGAATATTCTTATTTCGGAACATTTCGGTAATCAAACATAATATACACTGAACCGAAATCAACGAATCTAAATTCTAGATTCCATATCATATCATCATATTCATATGCACATTATGTTCTTACTGATCTAATTTATCGTTTCTTATCATCAATCTTCTGATAATCTGTACTTGATTATTGCATCATCATCTATCATGCAACATAAACAAATATCTTAATACGAACAAAATCATGTTCAGTTTCATTTCATCAAAGCAGTAGTTCCATTCCTCAGTTTAATTCACAAATTCTCTTTTCTGATACAGAGTTTAAGATATTACAAAGCTTTCAACTATCATATATCTCTTGCACCAATAATATAAACATGTTAAAACAAAATAAATCTGTTACCTATAATTCTCATTCTCTGGTGAAATTTCATTCTGATCCTCTGCATATTTTTGAAACTGTTCTTCATTCGAATCTTCTCAAAATCTAATTTGCTTAGAACTTATTCTAGCACATCTGCTTGAAATGTCTTTACACTGATTGCTAGGATATCTTCCTTCATAATGAGTGTAATAATTTCTATCATACTCTACATTCAGACTCAGATAAATCTGTCTCGGTCCGCTAGAGTTAAAAAACTACGTTCCTTTCGTTTTTTTTCATATCTGCTTTGGAATAGAAATTGTAGTGAAAATTGTGATTATCTCACACATTGTGACATATATACAATTCCATTCTTTCTGCTTCATCATTCAACTTCATTTCACATAGCCCTGCCTATGTCTTTCATAAAATGTTTCAGTTGTCAACATTTACTCAGACATAATCTTCAAATTCAAGCCATAATAAACAACTCAATCTTGAGCTTCTTCATCATCTACAATTCAAAGAATCGTAGTAGGCTTGAAAATCTAGCAATGCATTCTTCAGTATTCAAATTGTTCTACTAATGATTGGTATATTCTTCTTTTCTGGCATAATCTTCTGTTTCTCTTTATTTCTATCTGTTGTGGCAAACCATTAATAAATATCTGTTCTAAGCACTTACCAACAAACCAATATACCTATGCTTTTTCAGAATTTATTCATCACAAGCTATCAGTTGGTTGCTAAGTCTCGAAGTTGGATAAAATCAATCTGATACAACATACATATGTATTTTCAAAAGATTGGCACAATTGATTCAGCTCTGCAAACCAACTTCTACCTGCAATAACATATATTCATTCAGTGATATACTGTTCTGTTCAATCAGAGGTACTTCTTCAGCTGAGCAATACAGTTCTGTTCAATCTAACCATACAATTCTATTCAGTCTGGGGTGCTTACGTCACCCAAAGAACACTGGTCTATTCAATTCTGGGTGCTTACATCACCCAAGGAAATCTTATAACAAATCAGTAAGAAAATTCAGAAATTTACAACTCAGTAACTCAGGCAATTTAAGTTCAATAGTAGATCATGCTTACATGCAATTCATCAAATCATCAAATCATGTAATGCATAATCATGCAATACTATAAATGCATGCGACTTAATCTACCCCGCTCAACTTCTATCTCAGTCCAAGAAACTTACGCTCTGATACCACCTGTTTTGAGGCCTCGGGTTGCTAATCAAATCAAGGGGCAATTAACCACTAACATGATTAATTAACAAAGGATCAAAGATAAATAGAACAACACATTTTTTTTTCAACAAGGGGTGCGCTCGGTCGGCTAAAAACCACCGACCGAGCGCCCCTGTTTTTGTCTCAAAACAGTAGGCTAAAGTCCGGGCTGCGCACGGTCTGCATAAAATAGCAGATCGGTCGCTGTTTGGGCAGAATCATGCCCTGTTCTTTTGTAGCAAAACTTTGATCCTTCAATTCTTTTCAACTCATGATTTAACAAATCTAAAGCAAGTCCACAACTGAAAGAGTGGGTGCCCGGTGAGCCAACTTGTGGCTAAGGGCTTTTATGACTCTATGTATAAACAATCTTTTGTTTAATATAATTTACACTTTTATAATGGCGTTTACTTTATCTTTTATCATATTATTATGTTGTGACATACTATAAGATGTTTAGATGAAGACCTTGAATATACTATAGTGTATGTAAGATGTGGTGGCACATGGGGATGGCTATCATGAAACACATCTCATAGTCACTGTATATTCTAAACAGTTCCTAGTCGATTGAGCCGTCCGTTAATAAGGATAAGGATCGCTCGAGATTGAGACTAGCATTTGCGATGGCGAGTACCACGTTTCATTGGTATGGAACATAGAGATGTTCAAAGCATGCAAATGGATATTCATACGATGAATGATCGAACTACTTTATCCGGACATTCCAAGTGGTTATCACTTATCGAGTGGATAAAGTCCGCGGTTTTGGTTGTACACCATTAGTCCTTACTACTTGAAACATCATTGAGACTCTATATGTTAGTACTATACTTTGACTCGTTTACCAACTCTATTGGGGTCATCAGGTGTCGGGATTGGGTACAGTTACGACACATATAGGAGTCAATGCTTTGTTGTCAAGGATTCACCACATACTTGCTAGTGTGGATATCCTATGCAATCTGAGGAGATATTAGTGTGACGAATCTCTGGCCAGAGTACATGATGTGTTTTAAGAAATGGTTTCTTAGTAGCACATGCGATGTCACTATTTGATCTTCAAGATGCATTGCATAGTTATTGAATCTCGAACGACTCTCGATTTACCAATAGTTGTTGATTCGATCGGGATATATGGATGAAGGGACCGTACTGTACGCTAACCAAAATCTATTGGTTCTTGCAGGCACTATCAGTGATACCTAGGGAATCATGGGGCGATGTTGCTAGGCGCTCTTACCATGATTCGATGGGCAAGTCGGATATTGCTGTTTCGAGTCACAAGGAGTTGTGAGCCCACGGCTAGCTGTATCCCTGAACCATTGAGGGTCACACAAGTAATGGATTTTTAATCCCCGTTGAGATAATTAAATTTAAAGAGTTAAATTTAGTGAATAAAGAAGTGGAACTTCTTATTTAAGAGTAGAGGGAGTAAGATTTCCTAAAATGACATAGTGATGGACATTTTTGGAAACCACTGAATTCGGATTCAGAAAATTTATCTTGACTTTAAAAGATGCAGAAATGGTTTCTGTGCACATTGGTGAAATTGGTTTATCAATCTGAGTCACGATGAATTTTATATTAATTTCTGAACATGCGGGCTTTGCTTGTCAGACTTGAACTTATGAATAATGGGCCCTAAGCTGTTAGCAGCCCACATTATAAATAAGTTATTGCAGTACAGAAATTACACAACAGAGGTCAAATTTTCGAAAACCCTAGCCTCCTGTCTTGAGAATTCGGCCGCCCCCCCTCTCTCTGTCTTAGAGAATTTTCAGTCTGCGAATTTCGAATTTGCAGTCTAAATTAGCAGATCATATCTGTTCTATCTCTTCGCAGAAACTTCTGATAGACTTTCTAGTGTAGTCTATCAGAGGGATTAAACTTCTGTTCGTGGACCTGATTGAAGAATTGTTCGTTCTTCAGTTCCTGGGATATACAACAAGAGCAGAGTTATCTGTTGGTATCCATAATCTCGTTTCGAGATTTCAAGGTAAAAATTTAATTGTTATTTAATTTTTACACGCACAATTTAATCGTAAAGTTTTGATACCCATGATATGGAATCGTTCCATATAAAATTTTAAAACTTCCGCTGCACCGGGTATCAATTCTGATTGATCTGAACACCGTTCTCCAACAGTGGTATCAGAGCCAGGTTGCTCAGATCAAGCGATTAAATTAATAGATTGTACAAAATTTTTAAGCCTCGGTTTTTTAAACAAAACAAATTTTTAAAATTAAATTTTTGACGGGCAAAACACGGGCAGCGAAGGTCACTGCCCAGGGCAGCGCACGGCGCTGCCCATGGGCAGCGATGTGATCGCTGCCCAGGGCAGCGACGGGCTGCCCGGCCCGAGCCCCTTTCGGGCGCGGGCTGCCCGGGATCGTCCCGGGCGGCCCGGGAAAATTAATTTTATTTTTAATTAAAATTTTAATATATTAAAATTCTATTTTTGGTCCGATCGAAAATTGTTTTTGATTGGTCCACGAGGCGTCGGATCGAATTGTTTGAGTCCGAAAATTTTAAAATTGATTTTTGGATAAATTTGAATTTTTGGAAAATTTATAGATTTTATCCGTTAAATCAGATTTTATGAAATTAATTATTTTTGGTACAATTGATGATAAGATATGATCTTATGGAAATATTGAGTAAAATATGATTTTATGTATAAAATTGGATTTTATATGTAAAATATGATTTTATTTGATAAAAAGGTAAAATATGATTTTGTATGTAAAATAAGATTTTATATATGGAATATGATTTTATCCTTTTTAATTTAATTGCCATTGCATGTTATCCAATAAATTAATTTTTGAATTAAATATTATTGGATAAGGATGATCGATTGTCATGACCAATATTATAGGTGTATGTTAGGTTGTTTACATTTGACTTTATTATTGATTGTTGGGTTTTATTAATGGGCCTGGTTTATGGCCCAAATTTGATTTTATCATTTGTAATAAAAGTGGGCCTGGTTTATGGCCCGTTCCCACCCCTACAATGTATCCCTTTATTTGTCATAGTAATTTATTGTAAATTCACTAGAAATAGTGGGAGTTTTTGAAGATGAAGGTGGAACCAGCAAGAAATGATAAAAACTGAAGAAATGTAAATTGAAAGCACAATGTAATAGGATTGCATTGCATACTTGCATATCACCTAGGATTGGACTTAGACTCGTGATTGCCAACCACGGGTCGATTAGTAATGAAATCGATCATCCTAAAATATAATATATGATATTATCGTTGTATGCATGTTTAGACTAAATGGTATGAATTCCGCAAGCATACAAATTTTAAATGATGAGACAAATTTTCAAAATTAAAATCTCTCATTTTAAATATGATTTAAAATTGATATCAAGATAAATAAAGGAAATTTAAATATTGTTTAAATGTTCCTACTTTCTATCAACGATCAATGTATGAGATGCTACCCGTGGATACGGTCCGGCTCATATTATTGGGGGGGGCCCGTTCGTCGGAAAGTTGTACATTGGATCGACACATGTTGTAAGTTGGGTGGAACTCCCATGGGATTTGCTCATATTATTGGGGATCCACATGGCGACCGTCCATCACAACTTAATATTGATGGGTCATCTTGACGTGTCACAATAAACGGCGTCATATTATTGGGCCCTTATTGGACATGAGGTAAAAACGTGGAGGTTGCTTTGGAAGCAATTGGGCTCTACCTTTTGAAAATTATGGTTGGCTGATATTATTCGGGACCATAGTTTGTCAATTGGACTCCATGTTCCCACTAAGGAAAATAGTTTCCCGTTTTCACTAGAGGGTAGTGAAATCATTAAAATAGTGGGAGTGAGATTCATAAAATAAATTTCGCCTATTTTATGTCTTAGTAAATTAATTAAACAATCACTGATTATTGTCTGTTTTTTTTCAGTATTTCATTAAGATGAATTCGCGCAATCCACTATTCTCTATTCTCGAACAAAATAAATTGACTGGTGCAAACTATACGGAATGGTTCCGTAAGTTGAAGATTGTCTTGACCTCGGAGAAGATGTTCTACGTGTTAGAAAAATCTCCTCCGAATGAAGCACCAGCTGATATAAGTTCGGAAGAGTTGGCCAAACTTGATAAATGGTGGGACCATGATATCAAGGCCAAATGCTATATGCAAGCTTCGATGTCTGATGAACTCCAGAGGCGATTTGAGGATATCGTGAATGCTGCTGACATTCACGTACAACTCAAGGAACTTTTTGGGGCTCAATCGAGAGCTGAAAGGTTCGCTACTGTAAAAGAGTTAATGACGTGTCGCATGCGGGAAGGGACTTCGGTCCGTGATCATGGGGTAAGCGTGATTTGGCTCATTCAGAAGTTGGTAATGCTTGATTTGGTATTGGAGCATGAACTCAATGTGGACTTATTACTTCTCTCTTTTCCTTCATCGTTTGACGGTTTTGTGGTGAATTTCAATATGAACAAGATAGAGGCCTCTCTTGAAGAGATGGTCAATATGCTTGTAACTTATGAAGCCACTTTAAAGAAGGATAAACCGGTTCTCTTGGTGGGCTCCTCTTCTTCTGCTAAGAAGGGGCCAAGTACAAAGGGTAAGAAACGTTCCGCCCCATCCAAGAAAACCGGACCCGAGAAGACGAACAAGACAAAGGCTTCAAACATGGAAAAGTCCAAGGATGTTTGCCATCACTGCAAGAAACCCGGTCATTGGAAACGTAACTGCAAGGAATATCTAGAGCAGTTGCGAACTGCGAAGGGTATGTTTTATATTGAAATAAATGTTTCACTTAATACTACTTTTTGGATATTGGATACCGGATGTGGATCTCACATTTGCAATGATTTGCAGGTGATGACAAGAAGTTGCAAGCTTAGAATGGGTGAGACCCAGCTAAGGCTCGGAAATGGTTCTAGAGTTGAATCCAAAGCTGTGGGAGACGTTTATTTAATTTTGTAGAACGATTTTAAGTTACTTTTGAGAGATGTTTTATTTGTTCCAGATTTGATTAAAAACATTATTTCTGTTTCTATGCTTGATAGAGATGGTTTTTCTTGCAATTTTGTGAATGAGATTTGCAATATTTACAAGAATGAATGTTTGATTGGAAATGGACAACTTATATAACTTAAAATTAAAAGACGTTCCAATAAATTATGTTGATAAACCGGTAACAACGAACAAAAGGAAAATCGATAGTCAAAACCCGGCAAACCTTTGGCATGCTAGGCTAGGTCATATTTTATCAAGGAGGATGAACAAGCTAGTGGGAGAGGGCATGTTTGATATGTCTGATATTAACTCTCTACCTACTTGTGAATCCTGCCTGAAAGGAAAAATGACTAAATCTCCATTCAAGGGAAAACCTGAGCGTAGTCAAAATCTGTTGGATTTGATCCATACATATGTTTGTGGTCCATTTGGAATTGGTACTCAATTTGGCCACACCTACTTCATTACCTTTACTGATGATTATTCAAGATATGGGTATTTATATTTAATGAAATATAAGTCTGAAGCATTTGAAAAGTTCAAAGAATTCAAGGCTGAAGTAGAAAACAAGCTAGGTAAAAGTATTAAAGCACTTCGATCGGATCGAGGTGGAGAATACTTAAGTACCGAGTTTTTGGACTATCTGAAAGAGAATGAGATTCTCTCTCAGTGGACTCCTCCTATGACACCTCAGCTTAATGGTGTTTCGGAGCGTCGCAATCGAACTTTGTTGGACATGGTTCGATCTATGATGAGCTTCACTGAGCTCCCACCTTCGTTTTGGGGCTATGCTCTTGAAACGGCGGTATTGTTGTTGAACAACGTCCACACTAAAGAAGTGAACAAAACACCATACGAGTTATGGAATGGCAAAGCTCCTAAGTATTCGTACTTGAGGATTTGGGGATGTCCTGCTTACGTGAAGCAGACAGTGGGAGATAAGTTGGATAGTCGATCCACCTTATGTTATTTTGTAGGGTATCCGAAGAATTCAATCGGATATTATTTCTATCATCCTACTGAAACAAAAGTGTTTGTTTCAAGGAATGCCACCTTCTTGGAGAAGGAGTTCTTATTGGATAAGAAAGGCGAGATGATGGAACTCGAAGAAATTCGAGAAGAACCCGAAATACAAAATAATGATCCCATACCTCAAGAATCTTCAGAGGACACGCCTATACCTAGAAAATCCGAGAGGACTTCTAGACCTCCTATTCGATATGGTCTTCTTCTTGAAGGGGATCAAGATGAACCCGACATTGGATGTGATCAAAGAAACTTCAAGGAAGCAATTTCTGATGCAGATTCAAATTTATGGCTTGAAGCTATGCAGTCGGAAATAGATTCGATGCATACAAACCAAGTTTGGTCTTTAGTAGATCCTCCCGATGGAATTGTTCCAATAGGGTGTAAGTGGATCTACAAGAGAAAGCTTGGGCCTGATGGTAAGGTATTGACCTACAAGGCACGATTGGAGGCAAAAGGTTATACTCAAAGACAAGGAGTTGACTATGATGAAACCTTTTCACCAGTTGCAATGTTCAAGTCCCTAAGAATCCTTATTGCCATAGCTACTTGGTATGAATATGAGATATGGCAAATGAAGGTGAAGACTGCATTTCTTAATGGAAACATTAAGGAAGAGATCTATATGACGCAGCCTGAGGGATACACATCCATGGAAAGCGAGCATAAGGTATGCAAGCTTCAGAGATCAATCTATGGTCTCAAACAAGCATCAAGAAGTTGGAACCAGAAATTTGATGAAACAATAAAGGATTTTGGTTTCATCAAGAACCCGGAGGAACCGTGCGTGTACAAGAAAGTAGTTAAGGATGCTGTGACATTCTTAGTACTTTATGTTGATGACATCTTACTCATTGGGAATGATGTAGGGATGTTGCAGTCAACAAAGATATGGTTATCAGGTAGATTCTCGATGAAGGATTTGGGTGAGGCATCCTATATTCTAGGGATACAGATCTATAGAGATAGATCTAAGAGAATGATAGGACTCACTCAAGCAACCTACATCGACACTATATTGAAAAGGTTTTCAATGGATGGGTCCAAGAGAGGACATCTACCTATATGTCATGGAGTTTCTCTATACAAGTCCATGTGTCCCAAGACTGATGAAGAGATAGAGAAAATGACACATGTACCATATGCGTCAGCCATAGGTAGTATCATGTATGGGATGATATCTACCAGACCGGATGTAGCATTTGCTCTGAGTGTCAGCAGATATCAAGCCAATCCCGGTCAAATGCATTGGAAAGCCGTGAAGGACTTTCTTAAGTACTTACGAAGGACTAAGAATATGTTCATGGTATATGGAGGAAGAGAATTGAAATTGGAAGGCTATACCGACTCTAGCTTCCAAAGTGACGTGGATGACTCGAAGTCAACCTCTGGATTTGTGTTCATGCTCAATGGCGGTGCTGTCTCTTGGAAGAGTTCCAAGAAGGACACCACAGCGGATTCCACCACTGAGGCAGAATACATTGCGGC
This sequence comes from Henckelia pumila, assembly GCF_033568475.1. Classification (NCBI taxonomy): domain Eukaryota; kingdom Viridiplantae; phylum Streptophyta; class Magnoliopsida; order Lamiales; family Gesneriaceae; genus Henckelia; species Henckelia pumila. The sequence continues at coordinate 67,291,427 of NC_133121.1, forward strand.
ATCAGCTGCTGCTAAAGAGGCCGTTTGGATGAGGAATTTCCTCCAAGAGTTGGGTGTCATTCCTGAAGCTGTTGGTCCAGTCCCAGTGTACTGTGACAACACGGGTGCCGTTGCTCAGGCAAAGGAACCAAGGTCTCATCAAAGATCCAAACACATACTGAGAAAATACCACATCATCCGGGAGATCGTGGAAAGAGGAGACATCACTGTCGAGAGAGTGGCCTCTGCAGACAATATCGCTGATCCACTTACTAAGCCCTTGCCAGGACCATTATTTGACAAACATTGCGAAGCAATGGGACTACGTAGTATGACTAGTTGGCTTTAAGGCAAATGGGAGATTGAAAGAGTGGGTGCCCGGTGAGCCAACTTGTGGCTAAGGGCTTTTATGACTCTATGTATAAACAATCTTTTGTTTAATATAATTTACACTTTTATAATGGCGTTTACTTTATCTTTTATCATATTATTATGTTGTGACATACTATAAGATGTTTAGATGAAGACCTTGAATATACTATAGTGTATGTAAGATGTGGTGGCACATGGGGATGACTATCATGAAACACATCTTATAGTCACTGTATATTCTAAACAGTTCCTAGTCGATTGAGCCGTCCGTTAATAACGATAAGGATCGCTCGAGATTGAGACTAGCATTTGCGATGCCGAGTACCACGTTTCATTGGTATGGAACATAGAGATGTTCAAAGCATGCAAATGGATATTCATACGATGAATGATCGAACTACCCTATCCGGACTTTCCAAGTGGTTATCACTTATCGAGTGGATAAAGTCCGCAGTTTTGGTTGTACACCATTTGTCCTTACTACTTGAAACATCATTGAGACTCTATATGCTAGTACTGTACTTTGACTCGTTTACCGACTCTATTGGGGTTATCAGGTGTCGGGATTGGGTACAGTTACGACACATATAGGAGTCGATGTTTTGTTGTCAAGGATTCACCACATACTTGCTAGTGTGGATATCCTATGCAATCTGAGGAGATATTAGTGTGACGAATCTCTGGCTAGAGTACATGATGTGTTTTAAGAAATGGTTTCTTAGTAGCACATGCGATGTCACTATTTGATCTTCAAGATGCATTGCATAGTTATCGAATCTCGAACGACTCTCGATTTACCAATAGTTGTTGAATCGATCGGGATATATGGATGAAGGGACCGTACTGTACGCTAACCAAAATCTATTGGTTCTTGCAGGCACTATTAGTGATACCTAGGGAATCATGGGGCGATGTTGCTAGGCGCTCTTACCATGATTCGATGGGCAAGTCGGAAATTGTTGTTCCGAGTCATAAGGAGTTGTGAGCCCACGGCTAGCTGTATCCCTGAACCATTGAGGGTCACACAAGTAATGGATTTTTAATCCCCGTTGAGATAATTAAATTTAAAGAGTTAAATTTAGTGAATAAAGAAGTGGGACTTCTTATTTAAGAGTAAAGGGAGTAAGATTTTCTAAAATGACATAGTGATGGACATTTTTGGAAACCACTGAATTCGGATTCAGAAAATTTATCTTGACTTTAAAAGATGCAGAAATGGTTTCTGTGCACATTGGTGAAATTGGTTTATCAATCTGAGTCACGATGAATTTTATATTAATTTCTGAACATGCGGGTTTTGCTTGTCAGGCTTGAACTTATGACTAATGGGCCCTAAGCTGTTAGCAGCCCACATTATAAATAAGTTATTGCAGTACAGAAATTACACAACAGAGGTCAAATTTTCGAAAACCCTAGCCTCCAGTCTTGAGAATTCAGCCGCCCCCCCTCTCTCTGTCTTAGAGAATTTTCAGTCCGCGAATTTCGAATTTGCAGTCTGAATTAGCAGATCATATCTGTTCTATCTCTTCGCAGAAACTTCTGATAGACTTTCTAGTGCAGTCTATCAGAGGGATTAAACATCTGTTCGTGGACCTGATTGAAGAATTATTCGTTCATCAGTTCCTAGGATATACAACAAGAGCAGAGTTATCTGTTGGTGTCCATAATCTCGTTTCGAGATTTCAAGGTAAAAATTTAATTGTTATTTAATTTTTACACGCACAATTTAATCGTAAAGTTTTGATACCCATGATATGGAATCGTTCCATATAAAATTTTAAAACTTTCGTTGCACCGGGTATCAATTCTGATTGATCTGAACACCGTTCTCCAACAACAACATTCATAATCATTTATACCAAGTTCTAATCAAGTTTGCAAGCATTTGCTAAATCAACTAAGTAGTTTAAATGACATCAAAGGAACTAGTTATGTACAAAACTCAACTAGTGTTTTTCAACTACTATAAGTTTCATCATCTAGCATGCTTGTCAAGATCTCAATTACTTCAGTTCGGCTACAAACCTGAGACACCACGTGCTAACATTCTCTCTCAAACTATCAATGTCATCTTCGACTAGCTCCTGCCCCACCTGTTGTCATGCACACATACAAAACAAGACAACAGCCGAATAAACTCCGGTGAGAAAATAATTCTCAGTATAAGACACATATATAAATCAATTCATTAGCATATCGATTCAAACTATAAAATCAAAATCTATCAATTCTATCCTTCAAATTTCTATAGCTCTCTATCTCAAAAATTGATTCTTATCACTTCGTTGCCATCAAGATTCGTATCCGATCTTGACATTGATATCCATCTATCGTCGTCATATCTGACTCAAAAATAAGGTTCATCAAACCTTGGCATTAGAATCAATTCATATCTCATATCGTATCAAAATCAAAATCAAAGATCCACTACCTGTGATGGATCGACAATAACATAAGTTCTAACTCAAGAACAAGTAAATAAACAAGTATGTGATTTGTTCGGGATAACTCAAGAAGCATAATTATCGAGTATCGAATCCCTAACTCTCAATGTCATCTTATACCTGTCATTCTCGAGTTGACGATGTTCCATATCTGAACCATCATCACACAAACTCATATTCCAACTTCAGCTCAAATTCATCCTTTACACTTCAAGGTAGGATAACTTCAAATCTTCATCAAATCATTCTCAATTCAAATCTGTATTCTTTAGTTCGAATCTCTTCAATATAAATCTGAAATATAGAATATCAAGTTATTAAAATCAGCTACAAACTCACATGAAAATCTGTTCAACTTCGATTACATTCCAAGTCTAGAAACATAGAACCATGATCAAATATTTCCTTGGTTCAAAACTTGTGATATCAAAGTCTTAACTCTTCATTATCACTCTGAAAATGAAGCATACATAGACTAAAAATATCAGCTCGAAGCTTACTTCATTCTCGATAAAGGTAACCTGCCACAAGTCTAACAAATTCCAATCCGACGGTGTAACGGTACAAAATCGGTAACCGAAACGATATAGAATCAATAATAACAAGCTTAACTATACTATATCAATATCATATCATCCTAAACAAACATCTCAACAGCTATACATTTAAAAATATAATCTGTAAATCATAAGAAGTACATACAACATCAAATCGTCGAACCGTATTCGATACCGAATTCAAAACACAAAGTTTCAACGTTATTTCTGAGTTCTGTTCCATCATCATTTTGAAACCTTACTAAATCATAAGCATAATTACATCAAATCGAAGCCTTCTTCGTAAGGATTCCGGAACACTTTTCGGAATTGAAATCGAATGATCGGATCAAAAGTTACGAGGTTTCGAAAATCAAAATTTCAAAGAAAGGAAAAGGCTTCGGCTTCGGCTCTAAAAAATTCTGAAGGAATATGACTTATACACGTGCACATGCTGATGATCTAATTTAAAATCGGATATGTATTGCATATTTGCAATTTAGCCCCTGCAACTTCAAAAATTGCAATTCAGTCCTCGACCTTCTTTTTAATTCAATTTCAATCCTAAATAATTTAAGAATATTAGAATTTAAATTGAAACTCTAAATATTCCCAAATGAAATATACTCGGATTAAAATTAAATAAGTTCGGATTAAATCAATTAATCCCGGCCTTTTGCACTTCAGCTCTTGAAACTTTGATATTTCAAATCAGTCCCTGATCGGGTTTCACCTTCGAATTAAATCATATGCATTCTTGAACCTTGGAATTTAATCTTAAATTCCATAAATATTCAAATCGAATATTTATTATTTTAATTTAATAATTCCCGAAATTTAATTCTCAAAATCCGTAAATTCTCAAATTAAATATTTTCGGCTTGGACATTACATCTATAATTTCCATAACTTCTCAAATCAATATTTGCCAAAAATATAGAATTTAATTCTCAAATCCCATAATTAATAATTTAATATTTTTGGGCCTTACATAGCCCCTCTTGGATCCACCCGCCTCATCCAATCGCAAACCTGCCCCATGGAATAGGGTGTCCAGAAACACAGAGTACGATACCTTAGCATAAAATGCTCAGCACGAGAGTACAAGTATACATTAATGCAAGTGAACCGTCTACTGACTAGAGGTCAAGAATCAGATAACAAAGACAGATCGGGCCCTGGTATGTTGCACGCTGTGCCATCGCTTCTGGAAGTGGCTCACATACCGAGATACCAGTGGATATGCGGGACTCAAATCGATGGAAGTCCATCCACTAACAGGATAGGGTAAAACCCTACTAACAGACATATCAAAAGAGATAGCTCAAGATGCAAGTGTATGCATCATAAAATCATGTCATATAAATAATGCAGTCACATAATACATGCATACTCAGTCAGGATATCGTGAACAGTACTTTCATACCTCAAATACCAGGCAAATCTCTACCAGCTCTAGGTCCACGCCTATAATCCTCACTACACTGCCAAATGAAAGAAGGGAAAAACACATCCCGTATTATTAACTCAGAGGTTCTTGCGATCGAGCGGTAGAAAGTGCCCGCTCGAGCGCGAATTAAGTCGCAAAAAAATTGGAAACAAAAGGTTTCTCGCTCGAGCGGCTAAAAATGGTTGCTCGAGCGCAACTTAAACAAAATTTAACCCCGAGGCAGAAGACTTCTCGCTCGAGCGGCCAAATGTTACCTCTTGAGCGGGTTGTCTTAAATTTTTTATGTATTATTATTATTTTTTCTTTTCTGAAAAACAACACCCCAAACCACTAAGATCAATAAAAATGCAAATCAAAATAACAAAAATAAAAAGGAGAAGGGAAAGAACACTGAGTTGCCTCGCAGTCAGCGCTAAATTTATAGTCTATATCCCGACTGTACTTCTCTTTCAATGTCTCCGGTCCTGCAGATCCATCGTGGTCTGAGTGTTATCAATGAAACCACCATGATAAATTTTCAACCTGTGACAATTGACTTTGAACTCCCCAGTAACAGGACTAGTAATCTCAAAAATGTCGTATGGTATAACTTGCGTAATTGTGCACGGTCCGGACCACCTTGAGCACAGCTTACCTGACTTAAGTTTCAACCGTGAGTTAAATAATAATAGTTTTTGGCCTGAGTTGAACTCACAAAAAACAATATTCTGATCATGTCATTGCTTCGTTTTCTCCTTATAAATTCTGGCACTCTGATAGGAATTCAACCTTTAGCTTATCCAACTCATTCAACTGCAAAATACTCTCCTCATCTGTTGCAATGACATCAAAATTCATAAATTTTGTGCCCCAATAAGCTTTGTGTTCTAATTAAACAAGCAGATGACATGTTTTACCATATAATAACCTAAAATCATCATCTAAATTATTAGACCATTATTTTTTGTTTGATGTCACATTTTTTTCCAAAATTCTCTTTAATTCCCGATTTGACACCTCTACTTGCCCACTAGTCTGAGGGTGATAAGGTGTTGCCACCTTATGAGTTACCCCATATTTGCTCAAAAGACTTTCAAATTGGCGGTTACAAAAGTGAATGACACCATCACTAATTATGGCTCTAGGTGTAACATACCGTGCAAATATATATTTCTTAAGAACATTCACTACCACCCTAGAGTCATTAGTGTGACATGAAAGTGCCTCAACCCACTTAGACACATAATCAATCGCCCCAAAAATAAATTTGTTCCCATCAAAATCCGGAAAGGGGCCCATAAAATCTATACCCCACACATCAAATACCTCACACACCAAGATATTATTCAAAGGCATTTCATGCCTCCGAGAAATATTTCTCGTCCTCTGAAATTCATCACATGCAGTCACAAATATATATGCATCTTTAAAAAATTAAAGGCCAATAGAATCCCTATTGGAGGACTTTAGCTGCAGTTCTACCCGCGCCAAAGTGTCCTCTAGTTGGCCCCCTATGTCAGTGTGTGAGAATGGAACTTACCTCCTCTGCTAGGATACATCTACGAATCACCCCATCTGCACAAATCTTAAACAATAAAGGATCCTCCCATAAAAAAGTATTTCAAATCAGAAGAGAAAAATATTTCTTCTTTTGATAGTTCAAATCAGGGGGGAGGAACTTACTTGAAAAATAGTTCACAATATCCGCATACCAAGGTAAAACGGTTACCTCAAAAAGCTACTCATCTGGGAATGCATCAATAATGGTTTGAATTTTAGTTTCCGTACTCACCAGATGAGAAAAGTGATCCGCCACTTGGTTCTCGATACCTTTTCTATCCACGATCTCTGTAGTGACCCTTACCTGGATCACCTACTAAACAGAACTTAGGCATGCAATTAACTTAATTAAACAGATATCAGAAATAAACTGCGGAAACAAAAAGCATTATACAATCCCAAGAAAAGAAATCTGTAAATACCCAAATATTATACAACCATATCGAATAGTTGTATTAATCCAAATAACAACAGAATAAAACCTAGGCGAAGCTCCAGCTGACCAACCACTGCCTAGCCCCTCTTGGATCCACCCGCCTCATCCAATCGCAAACCTGCCCCATGGAATAGGGTGTCCAAAAACACAGAGTACGAGACGTGAGCATAAAACGCTCAGTATGATAGTATGAGTATACATGCATGCAAATTGAACTCCCTATAAACTCGAGGTCAAGGATCAGATAACAGAGACAGAACGGGCCCTGGTATGTAGCACGCTGTGCCGTCGCTTCAGGAGGTGGCTCCCATACCATAATACCAGTGGATATGCCGGACCCAAATCGATGGAAGTCCAACCACTAACAGGATAGGGAAAAACCCTACTAACAGACATCTCGAAGGAGATAGCTCAGTATGCAAATGAATGCAGCATAAATCAATGACATATAAACCATGCAGTCACATGCATACTTAGTCAGGATATCTCAAATAGTACTTTCGTACCTCAAATCAGTGCAAGCTCTACCAACTCTAGGTCCACGCCTATAGTCTGCTCTACACTGCCAAATGATACTACTATCATTAAAGTGCTCTAAAAGCCTTAACTAAGCTATTGCATACTCCTAAATATTTATAGGAAGCAAAAGCTATACCTTCGTCCGTCGTTAGCCCTTTGATGTCAATGCCTCCAGAACTTGGGCACAACTTCGCTACGACTATCGGACTCCTCGACGACTCCCGGGTCAAGCCTAGGAAGGCTAGAACAACCCGAATACAACTAGAGTAGTCCGGAATTGGCAATTGAAAAATGAATTCTCGGCCTTCAATTTATAGACAACGATCGGAGACTCCGAACCTCGATCGGAACGTCTGAACCTCGATCGGAACGCCCGATGCTGCCATCGGAGCTTCCGAAGATCCTGATCTGCCACGTGTCAAAATATCACTTGTTGACTTCGGATAGGGGTGATCGGAGCTTCCGATCCTGATCGGAGCTTCCGATCCTGTCACACGTCATGCCTGACGTAATACCATCGGAGCTTCCGATCCTACATTGGAGCTTCCGATCCTGTTCGGAGCTTCCGAACTCTTCCCAAGTAATTATGATTAATTCCTTAATTACTAATTTTGGTTACGGGCTACTACATTCTCCCCAACTTAAGATATTTCATCCTCGAAATCAGATCTTAAGTACTGAATGTAATACAGAAATCAGAAACATTCTTTATTTAAATCAAACGTTTACAGAGTTTGCAACTGAATACAACTCAAGAATGAAATCAAAACAACTCAGGATGGTCTTCACGCAACATGTCCTCAAGTTCCCAAGTAGCTTCCTCAGTGCCTTGGCGCTGCCACTGAACTAAAACCAGAGGAATGACTTTGGGACGCAAAACCTTATCCTTATAATCCAGGATACGAATAGATTTCTCAACATAGGTCAAATCCTTGCTCACCTGAACCTCGGACCGCTGTAAAATATGAGACTCATCCGCCACATACCGTCGCAACAGAGATACGTGGAACACGTCGTGAATACTGGAAAGATGCGGTGGCAAAGCTAGTCGATAAGCCAAATCGCCAATGCTCTTCAAGATCTCAAACGGACCGATAAACCTGGGAGACAACTTGCCATTAAGGCCAAATCTGAGAATTTTGAGAAAAGGCGACACTCTCAGAAACACTTTCTCCCTGACATCGAACTGCAAAGGCCAACGCTTGGTATTAGCATAGCTGGCCTGATGATCCTGTGCAGTCTTAATTCGTTTCTTGATCTGATCAACAATGTCTATTGCCTGCTGGATAAATTCCGGTCCCTCAGCCTGTCTCTCCCCCACTTCTTCCCAGAAGAGTGGAGTACGACAACGTCGCCCGTACAACGCCTCAAAAGGTGCCATCCCAATACTAGTATGATAGCTGTTGTTGTACGTGAACTCGATCAATGACAAATGATCCTGCCAGGCTGAACCAAAATCCATGACGCACGCTCTAAGCATATCCTCCAAAGTACGAATAGTGCGCTCTGACTGACCATTAGCCTTCGGATGATAGGTAGTACTCAAACTGAGAGTAGTACCCATCGCACGTTGAACACTCCCCCAGAATCTAGAAGTAAACCTGGGGTCTCGATCGCTGACAATGCTCATAGGCACTCCATGAAGTCGAACGATCTCCTGAATGTACAACCGAGTCATACGATCCACATTGTACTCCCGGCTATAGGCAATGAAATGCGCTGACTTGGTGAGTCGGTCCACCACAACCCAGATAGCATCACAGTTCCTCGAGGATACTGGCAAATGGGTCACAAAGTCCATTGTGATAAACTCCCATTTCCATTCAGGAATAGGCAGACTATGAAGCAATCCTCCAGGTTGTCGGTGCTTTGCCTTGACCTATTGACACACCAAATATCTTGAAACAAACTGATAAACACTGCGTTTCATTCCTTTCCACCAGAAACAAGTACGTATATCCTTGTACATCTTGTTGCTCTCAGGATGAATACTCAACTTAGTGCGATGCGCCTGAGACAAAATCTCCACTCGCAACTCTTCATCTTGCGGAATCACAGGCCTACCTGACAAACACAGGAAGCCATCTGACTGATAATGAAATCCAGACGAGCTACCCTCGTTAGCTAGACGAGCTAAATGCTGGGTCTTCGAATCAGACATTTGAGCATCTCGAATCCGCAAATACAAAGCTGGCTCAGATAATATCGCAAACATCTGGATACTCTGCATACCTTTCTTATGCTTGAAGATATATCCCGAAGTACAACAGTCACTGATCGTACTAGACATCGAACAAGTCTAAAGTGCGGATAGTCGCACCTTGCGACTCAAAGCATCAGCGGTGAGATTAGAAGCTCCTGGATGGTACTTAATCTCGCAATCATATTCTTTAAGCAAGTCCATCCAACGTCTCTGTAGGAAAACGGTGATCAGATCAATTTAGAATTGATACCCGGTGCAGCGGAAGTTTTAAAATTTTATATGGAACGATTCCATATCATTGGTATCAAAACTTTACGATTAAATTGTGCGTGTAAAAATTAAATAACAATTAAATTTTTACCTTGAAATCTCGAAACGAGATTATGGACACCAACAGATTACTCTGCTCTTGTCGTATATCCCAGGAACTGATGGACGAACAATTCTTCAATCAGGTCCACGAACAGAAATTTAATCCCTCTGATAGATTGCACTAGAAAATCTATCAGAATTTTCTACGAAGAAAATTAACGAATTTGATCCGTTAAACCAGACTGCAAATTCGAAATTCACAGGCTGGAATTTTTGAACAGAGAGAGGAGGGGGGCGACGGCCACTAGAGAGAAAACAGCTAGGGTTTTCGAAAATTTTGTGACCTCTGTTGTGTAATTTCTATACTGCAATAACTTATTTATAATGTGGGCTGCTAACAGCTTAGGGCCCATTAGTCATAAGTTCAAGCCTGACAAGCAAAGCCCGCATATTTAGAAATTAATATAAAATTCATCGTGACTCAGATTGATAAACCAATTTCACCAATGTGCACAGAAACCATTTTTGCATCTTTTAAAGTCAAAATAAATTTTCTAAATCCGAATTCTGTGATTTCCAAAAATGCCCATCCCTATGTCATTTTAGGAAATCTTACTCCCTCTACTCTTAAATAAGAAGTCCCACTTCTTTATTCGCTAAATTTAACTCTTTAAATTTAATTATCTCAACGGGGATTAAAAATCCATTACTTGTGTGACCCTCAATGGTTCAGGTATACAGCTAGCCGTGGACTCACAACTCCTTGTGACTTGGAACAACAATTTCCGACTTGCCCATCGAATCATGGTAAGAGCGCCTAGCAACATCGCCCCATGATTCCCTAGGTATCACTGATAGTGCCTGCAAGAACCAATAGATTTTGGTTAGCGTACAGTACGGTCCCTTCATCCATATATCCCGATCGAATCAACAACTATTGGTAAATCGAGAGTCGTTCAAGATTCGATAACTATGCAATGCATCTTGAAGATCAAATAGTGACATCGCATGTGCTACTAAGAAACCATTTCTTAAAACACATCATGTACTCTGGCCAAAGATTCGTCACACTAATATCCACACTAGCAAGTATGTGGTGAATCCTTGACAACAAAGCATCGACTCCTATATGTGTCGTAACTGCACCCAATCCCGACACTTGATGACCCTAATAGAGTCGGTAAACGAGTCAAAGTACAGTACTAGCATATAGAGTCTCAATGATGTTTCATGTAGTAAGGACTAATGGTGTACAACCAAAACCGCGGACTTTATCCACTCGATAAGTGATAACCACTTGGAAAGTCCGGATAGGATAGTTCGATCATTCATCGTATGAATATCCATTTGCATGCTTTGAACATCTCTATGTTCCATACCAATGAAACGTGGTACTCGGCATCGCAAATGCTAGTCTCAATCTCGAGCGATCCTTATCTTTATTAACGGACGGCTCAATCGACTAGGAACTGTTTATAATATACAGTGACTATAAGATGTGTTTCATGATAGCCATCCCCATGTGCCACCACATCTTACATACACTATAGTATATTCAAGGTCTTCATCTAAACATCTTATAGTATGTCACAACATAATAATATGATAAAAGATAAAGTAAACGCCTTTATAAAAGTGTAAATTATATTAAACAAAAGATTGTTTATACATAGAGTCATAAAAGCCCTTAGCCACAAGTTGGCTCACCGGGCACCCACTCTTTCAATCTCCCACTTGCCCTAAAGCCAACTAGTCATACTACGTATTCCCATTGCTTCGCGATGTTTGTCAAATAATGGTCCTGGCAAGGGCTTAGTAAGTGGATCAGCGATATTGTCTGCAGAGGCCACTCTCTCGACAGTGATGTCTCCTCTTTCCACGATCTCCCGGATGATGTGGTATTTCCTTAGTACGTGTTTGGATCTTTGATGAGACCTTGGTTCCTTTGCCTGAGCAACGGCACCCATGTTTTCATAGTACACCGGGACTGGACCAACAGCTTCAGGAATAACGCCCAACTCTTGGACAAAATTCCTCATCCAAACGGCCTCTTTAGCAGCAGCTGATGCCGCAATGTATTCTGCCTCAGTGGTGGAATCCGCTGTGGTGTCCTGCTTGGAAATCTTCCAAGAGACAGCACCGCCATTGAGCATGAACACAAATCCAGAGGTTTACTTCCAGTCATCCACGTCACTTTGGAAGCTAGAGTCGGTATAGCCTTCCAATTTCAATTCTCTTCCTCCATATACCATGAACATATTCTTAGTCCTTCGTAAGTACTTAAGAATGTCCTTCACGGCTTTTCAATGCATTTGACCGGGATTGGCTTGATATCTGCTCGTGACACTCAGAGCAAATGCTACATCCGGTCTGGTAGATATCATCCCATACATGATACTACCTATGGCTGACGCATATGGTACATGTGTCATTTTCTCTATCTCTTCATCAGTCTTGGGACACATGGACTTGGATAGAGAAACTCCATGACACATAGGTAGATGTCCTCTCTTGGACTCATCCATTGAAAACCTTTTCAATATTGTGTCGATGTAGGTTGCTTGAGTGAGTCCTATCATTCTCTTAGATCTATCTCTATAGATCTGTATCCCTAGAATATAGGATGCCTCACCTAAATCCTTCATCAAGAATCTACCTGATAACCATATCTTTGTTGACTGCAACATCCCTACATCATTCCCAATGAGTAGGATGTCATCAACATAAAGTACTAAGAATGTCACAGCATCCTTAACTACTTTCTTGTACACGCACGGTTCCTCCGGGTTCTTGATGAAACCAAAATCCTTTATTGTTTCATCAAATTTCTGGTTCCAACTTCTTGATGCTTGTTTGAGACCATAGATTGATCTCTGAAGCTTGCATACCTTATGCTCGCTTCCCATGGATGTGTATCCCTCAGGCTGCGTCATATAGATCTTTTCCTTAATGTTTCCATTAAGAAATGCAGTCTTCACATCCATTTGCCATATCTCATAGTCATACCAAGCAGCTATGGCAATAAGGATTCTTATGGACTTGAACATTGCAACTGGTGAAAAGGTTTCATCATAGTCAACTCCTTGTCTTTGAGTATAACCTTTCGCCACCAATCGTGCCTTGTAGGTCAATACCTTACCATCAGGCCCAAGCTTTCTCTTGTAGATCCATTTACACCCTATTGGAACAATTCCATCGGGAGGATATACTAAAGACCAAACTTGGTTTGTATGCATCGAATCTATTTCCGAATGCATAGCTTCAAGCCATAAAATTGAATCCGCATCAGAAATTGCTTCCTTGAAGTTTCTTGGATCACATCCAACGTCAGGTTCATCTTGATCCCCTTCAAGAAGAAGACTATATCAAATAGGAGGTCTAGAAGTCCTCTCGGATCTTCTAGTAATAGGCATGTCAATCAATGGTTCTTGAGGTGTAGGATCATTATTTTGTATCTTGGGTTCTTCTTGAATTTCTTCGAGTTCCATCATCTCGCCTTTCTTATCCAATAAGAACTCCTTCTCCAAGAAGGTGGCATTCCTTGAAACAAACACTTTTGTTTCAGTAGGATGATAGAAATAATATCCGATTGAATTCTTCGGATACCCTACAAAATAACATAAGGTGGATCGACTATCCAACTTATCTCCCACTGTCTGCTCCACGTAAGCAGGACATCCCCAAATCCTCAAGTACGAATACTTAGGAGCTTTGCCATTCCATAACTCGTATGGTGTTTTGTTCACTTCTTTAGTATGAACGTTGTTTAACAACAATACCGCCGTTTCAAGATCATAGCCCCAAAACGAAGGTGGGAGCTCAGTGAAGCTCATCATGGATCGAACCATGTCCAACAAAGTTCGATTACGACGCTCCGATACACCATTCAGCTGAGGTGTCATAGGAGGAGTCCACTGAGAGAGAATCTCATTCTCTTTCAGAAAGTCCAAAAACTCGGTACTTAAGTATTCTCCACCTCGATCCGATCGAAGTGCTTTAATATATTTACCTAGCTTGTTTTCTACTTCAGCCTTGAATTCTTTGAACTTTTCAAATGCTTCAGACTTATATTTCATTAAATATAAATACCCATATCTTGAATAATCATCAGTAAAGGTAATGAAGTAGGTGTGGCCAAATTGAGTACCAATTCTAAATGGACCACAAACATATGTATGGATCAAATCCAACAGATTTTGACTACGCTCAGGTTTCCCCTTGAATGGAGATTTAGTCATTTTTCCTTTCAGGCAGGATTCACAAGTAGGTAGAGAGTTAATATCAGACACATCAAACATGCCCTCTCCCACTAGCTTCTTCATCCTCCTTGAGGAAATATGACCTAGCCTAGCATGCCATAGGATTGCCGGGTTTTGACTATCGATTTTCCTTTTGTTCGTTGTTACCGGTTTATCAACATAATTTATTGGAACGTATTTTAATTTTAAGTTATATAGATCGTTTTCAATTTGTCCATTTCCAATCAAAAATTCATTCTTTTAAATATTGCAAATCCCATTCACAAAATTGCTAGAAAAACCATCTCTATCAAGCATAGAAACAGAAATAATGTTTTTAATCAAATCTGGAACAAATAAAACATCTCTCAAAAGTAACTTAAAATCGTTCTGCAAAATTAAATAAACGTCTCCCACAGCTTTGGCTTCAACTCTAGAACCATTTCCGAGCCTCAGCTGGGTCTCACCCATTCTAAGCTTGCAACTTCTTGTCATCACCTGCAAATCATTGCAAATGTGAGATCCACATCCGGTATCCAATACCCAAGAAGTTGTATTAAGTGAAACATTTATTTCAATATAAAACATACCCTTCGCAGTTCGCAACTTCTCTACATATTCCTTGCAGTTACGTTTCCAATGACCGGGTTTTTTGCAGTGATGGCAAACATCCTTGGATTTTGCATTGTTTGAAGCCTTTGTCTTGTGCTTCTTCTCGGGTCCAATTTTCTTGGATGGGGCAGAACGTTTCTTACCCTTTGTACTTGGCCCCTTCTTAGCAGAAGAAGAGGAGCCCACCAAGAGAACCGGTTTATCCTTCTTTAAAGTGGCTTCATAAGTTACAAGCATATTGACCATCTCTTCAAGGGAGGCCTCTATCTTGTTCATATTGAAATTCACCACAAAACCGTCAAACGATGAAGGAAGAGAGAGAAGTAATAAGTCCACATTGAGTTCATGCTCCAATACCAAATCAAGCGTTACCAACTTCTGAATGAGCCAAATCATGCGTACCCCATGATCACGGACCGAAGTCCCTTCACGCATGCGACACGTCATTAACTCTTTTACAGTAGCGAACCTTTCAGCTCTCGATTGAGCCCCAAAAAGTTCCTTGAGTTGTACGTGAATGTCAGCAGCATTCACGATATCCTCAAATCGCCTCTGGAGTTCATCAGACATCGAAGCTTGCATATAGCATTTGGCCTTGATATCATGGTCCCACCATTTATCAAGTTTGGCCAACTCTTCCGGACTTATATCAGCTGGTGCTTCCTTCGGAGGAGATTTTTCTAACACTTAGAACATTTTCTCCGAGGTCAAGACAATCTTCAACTTACGGAACCATTCCGTATAGTTTGCGCCAGTCAGTTTATTTTGTTCGAGAATAGAGAATAGTGGATTGCGCGAATTCATCTTAATGAAATACTGAAAAGAAACAGACAATAATCAGTGATTGTTTAATTAATTTACTAAGACATAAAATAGGCGAAATTTATTTTATGAATCTCACTCCCACTATTTAAACGATTTCACTACCCTCTAGTGAAAACGGGAAACTGTTTTCCTTAGTGGGAACATGGAGTCCAATTGACAAACTATGGTCCCGAATAATATCAGTCAACCATAATTTTCAAAAGGTAGAGCCCAATTGCTTCCAAAACAACCTCCACGTTTTTACCTCATGTCCAATAAGGGCCCAATAATATGACGCCGTTTATTGTGACACGTCAAGATGACCCATCAATATTAAGTTGTGATGGACGGTCGCCATGTGGATCCCCAATAATATGAGCAAATCCCATCAGAGTTCCACCCAACTTACAACATGTGTCGATCCAATGTACAGCTTTCCGACGAACGGGCCCCCCCAATAATATGAGCCGGACCATATCCGCGGGTAGCATCTCATACATTTATCGTTGATGGAAGGTAGGAACATTTAAACAATATTTAAATTTCCTTTATTTATCTTGATATCAATTTTAAATCATATTTAAAATGAGGAATTTTAATTTTGAAAATTTGTCTCATCATTTAAAATTTGTATGCTTGCGGGATTCATACAATTTACTCTAAAACATGCATACAACGATAATATCATATATTATATAGGATGATCGATTCCATTTCTAATCGACCCGTGGTTGCCAATCACGAGTCTAAGTTCAATCCTAGGTAATATGCAAGTATGCAATGCAATCCTATTACATTGAGCTTCCAATTTACATTTCTTCAGTCTTTATTGTCTGCTGGGCCCACCTTTGTCTTCAAATCTTCATCTTCCACTAAGTATAATGTATTTACAATAAATAACTATGACAAGTAGGGGATACATTTTAAGGGGTGGGAACGGGCCATAAACCAGACCCACTTTATAACATATGACAAATCATATTGGGCCATAAACGAGGCCCATTAATAAATCCAACAACAATAAAAACAAATGTAAACTCCCTAACATACACCTACAAAATTGGTCATGGCAATCGATCATCCTTATCCAATAATATTTAATTCAAAATTAATTTATTGGATAACATGCAATGGCAATTAAATTAAAAAAGATAAAATCATATTCCATATATAAAATCTTATTTTACAAACAAAATCATATTTTATCTTTTTATCAAATAAAATCATATTTTACATATAAAATCCAATTTTATATATAAAATCATATTTTACTCAATATTTCCATAAGATCATATCTTATCATCAATTGTACCAGAAATAATTAATTTCATAAAATCTGATTTAACGGATAAAATCTATAAATTTTCCAAAAATTCAAATTTATCCAAAAATCAATTTTAAAATTTTCGGACTCGAACAATTCGATCCGACGCCTCGTGGACCAATCAAAAATAATTTTCGATCGGAGCAAAAATAGAATTTTAACATATTAAAATTTTAATTAAAAATAAAAATTTAATTTTCCCGGGCCGCCCGGGACGATCCCGGGCAGCCCGTCGCTGCCCCTTGGGCAGCGACGATCGCTGCCCTGGGCAGCGATCACATCACTGCCCATGGGTAGCGCCGTGCGCTGCCCTGGGCAGCGACCATCGCTGCCCGTGTTTTGCCCGTAAAAAATTTAATTTTAAAAATTTGTTTTGTTTCAAAAATCGAGGCTTAAAAATTTTTGTACAATTGATTAATTTTATCTCTTGATCTGAGCAACCTGGCTCTGATACCACTGTAGGAAAACGGTGATCAGATCAATTTAGAATTGATACCCGGTGCAGCGGAAGCTTTAAAATTTTATATGGAACGATTCCATATCATGGGTATCAAAACTTTACGATTAAATTGTGCGTGTAAAAATTAAATAACAATTAAATTTTTACCTTGAAATCTCGAAACGAGATTATGGACACTAACAGATT
This sequence comes from Henckelia pumila, assembly GCF_033568475.1. NCBI lineage: Eukaryota > Viridiplantae > Streptophyta > Magnoliopsida > Lamiales > Gesneriaceae > Henckelia > Henckelia pumila. Next base: position 67,308,841 of record NC_133121.1, read on the forward strand.
ACTCTGCTCTTGTTGTATATCCCAGGAACTGATGGACGAACAAATCTTCAATCAGGTGCACGAACAGAAGTTTAATCCCTCTGATAGATTGCACTAGAAAATCTATCAGAAGTTTCTACGAAGAGAATTAACGAATTTGATCCGTTAAACCAGACTGCAAATTCGAAATTCACAGGCTGAAATTTTTGAACAGAGAGAGGAGGGGGGCGGCGGCCACTAGAGAGAAAACAGCTAGGGTTTTCGAAAATTTTGTGACCTCTGTTGTGTAATTTCTGTACTGCAATAACTTATTTATAATGTGGGCTGCTAACAGCTTAGGGCCCATTAGTCATAAGTTCAAGCCTGACAAGCAAAGCCCGCATATTCAAAAATTAATATAAAATTCATCGTGACTCAGATTGATAAACCAATTTCACCAATGTGCACAGAAACCATTTCTGCATCTTTTAAAGTCAAGATAAATTTTCTGAATCCGAATTCAGTGATTTCCAAAAATGCCCATCCCTATGTCATTTTAGGAAATCTTACTCACTCTACTCTTAAATAAAAAGTCCCACTTCTTTTTTCACTAAATTTAACTCTTTAAATTTAATTATCTCAACGGGGATTAAAAATCCATTACTTGTGTGACCCTCAATGGTTCAGGGATACAGCTAGCCGTGGGCTCACAACTCCTTGTGACTCGGAACAACAATTTCCGACTTACCCATCGAATCATGGTAAGAGCGCCTAGCAACATCGCCCCATGATTCCCTAGGTATCACTGATAGTGCCTGCAAGAACCAATAGATTTTGGTTAGCGTACAGTACGGTCCCTTCATCCATATATCCCGATCGAATCAACAACTATTGGTAAATCGAGAGTCGTTCGAGATTCGATAACTATGCAATGCATCTTGAAGATCAAATAGTGACATCGCATGTGCTACTAAGAAACCATTTCTTAAAACACATCATGTACTCTGGCCAGAGATTCGTCACACTAATATCTTCTCAGATTGCATAAGATTTCCACACTAGCAAGTATGTGGTGAATCCTTGACAACAAAGCATCGTCTCCTATATGTGTCGTAACTGCACCAAATCCCGACACCTGATGACCCCAATAGAGTCGGTAAACGAGTCAAAGTACAATACTAGCATATAGAGTCTCAATGATGTTTCAAGTAGTAAGGACTAATGGTGTACAACCACAACCGCGGACTTTATCCACTCGATAAGTGATAACCAATTGGAAAGTCCGGATAGAGTAGTTCGATCATTCATCGTATGAATATCCATTTGCATGCTTTGAACATCTCTATATTCCATACCAATGAAACGTGGTACTCGGCATCGCAAATGCTAGTCTCAATCTCGAGCGATCCTTATCCTTATTAACGGACGGCTCAATCGACTAGGAACTGTTTAGAATATACAGTGACTATAAGATGTGTTTCATGATAGCCATCCCCATGTGCTACCACATCTTACATACACTATAGTATATTCAAGGTCTTCATCTAAACATCTTATAGTATTTCACAAAATAATAATATGATAAAAGATAAAGTAAACGCCTTTATAAAAGTGTAAATTATATTAAACAAAAGATTGTTTATATATAGAGTCATAAAAGCCCTTAGCCACAAGTTGGCTCACCGGGCACCCACTCTTTCAGTCTCTGCCTCATGTTCAACTCCGCCTGAGTGAACAAATACTTGAGACTCTTATGGTCGGTGAAGATCTCAAATTTCTTGCCATACAGATAATGACACCAGATCTTCAAAGCGTACACAATGGCTGCTAACTCCAAATCATGGACTGGGTAGTTGTCCACGTGAAGCTTCAGCTGTCTAGAAGCGTTGCGATCACATGCCCATTCTGAGTCAGGATACAACCTAACCCCTGAAGAGAAGCATCAGTGTACACCACATACCCTCTAGATCCTGACGGTAATGCCAACACTGGCGCAGAAGTCAACCGCCGTTGAAGCTCACATAAATTCTCCTCACACTCGGAGGACCACTCAAAATCCACACCCTTGTGGGTAAGCTGTGTCAAAGGTCGAGCTAACTGAGAGAAGTTCAGAATGAAACGACGATAATATCCTGCTAGACCCAGAAAACTACGGATCTCAGCAACCGTCGTCGAACGCAACTAATTAAGAACAGCTTCAATCTTGCTTGGATCAACAGAAATCCCCTCCCTGGATATGATATGGCCAAGAAAGAGCACTCGATCCATCCAAAACTCACACTTGCTCAGCTTGGTCCTCTGGTGCAATGGGAATCGCATATAACCCGAATAACCATCTAAAAACAATAGAAAGCATGTCCGGCCAACCTTTCCACCATTTGATCAATGAAGAGGAGCGAAAAATGGTCTTTACTAGTGGCATCATTAAGTTTCCAATAATCAATACAAACACGCCACCCGGTAACAGTACGAGTAGGAATAAGTTCATTATTTTAATTTTCAACTACTTTTATTCCGCCTTTTTTTGGTACCACCTGTACTGGACTAACCCACTCGCTATCAGAAATAGGGAAGATAATACCTGCATCAAGCAATTTAATCACCTCTTTCTTGACCACCTCTTGAATTTCAGGATTAAGACGTCGTTGTTGCTGTATTGATGTCTTATGATCGGATTCTATGAGTATTTTGTGCATGAACATAGTCGGGCTAATCCTCTTTATGTCAGTGATGCTCCATCCTATTGCTCTAACATGATCCCTTAGCACCCTCAGCAACTTCTCTTCTTCCGTACTTGTCAAAGATGATGAACAAATTACTGACAGTTTATCGTTATCGTTCAAATATAAATATTTTAAATGAGAGGGGAGTGGTTTAAGTTCGAGAATAGGAGGCTCTTCGACTGATGGTTTCAACGGTTTTGGGACATTCCCAAGCTCTCTTATCTTCAAATTTATCATCTTAGTCAATGTATTGGTTGCATCCAAGTAATTTGCGCACTCCTATACGTCTTCACTATCATCCTCATCAGTGACTGCTCTAGTCATGTAAATTTCAAGTGGATCTCTACACAATTTGTAGTGACCCTTACCCGGATCACCTACTAAACAGAACTTAGGCATGCAATTAACTTAATAAAACAGATATCAGAATAAAACTGCGGAATCCAATAACATTATACAATCCCAAGTAAAGGAATCTGTAATTATCCAATAATATACAACCAAATCGAATAGCTGTATAAACCCAAACAACAATAATAAAACCTAAGCGAAGCTCCAGCTGGCCAACCACTGACTAGCCCCTCCTGGATCCACCCTCCTCGTCCAATCGCAAACCTGCCCCATGGAATAGGGTGTCCAGAAAATACAGAGTACGAGACGTGAGCATAAAACGCTCAGTGCGAGAGTATGAGTATACATGCATGCAAAGTGAACTCCCTATAGACTCGAGGTCAAGGATCAGATAACAGAGACAGACCGGGCCCTGGTATGTAGCACGCTGTGCCGTCGCTTCAGGAGGTGGCTCCCATACCGAGATAACCGTGGAAACGCCGGACCCAAATCGATGGAAGTCCATCTACTAACAGGATAGGGTACAACCCTACTAACAGACATCTCGAAGGAGATACAGCAAGATGCAAATGAATGCAGCATAATATCATGGCATATAAATCATGCAGTCACATAATACATGCATACTCAGTCAGGATATCTCGAACAGTACTTTCGTACCTCAAAACAGTGAAAGCTCTACCAACTCTAGGTCCACGCCTATAGTCTGCTCTACACTGCCAAATGACCACTATCATTAAAGTGCTCTAAAAGACTTAACTAAGCTATTGCATACTCCTAAATATTTATAGGAAGCAAAAGCTATACCTTCGTCCGTCGTTAGCCCTTTGATGTCGATGCCTCCAAAACTTGGGCACAACTCCGCTACGACTACCGAACGTCTAGACGACTCCCGGTTCAAGCCTAGGAAGGCTAGAACAACTCGAATATGACTAGAAATAGAGAGGAAATCCGGAATTGGCAAGGAGAAATGAAGCCTCGGCCTTCTATTTATAGACAACGATCGGAGCCTCCGATCCTCGATCGGAACGTCCGAACTTCGATCGGAACGTCCGATCCTGCCATCGGAGCTTCCGAAGATCCTGATCTGCCTCGTGTCAAAATATCATTTGTTGACTTCGGATAGGGGTGATCGGAACGTCCGATCCTGATCGGAGCTTCCGATCCAGCCACACGTCATGGATGACGTAATATCATCGGTGCCTCCGATCCTCATCGGAGCTTCCGATCCCGATCGGAGCTTCCGATCGTCCCTTCGGAGCTTCCGATCCGTCCAATCCCTAATTTATTTAATTAGCATTAATCCTTTAATTACTCAATTAGGGTACGGGCTACTACATTCTTCCCCACTTAAGATATTTCGTCCTCGAAATCAGATCTTAAGTACCGAATGCAAATACAGAAATCAGAAACATTCTTTATTCAATCAAACGTTTACAGAGTTTGCAACTGAATACAACTTAAAGAATGAAATCAAAACAACTCAGGATGGTCTTTACGCATCTTGTCCTCAAGCTCCCAAGTAGCTTCCTCAGTGCCTCGGCGCTGCCACTGAACTAAAACCAAAGGAATGACTTTGTTCCGTAAAACCTTATCCTTATAATCCAGGATACGAAGAGGTTTCTCAACATAAGTCAAATCCTTGTCTACCTGAACCTCAGATCGCTGCAGAATATGAGATTCATCCGCCACATACCGTCGCAACAGAGATACGTGGAACACGTCGTGAATACTGGATAGATGCGGTGGCAAAGCAAGTCGATAAGCCAAATCGCCAATACTCTCCAAGATCTCAAACGGACCGATAAATCTGGGAGACAACTTGCCCTTAAGGCCAAATCTGAGAATCTTGCGGAAAGGTGACACTCTCAGAAACACTTTCTCCCCGACCTCGAACTGCAAATGCCTACGCTTGATATTAGCATAACTGGCCTGACGATCCTGTGCAGTCTTAATCCGTTTCTTGATCTGATCAACAATGTCTATCGCCTGCTGGATAAACTCCGGTCCTTCAGCCTGTCTTTCCCCCACTTCTTCCCAGAAGAGTGGAGTACGACAACGTCGCCCATACAACGCTTCAAAAGGTGCCATCCCAATACTAGTGTGATAGCTGTTGTTGTAAGCGAACTCGATCAACGGCAAATGATCCTGCCAGGCTGAACCAAAATCCATGACGCACGCTCTAAGCATATCCTCTAACGTACGGATAGTGCGCTCTGACTGACCATCAGTCTCTGGATGATAGGCTGTACTCAAACTGAGAGTAGTACTCATCGCACGCTGAACACTCCCCCAGAATCTAGAAGTAAACCTGGGGTCCCGATCGCTGACAATGCTCACAGGCACTCCATGAAGTCGGACGATCTCCTGAATGTACATCCGTGCCATGCGATCCACAGAGTACTCTCGGCTATAGGCAATGAAATGCGCTGACTTGGTGAGTCGGTCCACCACAACCCAGATAGCATCACAGTTCCTCGGGGATACCGGCAAATGGGTCACAAAGTCCATAGTGATAAACTCCCATTTCCATTCAGGAATAAGCAGACTGTGAAGCAATCCTCCAGGTCGTCGGTGCTCTGCCTTGACCTGTTGACACACCAAACATCTCGAAACAAACTGATAAACACTGCGTTTCATTCCCTTCCACCAGAAACGAGTACGTAGATCCTTGTACATCTTTTTGCTCCCAGGATGAATACTCAACTTAGTGCGATGTGCTTGAGACAAAATCTCCTCTCGCAACTCTTCATCCTGTGGAATCACAAGCCTACCAGACAAACACAGAAAGCCATCTGACTGATAATGAAATCCAGACGAGCTACCCTCGTTAGCTAGACGAGCTAAACGCTGGGTCTTCGAATCAGACATCTGAGCATCTCGGATCCGCGAATACAAGGCTGGCTCAGATAATATCGCAAACATCTGGATACTCTGCATACCTTTCTTATGCTTGAAGGTAAAACCTGAAGTACAACAGTCACTGATCGCACTAGACATCGAACAAGTCTGAAGTGCGGATAGTCGCACCTTGCGACTCAAAGCATCAGCGGTGAGATTAGCAGCTCCCGGATGGTACTTAATCTCGCAATCATAGTCCTTAAGCAAGTCCATCCAACGTCTCTGCCTCATGTTCAACTCCGCCTGAGTGAACAAATACTTGAGACTCTTATGGTCGGTGAAGATCTCAAATTTCTCGCCATACAGATAATGACGCCAGATCTTCAAAGCGAACACAATGGCTGCTAACTCCAAATCATGGACTGGGTAGTTGTCCTCGTGAAGCTTCAGCTGTCTAGAAGCGTATGCAATCACATGCCCATTCTGAGTCAGGACACAACCTAACCCCTGAAGAGAAGCATCCGTGGAAACTACATACCCTCCAGATCCTGACGGTAATGCCAACACCGGCGCAGAAGTCAACCGCCGTCGAAGCTCACGGAAATTCTCCTCACACTCGGAGGACCACTCAAAATCCACACCCTTGCGGGTAAGCTGCGTCAACGGTCGAGCTAACTGAGAGAAGTTCAGAATGAAGCGACGATAATACCCTGCTAGACCCAGAAAACTACAGATCTCAGCAACTGTCGTCGGACGCGACCAATTAAGTACCGCTTCAATCTTGCTTGGATCAACAGAAATCCCCTCCCTGGATATGATATGGCCAAGAAAAACCACTCTATCCATCCAGAACTCACACTTGCTCAGTTTGGCGTACAATTGCTCATCTCGAAGAGTCTGCAGTACCAACCGCAAGTGAGAAACATGCTCTTCCGTATTACGCGAATAAACCAGGATGTCGTCAATGAAGACCACGACAAACTTGTCCAAATACTCCCTGAAGACACGGTTCATCAGATCCATGAATATAGCCGGCGCATTAGTCAAACCAAATGGCATCACTAGGAACTCGTAATGCCCATAGCGAGTACGGAATGCAGTCTTGGCTACGTCCTGATCACGGACTCTCAACTGATGATACCCAGATCTCAAGTCAATCTTGGAGTAAATTGATGTGCCCTGCAGCTGGTCAAACAAGTCATCAACACGAGGCAACGGATACTTGTTCTTCACAGTCACTCGATTCAGCTGCCGATAGTCAATGCACAGCCGCATCGACCCATCATTCTTCTTCACGAAGAGAACAGGAGCTCCCCAAGGAGATACACTAGGACGAATATACCCCTTGTCCAAAAGATCCTGTAGCTGATTCTTCAACTCACGCATCTCTGACGGAGCCAGACGATACGGTGCTCTAGAAATAGGCGAAGTACCCGGCATCAACTCTATGCCAAACTCAACTTCCCTAGCAGGAGGAAAACCCGGAATCTCATCAGGAAACACATCTGGAAATTCATCCACAACAGGAATGCTCTCTATTCCAATACTCTCAGCGGACAAATCAATTGCATAGATAAGGTAGCCTTCCCCGCCAGACTCTAGAGCTCGACAGGCTCTCAAAGCTGATACCAAAGGCATCGGGGGTCGCGCTCCCTCACCATAGAAAAACCAACTTTCACTCCCTTCCGGATGAAAGCGTACTAATCTCTGATAGCAGTCCACTGAAGCTCGATAGGTAGTCAGCACATCTATTCCCAGAATGCAATCAAAGTCGTCCATCACCAGGACCATGAGATTCGCCAACAGAACGTTCCCTTCAAACTCTAAAGGGCAACCCATCACTAGACGCTTAGCCAAAGCAGATTGGCCCGTCACAGTAGAAACAGACATCACTACGTCTAGTGCAATGCATGGTAACTTATGCCTCTTAACAAAACGTGCAGAAATGAAGGAATGAGATGCACCAGTGTCAATAAGTACAAGAGCAGGTATACCATAAAGCATAAATGTACCTGCGATGACTTTCTCATTCTCCTCCACAGCCTGATCATGTCTCAGGGCAAACACCTGGCCAGAAGCTCGTGGCCTCAAATGAGAACTCCCAGTAGACTGTCCCTGCGACCTCTGCTGTACGGTGGCCTGAGAACCCGATCCTGTACCAGAACCAGAACCGCCTCCCCCAGACTGTGGACAATCCCTCCGGATATGACCAGTCTCTCCACAACGGAAACAAGCTCCAGAAGCTCTACGACACTTGTCGGATGGATGGTTCTTCCCACAGTGATCACACTTGTCCTTCTTACCGAAACGGACAACACCTCCCAAACCAGAGGACGAAGAAGATCCAGACTTCTTGAAAGTTTGGGCACGGGGACCCAAAGAACTAGCAGGCCTCGACTGAGGGAAAGACCTATTTCGCCGAATGCTGTCCTCTGCCTGATGACAACGGCTCACCAAACCCTCGTAGGACATGTCGTCGCCAACCGCCACACGGTCATGGATCTCAGGGTTAAGGCCCTGAAGAAACAGGTTATACTTCATCTCTGAGCTATCAGCAATCTCGGGACAATAGGATAGCAGATCAAAGAACCTCTGCTGATACTCATCGATAGACATGGCTCCCTGTCGCAGACTCAGTAGCTCGCCTGCCTTCGACTGTCGGAGTGCAGGAAGAAAATACCGCTTTTGGAAAGCTGTGCGGAACTCGGCCCAGGTGGCCACTCCTCTCGCCGTAACAAAAGGTAAAGAAGTAAACCTACACCACCTACGCGCACGCCCATCCAGAAGATAGCCAAGGGTCTCCACCTTCTGCTCCTCGGTGCATTGGAAAGTCTGAAAAGTCGTCTCCATGCGGTCTAACCAGTTCTCCGCATCCTCCGGAGACTCACCTCCAACTAAGGGCTTAGGACCCATAGCTAAGAATCGACGCACAGTGAAACGCTCGTCGTCATGGTGACGATGACGCCGTTCTCGATGAGGCTCCCGGTCGGCATCACCCCAACGCCCACCAACACTGCCATGAGAACTCTGGTCGTCACGATTTGACATCTACAAAAATACCTCAAGATGAGACTAAATCTCAAGAAATCTCTTGCATGCTCTGATACCATAAATGTAGTGACCCTTACCCGGATCACCTACTAAACAGAACTTAGGCATGCAATTAACTTAATAAAACAGATATCAGAATAAAACTGCGGAATCCAATAACATTATACAATCCCAAGTAAAGGAATCTGTAATTATCCAATAATATACAACCAAATCGAATAGCTGTATAAACCCAAACAAAAATAATAAAACCTAAGCGAAGCTCCAGCTGGCCAACCACTGACTAGCCCCTCCTGGATCCACCCTCCTCGTCCAATCGCAAACCTGCCCCATGGAATAGGGTGTCCAGAAAATACAGAGTACGAGACGTGAGCATAAAACGCTCAGTGCGAGAGTATGAGTATACATGCATGCAAAGTGAACTCCCTATAGACTCGAGGTCAAGGATCAGATAACAGAGACAGACCGGGCCCTGGTATGTAGCACGTTGTGCCGTCGCTTCAGGAGGTGGCTCCCATACCGAGATAACCGTGGAAATGCCGGACCCAAATCGATGGAAGTCCATCCACTAACAGGATAGGGTACAACCCTACTAACAGACATCTCGAAGGAGATACAGCAAGATGCAAATGAATGCAGCATAATATCATGGCATATAAATCATGCAGTCACATAATACATGCATACTCAGTCAGGATATCTCGAACAGTACTTTCGTACCTCAAAACAGTGAAAGCTCTACCAACTCTAGGTCCACGCCTATAGTCTGCTCTACACTGCCAAATGATACCACTATCATTAAAGTGCTCTAAAAGCCTTAACTAAGCTATTGCATACTCCTAAATATTTATAGGAAGCAAAAGCTATACCTTCGTCCGTCGTTAGCCCTTTGATGTCGATGCCTCCAGAACTTGGTCACAACTCCGCTACGACTACCGAACGTCTAGACGACTCCCGATTCAAGCCTAGGAAGGCTAGAACAACTCGAATATGACTAGAAATAGAGAGGAAATCCGGAATTGGCAAGGAGAAATGAAGCCTCGGCCTTCTATTTATAGACAACGATCGGAGCCTCCGATCCTCGATCGGAACGTCCGAACTCGATCGGAACGTCCGATCCTACCATCGGAGCTTCCGAAGATCCTGATCTACCACGTGTCAAAATATCATTTTTTGACTTCGGATAGGGGTGATCGGAACGTCCGATCCTGATCGGAGCTTCCGATCCAGCCACACGTCATGGATGACGTAATATCATCGGTGCCTCCAATCCTCATCGGAGCTTCCGATCCCGATCGGAGCTTCCGATCATCCCTTCGGAGCTTCCGATCCGTCCAATCCCCAATTTATTTAATTAGCATTAATCCTTTAATTACTCAATTAGGGTACGGGCTACTACACAATTGTTCCTTCATATTACACTCAACCAAATTGTCAGTAGCATCAATTCTAAATCATTCAAAAGTGTGAAAGAGTGGGTGCCCGGTTAGCCAACTTGTGGCTAAGGGTTTTTGTGACTGTATGTGTAAACAATCTTTTTTTAATATAATTTACACTTTTATATTGGCATTTACTTTATCTTTTATCATATTATTATGTTGTGACGTACTATACGATGTTTAGATAAAGACCTTGAATATACTAGAGTGCATGTAAGATGTGATAGTAGAATTGAATGACTATCATGAAACACATCTTATAATCACTGTATATTCTAAACAGTTCCTAGTCAATTGAGCCGTCCGCAAAAAAGGATAAGGATCGCTCGAGATTGAGACTAGCATTTGCGATGCCTAGTACCACGTTTCATTGGTATTGAACATAGAGATGTTCGAAGCATGCAAATGGATATTCATATGATGGATGATCGAACTACCCTATTCGGACTTTTCAAGTGGTTATCATTAATTGAGTGGATAAGTCCGCGGTTTTGGTTGTACACCATTAGTCCTTACTACTTGAAACATCATGGAGACTCTATATGTTAGTACAATAATTTGACTCGTTTACCGACTCTCTGAGGTTCTTCAGGTGCCGAGATTGGGTACAGTTACGACACATATAGGAGTCAATGTTTTGTTGTCAAGGATTCACCACACGCTTGCGAGTGTGGATATCCTATGCGATCTGAGGAGATATTAGTGTGACAAATCTCTGGCCAGAGTACATGATGTGCTTTAGGTTACTTGGTTTCCTAGTAGCACATGCGATGTCACTATTTGATCTTCAAGATGTATTTCATAGTTATCTAATCTTGAACGAATCTCGATGTACCAATGGTTGTTGATTCGATCGGGATATATGGATGAAGGGACCGTACTGTACGCTAACCAAAACCTACTGGTTCTTGCAGGCACTATCAGTGATACCTAGGGAATCATGGAGCGATGTTGCTAGGCACTCTTACCATGATTCGATGGGTAAGTTGGAAATTATTGTTTCGAGTCACAAGGAGTTGTGAGCCCACAGCTAGCTGTATCCCTGAACCATTGAGAGTTACACAAGTAATGGATTACTAATCCCCGTTGAGATAGTTAAATTTAAAGAGTTAAATTTAGCGAAAGAGAAGTTGGACTTCTTAAATAAGGAGTGGAATTTCCTAAAATGACATAGGGATGGGCATTTTTGGAAATCACTGAATTCGGATTCAGAAAAATTATCTTGACTTTAAAAGGTGCAGAAATGGTTTTTGTGCACATTGGTGAAATCAGTTTATCAATCGGAGTCATGATGAATTTTATATTAATTTCTATAATAACAGGCTTGGCTTGTTGGGTTTAAGTTATGATTAATTGGCCCTAGGGTGTTAGTGTCCTATTAAAGATATAATTAGTCCAGTATAGAAATTATATATTGGGGTTGATGGGATTTTCGAACGACACACAACCTCATAATTAAAAGAGGAATTTTCGAAAATCTTGAGAGAGTGTCTCAAGAGGATTTTCAAAAATCAGTCTCCCTTTTTGAGAGAATTCAGTCTGTGATTTTTTCCGAAAAATTACATTCTTAATTGACAGATCAAATATGTAAATCTCTTCGATAAACATCTGATTGATTTCTAGTGCAATCAATCAGAGGGTTTTAGTTTTCTATTCGTGGACCTAATTCTGGAGTTGATCGAGCGAGTCATCAGTTCTTGGGATTTACAACAAGAGCAGATTTAATCTGTTGGAGTCCATAGATCAAGCCATAGCTTGAAGAGGTAAAATATTAATTGTTATTATTATTTTAATTGTATATTCTAATCGTAAGGATTTGATACCCATGATATGGAATCGTTCCATATCAGCAAAGAAAAAATTTTAAACTTCCGCTGCTTCGGGTATCAGATCTGACTGATCTGAAAACGTGTTACAACAGTGGCGTCAGAGACAATTTGTTCTCAGATCAAATGATTAAAATTTATCGATTATACAAAATTTTGTCCTCGGTTTTTGGAAAACAAAACAAAATTTTAAAATTAAATTTTTTAGGGAAAACACGGGCAGCGATCGATGCTGCCCAGGGCAGCGCTGGGCGTTGCCCAGGCCCCATGTGGGACTGCCCTGCCCCACGTGGGAGCGGGGCTGCCCGAGAACGTCCCGGGCAGCCCGGAAAATTAAAAAATTGTTTTTTTAGAATTTTAAATTTTTGAAATTTTAGTTTTTGGTCCGATCGAAAATTGTTTTGATTAGACCACGAGGCATCGGGTCAAATTGTTTGAGTCCGAAATTTTTAAAATTGATTTTTGGATAAATTTGAATTTTTGGAAAATTTATAAGTTTTATCCGTTAAATTAGATTTTATAAAATTAATTATTTTGATACAATTGATAATAAGATATTATCTTATGGAGATATAAGATAAAATTTGATTTTATGTTTTTAATTATGTTTCCATGCATGTTATCCAATGATTTAATTATTGAATTAATTATTGGATAAGAGGATGATCGATTGCCATGACCAATTTTTTTGGTGTATGTTAGATTGTTTACATTTGGTTTTTATTATTGTTGTTGGGTTTTATTAATGAACTTGGTTTATGGCCCAAATTAGATTTATCATTTGTAATAAAAGTGGGCCTGGTTTATGGCCCGTTCCCACCCTTAAATATGTATCCCCTTCTTGTCATAAAAATTTATTGTAAATTTAATAGACTTAGTGGGAGATAAAGATTTGAAGACAATGGTGGGCCCATCAGACAATAAAGACCGAAGAAATGTAAATTGGAAGCACAATGTAATAGGATTGTATTGCATACTTGCATATCACCTAGGATTGGACATAGACTCGTGATTGGCAATTACAGGTCGATTAGATCTAGGCATCAATCATCCTTTATATAATATTTGATATTATTGTTGTACGCTTATTTAGAATAAATTGCATGAATCCCGCAAGCATACAAATTATTAAATGATGAGACAATTTTTCAAAATTAAAACCCTTCATTTTAAATATGATATAAAATTGATATCAAGATTAACGAAAGGGAATTTAAATATTTTTTAAATGTTCATACCTTCCATCAACGATCAATGTATGAGATGCTACCCGCGGGCATGGTCCGGCTCATATTATTGGGGGGGGGGGGGGGGCCGTTCGTCGGAAAGTTGTACATTAGATCGACACATGTTGTAAGTTGGGTGGAAGTCCCATGGGATTGGCTCATATTATTGGGGATCCACATGGCGACCGTCCATCACAACTTAATATTGATTGGTAATCTTGACATGTCACAATAAACGGCGTCATATTATTGGAATCTTATTGGACATGAGGTAAAAAGATGGGGGTTGCTTTGTAAGCAATTGGGCTCTACCTTTTGAAAATTATGGTTGGCTGATATTATTCGGGACTATGGTTTGTTAATTGGACTTCATGTTCCCAGTATGGAAACCAGTTTCTCGTTTTCACTAGAGGGTAGTGAAATCGTTAAAATAGTGGGAGTGTGATTCATAAAATTAATATCGCCTTATTTTATGTCTTAGTAAATTAATTAAGCAATCAATGATTATTGTCTGTTTCTTTTCAGTATTTCATTATGATCAATTCGCGCAATCCACTATACTCTTTTCTTGAACAAAATAAATTGACTGGCGCAAACTATACGGAATGGTTCCGTAAGTTAAAGATTGTTCTAAGTTCGGAAAAGGCTTTCTACGTGTTAGAAAAGTCTCCTCCTAAGGAAGCCCCGACTGATGTGAGTCCGAAAGAGTTGTCTAAACTTGATAAATGGTGGGACCATGATATCAAGGCCAAAAGCTACATGCAGGCTTCGATGTCTGATGAACTTCAGAGGCGATTTGAGGATGCAGTGAATGCTGCTGACATTCACAAGGCTCTCAAGGAACTTTTTGGAGCTCAGTCGAGATCCGAGAGGTATGCGACTGTCAAAGAGCTCATGACATGCCGCATGCGAGATGGGAGTTCGGTCCGTGAGCATGGGGTACACATCATTAGGCTCATTGAAAAGTTGGTAACACTCGATCTAACATTGGAGCACGAACTGAATGCGGACTTGTTACTTCTATCTCTTCCTTTGTCGTTTGACGATTTTGTGATATACTTCAATATGAACAAGATAGAGGCCACCCTTGAAGAGATGATCAATATGCTTGTCACATATGAGGCCACATTAAAGAAGGATAAACCGGTACTCTTGATAGGCTTCTCTTCTAACTCTAAGAAGGGACCAAGTGCAAAGGATATGAAACGTTCTGCCCCACCCAAGAAAACTGGACCCAAGAAGAAGAACAAGACAAAGGCTTCAAACGTGATCAAATATGAAGATGTTTGCCATCACTGCAAGAAACCCGGTCATTGGAAACATAACTGCAAAGAATATCTCGAGCAGTTGCGAACTGCAAAGGGTATGTTCTATATTGAAATAAATGTTTCACTTAATACTACTTCTTGGGTATTGGATATCGGATGTGGATCTCACATTTGCAATGATTTGCAGGTGATGACAAGAAGTCGTAAGCTTAGGATGGGTGAGACCCAGTTGAGGCTTGGAAATGGTTCTAGAGTTGAAGCCAAAGCTGTGGGAGACGTTTATTTAGTTTTGCAGAACGATTTTAAGTTATTTTTTAGAGATGTTTTATTTGTGCCAAATTTGGTTAAAAACATTATTTCTGTTTCTATGCTTGATAGAGATGGTTTTGCTTGCAATTTTGTGAATGGGATTTGCAATATTTACAAGAATGAATGTTTGATTTGATGTGGACAACTTGAAAATGATCTATATAACTTAAAATTAAATGACGTACCAATTAATTATGTTGATAAACCGGCAACAATAAATAAAAGGAAAAATTATAGTCAAAACCCGGCAAACCTTTGGCATGCTAGGCTAGGTCATATTTCATCAAGGAGGATGAACAAGCTAGTGGGAGAGGGCATGTTTGATATGTCTGATATTAACTCTCTACCAACATGTGAGTCCTGCCTAAAAGGAAAAATGACTAAAACTCCTTTCAATGGAAAACCTGAGAGTAGTCAAAATCTATTGGATTTGATCCATACCGATGTTTGCGGCCCATTTAGTATTGGTACTAAATATGGTCACACCTACTTCATTACCTTTACTGATGATTATTCTAGGTACGGGTATTTATATTTGATGAAATATAAGTCTGAATCATTTGAAAAGTTCAAAGAATTCAAGGCTGAAGTAGAAAACAAACAAGGTAGAAGTATTAAAGCACTTCGATCAGATCGAGGTGGAGAATACTTGAGTACCGAGTTTTTAGGATATCTAAAAGAGAATGGGATTCTCTCTCAGTGGACTCCTCCTATGACACCTCAGCTGAATGGCGTTTCGGAGCGTCACAATCAAACTTTGTTGGACATGGTTCGATCTATGATGAGCTTCACTGAGCTCCCACCTTCCTTTTGGGGCTATGCACTTGAAACGACGGTATTGTTGTTAAACAATGTCCATACTAAAGCAGTGAACAAAACTCCATATGAATTATGGACTGGAAAAACTCCTAAGTATTTGTACTTAAGAATTTGGGGATGTCCTGCTTACGTGAAGCAGACAGTGGGAGATAAGTTGGAT
This sequence comes from Henckelia pumila, assembly GCF_033568475.1. Lineage (NCBI taxonomy): Eukaryota > Viridiplantae > Streptophyta > Magnoliopsida > Lamiales > Gesneriaceae > Henckelia > Henckelia pumila. The sequence continues at coordinate 67,324,812 of NC_133121.1, forward strand.
AGTCGATCCACCTTATGTTATTTTGTAGGGTATCCGAAGAATTCAATCGGATATTATTTCTATCATCCTACTGAAACAAAAGTTTTTGTTTCGAGGAATTCCACCTTCATGGAGAATGAGTTCTTACTTGATAAGAAAGGCAAGATGATGGAACTCGAAGAAATACGAGAAGAACCCGAGATACAAAATAACGATCCCGCACCTCTGGAATCAATAATTGACACGCCTCTTCCTAGAAGATCCGAGAGGACTTCTAGACCTCCTATTCGACATGGTCTGCTTCTTGAATGGGATCAAAGTGAACCCGACATTGGATGTGATCCAAGAAACTTCAAGGAAGCAATTTCTGATGCTGATTCGAACTTATGGCTTGAAGCTATGTAGTTGGAAATAGACTCGATGCATACAAACCAATTTTGGTCTTTAGTAGATCCTCCCGATGGAATTGTTCTAATAGGGTGTAAATGGATCTACAAGAGAAAACTTGGGTCTGATGGTAAGGTACTGAATTACAAGGCATGATTGGTCACAAAAGGTTATACTCAAAGACAAGGTGTTGACTATGATGAAACTTTTTCACCAGTCGCAATGTTCAAGTCCATAAGAAACCTTATTGCCATAGCAGCTTGATATGACTATGAGATATGGCAAATGGATGTGAAGACTGAATTTCTTAATGGAAACTTTAAGGAAGAGATCTATATGATACAGCCCAAAGGATTCACATCCATGGGAAGCGAGCATAAGGTATGCAAGCTTCAGAGATCAATTTATGGTCTCAAACAAGCATCAAGAAGTTGGAACCAGAAATTTGAAACAATAAAGGACTTTGGTTTCATCAAGAACCCGGAGGAACCGTGCATATACAAGAAAGTGGTTAAGGATGCTGTGACATTCTTAGTACTTTATGTTGATGACATCCTACTCATTGGGAATGATGTAGGGATGTTGCAATCAACAAATATATGGTTGTCAGGTAGATTCTCGATGAAGGACTTAGGTGAGGCATCCTATATTATAGGAATACAGATATATAGAGATAGATATAAGAGAATGATAGGACTCACTCAAGCAACCTACATCGACACCATATTGAAAAGGTTTTCTATGGATGAGTCCAAGAGAGGACATCTACCTATGTGCCATGGAGTTTCTCTATTCAAGTCTATGTCTCCCAAGATTGACGAAGAGATAGAGAAAATAACACACGTACCATATGCGTCAGCCATAGGGAGTATCATGTATGGGATGATATCTACCAGACCGGATGTGGCCTATGCTCTGAGTGTCACGAGCAGATATCAAGCCAATCCCGGTCAAATGCATTGGACAGCTGTGAAGGATATTCTTAAGTACTTAAGAAGGACTAAGAATGTATTCATGGTTTATGGGGGAAGAGAATTGAAATTGGAAGGCTATACCGACTCTAGCTTCCAAAGCGACGTGGATGACTCGAAATCAACCTCTGGATTTGTATTCACGCTCAATGGCGGTGCTGTCTCTTGGAAAAGTTCCAAGCAGGACACCACAGCGGATTTCACCAATGAGGCAGAATACATTGCAGCATCAGCTGCTACTAAAGAGGCCGTTTGGATGAGGAATTTCGTCCAAGAGTTGGGGGTCATTCCTAAAGCTACTGGTTTAGTCTCGGTGTACTGTGACAACACTGGTGCCGTTGCTGAGGCAAAGGAACCAAGGTCTCATCAAAGAGCCAAACACATATTAAGTAAATACCACATCATCCGGGAGATCGTGGAAAGAGGAGACATCACTGTCGAGAGAGTGACCTCTGTTGGAGAACGGTGATCAGATCAATCAGTATTGATACCCGGTGCAGCGGAAGTTTAAAATTTTTATATGGAACGATTCCATATCATGGGTATCAAAACATTACGATTAAATTGTGCGTGTAAAAATTAAATAACAATTAAATTTTTACCTCCAATCTCGAATCAAGATTATGGACACCAACAGATTACTCTGCTCTTGTTGTATATCCCAGGAACTGATGGACGAACAATTCTTCAATCAGGTCCACGAATAGAAATTTAATTCCTCTGATAGATTGCACTAGAAAATCTATCAGAAGTTTCTACGAAGAGAATTAACGAATTTGATCCGTTAAACCAGACTGCAAATTCAAAATTCACAGCCTGGATTTTCCCGAGCAGAGAGGGAGGGGGGCGGCCACTTAGAGAAAACACAGCTAGGGTTTTGAAAATATTTTGTGACCTCTGTTGTGTAATTTCTGTACTGCAATAACTTATTTATAATATGGGCTGCTAACAGCTTAGGGCCCATTAGTCATAAGTTCAAGCCTGACAAGCAAAGCTCGCATGTTCAGAAATTAATATAAAATTTATCGTGGCTCAGATTGATAAACCAATTTCACCAATGTTCACAGAAACCATTTCTGCATCTATTAAAGTCAAGATAAATTTTCTGAATCCGAATTCAGTGGTTTCCAAAAATGCCCATCCCTATGTTATTTTAGGAAATCTTACTCCTCTACTCTTAAATAAGAAGTTCCACTTCTTTGTTCATTAAATTTAACTCTTTAAATTTAACTATCTCAACGGGAATTAAAAATCCATTACTTGTGTGACCCTCAATGGTTCAGAGATACAGCTAGCCGTGGGCTCACAACTCCTTGTGACTCGGAACAACAATTTCCGACTTGCCCATCGAATCATGGTAAGAGCGCCTAGCAACATCGTCCCATGATTCCCTAGGTATCACTAATAGTGCCTGCAAGAACCAATAGATTTTGGTTAGCATACAGTACGGTCCCTTCATCCATATATCCCGATCGAATCAACAACCATTGGTAAATCGAGAGTCGTTCGAGATTCGATAACTATGCAATGCATCTTGAAGATCAAATAGTGACATCGCATGTGCTACTAAGAAACCATTTCTCAAAACACATCATGTACTCTGGCCAGAGATTCGTCACACTAATATCTCCTCAGATTGCATAGGATATCCACACTAGCAAGTATGTGGTGAATCCTTGACAACAAAGCATCGACTCCTATATGTGTCGTAACTGTACCCAATCCCGACACCTGATGACCCTAATAAAGTCGGTAAACGAGTCAAAGTACAGTACTAGCATATAGAGTCTCAATGATGTTTCAAGTAGTAAGGACTAATGGTGTACAACCAAAACCACGGACTTTATCCACTCGATAAGTGATAACCACTTGGAAAGTCCGGATAGGGTAGTTCGATCATTCATCGTATGAATATCCATTTGCATGCTTTGAACATCTCTATGTTCCATACCAATGAAACGTGGTACTCGGCATCGCAAATTCTAGTCTCAATCTCGAGCGATCCTTATCCTTATTAACGGACGGCTCAATCGACTAGGAACTGTTTAGAATATACAGTGACTATAAGATGTGTTTCATGATAGCCATCCCCATGTGCCACCACATCTTACATACACTATAGTATATTCAAGGTCTTCATCTAAACATCTTATATTATGTCACAACATAATAATGTGATAAAAGATAAAGTAAACGCCTTTATATAAATGTAAATTATATTAAACAAAAGATTGCTTATACATAGAGTCATCAAAGTTCTTAGCCACAAGTTGGTTCACTGGGCACCCACTCTTTCAACCTCTGCAGACAATATTGCTGATCCACTTACTAAGCCCTTTCCAGGAAAATTATTTGACAAACATCGCGAAGCAATGAGACTACGTAGTATGACTAGTTGGCTTTAGGGAAGTGGGAGATTGAAAGAGTGGGTTCCGGGTTAGCCAACTTGTGGCTAAGGGGTTTTGTGACTCTATATGTAATCAATCTTTGTTTAATATAATTTACACTTTTATACTGCCATTTACTTTATCTTTTATCATATTATTATGTTGCGACGTACTATACGATGTTTAGATAAAGACCTTGAATATACTAGAGTGCATGTAAGATGTGATAGTAGAATTGAATGACAATCATGAAACACATCTTATAATCAATGTATATTCTAAACAGTTCCTAGTCAATTGAGCCGTCCGCAAATAAGGATAAGGATCGCTCGAGATTGAGACTAGCATTTGCGATGCCTAGTACCACGTTTCATTGGTATAGAACATAGAGATGTTCGAAGCATGCAAATGGATATTCATATGATGGATGATCGAACTACCCTATTCGGACTTTCCAAGTGGTTATCATTAATTGAGTGGATAAGTTCGCGGTTTTGGTTGTACACCATTAGTCCTTACTACTTGAAACATCATGGAGACTCTATATGTTAGGACTGTACTTTGACTCGTTTACCGACTCTCTGAGGGTCATCAGGTGTCGAGATTGGGTACAGTTACGACACATATAGGAGTCAATGCTTTGTTGTCAAGGATTCACCACACGCTTGCGAGTGTGGATATCCTATGCGATCTGAGGAGATATTAGTGTGACAAATCTCTGGCCAGAGTACATGATGTGCTTTAGGTTACTTGGTTTCCTAGTAGCACATGCGATGTCACTATTTGATCTTCAAGATGTATTGCATAGTTATTGAATCTCGAACGACTCTCGATGTACCAATGGTTGTTGATTCGATCGGGATATATGGTTGAAGGGACTATACTGTACGCTAACCAAAACCTACTGGTTCTTGCAGGCACTGTAGTGACCCAACTCGGATCCACTATCTAATCAGAGTTATAGTAAAAGAGCACGCAATAAAAGCTTAAAGCGTAAAGTGCGGAAAATTAAAATACAACAAATCCAATCGGCAGAATACAACCGACGCTATCACAAGTGTGTAAATACTGTTATACAATCAAATCGAAGGTTCAATGTAAATAAATCCCTACCCTCTACAAACTCGCACTCTCCAAGCTCAATCCTGCTGAGAGCCGCCTGGACCGTCCAGCCTCAAGCCTGCCCCGCCACAAGGTACACAACGAATACCCAAACACAGGGGCGTGAGCTAAAATGCTCAATACGAAGCAATGATATAAATACAAATATGCGCACACAATTGCTTTAAAACTCAAGTGAAAACACTTGCTCATGGCGCCGAGAATATACAGTACCGGCTAGAGAGCTACTCTGCGGGGTACTCGTATATTCCATATCAGGGCTGAGCCAACCCCATCCTGACCCGAATCCAAAACAGGATACAAGTCTCATATGGAAACTGTCATACCTGACTCGAGTCCAAAATAAGATCATTGTTCCCTATGGAGACTGTCAATGACTCACATCTCTTCGGATGCAGTCACATGAAAAATCATGTATGTGCTAAGGCGGTAAAACATGCTAAAACATGATAAAACATATAGCACATACTCATGCAACATATAAGAAAATATATCATGCCGGCTATCTCGGTCAGTACTTACGTACCTCTAACACTGCTGGTCAAACCTTGCTCTGCTGGTCTAGACTCCAAGCCTACTAGTCCAGTCTACTAGCTACTACAATGCAAATATCCATGCATCAACAATTAAGCTCTAAATGCCTTAACTAAGCTATTGCATAATCCTAAATATTTTTAGGATGCCAAAGCTATACATGCGTCCGTCGTTAGCCCTTTGCTGTTGATAGCCTCAAAACTAGGCCAAAGCTCCGCGACGACGTCTAGATCACTAAGCCACTTCCGGATTCCCCGTAGGACGCCTAGATCTCCCTAGATCTGAGTTAGAAGGCTTAGGAATCAGAGAGAAGAGAGGGAATTGGTGTGAGAAATGAATTCTCAGACCCTATATTTATAGGCGACGTTCGGAACCTCCGAACCCAGTTTGGAACGTCCGATCACGATCGGAACTTCCGATCGCCCCTTCGGAGCTTCCGATCGCCCGATATTACGTCAGCCATGACATCACCTTGCTGACATAACCAATGACGTGTACACTGAGTTCGATCGGAGCTTCCTATCTTGCCGACGAGCTTCCGATCTCGATCGGAGCCTCCGATCCTGGCACGGAGCTTCCGATCCACTTTGGATCGTCCGATCTCCTCTTCGGACCGTCCGATCCTGCTGAACCAATTCAATTAATTCGAGTGCTCTGAATCTATTTCTGATGTCCGTTATCCCAACAGGTACTTACTTAATCATGTTTTACTTAATCTAAACATGATCACGTGATTAATTACTCATTTAATCACTAATCAGAAATGCGGGTTACTACATTCTCCCCCACTTAAGAAATTTCGTCCTCGAAATTTAAGTCTTAAAGGAAAACATAAATAGCCAACCAAATGTTCTTTATTACAACTGAACAAGTATAACTCGATACAAAGAAGTATAAAATCTCAAAATAACTCGGGGTGCTCTGCTAACATCCGGCTCTCCAACTCCCAAATAGCTTTCTCTATACCTCTGTGCTGCCACTGTACCGTAACCAATGGTACGCGCTTGTTATGAAGTACCTTGTCCTTCCTGTCGAGAATCCTGAGAGGTTTCTCCACATATGACAAATCGTGGTCTAGTTGAACCTCAGTCGGACGCAAGATGTGGGACTGATCTGCCACGTACTGTCTCAACAAAGACACGTGGAACACATCATGGATCTCTGAAAGATCGGGTGGCAAGGCCAGATGATAAGCCACATCCCCAACCTTCTCGAGAATCTCGAAAGGACCAATAAATCTAGGTGTCAGCTTACCCTTGCGACCAAACCTCATCACCTTCCGAAAAGGTGACACACGCAAGAAAACATATTCCCCTACCTCAAAATTAAGTGACCTGCGGTGAATGTTCGCGTAACTATCCTGTCGATCCTGGACTGCCTTAACCCTGCGTCGGATCAATTCTACTGCATAAATCATCTGTTGAATCATCTGAGGACCCTCAACCTGATGCTCGCCAACCTCGTCCCAAAACAAAGGTGTACGACAACGGCGTCCATAAAGAGCCTCAAATGGTGCCATGCCAATGCTGCGATGAAAAATATTGTTGTAGGCGAACTCCATTAATGGCAAATGATCATGCCACGCTGGACCAAAATCCATCACCGCCGCACGAAGCATATCCTTTAGAGTGCGAATAGTACGCTCCGACTGTCCATCCGTCTCTGGATGATAAGCCATACTCAAGCTCAAAGTAGTACCAAGGGCTCGCTGGAAACTACCCCAAAATCTCGAGGTGAATCTCGGATCTCTATCGCTGACAATGCTCAACGGAATCCCATGAAATCGCACAATCTCTCGCACATACAATTGTGCCATCCTATCAAAGGTATAATCGTGGTTATAGGGAAGAAAATGCGCTGACTTGGACAACCGATCCACGACAACCCAAATAGCATCACAATTCCTGGAAGACATAGGCAAGTGGGTGACAAAGTCCATCGTCACATGCTACCACTTCCATTCAGGAATCTCTAAGCTGTGAAGTAACCCTCCGGGTCGTATAAACTCTGCCTTGACCTGTTGACACACAAGGCATCGGGATACGAACTGATAAACGCTGCGCTTCATCCCTTTCCACCAAAATCGAGTGCGAAGATCCTTATACATCTTCATGCTGCCTGGATGTACAGAAAATAGACTGCGGTGAGCTTGCAATAAGATCTAATCCCTCAAAGTAGAATCCTCGGGTACCATAACTCGACCAGAAAGACACAACAGGCCGTCTCCTTGCAGATGAAAACCAGAAGTATTATCACCCTCAGCCAGGCGGGCCAACTTCTGAGTCTTCAGATCAGAATTCTGAGCTTCCCGTATTTGTCTGTATAGCGCTGGCTCTGCAAGCACAGAAGAAACACGAATCCCTTGCTGTTCTTTCTTATGACGGAATGTGAATCCTAAAGAACAACACTCCTCTACTGCCTTTGAAACTGAACTGGTATGAAGGGAACTCACATAAATATTGCGACTAAGCGCATCAGCAACGGGGTTAGAAGAACTTGGATGGTACTTGATCTCACAATCGTAATCCTTCAACAGATCCATCCAATGACGCTACCGCATGTTCAACTCAGCCTGAGTGAACAGATACTTCAAACTCTTATGATCGGTAAAGATCTCGAATCGTTCTCCGTACAAATAGTGATGCCATATCTTAAGAGCAAAGACAATGGCTGCAAGCTCTAAATCATGTACGAGATAGTTCTCCTCATGAATCTTCAGCTTTCTGGAGGCATAAGCGATCACGTGGCCATTCTGAGTGAACACACACCCCAAACCCTGAAGAGAAGCATCAGTGAAGACAACAAAACCACCTGATCCAGACGGTAAAGAAAGAACTGGAGCTGTCGTCAGACGACGTCTCAACTCACGAAATCTGTCTTCACAAGCATCAGACCAAACGAAAGAAACGTCTTTCTTCGTCAACTGAGCCAAAGGAATAGCTATCTGAGAGAAATTCTCCACAAAACGACGATAGTATCCTGCTAAACCAAGGAAACTACGAATCTCAGAAGCTGTAGTCGGACGTGACCAATTCAAAATAGCCTCTGTCTTGCTAGGATCCACAGCTACGCCCTCCTGACAAATGACATGACCAAGGAACACTACTCGCTCAATCCAAAAGTCACACTTACTCAGCTTCGTGTACAACTGTCTCTCCCTCAAGACCTGCAGTACAGTATAGAGATGGTATGCATGCTCATCCATGCTGCGAGAGTACACCAAAATGTCATCGATGAACACCACCACGAACTTATCCAGAAAGTCGTGGAAAACTCTGTTCATCATATCCATAAAAATAGCTGGAGCATTCGTCAAACCAAACGGCATCACTAGAAACTCATAGTGTTCATACCGCATACGAAATGCTGTCTTAGGAACGTCCTCTTGTCGAACTCGCAACTGATGATACCCAGACCGAAGATCAATCTTCGAATAGACAGAAGTACCCTGCAATTGATCAAAGAGATCATCTATCCGTGGAAGAGGATACTTATTCTTCACTGTCGCTTGATTCAATTGGCGGTAGTCGATACACAACCACATTGAACCATCCTTCTTCTTGACAAACAGTACTGGGGCTCCCCATGGCGATACACTAGGTCGAATATAACCCTTATCAAGAAGATCTTTCAATTGCTTTTGCAGCTCTTTCATTTTTGACGGTGCCAATCGGTAAGGAGTTATGGAAATCGGTGCAGTTCCTGGAAATAACTCAATGCCAAACTCAATCTGTAGTGACCCTTACCTGGATCACCTACTAAACAGAACTTATGCATGCAATTAACTTAATAAAACAGATATCAGAATAAAACTGCGGAATCCAATAACATTATACAATCCCAAGTAAAGGAATCTGTAATTATCCAATATTATACAACCAAATCGAATAGCTGTATAAACCCAAACATCAGTAATAAAACCTAGACGAAGCTCCAGCTGGCCAACCACTGACTAGCCCTTTCTGGATCCACCCTCCTTGTCCAATCGCAAACCTGCCCCATGGAATAGGGTGTCCAAAAAATACAGAGTACGAGACGTGAGCATAAAACGCTCAGTGCGAGAGTATGAGTATACATGCATGCAAAGTGAACTCCCTATAGACTCGAGGTCAAGGATCAGATAACAGAGACAGACCGGGCCCTGGTATGTAGCACGCTGTGCCATCGCTTCAGGAGGTGGCTCCCATACCGAGAAAATCGTGGATACGCCGGACCCAAATCGATGGAAGTCCATCCACTAACAGGATAGGGTACAACCCTACTAACAGACATCTCGAAAGAGATACAGCAATATGCAAATGAATGCAGCATAATATCATGGCATATAAATCATGCAGTCACATAATACATGCATACTCAGTCAGGATATCTCGAACAGTACTTTCGTACCTCAATACAGTGCAAGCTCTACCAACTCTAGGTCCACGCCTATAGTCTGCTCTACACTGCCAAATGATACTACTATCATTAAAGTGCTCTAAAAGCCTTAACTAAGCTATTGCATACTCCTAAATGTTTATAGGAAGCAAAAGCTATACCTTCGTCCGTCGTTAGCCCTTTGATGTCGATGCCTCCAGAACTTGGGCACAACTCCGCTACGACTACCGAACGCCTCTCCGACCTCCGGACCAAGCCTAAGAAGACTAGAACAGCTCCAAAAGGACTAGAAAGGAAAGGAGAACTCGGAATTGGCAAATGAAAGTGAAGCCTCGGCCTTCTATTTATAGACAACGATCGGAACTTCCGATCCTTGATCGGAACGTCCGAACCTCGATCGGAACGTCCGATCCTGCCATCGGAGCTTCCGAAGATCCTGATCTGCCACGTGTCAAAATATCACTTGATGACTCCGGATAGGGGTGATCGGAGCTTCCGGTCCTGATCGGAGCTTCCGATCCAACCACACGTCATGCCTGACGTAATATCGATCGGTGCCTCCGATCGCTCATCGGAGCTTCCGATCCTGTTCGGAGCTTCCGATCGTGCCTTCGGAGCTTCCGATCCGTCCGATACCTAATTGAATTAATTAGCATTAATCCTTTAATTACTCAATTAGGGTACGGGCTACTACACAATCTCCCTTACTGGTGGAAAACCTGGAATCTCCTCCAAAAACACATCTGGAAAGTTACGAACCACTATTATCTCTCGGATATCTGGCTCTCCTAAGGATGCGTCAATGGCGTAGATAAGGTAGCCTTCCCCGCCAGACTCTAAAGCATGCCGAGCCTTCAGAGCTGAAACCACTAGCATCGGGGGTCGCGCTCCCTCACCATAGAAATACCAAGACTCGTCGCCCTCTGGACGAAACTGGACAAACCTCTGATAGCAATCCACTATCGCTCGGTAGGTAGTCAATAGATCTATCCCAATGATGCAATCGAAATCCTCCATCGCTAGAATCATTAGGTTCGCACTAAGCTGATGTCCCTCGAAATCCAAAACACAACCCACAACTAGATGCTTGGCTAAAACCTCGCTACCCATAGGAGTAGAAACCACTAATAATATGTCTAGAGGAATATATGGCAACTTATACTTCTTAGAAAAACGTGCTGAGACAAAAGAATGCGATGCACTGGTATCAATTAAAACATATGCTGAAAAACCACATAAACTACAGATACCTGCAATCATCCGATCGCTGTCAGCCTCTGCCTGCTCCTGGTTAAGCGCAAAGACCTGACCCTGGGTACGTGGTCTCAACGAAGAATGACCCCGAGAAGGAGTCTGAGTAGGCTGTCTCTGAGACTGCTGTGGATGCTGGCGCTGCTGCGAATAATGCTGCTGGAAAGGTGGCTGCTGGTACTGAGGTGGCTGAACAGATGCCTGAGAACCTCCGGAACCACTCGCTATTCCAACCAACATAGGACAATCTCTCTTCATGTGACCCTCCTGGCCACACTGGAAACATGCAGTGGCCGATCGACCACACTGCCCTGGCGGATGTCTGCATCGGCACTGAATACACCGGTTCCGTCTCTGTCCACCAAAACGATGCACTCCACCAGATCCAGAGGAAGAAGAAGAAGTACCTCCTGGCTTCTTGAAGGACTGTCCTCTCGGACCCAACGGACTAGAGCTCGCTGGCCTGGAAGAAGAAGAGTAAAGTCCCCTGTCCTCCGAATACTGTCCTTGGCCTGGCGACAACGGTCCACCAAATCCTCGTAAGTCCCATCGCCGCCCACAACAACCATACGATGAATGTCAGGGTTCAACCCCTGAAGGAAATGATCAAACTTTGCCATAGAACTATCAGCAATATGAGGACAAAAGGGTAGCAGATCAAAGAACTTCTACTGGTACTCCTCGATCGTCATCGTCCCCTATCGTAAACTCAACAACTCACTGGCTTTCGCCTGACGAAGAGCTGGAGGAAAATAAAATCTCTGATAAGCAGTACGGAACTCCACCCAAGTAGTTGCACCTCTAGCTGCTATGAACGGTGCGGAAGTAGATCTCCACCACTTCCTCGCTCTGCCCTCAAGCATAAAAGCAAGAATCTTCATCCTATCCTCAGCCGTGCAACGGAACTCCTGGAAGCACTGCTCCATCCTCTCTATCCAATCCTTCGCCTCTTCAGCTGTCTCCCCACCCGTCAAAGGCTTCGGGCTAACTTCCTTGAATCTATACATGCTTACTCGCCTACGCTCCTCAGGCTGTCCCCGACATCTACGATCATCTGGATCGCCCCAACGACCTCCGTCTATGCTACCGTGACTCTCGTCGTAATCTGCCATCTGTTACATAAGAACAGATAATTACTTAATCCGCTTTACGATATTCCCAATTCAATGCGTCGCTCTGATACCAAAAATGTAGTGACCCAACCCGGATCCACTATCTAATCAGAGTTATAGTAAAAGCGCACGCAATAAAAGCTTAAAGCGTAAAGTGCGGATAATTAAAATACAACAAATACAATCGGAAGAATACAACCGACGCTATCACAAGTGTATAAATACTGTTATACAATCAAATCGAAGGTTCAGGGTAAATAAATCCCTACCCTCTACAAACTCGCACTCTCCAAGCTCAATCCTGCTGAGAGCCGCCTGGACCGTCCAGCCTCAAGCCTGCCCCGCCACAAGGTACACAACGAATACCCAAACACAGGGGCGTGAGCTGGAACGCTCAATACGAAGCAATGATATAAATACAAATATGCGCACACAGATGCTTTAAAACTCAAGTGAAAACACTTGCTCATGGCGCCGAGAATATACAGTACCGGCTAGAGAGCTACTCTGCGGGGTACTCGTATATTCCATATCAGGGCTGAGCCAACCCCATCCTGACCCGAATCCAAAACATGATACAAGTCTCATATGGAAACTGTCATACCTGACTCGAGTCCAAAATAAGATCATTGTTCCCTATGGAGACTGTCAATGACTCACATCTCTCCGGATGCAGTCACACGTAAAATCATGTATGTGCTAAGGCGGTAAAACATGATAAAACATATAGCACATACTCATGCAACATATAAGCAAATATATCATGCCGGCTATCTCGGTCAGTACTTACGTACCTCTAACACTGCTGGTCAAACCTAGCTCTGCTGGTCTAGACTCCAAGCCTATTAGTCCAGTCTACTAGCTACTACAATGCAAATATCCATGCATCAACAATTAAGCTCTAAAAGCCTTAACTAAGCTATTGCATACTCTTAAATATTTTTAGGATGCCAAAGCTATACCTGCGTCCGTCGTTAGCCCTTTGCTGTTGATAGCCTCAAAACTAGGCCAAAGCTCTGCGACGACATCTAGATCACTAAGCCACTTCCGGATTCCCCGTAGGACGCCTAGATCTCCCTAGATCTGAGTTAGAAGGCTTAAGAATTAGAGAGAAGGGAGGGAATTGGTGTGAGAAATTAATTCTCGGACCCTATATTTATAGGCGACATTCGGAACCTCCGAACCCAGTTCGGAACGTCCGTTCACGATCGGAACTTCCGATCGCCCCTTCGGAGCTTCCGATCGCCCGATATTACGTCAGCCATGACGTCACCTTGCTGACGTAACCAATGATGTGTACACTGAGTCTGATCGGAGCTTCCGATCTCGATCGAAGACTTCGATCGTGGCACGGAGCTACTTCGGATCGTCCGATCTCCTCTTCAGACCGTCCGATCCCACTGAACCAATTCAATTAATTCGAGTGCTCTGAATCCATTTATGATGTCCGTTATCCCAACAGGTACTTACTTAATCATGTTTTACTTAATCTAAACATGATCACGTGATTAATTACTCATTTAATCACTAATCAGAAATGCGGGTTACTACAGGCACTATAAGTGATACCTAGGGAATCATGGGGAGATGTTTCTAGGCGCTCTTACCATGATTCGATGGGTAAGTCGGAAATTGTTGTTCTGAGTCACAAGGAGTTGTGAGCCCACGGCTAGCTGTATCCCTGAACCATTGAGGGTTACACAAGTAATGGATTACTAATCCCCGTTGAGATAGTTAAATTTAAAGAGTTAAATTTAGCGAAAGAGAAGTTGGACTTCTTAAGTAAAGGGAGTGGAATTTTCTAAAATAATATAGGGATGGACATTTTTTGAAATCACTGAATTCGGATTCAGAAAAATTATCTTGACTTTAAAGGGTGCAGAAATGGTTTATGTGCACATTGGTGAAATCATTTTATCAATCGGAGTCATGATGAATTTTATATTAATTTTTATAATAACAGGCTTGGCTTGTTGGGCTTAAGTTATGACTAATGGGCCCTAAGGTGTTAATGTCCTATTAGACATATAATTAGTCCAGTACATAAATTATATATTAGGGTTGATGGGATTTTTGAACGACACACAACCTCATAATTAAAAGAGGAATTTTCGAAAATCTTGAGAGAGTGTCTCAAGAGGATTTTCAAAAATCAGTTTCCCTTTTTGAGAGAATTCAGTTTGTGATTTTTTTTGAAAAATTACATTCTGAATTGATAGATCAAATCTGTAAATCTCTTCGATAAACATCTGATTTATTTCTAGTGCAATCAATCAGAGGGTTTTAGTTTTCTATTTGTGGACCTAATTCAGGAGTTGATCGAGCGAGTCATCAGTTCCTGGGATTTACAACAGGAGCAGATTTAATCTGTTGGAGTCCATAGATCAAGCCATAGCTTGAAGAAGTAAATTATTAATTGTTATTATTATTTTACTTGTATATTTTAATCGTAAAGATTTGATACCCATGATATGGAATCGTTCCATATCAGAAAAGAAAAAATTTTAAACTTCCGCTGCTCCGGGTATCAGATCTGACTGATCTGAAAACGTGTTACAACAAAGTGTCCATGGGATATCTCATAGAATGTAGAATGAAAAACATTAAACACTATGATCTCATCATTCATTCTCAAGACCAACTCGCCTTTGTGTACATCAATAAGAGCTTTTTCGATGGCTAAAAATGATCTCCCTAAAATAAGAGAGATCTATCGATCCTCTTCCATATCAAGAACTACAAAATCCACCGAAAAAATAAACTTATCCATTTTTTCCAACACATCTTCCACAATTCCTTTATGATACTTAATAGATCTGTTAGCTAACTGAAAAAAGATTTTTGTTGGCCTAACTTCACCAATTCCCAATTTTTCAAAGCACGAATAAGGCATTAAATTTATATTAGCTCCTAAATCACACAATGCCTTACTAAAGATAGAATTACCAATAGTGCATGAAATGGAGAAACTACCCGGATCCTTGAGTTTTGGAGGAAGATAATTTTTCAAAATAGCGAAACATTCCTCCGACAAATTTACAGTTTCAAAATAAACCAGTTTTCTCTTATTAAACAAAATTTCCTTTAAAAACATGGCATAACTGGGCATTTGAGCCAAAACATCTGCAAAGATAATATTGATATGAAGCTTTTTGAAAACTTCCAAAAATTTGGTAAATTGACTATCCAATTACAGTTGTTTTGCTCTTTGGGGGAAAAGGGAGTTAACTCGAGTCTATATCAACATTAACAACATAGTTAGAAGACTTACCTCTTTTACCTTTAGGAGAATACTTTTTAGAGCTTTGCTTGTCTTTCTTTATCTATTTAGTATTCGGCTTTACTGTCTCCGCATCCTCGACATTCCTTTCAAGTTCCCCAACTTTTGATCTCGTCACGGCCATGATGACATTCACATCCCTTGGATTCTTTTCAGTGTTTCTAGGCAACGAACCAGGCGCCCTAGTAGATAGGTGGGTTGTTAACTGACTCATCTGTGTCTCCAGCGTTTTCAGCATTGCTTCTTGGTTTCTCATCCTCGTCTAAGTTCCAACATAATACTTCATCATAATCTCCTTGAGGCTAGGCTTTTTCTCCTCGGGCATAGTTAGTATTCGCAGAATTTTCCGAGGATTTCAAAGAGAAATTTGGATGATTTTTCCAACCCGGATTATATGTGTTGCTGTAGGGATTATTCTGTTGTTTTCTTCCTTGGTTTCCCATGAAGTTTATTGCCTCCACCTCAAAAATCTTTTGTTCCTCAATGACGTTCCCTTGCACTTTGTTAACAGTGGAAGTTTGTACCTGCGACACCTGATAAGTAAGAGTGTCAATCTTTGCATTCAGGGCTGTCAACGCATCAATCCCCAAGACTTTGGCCTTCTTTTCCTTCTTCATATCCGACCACCCCATATTAATTTCGGCCATATTCCCAATAATTTCCCATGCGTCTGTTGGAGTTTTTCGGAATAGACTTCCATTAGCTGCAGCATCCAACATAGATCGCACCGATGGATCCACTCCATTGTAGAAAGTATGAGTCTGTTGTCTTTGTGTGAGGTTATGTTGAGGATACATCCTTAACATTTTTGTGAGACCTCGGTTCTAAACACCAATTAAAGGAGTAATTAAAAATAAGAAAGCATTAAAAGCCAACACATTTTTTTTTATTTTTTTTTATAAAAGGGCCCGCGCGGCCGCGCCCTTTCGAGGTGCGTCCACGCATGACGCCCTGCCCAAAAAGTTCACAGGCGCGCGGGCGTGCGCTAGGATGCGCAGGCGCGCCTCCCTGGCTGCTCCGGTGCTAGAATCACCAAAAACAAGAACATGAAGCCATACAATACTCCGAAACATAAACATGCATTACAAACTTGATTCCTCCGTTTAAAACAGGAGTTCTGGAGTTCAACAACCAAACCAAAGTTGAGAACATGCAACAAAAATATAATGATGAAGTTCGATAACTAAACATGTTCTAACATAAACTAGATTGACATGCTTGAATCGACTTCTAGACCTAGTCTCACTTCTACATCTTTCCCTCGAAGCTAACCATGCCTCTTTTGACTTGGTCCTGCCCCACCTGTTGCCAAGTACACATATAAACAAAGACAACAGCCGGATAATCCGGTGAGAATAATATTCCCAATAAAAGAGACTAACATGCAATCAAATAAACATATCAAATCATACTATGAATTCATTCCTCATATTATCAATTAATCCATTCAAGTACTGAATTAAAATGATATGCATGTCTTTAAAACTTCTGGATTATCAGACTTAGATAATCAATTGGAATTCTTCTTTCTTTCTTTGGTTTGGGATCCCGAGGTAAAACATCCTACAATCACACCGACTTCCCTCTCGAGGTGGACGTGGCATGCTTTAATCCTCTAGACTCAAGAGCATTATAGTGAGCTACTCGACAAGGTAGTAAATCGCCTACCAAGATACTCGGCTACAATCCCTAGATCGTCTAATTCAATCTGAATAAATCAAGGCTCAAGATGAATGCATATGTTGAAAGAGTGGGTGCCCGGTGAGCCAACTTGTGGCTAAGGGCTTTGATGACTCTTTGTATAAACAATCTTTTGTTTAATATTATTTACACTCTTATTAATGGCAATGACTTTGTCTTTCTTCATATTGTGATATTGTGATATACTATTGTTGTTTTGATAAAGACCTTGAATATACTATAGTGTATGTAAGATGTGGTAGAACATGGAGATGTCTATCATGAAACACATCTTATAGTCACTGTATATTCTAAACTGTTCCTAGTCGATTGAGCCGTCCGATAATAAGGATAAGGATCGCTCGAGCTTGAGACTAGCATTTGCGATGCAGAGTACCACGTTTCATTGGTAAGGAACATAGAGATGTTCGAAGCATGCAAATGGATATTCATATGATGAATGATCGAACTACCCTATCCGGACTTTCCAAGTGGTTATCACTTATCGAGTGGATATAGTCCGCGGTTTTGGTTGTACACCATTAGTCCTTACTACTTGAGACATCATTGAGACTCTATATGCTAGTACTGTGCTTTGACTCGTTTACCGACTCTATTGGGGTCATCAGGTGTCGGGATTGGGTATAGTTACAACACATATAGGAGTCGATGCTTTGTTGTCAAGGATTCACCACATACTTGCGAGTGTGGATATCCTATGCGATCTGAGGAGATATTAGTGTGACGAATCTCTGGCCAGAGTACATGATGTGATTTAAGAAATGGTTTCTTAGTAGCACATGCGATGTCACTATTTGATCTTCAAGATGCATTGCATAGTTATCGAATCTCGAGCGACTCTCGATATACCAATGGTTGTTGATTCGATCGGGATATATGGATGAAGGGACCGTACTGTACGCTAACCAAAATCTACTGGTTCTTGTAGGCACTATCAGTGATACCTAGGGAATCATGGGGCGATGTTGCTAGGCGCTCATACCATGATTCGATGGGCAAGTCGAAAATTGTTGTTCCGAGTCACAAGGAGTTGTGAGCCCACGGCTAGCTGTATCCCTGAACCATTGAGGGTCACACAGTGTAATGGATTTTTTAATTCCCGTTGAGATAGTTAAATTTAAAGAGTTAAATTTAATGAACGAAGAAGTTGGACTTCTTATTTAAGAGTAGAGGAGTAAGATTTCCTAAAATGACATAGGGATGGCCATTTTTGGAAATCACTGAATTCGGATTCAGAAAAATTTATTTTGACCTTAAAAGGTGCAGAAATGGTTTCTGTGCACATTGGTGAAATCGGTTTATCAATCGGAGTCACGATGAATTTTATATTAATTTCTGAACATGCGGGCTTTGCTTGTCGGGCTTGAACTTATGACTAATGGGCCCTAAGCTGTTAGTGGCCTACATTATAAATAAGTTATTGCAGTACAGAAATTATATACAACAGGTCACAAAATAATTTTCGAAAACCCTAATTTTATTGATTGTGGTCGCCGCCCCCTCTCCCTCTGCTTGAGAAAAATCCAGCCTGTGATTTTGAATTACAGTCTGGTTTAACGGATCAAATTCGTTAATCTCTTCGTAGAAAACTTCTGATAGATTTTCTAGTGCAATCTATCAGAGGGATTAAATATTCGTTCGTGGACCTGATTGAAGAACAGTTCGTCCATCAGTTCCAGGGATATACAACAAGAGCAGAGAAATCTGTTGGTGTCCAAAATCTCGATTCGAGATTAAAGGTAAAAGTTTTATAATTGTTATTTAATTTTTACACACACAATTTAATCGTAAGGTTGATACCCATTATGGAATCGTTCCATACAAAAATTTTAAACTTCCGCTGCACCGGGTATCAATCATAATTGATCTGAACGCCGCGTTTTCCAACAGTGGTATCAGAGCCAGGTTGCTCAGATCAAGCGATTAAATTAATCGATTGTACAAAAATTTTAAGGCCTCGGTTTTTGAAACAAAATAAATATTTTAAAAATAAAAATATTTTTTCGGGCAAAAACCCGGGCAGCGATTGGATCGCTGCCCGGGGCAGGGGCAGGGGCAGCGATCGTCGCTGCCCCGGGCAGCACAGGGCGGCGCACGGCGCCGCCCAGGGCAGCGATCGTCGCTGCCCGGCCCGGGAATGTCCCGGGCGGCCCGCGGGAAAAAATTATTTTTAATTTTTTAAATTAAATTTTAATATGTTAAAATTCTATTTTTGGTCCGATCGAAAATTGTTTTGATTGGTCCACGAGGCGTCGGATCGAATTGTTCGAGTCCGAAAATTTTAAAATTGATTTTTGGATAAATTTGAATTTTTGGAAAATTTTAATATTTTATCCTTTAATTGAATTTTGAAATTAATTTTTTTGGTACAATTGATGATAAGATATGATCTTATGGATATATTGAGTAAAATATGATTTTATGTATAAAATTGGATTTTATAGATAAAATATGATTTTATTTGATAAAAAGATAAAATATGATTTTGTATGTAAAATAAGATTTTATGTATGAAATATGATTTTATCCTTTTAAATTTAAATTGTCATTGCATGTTATCCAATAAATTAATTTTGAATTAAATGTTATTGGATAAGGATGATCGATTGCCATGACCAATTTTGTAGGTGTATGTTAGGAATTTACATTTGTTTTTATTGTTGTTGGTTTTATTAATGGACCTGGTTTATGGCCCAATATGAATGTCATATGTAATAAAAGTGGGCTTGGTTTATGGCCCGTTCCCACCCCTTAAAAATGTATCCCCTACTTGTCATTGTTATTTATTGTAAATACATTAGATTTAGTGGGAGATCAAGATTTGAAGATGGAGGTGGGCCCAGCAGACAATAAAGACAGAAGAAATGTAAATTGGAAGCAAATGTAATAGGATTGCATTGCATACTGCATATTACCTAGGATTGGACTAAGACTCGTGATTGGCAACCACGGGTCGATTATAAATGGAATCGATCATCCTATATAATATGTGATATTATAGTTGTATGCATGTTTTAGACATAATTGTGTGAATCCGACAAGCATACAAAATTTTAAAAATGATGAGACAAATTTTTATAATTAAAAATCCCTCATTTTAAATATGATTTAAAATTGATATCAAGATAAATAAAGGAAATTTAAATTTGTTTAAATGTTCCTACCTTCCATCAACGATCAATGTATGAGATGCTACCCGCGGATACGGTCCGGCTCATATTATTGGGGGGGCCCGTTCGTCGGAAATCTGTACATTGGATCGACACATGTTGTAAGTTGGGTGGAACTCCCATGGGATCGGCTCATATTATTGGGGGATCCACATGGCGACCGTCCATCACAACTTAATATTGATGGGTCGTCTTGACATGTCACAATAATCGGCGTCATATTATTGGGCCCTTATTGGACATGAGGTAAAAATGTGGAGGTTGCTTTGGAAGCAATTGGGCTCTACCTTTTGAAATATGGTTGGCTGATATTATTCGGGACTATAAGTTTGTCAATTGGACTCCATGTTCTCACTAAGGAAAACAGTTTCCCGTTTTCACTAGAGGGTAGTGAAAGCGTTAAAATAGTGGGAGTGAGATTCATAAAATAAATTTCGCCTATTTTATGTCTTAGTAAATTTCTTAAACAATCACTGATATTTGTCTGTTTCTTTTCAGTATTTCATACGATGAATTCGCGTAATCCACTTTTCTCGATCCTCGAACAAAATAAGTTGACTGGCGCAAACTATACGGAATGGTTCCGTAAGTTGAAGATTGTCTTGACTTCGGAGAAGATGCTCTATGTGTTAGAAAAATCTCTTCCGAAGGAAGCACCAGCTGACGTAAGTCCGGAGGAGTTAGCCAAGCTTGATACATGGTGGGACCATGATATCAAGACCAAATGCTATATGCAAGCCTCGATGTCTGATGAACTCCAGAGGCGATTTGAGGACACCGTGAATGCTGCTGACATTCACGTTCAACTCAAGGAACTTTTTGGGGCTCAATCGAGGGCTGAAAGGTTCGCTACTGTAAAGGAGCTAATGACGTGTCGCATGCGTGAAGGGACTTCGGTCCGTGATCATGGGGTACAAGTGATTTGGCTCATACAGAAGTTGGTAACCCTTGATTTGGTGTTGGAGCATGAACTCAACGTGGACTTACTACTTCTGTCTCTTCCTTCTTCGTTTGACGGATTTGTGGTAAATTTCAATATGAACAAGATAGAGGCCTCCCTTGAAGAGATGGTCAATATGCTTGTGACATATGAATCCACATTAAATAAGGATAAACCGGCTTTCTTGGTGGGCTCCTCTTCTTCTGCTAAGAAGGGGCCAAGTACAAAGGGTAAGAAACGTTCTGCCCCACCCAAGAAAATCGAACTCGAAAAGAAGTACAAGACAAAGGCTTCAAACATGGAAAAATCCAAGGATGTTTGCCATTACTGCAAGAATCCCGGTCATTGGAAGCGTAACTGCAAGGAATATCTAGAGAAGTTGCGAACTGCAAAGGGTATGTTCTATATTGAAATAAATGTTTCACTTAATACTACTTCTTGGGTATTGGATACCGGATGTGGATCTCATATTTGCAATGATTTGCAGGTGATGACAAGAAGTCGCAGGCTTAGGATGGGTGAGACCCAGCTAAGGCTCGGAAATGGTTCCAGAGTTGAAGCAAAAGCCGTGGGAGATGTTTATTTAATTTTTCAGAATGGTTTTAAGTTACTTTTAAGAGATGTTTTATTTGTTCCGGATTTGATTAAAAACATTATTTCTGTTTCTATGCTTGATAGAGATGGTTATTCTTGCAATTTTGTGAATGGGATTTGCAATATTTACAAGAATGAATGTTTAATTGGAAATGGACAACTTGAAAACGATATATACAACTTAAAACTAAAAGACGTTCCAATAAATTATGTTGATAAACCGGCAACAACAAACAAAAGGAAAATCGATAGCCAAAACCCGGCAAACCTTTGGCACGCTAGGCTAGGTCATATTTCCTCAAGGAGGATGAACAAGGTAGTGGGAGAGGGCATGTTTGATATGTCTGATATTAACTCTCTACCTACTTGTGAATCCTGCCTAAAAGGAAAAATGACTAAATCTCCTTTTAAGGGGAAACCTGAACGTAGTCAAAATCTGTTGGATTTGATCCATACAGATGTTTGTGGTCCATTTAGAGTTGGGACTCAATATGGCCACACCTACTTCATTACCTTTACTGATGATTATTCAAGGTATGGGTATTTATATTTAATGAAATATAAGTCTGAAGCATTTGAAAAGTTCAAAGAATTCAAGGCTGAAGTAAAAAACAAGCTAGGTAAAAGTATTAAAGCACTTCGATCGGATCGAGGTGGAGAATACTTGAGTACCGAGTTTTTGGACTATCAAAAAGAGAATGGGATTCTCTCTCAGTGGACTCCTCCTATGACACCACAGCTTAATGTTGTATCGGAGCGTCGTAATCGAACTTTGTTGGACATGGTTCGGTCCATGATGAGCTTCACTGAGCTTCCACCTTCGTTTTGGGGCTATGCGCTTGAAACGGCGGTATTGTTGTTGAACAACGTCCACACTAAAGCAGTGGACAAAACACCATACGAGTTATGGAATGGCAAAGCTCCTAAGTATTCGTACTTGAGGATTTGGGGATGTCCTGCTTACGTGAAGCGGACAGTGGGAGATAAGTTGGATAGTCGATCCAGCTTATGTTATTTTGTAGGGTATCCGAAGAATTCAATCGGATATTATTTCTATTATCCTGCTGAAACAAAGGTGTTTTTTTCAAGGAATGCCACCTTCTTGGAGAAGGAGTTCTTATTGGATAAGAAAGGCGAGATGATGGAACTCGAAGAAATTCGAGAAGAACCCGAAATACAAAATAACGATCCTATACCTCAGGAACCATTGCTGGACACGCCTATACCTAGAAGATCCGAGAGGACTTCTAGACCTCCTATTCGATATGGTCTTCTTCTTGAAGGGGATCAAGATGAACCCGATGTTGGATGTGATCCAAGAAACTTCAAGGAAGCAATTTCTGATGCGGATTCAAATTTATGGCTTGAAGCTATGCAGTCGGAAATAGATTCGATGCATACAAACCAAGTTTGGTCTCTAGTAGATCCTCCCGATGGAATTGTTCCAATAGGGTGTAAATGGATCTACAAGAGAAAGCTTGGGCCTGATGGTAAGGTATTGACCTACAAGGCGCGATTGGTGGCAAAAGGTTATACTCAAAGACAAGGAGTTGACTATGATGAAACCTTTTCACCAGTTGCAATGTTCAAGTCCATAAGAATCCTTATTGCCATAGCTGCATGGTATGACTATGAGATATGGCAAATGGATGTGAAGACTGCTTTTCTTAATGGAGACATTAAGGAAGAAATCTATATGAAGCAGCCTGAGGGGTTCACATCCATGGGAAGCGAGCATAAGGTATGCAAGCTTCAGAGATCAATTTATGGTCTAAAACAAGCATCAAGAAGTTGGAACCAGAAATTTGATGAAACAATAAAAGATTTTGGTTTCATCAAGAATCCGGAGGAACCATGCGTGTACAAGAAAGTAGTTAAGGATGCTGTGACATTCTTAGTACTTTATGTTGATGACATCCTACTCATTGGGAATGATGTAGGGATGTTGCAGTCAACAAAGATATGGTTATCAGGTAGATTCTCGATGAAGGATTTGGGTGAGGCATCCTATATTCTAGGGATACAGATCTATAGAGATAGATCTAAGAGAATGATAGGACTTACTCAGTCAACCTACATCGACACCATATTGAAACAGTTTTCAATGGATGGGTCCAAGAGAGGACATCTACCCATGTGTCATGGAGTTTCTCTATCCAATTCTATGTGTCCCAAGACTGATGAAGAGATAGAGAAAATGACACATGTACCATATGCGTCAGCCATAGGTAGTATCATGTATCGGATGATATCTACCAGACCGGATGTAGCATTTGCTCTGAGTGTCACGAGCAGATATCAAGCTAATCCCGGTCAAATGCATTGGAAAGCCGTGAAGGACATTCTTAAGTACTTACGAAGGACTAAGAATATGTTCATGGTATATGGAGGAAGAGAACTAAAATTGGAAGGCTATACCGACTCTAGCTTCCAAAGTGACGTGGATGACTCGAAGTCAACCTCTGGATTTGTGTTCATGCTCAATGGCGGTGCTGTCTCTTGGAAGAGTTCCAAGCAGGACACCACAACGGATTCCACCACTGAAGCAGAATACATTGCAGCATCAGCTGCTGCTAAAGAGGCTGTTTGGATGAGGAATTTCGTCCAAGAGTTGGGCGTCATTCCTGAAGTTGTTGGTCCAGTCCCGGTGTACTGTGACAACACGGGTGCCATTGCTCAGGCAAAGGAACCAAGGTCTCATCAAAGATCCAAACACGTACTGAGGAAATACCACATCATCCGGAAGATCGTGGAAAGAGGAGACATCACTGTCGAAAGAGTGGCCTCTGCAGACAATATCGCTGATCCACTTACTAAGCCCTTGCCAGGACCATTATTTGACAAACATCGCGAAGCAATGGGTCTACGTAGTATGACTAGTTGGCTATAGGGCAAGTGGGAGATTGAAAGAGTGGGTGCCCGGTGAGCCAACTTGTGGCTAAGGGCTTTGATGACTCTTTGTATAAACAATCTTTTGTTTAATATTATTTACACTCTTATTAATGGCAATGACTTTGTCTTTCTTCATATTGTGATATTGTGATATACTATTGTTGTTTTGATAAAGACCTTGAATATACTATAGTGTATGTAAGATGTGGTAGAACATGGAGATGTCTATCATGAAACACATCTTATAGTCACTGTATATTCTAAACTGTTCCTAGTCGATTGAGCCGTCCGATAATAAGGATATGGATCGCTCGAGCTTGAGACTAGCATTTGCGATGCAGAGTACCACGTTTCATTGGTAAGGAACATAGAGATGTTCGAAGCATGCAAATGGATATTCATATGATGAATGATCGAACTACCCTATCCGGACTTTCCAAGTGGTTATCACTTATCGAGTGGATATAGTCCGCGGTTTTGGTTGTACACCATTAGTCCTTATTACTTGAGACATCATTGAGACTCTATATGCTAGTACTGTGCTTTGACTCGTTTACCGACTCTATTGGGGTCATCAGGTGTCGGGATTGGGTACAGTTACAACACATATAGGAGTCGATGCTTTGTTGTCAAGGATTCACCACATACTTGCGAGTGTGGATATCCTATGCGATCTGAGGAGATATTAGTGTGACGAATCTCTGGCCAGAGTACATGATGTGATTTAAGAAATGGTTTCTTAGTAGCACATGCGATGTCACTATTTGATCTTCAAGATGCATTGCATAGTTATCGAATCTCGAGCGACTCTCGATATACCAATGGTTGTTGATTCGATCGGGATATATGGATGAAGGGACCGAACTATACGCTAACCAAAATCTACTGGTTCTTGTAGGCACTATCAGTGATACCTAGGGAATCATGGGGCGATGTTGCTAGGCGCTCATACCATGATTCGATGGGCAAGTCGGAAATTGTTGTTCCGAGTCACAAGGAGTTGTGAGCCCACGGCTAGCTGTATCCCTGAACCATTGAGGGTCACACAGTGTAATGGATTTTTTAATTCCCGTTGAGATAGTTAAATTTAAAGAGTTAAATTTAATGAACGAAGAAGTTGGACTTCTTATTTAAGAGTAGAGGAGTAAGATTTCCTAAAATGACATAGGGATGGCCATTTTTGGAAATTACTGAATTCGGATTCAGAAAAATTTATCTTGACTTTAAAAGGTGCAGAAATGGTTTCTGTGCACATTGGTGAAATCGTTTTATCAATCGGAGTCACGATGAATTTTATATTAATTTCTGAACATGCGGGCTTTGCTTGTCGGGCTTGAACTTATGACTAATGGGCCCTAAGCTGTTAATGGCCTACATTATAAATAAGTTATTGCAGTACAGAAATTACATACAACAGGTCACAAAATAATTTTCGAAAACCCTAATTTTAATGATTGTGGCCGCCGCCCCCTCTCCCTCTGCTTGAGAAAAATCCAGCCTGTGATTTTGAATTACAGTCTGGTTTAACGGATCAAATTCGTTAATCTCTTCGTAGAAAACTTCTGATAGATTTTCTAGTGCAATCTATCAGAGGGATTAAATATCCGTTCGTGGACCTGATTGAAGAACAGTTCGTCCATCAGTTCCAGGGATATACAACAAGAGCAGAGAAATCTGTTGGTGTCCAAAATCTCGATTCAAGATTAAAGGTAAAAATTTTATAATTGTTATTTAATTTTTACAAACACAATTTAATCGTAAGGTTGATACCCATTATGGAATCGTTCCATACAAAAATTTTAAACTTCCGCTGCACCGGGTATCAATCATAATTGATCTGAACGCCGCGTTTTCCAACAGCGGTATCAGAGCCAGGTTGCTCAGATCAAGCGATTAAATTAATCGATTGTACAAAAATTTTAAGGCCTCGGTTTTTGAAACAAAATAAATATTTTAAAAATAAAAATATTTTTTCGGGCAAAAACCCGGGCAGCGATTGGATCGCTGCCCGGGGCAGGGGTAGGGGCAGCGATCGTCGCTGCCCCGGGCAGCGATGTGATCGCTGCCCTAGGGACAGCCGGGCGGCCCGCGGGAAAAAATTATTTTTAATTTTTTAAATTAAATTTTAATATGTTAAAATTCTATTTTTGGTCCGATCGAAAATTGTTTTGATTGGTCCACGAGGCGTCGGATCGAATTGTTCGAGTCCGAAAATTTTAAAATTGATTTTTGGATAAATTTGAATTTTTGGAAAATTTTAATATTTTATCCTTTAATTGAATTTTGAAATTAATTTTTTTGGTACAATTGATGATAAGATATGATCTTATGGATATATTGAGTAAAATATGATTTTATGTATAAAATTGGATTTTATATATAAAATATGATTTTATTTGATAAAAAGATAAAATATGATTTTGTATGTAAAATAAGATTTTATGTATGAAATATGATTTTATCCTTTTAAATTTAAATTGCCATTGCATGTTATCCAATAAATTAATTTTGAATTAAATGTTATTGGATAAGGATGATCGATTGCCATGACCAATTTTGTAGGTGTATGTTAGGAATTTACATTTGTTTTTATTGTTGTTGGTTTTATTAATGGGCCTGTTTTATGGCCCAATATGAATGTCATATGTAATAAAAGTGGGTTTGGTTTATGGCCCGTTCCCACCCCTTAAAAATGTATCCCCTACTTGTCATTGTTATTTATTGTAAATACATTAGATTTAGTGGGAGATCAAGATTTGAAGATGGAGGTGGGCCCAGCAGACAATAAAGACAGAAGAAATGTAAATTGGAAGCAAATGTAATAGGATTGCATTGCATACTGCATATTACCTAGGATTGGACTAAGACTCGTGATTGGCAACCACGGGTCGATTAGAAATGGAATCGATCATCCTATATAATATGTGATATTATAGTTGTATGCATGTTTTAGACATAATTGTGTGAATCCGACAAGCATACAAAATTTTAAAAATGATGAGACAAATTTTTATAATTAAAAATCCCCCATTTTAAATATGATTTAAAATTGATATCAAGATAAATAAAGGAAATTTAAATTTGTTTAAATGTTCCTACCTTCCATCAACGATCAATGTATGAGATGCTACCCGCGGATACGGTCCGGCTCATATTATTGGGGGGGCCCGTTCGTCGGAAAGCTGTACATTGGATCGACACATGTTGTAAGTTGGGTGGAACTCCCATGGGATCGGCTCATATTATTGGGGGATCCTCATGGCGACCGTCCATCACAACTTAATATTGATGGGTCGTCTTGACATGTCACAATAATCGGCGTCATATTATTGGGCCCTTATTGGACATGAGGTAAAAACGTGGAGGTTGCTTTGGAAGCAATTGGGCTCTACCTTTTGAAAATTATGGTTGACTGATATTATTCGGGACTATAAGTTTGTCAATTGGACTCCATGTTCTCACTAAGGAAAACAGTTTCCCGTTTTCACTAGAGGGTAGTGAAATCGTTAAAATAGTGGGAGTGAGATTCATAAAATAAATTTCGCCTATTTTATGTCTTAGTAAATTGCTTAAACAATCACTGATATTTGTTTGTTTCTTTTCAGTATTTCATACGATGAATTCGCGTAATCCACTTTTCTCGATCCTCGAACAAAATAAGTTGACTGGCGCAAACTATACGGAATGGTTCCGTAAGTTGAAGATTGCCTTGACTTCGGAGAAGATGCTCTACGTGTTAGAAAAATCTCCTCCGAAGGAAGCACCAGCTGACGTAAGTCCGGAGGAGTTAGCCAAGCTTGATACATGGTGGGACCATGATATCATGACCAAATGCTATATGCAAGCCTCGATGTCTGATGAACTCCAGAGGCGATTTGAGGACACCGTGAATGCTGCTGACATTCACGTTCAACTCAAGGAACTTTTTGGGGCTCAATCGAGGGCTGAAAGGTTCGCTACTGTAAA
Source organism: Henckelia pumila (assembly GCF_033568475.1). Classification (NCBI taxonomy): domain Eukaryota; kingdom Viridiplantae; phylum Streptophyta; class Magnoliopsida; order Lamiales; family Gesneriaceae; genus Henckelia; species Henckelia pumila. The sequence goes on from NC_133121.1 coordinate 67,353,475, forward strand.
GGAGCTAATGACGTGTCGCATGCGTGAAGGGACTTCGGTCCGTGATCATGTGGTACGAGTGATTTGGCTCATACAGAAGTTGGTAACCCTTGATTTGGTGTTGGAGCATGAACTCAACGTGGACTTACTACTTCTGTCTTTTCCTTCTTCGTTTGACGGATTTGTGGTAAATTTCAATATGAACAAGATAGAGGCCTCCCTTGAAGAGATGGTCAATATGCTTGTGACATATGAATCCACATTAAAGAAGGATAAACCGGCTTTCTTGGTGGGCTCCTCTTCTTCTGCTAAGAAGGGGCCAAGTACAAAGGGTAAGAAACATTCTGCCCCACCCAAGAAAATCGAACCCGAGAAGAAGTACAAGACAAAGGCTTCAAACATGGAAAAATCCAAGGATGTTTGCCATTACTGCAAGAAGCCCGGTCATTGGAAGTGTAACTGCAAGGAATATCTAGAGCAGTTGCGAACTGCGAAGGGTATGTTCTATATTGAAATGAATGTTTCACTTAATACTACTTCTTGGGTATTGGATACCGGATATGGATCTCACATTTGCAATGATTTGCAGGTGATGACAAGAAGTCGTAGGCTTAGGATGGGTGAGACCCAGCTGAGGCTCGGAAATGGTTCCAGAGTTGAAGCAAAAGCCGTGGGAGATGTTTATTTAATTTTGCAGAATGGTTTTAAGTTACTTTTAAGAGATGTTTTATTTGTTCCGGATTTGATTAAAAACATTATTTCTGTTTCTATGCTTGATAGAGATGGTTATTCTTGCAATTTTGTGAATGGGATTTGCAATATTTACAAGAATGAATGTTTAATTGGAAATGGACAACTTGAAAACGATCTATACAACTTAAAACTAAAAGACGTTCCAATAAATTATGTTGATAAACCGGCAACAACAAACAAAAGGAAAATCGATAGCCAAAACCCGGCAAACCTTTGGCACGCTAGGCTAGGTCATATTTCCTCAAGGAGGATGAACAAGCTAGTGGGAGAGGGCATGTTTGATATGTCTGATATTAACTCTCTACCTACTTGTGAATCCTGCCTAAAAGGAAAAATGACTAAATCTCCTTTTAAGGGGAAACCTGAACGTAGTCAAAATCTGTTGGATTTGATCCATACAGATGTTTGTGGTCCATTTAGAGTTGGGACTCAATATGGCCACACCTACTTCATTACCTTTACTGATGATTATTCAAGGTATGGGTATTTATATTTAATGAAATATAAGTCTGAAGCATTTGAAAAGTTCAAAGAATTCAAGGCTGAAGTAGAAAACAAGCTAGGTAAAAGTATTAAAGCACTTCGATCGGATCGAGGTGGAGAATACTTGAGTACCGAGTATTTGGACTATCTAAAAGAGAATGGGATTCTCTCTCAGTGGACTCCTCCTATGACACCACAGCTTAATGGTGTATCGGAGCGTCGTAATCGAACTTTGTTGGACATGGTTCGGTCCATGATGAGCTTCACTGAGCTTCCACCTTCGTTTTGGGGCTATGCGCTTGAAACGGCGGTATTGTTGTTGAACAACGTCCACACTAAAGCAGTGGACAAAACACCATACGAGTTATGGAATGGAAAAGCTCCTAAGTATTCGTACTTGAGGATTTGGGGATATCCTGCTTACGTGAAGCGGACAGTGGGAGATAAGTTGGATAGTCGATCCAGCTTATGTTATTTTGTAGGGTATCCGAAGAATTCAATCGGATATTATTTCTATTATCCTGCTGAAACAAAGGTGTTTGTTTCAAGGAATGCCACCTTCTTGGAGAAGGAGTTCTTATTGGATAAGAAAGGCGAGATGATGGAACTCGAAGAAATTCGAGAAGAACCCGAAATACAAAATAACGATCCTACACCTCAGGAACCATTGCTGGACACGCCTATACCTAGAAGATCCGAGAGGACTTCTAGACCTCCTATTCGATATGGTCTTCTTCTTGAAGGGGATCAAGATGAACCCGATGTTGGATGTGATCCAAGAAACTTCAAGGAAGCAATTTTTGATGCGGATTCAAATTTATGGCTTGAAGCTATGCAGTCGAAAATAGATTCGATGCATACAAACCAAGTTTGGTCTCTAGTAGATCCTCCCGATGGAATTGTTCCAATAGGGTGTAAATGGATCTACAAGAGAAAGCTTGGGCCTGATGGTAAGGTATTGACCTACAAGGCGCGATTGGTGGCAAAAGGTTATACTCAAAGACAAGGAGTTGACTATGATGAAACCTTTTCACCAGTTGCAATGTTCAAGTCCATAAGAATCCTTATTGCCATAGCTGCATGGTATGACTATGAGATATGGCAAATGGATGTGAAGACTGCTTTTCTTAATGGAGACATTAAGGAAGAAATCTATATGAAGCAGCCTGAGGGTTCACATCCATGGGAAGCGAGCATAAGGTATGCAAGCTTCAGAGATCAATTTATGGTCTAAAACAAGCATCAAGAAGTTGGAACCAGAAATTTGATGAAACAATAAAAGATTTTGGTTTCATCAAGAATCCGGAGGAACCATGCGTGTACAAGAAAGTAGTTAAGGATGCTGTGACATTCTTAGTACTTTATGTTGATGACATCCTACTCATTGGGAATGATTTAGGGATGTTGCAGTCAACAAAGATATGGTTATCAGGTAGATTCTCGATGAAGGATTTGGGTGAGGCATCCTATATTCTAGGGATACAGATCTATAGAGATAGATCTAAGAGAATGATAGGACTCACTCAGTCAACCTACATCGACACCATATTGAAACGGTTTTCAATGGATGGGTCCAAGAGAGGACATCTACCCATGTGTCATGGAGTTTCTCTATCCAAGTCTATGTGTCCCAAGACTGATGAAGAGATAGAGAAAATGACACATGTACCATATGCTTCAGCCATAGGTAGTATCATGTATGGGATGATATCTACCAGACCGGATGTAGCATTTGCTCTGAGTGTCACGAGCAGATATCAAGCTAATCCCGGTCAAATGCATTGGAAAGCCGTGAAGGACATTCTTAAGTACTTACGAAGGACTAAGAATATGTTCATGTTATATGGAGGAAGAGAACTAAAATTGGAAGGCTATACCGACTCTAGCTTCCAAAGTGATGTGGATGACTCGAAGTCAACCTCTGGATTTGTGTTCATGCTCAATGGCGGTGTTGTCTCTTGGAAGAGTTCCAAGCAGGACACCACAGCGGATTCCACCACTGAAGCAGAATACATTGCGGCATCAGCTGCTGCTAAAGAGGCTGTTTGGATGAGGAATTTCGTCCAAGAGTTGGGCGTCATTCCTGAAGTTGTTGGTCCAGTCCCGGTGTACTGTGACAACACGGGTGCCGTTGCTCAGGCAAAGGAACCAAGGTCTCATCAAAGATCCAAACACGTACTGAGAAAATACCACATCATTCTGGAGATCGTGGAAAGAGGAGACATCACTGTCGAAAGAGTGGCCTCTGCAGACAATATCGCTGATCCACTTACTAAGCCCTTGCCAGGACCATTATTTGACAAACATCGCGAAGCAATGGGTCTACGTAGTATGACTAGTTGGCTATAGGGCAAGTGGGAGATTGAAAGAGTGGGTGCCCGGTGAGCCAACTTGTGGCTAAGGGCTTTGATGACTCTTTGTATAAACAATCTTTTGTTTAATATTATTTACACTCTTATTAATGGCAATGACTTTGTCTTTCTTCATATTGTGATATTGTGATATACTATTGTTGTTTTGATAAAGACCTTGAATATACTATAGTGTATGTAAGATGTGGTAGAACATGGAGATGTCTATCATGAAACACATCTTATAGTCACTGTATATTCTAAACTGTTCCTAGTCGATTGAGCCGTCCGATAATAAGGATAAGGATCGCTCGAGCTTGAGACTAGCATTTGCGATGCAGAGTACCACGTTTCATTGGTAAGGAACATAGAGATGTTCGAAGCATGCAAATGGATATTCATATGATGAATGATCGAACTACCCTATCCGGACATTCCAAGTGGTTATCACTTATCGAGTGGATATAGTCCGCGGTTTTGGTTGTCCACCATTAGTCCTTACTACTTGAGACATCATTGAGACTCTATATGCTAGTACTGTGCCTTGACTCATTTACCGACTCTATTGGGGTCATCAGGTGTCGGGATTGGGTACAGTTACAACACATATAGGAGTCGATGCTTTGTTGTCAAGGATTCACCACATACTTGCGAGTGTGGATATCCTATGCGATCTGAGGAGATATTAGTGTGACGAATCTCTGGCCAGAGTACATGATGTGATTTAAGAAATGGTTTCTTAGTAGCATATGCGATGTCACTATTTGATCTTCAAGATGCATTGCATAGTTATCGAATCTCGAGCGACTCTCGATATTCCAATGGTTGTTGATTCGATCGGGATATATGGATGAAGGGACCGTACTGTACGCTAACCAAAATCTACTGGTTCTTGTAGGCACTATCAGTGATACCTAGGGAATCATGGGGCGATGTTGCTAGGCGCTCATACAATGATTCGATGGGCAAGTCGGAAATTGTTGTTCCGAGTCACAAGGAGTTATGAGCCCACGGCTAGCTGTATCCCTGAACCATTGAGGGTCACACAGTGTAATGGATTTTTTAATTCCCGTTGAGATAGTTAAATTTAAAGAGTTAAATTTAATGAACGAAGAAGTTGGACTTCTTATTTAAGAGTAGAGGAGTAAGATTTCCTAAAATGACATAGGGATGGCCATTTTTGGAAATCACTGAATTCGGATTCAGAAAAATTTATCTTGACTTTAAAAGGTGCAGAAATGGTTTCTGTGAACATTGGTGAAATCGGTTTATCAATCGAAGTCACGATGAATTTTATATTAATTTCTGAACATGCGGGCTTTGCTTGTCGGGCTTGAACTTATGACTAATGGGCCCTAAGCTGTTAGTGGCCTACATTATAAATAAGTTATTGCAGTACAGAAATTACATACAACAGGTCACAAAATAATTTTCGAAAACCCTAATTTTATTGATTGTGGCCGCCGCCCCCTCTCCCTCTGCTTGAGAAAAATCCAGCCTGTGATTTTGAATTACAGTCTGGTTTAACGGATCAAATTCGTTAATCTCTTCGTAGAAAACTTCTGATAGATTTTCTAGTGCAATCTATCAGAGGGATTAAATATCCATTCGTGGACCTGATTGAAGAACAGTTCGTCCATCAGTTCCAGGGATATACAACAAGAGCAGAGAAATATGTTGGTGTCCAAAATCTCGATTCGAGATTAAAGGTAAAAATTTTATAATTGTTATTTAATTTTTACACCCACAATTTAATCGTAAGGTTCATACCCATTATGGAATCGTTCCATACAAAAATTTTAAACTTCCGCTGCACCGGGTATCAATTATAATTGATCTGAACGCCGCGTTTTCCAACATATGTAATCTCATGCACTCAATATAAATTCAATCATATAATCAAATAAGCAGTCAAAACATGCAGTATGTGATTTCTTCTAGGACACTCGAATCAATCCGGATTCGAGTTAAACGTCCTATTCCATTCCAAAGTCATCTTATACCTCTTCTTTGACGTTCCAAAACTTCAATCTGAAAACAACAATTTCTCAATCAATATCTAAGTCAAGTTAAATCAATCGATAAAGAAGGACATCGATACTATACCGGCTCAACTCTTCCAAACTGATCAAGATTGCAAGGCTCACAATCTCCAAGAACTTCAATTCAATCTATCAGAAGAAGTCATAGTGATCAAAATCGATATCAAAACTCATACTAAGCTCGGTATAACTCAAAACATCAAAATGACATCCAAAACTCAAATTGACGGCATAACGACTATAAACTGAACAAACCGGAAATGCAGACAGCATAACATCAACTCAACAAACTCAATAAAATCCTCAAACATCAAACCCAACACAAAATCAACACATCTCAAAATCAAGATTTTCGAAAATGACAAGAAAAATCATAACAATTTTGTTCGTCGCTCTAATTCAAAACCGACAGTTAATAGACGATCAGAACTCTGCCAAGAACAACATACTCGAATCTCTAATGATTCTAACAACATCCAAAAACTAGAATTTATCTGATCAGAGAAAAACTTACTTCCAAACGGAGCACTCGAGACTGTGATCGCAAATATCAAGTCCGAATTCAATTCTATCGGACGGATCAAGCTTGAACTGAAATCACAAAAGCTTGGAATGCTACGAGGCATCTTCAATGGAGGGAAACCGAGTTGGAGGGGATGATGAAGTGCTAAGAGACTTAGTCAAGCCTTCAATAATATAACAAACTCACTTTTTGCGCATACCTTATGCTCGCTTCTCATGGATGTGAATCTCTTGGGCTGCATCATATAGATTTTTTCCTTAATGTTTCCATTAAGAAATGCAGTCTTCACATTCATTTGTTGAAAATAGCATCAGAGATCAATTTATGGTCTCAAACAAGCATCAAGAAGTTGGAACCAAAAATTTGATGAAACAATAAAGGACTTTGGTTTCATCAAAAAAACTCGAAGGAACCGTGCATGTACAAGAAAGTAGTTAAGGATGCGGTGACGTTCTTAGTGCTTTATGTTGATGACATCCTACTCAGTGGGAATGAGGTAGGGATGTTGCAGTCAACAAAGATATGGTTATTAGGTAGATTCTCGATGAAGGATTTGGGTGAGGCATCCTATATTCAATTGATACAGATCTATAGAGATAGATCTAAGAGAATGATAGGACTCACTCAAGCAACCTACATCGACACAATATTGAAAAGGTTTTCTATGGATGAGTCCAAGAGAGGACATCTACCTATGTGTCATGGAGTTTCTCTATCCAAGTCTATGTGTCCCAAGACTGACGAAGAGATAGAGAAAATGACACACATACCATATGCGTCAGCCATAGGTAGTATTATGTATGGGATGATATCTACCAGACCGGATGTAGCCTTTGCTCTGCATGTCACGGGCAGATATCAGGCTAACCCCGGTCAAATGCATTGGAAATCCATGAAGGATATTCTTAAGTACTTGAGAAGGACTAAGAATATGTTCATGGTTTATGGAGGAAGAGAATTGAAATTGGAAGGCTATACCGACTCTAGCTTCCAAAGCGACGTGGATGACTCAAAGTCAACCTCTGGATTTGTATTCATGCTCAATGGCGGTGCTGTCTCTTGGAAGAGTTCCAAGCAAGACACCACAGCGGATTCCACCACTGAGGCAAAATACATTGCAGCATCAGGTGCTGCTAAAGAGGTCGTTTGGATGAGGAATTTTGTCCAAGAGTTGGGCGTAATTCCTGAAGCTGTTGGTCCAGTTCCGGTGTACAGTGACAACACTGGTGCTGTTTCTCAGGCAAAGGAACCAAGGTCTCATCAAAGATCCAAACACGTACTGAGAAAATACCACATCATCCAGGAGATTGTGGAAAGAGGAGACATCACTGTCGAGAGAGTGGCCTCTACAGACAATATCGCTGATCCACATACTAAGCCCTTGCCAGGACCATTGTTTGACAAACATCGTGAAGCAATGGGATTGCGTAGTGTGACTAGTTGGCTTTAGGGGCAAGTGGGAAATTGAAAGAGTGGGTGCCCGGTTAGCCAACTTGTGGCTAAGGGCTTTTGTGACTCTATGTATAAACAATCTTTGTTTAATATAATTTACATTCATTAATGGCATTTTCTTTGTCTTTCTTCATATTGTTATATTGTGATATACTATTGATGTTTTGATAAAGACCTTGAATATACTATAGTGTAAGTAAGATGAGATAATTAATAAAGAGAGATCACTATTATGAAACACATCTTATAGTCACTGTATATTCTAAACAGTTCCTAGTCAATTGAGCCGTCCGCTAATAAGGATAAGGATTGCTCGAGATTGAGACTAGAATTTGTGATGCCAAGTACCATGTTTCATTGGTAATGGACATGTAGATGTTCAAAGCATGCAAATGGATATTCATATGATGAATGATCAAACTACCCTATTCGGACTTTCCAAGTGGTTATCACTTATCGAGTGGATAAAGTCCGCGGTTTTGGTTGTACACCATTAGTCCTTACTACTTGAAACATCATTGAGACTCTATATGCTAGTACTGTACTTTGACTCATTTACCGACTCTATTGGGGTCATCAGGTGTCGAGATTGGGTACAGTTACGACACATATAGGAGTCGATGCTTTGTTGTCAAGGATTCACCACATACTTGCGAGTGTGGATATCCTATGCGATCTGAGGAGATATTAGTGTGACGAATCTCTTGCCAGAGTACATGATGTGTTTTAGGTTACTCGGTTTTCCTAGTAACACTTGCGATGTCACTATTTGATCTCCAAGATGTAATGCATAGTTATCGAATCTCAAACGACTCTCGATGCACCAATGGTTGTTGATTTGATCGGGATATATGGATGAAGGGACCATACTGTACGCTAACCAAAATCTACTGGTTCTTGCAGGCACTATCAGTGATACCTAGGGAATCATGGGGCGATGTAGCTAGACGCTCTTACCATGATTCGTTGGGCAAGTCGGAAATTGTTGTTCCGAGTCACAAGGAGTTGTGAGCCCACGGCTAGCTGTATCCCTGAACCATTGAGGGTCACACAAGTAATGGATTACTATACCCCGTTGAGATAGTTAAATTTAAAGAGTTAAATTTGATGAAAGATATGTTGGACTTCTTAACTAAAAGGGAGTGAAATTTCCTAAAATAACATAGGGATGGGCATTTTTGGAAATCACTGAATTCGGATTCAGAAATATTATCTTGACTTTAAAAGGTGCAGAAATGGTTTCTTTGCACATTGGTAATATTGGTTTATCAATCGGAGTCATGATGAATTTTATATTAATTTCTATAACAACGGGCTTGGCTTGTTGGGCTTAAGTTATGATTGTGGCCCTAAGAAGTTAGAGTCCTAATACAATTATAACTTAATCTAGTCTAGAAATTATCTATAAATACATGTGTAGTGTTCGAAAATTATAACAATTCATTCTTGCAATTTTTGAAATCACACATATATTTTAAAGGGGAATTTTCAAAAATTCCTCTGTCTCTTTTGAGAAAATTCGGTCTGTGCTTTTTGTGAAAAATTACATTCCGAATTAACAGATCAAATCTGTTTATTTTCTACGTAAAACATCTGATTGATTTCTAGTGCAGTCAATCAGAGGGTTTCTGTTTTTCGTTCGTGGACCTAATTCCGGTGATTGATCGTGACGCCATCGGTTCCCGGGATTTACAAGAAGAGCAGATTAAGTTCTGTTGGTGTCCATAATCTCGCTTCGAGATTTTAAGGTAAAATATTTAATTGTGATTATTTGTTTTACTTACACATATTTAATCGTGAATGTTTTGATACTCTTGATATGGAATCGTTCCATATAATAAAATAAAATTTTTAACTTCCGCTGCACCGGGTATCAATTCTTGATTGATCTGAACACGTTTTTTCAACATGTTTAAGGTTATGTTTTATTATGTAAAACGATGCCAATGATCAGAACAACTATTTCTTGGCAGGATTAGCCACACTACTATAGGAACATATTCGTGCACAAGGGGAGCAGATTCAGTAGTTCTTCAGGCTCAGGTGGTCAACGGTGGGAATAACCGTCCTCTAGTTGTCACAAACCCCATTTTCAAGCAGTTTAAGGACTTGGGGTGATATGAATCTTGATGAATAAGATTAGCAAACACGATTACAAATTGAATCGCACCCTCTAATCAATAAACAAAATATCCAAAGTTTTTCCCAATCTTTGAAACAAGTAAAAAATGATAGAATTTTGGATCCCCACCTTTAATCGACGGTACAATTAAAAACAGAAATCACGACAATTGAAACCAAAGAAAACCTTCAGATAACTTGTATCTGACAATCTTCAGTGAGAAATCAATCGACAAACGTTTTCAAGTAATTAAACTGGAAAAAGTCTGATTTGAAAAGCCAAAGAAAAGCTTTGATTAAAATTCTAGAGAGAATTTCAATAATTTGTGTATAAACTGAATCTGAATTATTATTAATGAAAATAAACAAAAGTATTTATAGTTTACAATAAAAAATAAAAGATAACGCAAAATAATATCAAAGATATCAAAAGATATCAACTAAAAAGTTTCCTAATAGGCTTAGAACTCTAAAAAATAGCAAAATATAATAAAATATTAAAAGATTCCGAAACACACACAAACATGCCGAGTGTGTGTTTTTTTTCTCGGTAATCCACGCTCGCTCGAGCGGGGAACCTTCTGCCAGCAAATTTTGTTTTAGCTCGCTCGAGCGGCACTTTGTTGCGCTCGGACGAGGATCCTTCTGTCCGAACTTTTAATTTCTTATTTTCTTTCATCTTCTAACACTTCAATGGCATTCCAATGGCCTCCAAATTGATCTTCAAATATTTCAACTAGATTGCCATGAATCCAAAATCCTTGAATTCTCGAGGACAAATTACAAACCAAATCTTGGAATATTATGAATCGTTGAGCACCTCCTAGTTTCATATCAGGCTCACCTTCTTCAAAAAGATTTGTCCTCAAATCTTGCCTCTTACCTTGACATGGATCCAACATGTTAAGCTTTTTAGTGTTGTATCTCCTTTGCTTCTTCATCAATACATCTCCAACATCCTGCAAAGAAGAAAAAACAATGCTCGGGATTGAACCGGATAAATCATGACAATGATATAAAACCTCTTTGTACAAAAGTACGTTAGAGATTTTATTCAATTGAACAAAAATTTCAACCTCACAATTGTGGACCATATTTAATTTTTTTTTTCTTTGTCTCATTTCTCTCTTTTCTTTCATCTCTTTTTTTACCTCAAAAGTCATCTCACTCTTTTGAACGCTCTTTTTTTTTACCTCAAAATTTTCTTTTTCTTTTTCATGGCTATCTCACTTTTTTTATCACTCTTTTTTTCAGCTATATCACTCAAATTTTCAATTCCCAATTGATCCTTAAGAAATTCTTTTGGATTCAATTGCAAAGAGATAATACATGAATTTTTCAATAACCTGTTACTAGCTTCAGTAAAAACATCAACACCACTATCAACCACATCATACACAATAGAAGATTTTCCATCAAGTCATTCACCTTCCACCGCACAGATTTCAACACTCACATCATCAATCAATGAAGTTTCATCAACATTAATTTCCTCAACTTCAACTTTTAATTCATCATCAACTACAACATTGGATTCAACATATACTTGAGAATCTTCCACTTTCATCATAACCTTCTTTAGACATTAACTCATATCATGCTCATCTTTTTTAGGACACCACAAGCATGCAATATCCAAGGTACTAGAATTTTAAAGTTTAGATGTGCCTTGATGTTCATGTTTGGAAGCTTCACAGTGATTAGGAGCAAAACGTTTCCGCATAGCTTTCTTCATCTCATCCCATGTAGAAATAAGATTAATTCCATGTCGTTTCCTATTCACCACCACTTTATCCTACCAAGTGCAAGCATAGTCGGCAAACTCTTGTAAGACAAGTTTAACCTTCTTAGCTTCAGAAAAATCACGACCTTCAAATAAAATTCTACTTTTTTCTCCCAATTCAAATATTACTCCGGATCCATATCTCCATGGAACGATGGAATTTTATTTTTCTTCAACCTATCCAAATAATATTCAAATTTTCTTTCCCCATCATCATATCTATACACATCACTATACCCCTCGATTTTTCTCTCTCTCCTACTCCGATAATCTCTCCTACTCCCATAATCAAATCTCCTTTCACTCTCCCTATACCCATCATATTTTTGATATTTTCCATCAACATCATATTTTCTATAAAACATTTTACCTGAAAGAAAAAGGTTAGTAATAAAATATTCCTCACCCAAAATCTCACATGTCACTCCAAATAAATCGCTCAAACACTCCTTTTTTTTCCACTCAAATATACGGAATAGCTTATGCTTTGTGATTTTAAATATCAAACTCAAAAGTTTAAAAACTTGTAACAATCGTCAATCGACTCACGTAGATTGCACAAAAACAAGTCAAGAGACTTAAGAATATTGAAAGAAACTTGGCACCCAAAAACTAACAAGACACAAGAAATTTTGCCACAAGTTTTTTTTCTCGCTTCTCTTTTTTTTCGACAATTTCAGTCTTCACTATATTTTTTTTGACCGATTTCAAATCTCTTTTTTTTTTGAATTTATAACTTGTAGCACAAGATACAAGACTTGGATAACAAGTTTGAAAGAAACAACACGAAAATTTGATATGAGATATACGAAGAACGAAAAACAAAAAACGATGAACCTTCAACGAGAAACAAATAAAGAATATAGATTAAAGAAGGATACGACTTACTTGAATCAAAAACCTTCTCTTTGATATCAAATGATATGAAACTTGATGAATAAGATTATCAAACACGATTACAAATTGAATCGCACCCTCTAATCAATAAACAAAAAATCCAAAATTTTGCCCAATCTTTGAAACAAGTAAAAATTGATAGAATTTTGGATCCCCACCTTTAATCGACGGTACGATTAACAACAAAAATCACGGCAATTGAATCCAAAGAAAACCTTCAGATAACTTATATCTGACAATCTTCAGTGAGAAATCAATTGACAAACGTTTCCAAGTAATTAAACTGGAAAAATTTTGATTTGAAAAGCCAAAGAAAAGCTTTGATTAAAATTTTAGAGAGAATTTCAATAATTTGTGTATAAACTGAATCTAAATTTTTATTAATGAAAATAAACAAAAGTATTTATAGTTTACAATCAAAAATAAAAGATAATGCAAAATAATATCAAAGATATCAAAATATATCAACTTAAAAGTTTCCTAATAGGATTAGAACTCTCAAAAATAGGAAAATTTAATAAAATATAAAAAGATGTCGAAACATACACAAACACGCCGAGTGTTTGTGTTTTTTTCTCGGTAATCTATGCTCGCTCGAGCAGTAGAAATGCTCGCTCGATCGGGGAACCTTCTGCCCGCAAATTTTGTTTTAGCTCGCTCGAGCGGCATTTTTTTGCGCTCGGGCGAGATTCCTTCTGTTCGAACTTTTAATTTCTTATGAATCCCATGAATTTAAAAGTTAATTCTCGAGGACAAATTGCGAACTAAATTATGAACTAAATCTTGAAACAATATGAATCATTAAGCACCTCCTAAATTTATATCATGGGTCCTAGCGTGTTCAAGGGTACTGCTGACCCAATTTTGGCTAAGGAATGGATTAGGTTGTTGGAAAACATTTTTGAGTTCATGCAATTAACCGATGCAGACAGAGTGAGGTGTGTTGTTGTAGTAGCCCGTACCCAGTTTTAGTAAGTAATTGCTAATTAAACCGATAAACATGATTAAGAAGACTTATAATGGATTAACGGAGCCCGGGATTAGACCCAGAATGATCAGAAATGGTCCGGAGGTTCAGGCAGAACGGAAGCAAACGTTCTAGGAACGGATGCAACGTTCGTGCTATTAGAAATGCGTCACTGCTTACGTACTTGATGTGACATTGGCACCATTGGAAGCAACGATGGTGAACGGACGCAACGTTCGTCAGGAAGAACGGAGCAACAATGGAGGAAGGGCGCAACATTCGTTGTCTATAAATAGGGGTGCCGAGGCTCACATTTTAGCACACCTTTCATCTCTTCTCTCTCGATTCCTTAGCCTTCTAACTCAAATCTAGGGAGTTCTAGGCGTCCCGTTGGGAATCCGAAAGTGGCATAGAGATCCAGGCGTCGTAGCGGAGCTGTGGCCTAGTTTTGAGGCAATCGACAGCAAAGGGCTAACGACGGACGAAGGTATAGCTTTTGCTTCCTAAAAATATTTAGGAGTATGCAATAGCCTAGTTAAGGCTTTTAGAGCACTATAATGATATTAGTATCATTTGGCAGTTTAGTGCGGATTATAGGCGTAGACCTAGAGCTGGTAGAGCGCGCCTAGTATTTGAGGTACGAAAGTACTGTTCAAGATATCCTGACTGAGTATGCATGTATTCTGTGACTGCATGATGTATATGTCATGATTATATGCTGCATACATTTGCATCTTGTACTATCTTCTTTGAGATGTCTGTTAGTAGGGTTTTACCCTATCCTGTTAGTGGATGGATTTCCATTGATTTGGGTCCCGCATATCCACTGGTATCTTCGGTAAGTGAGCCACCTCCTGAAGCGATGTCACAGCGTGCTACATACCAGGGCCCGGTCTGTTTTGTTATCTGATCCTTGACCTCGAGTTTTAGGGAGTTCACTTGCATGCATGTATACTCATACTCTCGTGTTGAGCGTTTTATGCTCACGTCTCGTACTCTGTATTTCTGGACACCCTATTCCATGGGACAGGTTTGCGATTGGACAAGGAAGGTGGATCCAAGAGGGGCTAGGAAGTGGTTGGCCAGCTGGAGCTTCGTCTAGGCTTTTATTCGGTTGTATTGGGTTTTTGCATTGTTCGATCTGGTTGTATAATGTTTATGGTTTCCGCAGTTTTATTCTGATTACTGTTTTGATTGAGTTAATTGCATGCCTAAGTTCTGTTTAGTAGGTGATCTCAGTAAGGGTCACTACATTTATGGTATCAGAGCATGCATAGTATTCTTGGGAATTTAGATTCTGCATAAGATAACCGTGAGGTACTTTTGTAGATGGCAAACTACGATGATCATAGTAGCTATGGTAGTGGAGGTGGACGCTAGGGAGACGATGACCGTGAGCGTCGTCGGGAGCGTCATCATCGTCGATGTGATGAGGATCGTTTTAGTGTGCGCCACTTCTTGCAGATGGGTCCTAAGCCCTTGGTTGGAGGAGAGTCTCCAGAGGATGCGGAGAACTGGTTAGACCACATGGAGACGAATTTTCAGACTTTCCACTGCACTGAGGAGCAGAAGATGGAGACACTGGGTTACCTTCTGGATGGGCGAGCCCATAGGTGGTGGAGGTTTACTTCTGCACCCTTTGTTACGGTGAGAGGAGTGGCCACCTGGGCCGAGTTCCGCACAGCTTTTCAGAAGCTGTATTTTCCTCCTACACTCCATCAGTCGAAGGCGGGAGAGCTACTGAGTCTGCGACAGGGAGCCATGTCTATTGACGAGTATCAGCAGAAGTTCTTTGATCTGTTGTCTTATTGCCCTGAGATTGCCGATAGCTCTGAGATGAAGTATAATCTGTTCCTTCATGGCCTTAACCCTAAGATCCATGACCGTGTGGCGGTTGGCGATGACATGACCTACGAGGGTTTGGTGAGCCGTTGTCACCAAGCAGAGGATAGCATTCGACGAAACAGGTCTTTCTCTCAGTCTAGGCCTGCGAGTTCTTTGGGTCCCCGTGCTCAGACTTTCAAGAAGTCCAGATATACTTCTTCTTCCTCTGGTTCTGCTGGTGTTGTCCGTTTCGGGAAGAAGGACAAGTGTGACCACTGTGGGAAGAACCATCCGACCGAGCGATGCCGCAAAGCTTCTGGAGCTTGTTTTCGATGTGGAGAGGTTGGTCATCTCCGGAGGGATTGTCCACAGTCTGGGGGAGGAGGTTCTGGTTCAGGGTCCAGTTCTCAGGCTACCGTTCAGCAGAGGATGCAGGGAAAGCCTGCTGGGAGTTCTCATTTGAGACAGCGGGCTTCTAGCCAGGTGTTCGCCTTGAGGCATGATCAGGCTATGGAGGAGAATGAGAAGGTCATCGCAGGTACATTTCTACTTTATGGTATACCTGCTATCGTACTTATTGACACTGGTGCATCTTATTCCTTCATTTCTGCACGTTTTGTTAAGAGGCATAAGTTACCATGCATTGCACTAGACGTAGTAGTTTCTGTTTCTACTCCGATGGGTCAATCTGCTTTGGCTAAGCGTCTAGTGATGGGTTGCCCTTTAGAGTTCGAAGGGAATATTCTGTTAGCAAATCTCATGGTTCTTGTGATGGATGACTTCGATTGTATTCTGGGGATAGATATGCTGACTACCTATCGAGCTTCAGTGGACTGCTATCAGAGATTAGTACGCTTTCATCCGGATAGGAGTGATAGCTAGTTTTTCTATGGTGAGGGAGCGCAACCCCCGATGCCTTTAGTATCAGCTTTGAGAGCCTGTCGAGCTCTAGAGTCTGGCGGGGAAGGCTACCTTATCTATGCAGTTGATTTGTCCGCTGAGAGCATTGGGATAGAGAGCCTTCCTGTTGTGGATGAATTCCCAGATGTATTTCCAGATGAGATTCCGGGTTTTCCTCCTGCTAGGAAAGTCGAGTTTGGCATAGAGCTGATGCCTGGTACTTCTCCTATTTCTCGAGCACCGTATCGTCTAGCTCCGTCAGAGATGCGCGAGTTGAAGAATCAGTTACAGGATCTTTTGGACAAGGGGTACATTCGTCCTAGTGTATCTCCTTGGGGAGCTCCTGTTATTTTTGTGAAGAAGAATGATGGGTCTATGCGATTGTGCATTGACTATCGGCAGTTGAACCGAGTTACTGTGAAGAACAAATATCCATTGACTCGCATTGATGACTTGTTTGATCAGCTGCAGGGAACTTCGGTTTACTCCAAGATTGACTTGAGATCTGGGTATCATCAATTGAGAGTCCGAGATCAAGACGTAGCCAAGACTGCATTCCGTACTCGCTATGGGCATTACGAGTTTCTAGTGATGCCATTTGGATTGACTAATGCTCCGGCTATATTTATGGATCTGATGAACCGTGTCTTCAGGGAGTATTTAGACAAGTTTGTCGTGGTTTTCATTGACGACATTCTGATGTATTCGCGTAATGCGGAAGAGCATGTTTCTCACTTGCGAGTGGTACTGCAGACTTTTCGGGATGAGCAGTTGTACGCCAAACTGAGCAAGTGTGAGTTCTAGATGGATCGAGTGGTGTTTTTTGGCCATATCATATCCAGGGATGGGATTTCTGTTGATCCAAGCAAGATTGAAGTTGTGCTTAATTGGTCGCGACCGACGACGATATTATCGTCACTTCATTCTAAACTTCTCTTGGCTAGCTCGACCGTTGATGCAGCTTACCCGCAAGGGTGTGGATTTTGAGTGGTCCTCCGAGTGCGAAGAGAACTTTTGTGAGCTTCGACGGCGGTTGACTTCTGCGCCGGTGTTGGCATTACCGTCAGGATCTGGAGGGTATGTAGTGTACACGGATGCCTCTCTTCAGGGGTTAGGTTGTGTCCTGACTCAGAATGTGCATGTGATAGCGTACGCTTCTAGACAGTTGAAGTTGCAAGAGGACAACTATCCAGTTCATGATTTGGAGTTGGCAGCCATTGTGTTCGCTTTGAAGATCTGGCGTCATTATCTGTATGGCGAGAAATTTGAGATCTTTACCGACCACAAGAGTCTCAAGTATTTGTTCACTCAGGCGGAGTTGAACATGAGGCAGAGACATTGGATGGACTTGCTTAAGGACTATGATTGCGAGATTAAGTACCATCCGGGAGCTTCTAATCTCACTGCTGATGCCTTGAGTCGCAAGGTGCGACTGTCCGCACTTCAGACTTGTTTTATGTCTAGTGCAATCGGTGATTGTTGTTCTTCAGGGTATACCTTCAAGCACAAAAAAGATATGCAGAGTATTCAGATGTTTGCGATATTATCCGAGCCAGCTTTGTATTCGCGAATTCGAGATGCTCAGATGTCGGATTCAAAGACCCAGTGTTTGGCTCGTCTAGCCAATGAGGGTAGTACGTCTGGATTTCATTATCAGTTAGATGGTTTTCTGTGTTTGTCTGGTAGATTTGTGATTCCGCAGGATGAAGAGTTGCGAGAGGAGATCTTGTCTCAGGCACATCGCACCAAGTTGAGTATTCATCCGGGGAGCAACAAGATGTACAAGGATCTACGTACTCGGTTTTGGTGGAAGGGGCTGAAACGCAGCGTGTATCAGTATGTTTCGAGATGTTTGGTGTGTCAGCAGGTCAAGGCAGAGCACCAACGACCTGGAGGTTTGCTTCACAGTTTGCCTATTCCGGAGTGGAAATGGGAGTTTATCACGATGGATTTTGTGACCCATTTGCCAATCTCCTCGAGAGATTGTGATGCTATCTGGGTTGTGGTGGACCGACTCACCAAGTCAGCGCATTTCATTGCCTATAGCCGAGAATACACCGTGGATCGTATGGCCCGTTTGTATGTTCAGGAGATCGTTTGACTTTATGTAGTGCCCGTGAGCATTGTCAGCGATCGAGACCCCAGGTTCACTTCTAGATTCTGGGGGAGTGTTCAGCGTGCGATGGGCACTACTCTCAGCTTGAGTACTGCCTATCATCCGGAGACAGATGGTCAGTCAGAACGCACTATCCGTACTTTGTAGGATATGCTTTGAGCTTGCACTATGTACTTTGGTACAGCCTGGCAGGATCATTTTCCATTGATTGAGTTCGCATACAACAACAGCTATCATACTAGCATTGGGATGACAACCTTTTGAGACGTTGTACGGGAGACGTTGTCGTACTCCACTCTTCTGGGAAGTGGGGGAGAGGCAGGCTGAGGGACCAGAGTTTATCCAGCAGTCAGTAGATTTTGTTGATCAGATCAAGAAATGGATTAAGATTTCACAGGATCGTCAGGCCAGCTATGCTAACACTAAGAATAGGCCTCTGCAGTTTGATTTTGGGGAGAAAGTGTTTCTGAGAGTGTCACCTTTCCACAGGATTCTCAGATTTGGCCTTAAGGGCAAGTTGTCTCCCAGGTTTATCGGTCCATTTGAGATCTTGGAGAGGATTGGAGATTTGGCTTATCGGCTAGCCTTGCCACCGTATCTGTCCAGTATTCACAACGTGTTCCACATATCTCTGTTGCGACGGTATGTGGCAGATCCGTCTCATATTCTACAGCGATCTGAGGTTCAGGTGGATAAGGATTTGACCTATGTTGAGAAACCTATTCGTATCCTAGATCATAAGGATAAAGTCTTGAGGAATAAAGTCATTCCCCTAGTATTAGTTCAGTGGCAGCGCCGAGGCACTAAAAAAGCCACTTGGGAGCTCAAAAGCAGGATGCGCACAGAACATCCTGAGTTATTTTGATTTCATTTTCGAATTGTATTCAGTTGTAAACTCTGTAAATTTTGAAATTTGAATAAGAGAATGTTTCTGCACCTTATTTTACATTCGGTACTTAAGATCTGATTTCGGAAACGAAATATCTTAAGTGGGGGAGAATGTAGTAGCCCGTACCCAACTTTAGTAAGTAATTTCTAATTAAACCGATAAACATGATTAAGAAGACTTCTAATGGATTAACGGAGCCCGGGATTAGACCTAGAATGATCAGAAATGGTCCGGAGGGTCAGGAAGAATGGAAGCAACGTTCTAGGAATGGATGCAACGTTCGTGCCATCAAAAATGCGTCACTGCTTACGTACTTGATGTGACATTGGCACCATCGGAAGCAAAGATGGTGAACGGACGCAACTTTCTTCAGGAAGAACGGACGCAACGATGGAAGAACGGACGCAACGTTCATTGTCTATAAATAGGGGTGCCAAGGCTCACATTTGAGCACACCTTTCATCTCTTCTCTCTCGATTCCTTAGCCTTCTAACTCAGATCTAGGGAGTTTTAGGCGTTCCGTTGGGAATCCGGAAGTGGCATAGCGATCCAGGCATTGTAGCGGAGCTGTGGACTAGTTTTGAGGCAATCGACAGCAAATGGCTAACGACGGACGAAGTTATAGCTTTTGCTTCCTAAAAATATTTAGGAATATGCAATATCCTAGTTAAGGCTTTTGGAGCACTATAATGATATTAGTATAATTAGGCAGTGTAGTGCGTATTATAGGCGTAGACCTAGAGCTGGTAGAGCGCGCCTAGTATTTGAGGTACAAAAGTACTGTTCGAGATATCCTGACTGAGTATGAATGTATTATGTGACTGCATGATTTATATGCCATGATTATATGCTGCATACATTTGCATCTTGTACTATCTTCTTTGAGATGTCTGTTAGTAGGGTTTTACCCTATCCTGTTAGTGGATGGACTTCCATCGATTTGGGTCCCGTGTATCCACTGGTATCTTCGGTATGTGAGCCACCTCCTGAAGCGACGACACAACGTGCTACATACTAGGGCCTGGTCTGTCTTTGTTATCTAATCCTTGACCTCGATTTTTAGGGAGTTCACTTGCATGCATGTATACTCATACTCTCGTGCTGACCATTTTATGCTCACGTCTCGTACTCTGTATTTCTGGACACCCTATTCTATGGGGCAGGTTTGCGATTAGATGAGGCAGGTGGATCCAAGAGGGGCTAGGCAGTGGTTGGTCAGCTGGAGCTTCGTCTAGGATTTTATTTGGTTGTATTGGGTTTTTGCATTGTTCGATCTAGTTGTATAATGTTTATGGTTTCCGCAGTTTTATTCTGATTATTGTTTTGATTAAGTTAATTGCATGCCTAAGTTCTGTTTAATAGGTGATCTCGGTAAGGGTCACTACAGTTGTATTCATGTTTCTGGATAATGCCCGCATTTGGTGGCAAGGGGCCTGATTTGCAGTGAACTTGACCACACTGACATGGAATGGGTTCAAGGACATGTTCTATGGGAATTATTTCATTGTGATCACCAAGAATAGGCTGGCAAGAGAGTTCTTGGATATTCGTCGGGGAATCATGAGCATAGCAGATTATGTCAAGAAGTTTGAGAGAGGGCAATACTTTGTGCCCTTGATTTCGGAGAGGTCGGACGAAGAGTTGAATCATTTCATGGAGGGGCTGAAACTTTTAATCCATCTTAATGTCCGATTAAGTGGGGATTCCACTTATAGGGACGTTGTGGATCAAGTGATGCTAGTGAAGAAGGACAAGAATGACATCATTAAAAAAACACATAGTAAGAGGAAAAGCTATCAGGGTCGTGATCAGCTTGGGCCTGGTGGGAAGAGGCCATCTTATGCCCCGTTCCAAGGAATACAACATCAGTTTTAGCCTCAGGCACAACCACGACTTTAGGTGCCGCGACCAGCAGCGGGTAGTACTTAAAAAATTGAGAACAGAGAAGCTTCTCAGAATTTTGTAAAGATCCACGCAGGTTAGTGTATGTTGGGATCTAGTGTTTGCTTCCTTTGTAAGAAGCCGGGACATTTTGTGAAGGATTGTCCCCAATCCAGGGAGCCAATTAAAGGACGAGTTTTTGCAATGACACAATGGTGGATACAGACTCTGCTATTGTCACAGGTATGATTGCTATTTTCGGTTTACCTGCTCATGTTCTGATTGATTTAGGTGCTACACATTCTTTCATATCTGTAAGTTTTGTTGATAAGTTGAGGGTTGTAGTAACCCGTCTCCGAATTAAGTTAGTCTAATGCCTAATTACATTTAATTGGCTAAAACATGGTTAAGGGATCCTCAAATGGATTTAAGGAATTAAGGAATGGATCCAGATCGATCAAGAATGGTCCGGTAGAGCTTTGAGTTTCGGATGGATCGAAAGGTCCGAACTATAGAATCGGACCGTCAGAAGGGGTGGAGTTCGGAGGCCCTGATCCAGTTCGAAAGGGCAGAGTTTGAACGATCCAAAGAGGGATCGGACAATCCGATCTCCATTGGATAAGATAAGATAAGAAATGAAATCTGATTGGATAGTTGTGGAAGTTCGGACGCTCCAAATTAAGGGTTCGGACGATCCGAATTGGGTCAAGCCAGGTGTCTGAGTTGGTGATGTCCAGATGATGTAATATTAGAATCGAACAATCTGAAGTCCATCTTCGTATGATCCGAAGTGCTGACAGTGACAAGTGTCACGCATGCAGAGATCGGACGATCCGAAGGTGGGATCGGACCGTCCGAACTAACTCTATAAATAGGCGTGCCGAGGCTCAAATTTGAGTGCACCGAGTTCCTCTCCTCTCTCCTTCTAGCTATTATTTTAGTCTTTTAAGGGGTTTCTAGGTGTCCTACTGGAAATCCGGGAGTGGCAAAGCACTTTGGGGATAGCAACGGAACTTTTCCTAAGTTTTGAGGCAGTTGTCATCAGCGGGTTATCGACGGACGCAGGTATAATTTTGGATCCCTATAGAGATTAGGGAGTATGTAATAGCTTAGGTAAGGCTTTTAGAGCACTATAAGTGATATATTGTCTATGTGATTATAGGCCGAGACTAGTGAGCAGGATTTGCTAGGTTGCTCATATTGTTGAGATTAAGGTACGGACGTATTATCCGAGATACCAGGTTGAATATACATGTATTATGTTTGCATGTTTTCTGTGGCATTATTATGTGCATTGATATTATGCTGCATACATGTACACGTTGAGCTTTATGCCTTGATTTGCATAGCCTATAGTAGGGGTCGCTCAGCCCCGTATTTTAGTGGATCGATTTCCATGGATTTGGATCCGGTTATATCCACGGTTTTATGGTATGGGAGCCACATCTTGATGCGACGGCCCAGCATGCTACATACCATGGCGCCTTGACTGAGCAATCTTTTGATAGGTTTTCCAGTACCCGTCATATTTCATAGGCATGCATGGTATATGTATATTCGTACTTCTGTACTGAACGTTTTATGCTCACGTCCATAGTGTTTTGTGTTGGACACCCTATTCTATGGGGCATGACTTAGGTTGGACTGATCCGAAGGTAGCGGTCGGTGAGTTGCTGTGGTTCCGTGGACTTTATCTTGTTCCTGTATTGGGTTGATAGTTTGGATTTTAGAACTATGATTTCGATGGGGTTGTATAAACATTATTTTATTTTAGCCCGATTATTCTACCGGTGATGTTGTATTTATGGATTTAGTTTCCGTTGGTTTATATTTATGCTTAAAGATATTAATTGCATGCTTAAGAATTTGATTACTTAGTGATTCCGGGTTGGGTCACTACAAGGGTAGTACCAGATAGGTTAGTTTCGGGTTATAAAGTGTTTTTGCCTTCAGGGGAGGAAATTAAAAGTGAAAATATATTGAGAATTTGCGAGATTCATATGCAGGATCATGAGTTGTATGTATATTTTCTTGTGTTGGGTATGGCAGACTTCGATGTAATCTTTGGTATGGATTGGTTGTCTCAGCATGAGGCTACCATAGATTGTAAGCAGTGTACAGTTTCTTTGAAAACTCATAGTGGAGAATCATTTGTGTTCTATGTTGCACCGAGGTAGAGTTTACCTCGTTTGATTTTTGTAGGTAAAGCATGGCAGTTGTTGAGCAAAGGATGTTCAGTTTATTTAGTAAGTATCTATGGGAATCAGGAGTTTTCTCGACCAAAATTGGAGGAATTAGAAGTGGTGAGGGACTTTCCAAAGGTGTTCCCTGATGATGTTGTGGGATAACCTCCTACCAGAGAAGTGGAGTTCGGGATTGAATTGGTACCTACACGCGAATTTCTAAGGCGTCATACAGGTTGACACCGACTGAGATGAAGGAGATGAAAGAGCAGTTGCAGGAACTATTAGACAAGGGATTCATCATACCGAGTGTGTCACCTTGGGGTGCACCCGTACTTTTGTTCATAAGAAGGATGGTTCAATGCGGTTGTGCATCGACTATAGAGATCTGAATTGTGTTACAGTGAAGAACAAGTATCCACTGCAGAGGATAGATGATTTGTTCTTGCAAGGGTCAGTGGTGTTCTCCAAGATTGATTTGAGATCAGTTTACCATTAGTTGAAGGTAAAGAGGATAATGTGCAAAAAACAGCTTTTAGGACTCGTTATGGCCAATATGAGTTTTTGGTTATGTCGTTTGGGTTGACCAATTCCCCATCAATGTTCATGGATTTTTAACCGGGTGTTCAAGCCTTTCTTGGACCAGTTTGTCATAGTCCTTATAGATGACATATTGGTCTACTCTCGTAGTCTGGATGAGCATCGTCAGTATTTTACTACAGTTTTGCAAGTTCTGAAAGAGAATCAGTTGTTTGCTAAGTTCAATAAGTGTGACTTTTGGTTGGATCAAATCGCATTTTTGGGTCACTTAGTTTCAGCAAGAGGGATTGAAGTTGATCCAGCTAAGGTAGAAGCGATTCAGAGTTGGGTTTCTCCAAATAATGCTACAGAAATATGGAGTTTCTTGGGTTTAGCAGGATACTACTAGAGATTCATTTAGGATTTCTCCAAGATAACTCTGCCACAGATGTTGTTGAACAGGAAACGTGTTAAGTTTGATTGGTCAGATCAGTGTGAGAAGAGTTTTGTTGAGTTGAAAGAGAGAGATTGATGACAGTGCCAGTGCTAGCGATTCCTGAAGGCATCGGTCGTTTTGTAGTATATACAGATGCTTCCAAGAGTGGTTTGGGGGTTGTTTTGATGATGAAAAGGTTATAGAATATGTAAGAGTGGGTGCCCAGTGAGCCAACTGTGTGGCTATGGGCTTTGATGACTCTTTGTATAAACAATCTTTTGTTTAATATTATTTACAATTTTATGGCAATGACTTTATATTACTTCATATTGTTATATTGTGATATACTATTGTTGTTTTGATAAAGACCTTGAATATACTATAGTGTATGTAAGATGTGGTAGAACATGGAGATGTCTATCATGAAATACATCTTATAGTCACTGTATATTCTAAAAACCGTTCCTAGTCGATTGAGCCGTCCGATAATAAGGATAAGGATCGCTCGAGTTTGAGACTAGCATTTGCGATGCGGAGTACCACGTTTCATTGGTAGGGAACATGGAGATGTTCGAAGCATGCAAATGGATATTCATAGGATGAATAATCGAACTACCCTATCCGGACTTTCCAAGTGGTTATCACTTATCGAGTGGATAAAGTCCGCGGTTTTGGTTGTACACCATTAGTCCTTACGACTTGAAACATCATGGAGACTCTATATGCTAGTGCTGTGCTTTGACTCGTTTACCGACTCTATGGGGGTCATCAGGTGTCGAGATTGGGTACAGTTACGACACATATAGGAGTCAATGCATTGTTGTCAAGGATTCACCACATACTTGCGAGTGTGGATATCCTATGCGATCTGAGGAGATATTAGTGTGACAAATCTCTGGCCAGAGTACTTGATGTGATTTAAGAAATGGTTTCTTAGTAGCACATGCGATGTCACTAATTTGATCTTCAAGATGTATTGCATAGTTATCGAATCTTGAGCGACTCTCGATATACCAATGGTTGTTGATTCGATCGGGATATTTGGATGAAGGGACCGTACTGTACGCTAACCAAAATCTACTGGTTCTTGTAGGCACTATCAGTGATACCTAGGGAATCATGGGGCGATGTTGCTAGGCGCTTTACCATGATTCGTTGGGCAAGTCGGAAAGTGTTGTTCCGAGTCACAAGGAGTTGTGAGCCCACGGCTAGCTGTATCCCTGAACCATTGAGGGTCACACAGTGTAATGGAGTTTTAATCCCCGTTGAGATAGTTAAATTTAAAGAGTTAAATTTAATGAACTAAGGAGTTGGACTTCTTAAATAAGAGTAAGGGAGTAGGATTTCCTAAAATGACATAGGGATGGACATTTTAGGAAACCACTGAATTCGGATTCAGGAAAATTTATTTTGACTTTAAAATGTGCAGAAATGGTTTCTGTGCACATTGGTGAAATCGGTTCATCAATCGGAGTCACGATGAATTTTATATTAATTTCTGAATGTGCGGGCTTTGCTTGTCGGGCCCTAACTTATGACTAATGGGCCCTAAGGTGTTAGTGGCCTGCATTATAAATAAGTTATTTCAGTACAGAAATTACACACAACAGGTCATTATTTTGAGAGACAAAATTTTCGAACCCTAGCTCTCACTCTAATATTTTCGGCCGCCCCCCTTTGCTCTGTCAGAGAAAATTCCGGTCTGTGATTTTGAATTGCAGTCAGGAATAACGAATCAGATTCGTTTAATCTCTTCGCAGAAAAACTTCTGACAGATTTTCTAGTGCAATCTGTCAGAGGGATTTAAACCTCATTCGTGGACCTGATTGAAGGAGTTCATCAGTTCCTGGGAGATACAAGAAGCGCAGAGAAATCTGTGTGGTGTCCATTAATCTCGCTTCGAGATTGGAGGTAAAATTTAATTAATTGTTATTTGAATTTTACACACACAATAATTTAATCGTTGAATGGTTGATACCCACACCATGGAATTGTTCCATGATAAAAATTTTTAAACTTCCGCTGCACCGGGTATCAATCGTGATTGATCTGACCGCCAGTTTTTTTCAACAGTGGTATCAGAGCCAGGTTGCTCAGATCAAACGATTAAATTAATCGATTGTACAAAATTTTTGAGTCTCGGTTTTTTGAAAACAAAATAAATATTTTAAATAAAAAAAAAAAAAAATTTTCGGGGCAAAACCCGGGCAGCGATTGGATCGCTGCCCGGTGGGGCAGCAATCGTTGCTGCCCCGGGCGGCGCACGGCGCCGCCCAAAGAGGGCGCACGGCGCCGCCCAGGACGGCGACCGTCGCCGCCGCCCAGCGCGGCCCAGCGCAGCGCTGGGCGCTGCGCAGGGCAGCGCTCGGCGCTGCCCAGGGCGGCGCACAGCGCCGCCCAGGAGCGGCGTTCGGCGCCGCCCAGGGGCGCCGCCAGGCGCCGCCAGGGCAGCGAGAGTCGCTGCCCTAAGGGGGCAGCCGGGCTGCCCCCGGCCCGCGCCCCGGGTGCGGGCCGGCCCGGGAGTGTCCCGGGCGGCCCGCGGGAAAAATTATATTTTTATTAAAAATTAATTTTAATATGTTAAAATTTTATTTTTGGTCCGGTCAAAAATTGTTTTTGATTGGTTCACGAGATTTCGGATCGAATTGTTCGAGTCCGTAAATTTTAAAATTGATTTTGGATAAATTTGAATTTTTGGAAAATTTTAATGTTTTATCCGTAAATTGAATTTTGAAATCAATTATTTTGGTACAATTGATGATAAGATATGATCTTATGATATATTGAGTAAAATATGATTTTATTTGTAAAATTGGATTTTATAGATAAAATATGATTTTATTTGATATAGAGATAAAATATGATTTTATATGTGAAATGAGATTTTATATATAAAATATGATTTTATCTTGTTTAAATTTGAATTGCCACTGCATGTTATCCAATAAATTAATTTTGAATTAAATGTTATTGGATAAGGATGATCGATTGCCATGACCAATTTTGTAGGTGTATGTTAGGAATTTACATTTTGTTTTTATTGTTGTTGGTTTTATTAATGGGCCTGGTTTATGGCCCGATATGAATGTCATATGTAATAAAAGTGGGCTTGGTTTATAGCCCGTTCCCACCCCTAAAAATGTATCCCTACTTGTCATTGTTATTTATTGTAAATACATTAGATTTAGTGGGAGATCAAGATTTGAAGACGGTGGGCCCAGCAGACAATAAAGACTGAAGAAATGTAAATTGGAAGCACATGTAATAGGATTGCATTGCATACTGCATATTACCTAGGATTGGACTAAGACCCGTGATTGGCAACCACGGGTCAATTAGAAATGGAATCGATCATCCTATATAATATTTGATATTATGATTGTATGCATGTTTAGACATAAATTGCGTGAATCCGGCAAGCATGCAATAAAATGAATATGATGAGACAAATATTTTTATAATTAAAAATCCCTCATTTTAAATATGATTTAAAATTTATATCAAGATAAATAAAGGAAATTTAAATTTGTTTAAATGTTCCCACCTTCCATCAACGGTCAATGTATGTGACGCTACCCGCGGATACGGTCCGGCTCATATTATTGGGGGGGCCCGTCCGTCGGAAAGCTGTACATTGGATCGACAAATGTTGTAAGTTGGGTGGAACTCCCATGGGATCGGCTCATATTATTGGGGATCCACATGGCGACCGTCCATCACAACTTAATATTGATGGGTCATCTTGACATGTCACTTTAAACGGCGTCATATTATTGGGCCCTTATTGGACATGAGGTAAACACATGGGGGTTGCTTTGGAAGCAATTGGGCTCTACCTTTTGAGAATTATGGTTGGCTGATATTATTCGGGACCATAAGTTTGTCAATTGGACTCCATGTTCTCACTAAGGAAAAAGTTTCCCGTTTTCACTAGAGGGTGGTGAAATCGTTAAAATAGTGGGAGTGAGATTCATAAAATTAAATTCGCCTATTTTATGTCTTAGTAAATTGTTAAACAATCATTGATATATGTCTGTTTTTCTTTTCAGTATTTCATACAATGAATTCGCGAAATCCATTATTCTCGATCCTCGAACAAAACAAGTTGACTGGCGCCAACTATACGGAATGGTTCCGGAAGTTGAAGATTGTCTTAACTTCGGAGAAAATGCTCTACGTGTTAGAGAAAGCACCTCCGAAGGAAGCACCAGCTGACATAAGTCCGGAGGAATTGGCCAAACTTGATGCATGGTGTGACCATGACATCAAGACCAAATGCTATATGCAAGCCTCGATGTCTGATGAACTCCAGAGGCGATTTGAGGACACGGTGAATGCTGCTGACATTCACACGCAACTCAAGGAACTTTTTGGGGCTCAGTCGAGGGCTGAAAGGTTCGCTACTGTTAAGGAGTTGATGACGTGCCGCATGCGTGAAGGGACTTTGGTCCGTGATCATGGGGTACGAGTGATTTGGCTCATACAGAAGTTGGCGACCCTAGATTTGGTGTTGGAGCATGAACTCAATGTGGATTTATTGCTTCTGTCTCTTCCTTCTTCATTTGATGGATTTGTGATAAATTTTAATATGAACAAGATAGAGGCCACCCTTGAAGATATGGTCAATATGCTCGTTACATATGAATCCACACTTAAGAAGGATAAGCCAGCTTTCTTGGTGGGCTCCTCATCTTCTGCGAAGAAGGGGCCAAGTATGAAGGGCAAGAAACGTTCTACCCCACCCAAGAAAGTTGAGCCCGAGAAGAAGCAAAAGACAAAGGCTTCAAACAATGGAAAATCCAAGGATGTTTGCCATTACTGCAAGAAGCCGGGTCATTGGAAGCGCAACTGCAAGGAATATCTTGAGCAGTTGGGAACTGCAAAGGGTATGTTCTATATTGAAATAAACATGTCACTTAATACAACTTCTTGGGTATTGGATACCGGATGTGGATCTCACATTTGCAATGATTTGCAGGTGATGACAAGAAGTCGCAGGCTTAGAATGGGTGAGACCCAGCTGAGGCTCGGGAATGGTTCCAGAGTTGAAGCTACGGCCATTGGAGATGTTTGTTTGACTTTGCAGAACGGTTTTAAATTATTGTTAAGAGATGTTTTATTTGTGCCAGATTTAATTAAAAACATTATTTCTATTTCTATGCTTGATAGAGATGGTTATTCTTGCAATTTTGTGAATGGGATTTGCAATATTTACAAGAATGAATGTTTAATTGGAAATGGACAACTTGAAAACGATCTATACAACTTAAAACTAAAAGACGTTCCAGTGAATTATGTTGATAAACCGGCGACAACAAACAAAAGGAAAATCGATAGTCAAAACCCGGCAAACCTTTGGCATGCTAGGCTAGGTCATATTTCCTCAAGGAGGATGAACAAGCTAGTGGGAGAGGGCATGTTTGATATGTCTGATATTAATTCTCTACCTACTTGTGAATCCTGCCTAAAAGGAAAAATGACTAAATCTCCTTTTAAGGGGAAACCTGAGCGTAGTCAGAATCTGTTGGATTTGATCCATACAGATGTTTGTGGTCCATTTAGAGTAGGGACTCAACATGGCCACACCTACTTCATTACCTTTACTGATGATTATTCAAGGTATGGGTATTTATATTTAATGAAATATAAGTCTGAAGCATTTGAAAAGTTCAAAGAATTCAAGGCTGAAGTAGAAAACAAGCTAGGTAAAAGTATTAAAGCACTTCGATCGGATCGAGGTGGAGAATACTTGAGTACCGAGTTTTTGGACTATCTGAAAGAGAATGGGATTCTCTCTCAGTGGACTCCTCCTATGACACCACAGCTTAATGGTGTATCGGAGCGTCGTAATCGAACTTTGTTGGACATGGTTCGATCTATGATGAGCTTCACTGAGCTTCCACCTTCGTTTTGGGGCTATGCGCTTGAAACGGCGGTATTGTTGTTGAACAACGTCCACACTAAAGCAGTGGACAAAACACCATACGAGTTATGGAATGGCAAAGCTCCTAAGTATTCGTACTTGAGGATTTGGGGATGTCCTGCTTACGTGAAGCGGACAGTGGGAGATAAGTTGGATAGTCGATCCAGCTTATGTTATTTTGTAGGGTATCCGAAGAATTCAATCGGATATTATTTCTATTATCCTGCTGAAACAAAGGTGTTTGTTTCTAGGAATGCCACCTTCTTGGAGAAGGAATTCTTATTGGATAAGAAAGGCGAGATGATGGAACTCGAAGAAGTTCGAGAAGAACCCGAAATACAAAATAACGATCCTACACCTCAGGAACCATTGCTGGACACGCCTGCACCTAGAAGATCCGAAAGGACTTCTAGACCTCCAGTTCGATATGGTCTTCTTCTTGAAGGGGATCAAGATGAACCCGACATTGGATGTGATCCAAGAAACTTCAAGGAAGCAATTTCTGATGCGGATTCGAATTTATGGCTTGAAGCTATGCAGTCAGAATTGGATTCGATGCATACAAACCAAGTTTGGTCTTTAGTAGATCCTCCCGATGGAATTGTTCCGATAGGGTGTAAATGGATCTACAAAAGAAAGCTTGGGCCTGATGGTAAGGTATTGACCTACAAGGCGCGATTGGTGGCTAAAGGTTATACTCAAAGGCAAGGAGTTGACTATGACGAAACCTTTTCACCAGTTGCAATGTTCAAGTCCATAAGAATCCTAATTGCCATAGCTGCATGGTATGACTATGAGATATGGCAAATGGATGTGAAGACTGCTTTTCTTAATGGAGACATTAAGGAGGAAATCTATATGAAGCAGCCTGAGGGGTACACATCCATGGGAAGCGAGCATAAGGTATGCAAGATTCAGAGATCAATTTATGGTCTAAAACAAGCATCAAGAAGTTGGAACCAGAAATTTGATGAAACAATAAAAGATTTTGGTTTCATCAAGAACCCGGAGGAACCTTGCGTGTACAAGAAAGTAGTTAAGGATGCGGTGACATTCTTAGTACTTTATGTTGATGACATCCTACTCATTGGGAATGATGTAGGGATGTTGCAGTCAACAAAGATATGGTTATCAGGTAGATTTTCGATGAAGGATTTGGGAGAGGCATCCTACATTCTTGGGATACAGATCTATAGAGATAGGTCTAAGAGAATGATAGGACTCACTCAATCAACCTACATCGATACCATATTGAAACGGTTTTCAATGGATGGGTCCAAAAGAGGACATCTACCCATGTGTCATGGAGTTTCTCTATCCAAGTCTATGTGTCCCAAGACTGATGAAGAGATAGAGAATATGACACATGTACCATATGCGTCAGCTATAGGTAGTATCATGTATGGGATGATATCTACCAGACCGGATGTAGCATTTGCTCTGAGTGTCACGAGCAGATATCAGTCTAATCCTGGTCAAATGCATTGGAAAGCCGTGAAGGACATTCTTAAGTACTTGCGAAGGACTAAGAATATGTTCATGGTTTATGGAGGACGAGAACTCAAATTGGAAGGCTATACCGACTCTAGCTTCCAAAGTGATGTGGATGACTCGAAGTCAACCTCTGGATTTGTGTTCATGCTCAATGGCGGTGCTGTCTCTTGGAAGAGTTCCAAGCAGGACACCACAGCGGATTCCACCACTGAGGCTGAATACATTGCAGCATCAGCTGCTGCTAAAGAGGCCGTTTGGATGAGGAAGTTCGTCCAAGAGTTGGGCGTCATTCCTGAATTTGTTGGTCCAGTCCCGGTGTACTGTGACAACACGGGTGCCGTTGCTCAAGCAAAGGAACCAAGGTCTCATCAAAGATCCAAACACGTACTGAGGAAATACCACATAATCCGGGAGATTGTGGAAAGAGGAGACATCATTGTCGAACGAGTGGCCTCTGCAGACAATATCGCTGATCCGCTTACTAAGCCCTTGCCAGGACCATTGTTTGACAAACATCGCGAAGCAATGGGTCTACGTAGTATGACTAGTTGGCTATAGGGCAAGTGGGAGATTGTAAGAGTGGGTGCCCAGTGAGCCAACTGTGTGGCTATGGGCTTTGATGACTCTTTGTATAAACAATCTTTTGTTTAATATTATTTACACTTTTATGGCAATGACTTTATATTACTTCATATTGTTATATTGTGATATACTATTGTTGTTTTGATAAAGACCTTGAATATACTATAGTGTATGTAAGATGTGGTAGAACATGGAGATGTCTATCATGAAATACATCTTATAGTCACTGTATATTCTAAAAACCGTTCCTAGTCGATTGAGCCGTCCGATAATAAGGATAAGGATCGCTCGAGTTTGAGACTAGCATTTGCGATGCGGAGTACCACGTTTCATTGGTAGGGAACATGGAGATGTTCGAAGCATGCAAATGGATATTCATAGGATGAATAATCGAACTACCCTATCCGGACTTTCCAAGTGGTTATCACTTATCGAGTGGATAAAGTCCGCGGTTTTGGTTGTACACCATTAGTCCTTACGACTTGAAACATCATGGAGACTCTATATGCTAGTGCTGTGCTTTGACTCGTTTACCGACTCTATGGGGGTCATCAGGTGTCGAGATTGGGTACAGTTACGACACATATAGGAGTCAATGCATTGTTGTCAAGGATTCACCACATACTTGCGAGTGTGGATATCCTATGCGATCTGAGGAGATATTAGTGTGACAAATCTCTGGCCAGAGTACTTGATGTGATTTAAGAAATGGTTTCTTAGTAGCACATGCGATGTCACTAATTTGATCTTCAAGATGTATTGCATAGTTATCGAATCTTGAGCGACTCTCGATATACCAATGGTTGTTGATTCGATCGGGATATTTGGATGAAGGGACCGTACTGTACGCTAACCAAAATCTACTGGTTCTTGTAGGCACTATCAGTGATACCTAGGGAATCATGGGGCGATGTTGCTAGGCGCTTTACCATGATTCGTTGGGCAAGTCGGAAAGTGTTGTTCCGAGTCACAAGGAGTTGTGAGCCCACGGCTAGCTGTATCCCTGAACCATTGAGGGTCACACAGTGTAATGGAGTTTTAATCCCCGTTGAGATAGTTAAATTTAAAGAGTTAAATTTAATGAACTAAGGAGTTGGACTTCTTAAATAAGAGTAAGGGAGTAGGATTTCCTAAAATGACATAGGGATGGACATTTTAGGAAACCACTGAATTCGGATTCAGGAAAATTTATTTTGACTTTAAAATGTGCAGAAATGGTTTCTGTGCACATTGGTGAAATCGGTTCATCAATCGGAGTCACGATGAATTTTATATTAATTTCTGAATGTGCGGGCTTTGCTTGTCGGGCCCTAACTTATGACTAATGGGCCCTAAGGTGTTAGTGGCCTGCATTATAAATAAGTTATTTCAGTACAGAAATTACACACAACAGGTCATTATTTTGAGAGACAAAATTTTCGAACCCTAGCTCTCACTCTAATATTTTCGGCCGCCCCCCTTTGCTCTGTCAGAGAAAATTCCGGTCTGTGATTTTGAATTGCAGTCAGGAATAACGAATCAGATTCGTTTAATCTCTTCGCAGAAAAACTTCTGACAGATTTTCTAGTGCAATCTGTCAGAGGGATTTAAACCTCATTCGTGGACCTGATTGAAGGAGTTCATCAGTTCCTGGGAGATACAAGAAGCGCAGAGAAATCTGTGTGGTGTCCATTAATCTCGCTTCGAGATTGGAGGTAAAATTTAATTAATTGTTATTTGAATTTTACACACACAATAATTTAATCGTTGAATGGTTGATACCCACACCATGGAATTGTTCCATGATAAAAATTTTTAAACTTCCGCTGCACCGGGTATCAATCGTGATTGATCTGACCGCCAGTTTTTTTCAACAGAATATGCATCTTGATAGCTGAAAATTCACGAGAAAAATTACCTGACTCACGATCTCGAGGTTGCAGCAGTTGCCTTCGCTTTGAAGCTGTGGAGGAATTATCTGAATGGAAAGAAGTGTCAGATATTCACCGACCATAAGAGCATAAAGTACTTTTTTACTCAGAAGGAGCTGAATATGAGGCAGAGATTATGGTTGGAATTAGTGAAAGATTATGACTGTGATATTAGCTAACAATCCGGGTAAGGCTAATGTAGTGACAGATTCCTTGAGTCGTAAGTATGCGACCTTGAACCAGTTGACAACTCAACAGGATTTGATTGCAGATTTTTAGAAGTTGAGGTTGGAAGTGGTCGAGTCGGAGAAAGAGTGCAAATTATTAACTTTAATAGTAATGCCGATTTTGATTGATAGGATCGAGCAATCCAAGCTTCAAACCAACAGTTGGTGAAGCCAAAGGTGGTAATTTGTATGCAGTAAAGGATGGGATTTTGAAACACAAAGGTAGAATGTGGGTGCCAGAGTGGACTCGCTGAGAGAAGATATGATGACAGAAGCGCATACTACACCGTAGTCCATTGACCTAGGGAGTACGAAGATGTTTAAGGATCTATAGTTGTTGTTTTTGTGGCCAGGTATGAAGAAACACTACAAAAAAAATGCAAAAAGACACCGAATTTTATCAGTTGTCGTACGGGGTCAAAAACTGTTGTAACTGATGGTATTGTTAAAATTACGCTTTATCCGTTGTCTTTGAAGGAAACGACAACAGATTTTATCTGTTGTCGTAGGCACGAATCCGTTGTTTTTGAGGGAAATGACAACGGATTTTATCTGTTGTCGTAGAGGCGTGATTTTTAAAACACCATCAGTTACAACAGTTTTAGACCTCCTATGACAACGGATTTTATCCGTTGTCGTTGTAGTAGCCCGACTCCATTTTACCATATTAATTAAGTAAAAATGAATAAGAAATTATTCGAGGCTTAATTTTGAATTAATTGTAAAATTTTTGGAATTTTGTCCAAGGGAATCTCGGAGCGTCCGAACTCAGGATTTGAGGGTCTGAACCCTTTGGAGGCATTGATCAGAGGATCGGAGGTTACGGACAGATCGGACCGTCCGAACCCAAGATCGGAGCGTCCGATCTCAGTTAGGCCATGCAAGTGTTGAGGTGTCAAGGTTGAACGGACACGCAGCAGTTCGGAGCCTTCGAAGTAGAGATCGGAGCGTCCGAACTGTGCATGCAATGACGTGTTGCGCATGCAAGGATCGGAGCGTCCGATCTCTCGATCGGAGCGTCCGTTCTTCGCATATAAATAGGCCCTCCGAGAATCAGAATTTCACACCAAAATCATATCTCTTCTCTCGATCTTTAGTGTATTCTACATATTTTGGGGTGTTTCCATCCTTCCTAGGCTTGGTCCGGTAGTTGGCGAGGTGCTCTGGGTTGCAGCGGAGAGGTGCCCAAGTTCCACGGCAGTCGTCATCAGTGGGCTGATGACGGACGCAGGTATAGCTCTAGCTCCTTATAGTAAATAGGGAGTATTCTATAGATTAGTTAAGACTTTTAGAATAATATTATAATGCATGAGTACTTTGCATTGTAGTGCGGACTGTAGGCTTGGACTTAGAGCTGGTCTAGCTTTCCTTAGTATATGAGGTACGGAAATATTATTCGAGATATCCAGATTGAGTATGTGACCGGTTATTTTGGTATGAATAAATTCTACTGGCAAGCGAACCAGATCAAATTATAATAAAGTGGACAAAGGTCCAGATGTCGAACCTACAGAAACTGTAAAAATATGATTACCAAAATCTATTTATTTCTGCTTAATCTAGACTAATGAAAAAAAATGATTTCATATTTTAAACTAATGAATAAAATTGCAAATAAAATTAAATTAAATAAAAACGCAGCAAAAAACTTTGGATTACTTAAAATTTGGGAAAAGTTCGATCAAGGACACACGTAGGTACCAGACAATTCATGCAACAAGTAATCGATCTAAGATATCAGACTTAATATTAATTTACGAGAATTTTCCTAATTTATTCGAAGGTCTATTTCTAGAACAATCAAACCAATTCAAATATTGATGAACTAATCTTTCGTAATTCTAATAAAATTTGAATGCATAAATCACCGTGAAAATTCAGTAGACACCTAAACCGCATAATGAAATCGAATTCTATTTCTAGTCAGCTTTACACTATGTTGAAAATCAAAGTGATCGAATTTGAGACCTCCTCTGTCGATTTAGACTCGATTAACAAGCAAACAAATAACTGGCCAATAAATTTGTAAGACGAAGATAAATTTGATAATCAATAAAATCAATTAAGCCTAAAAATCTAAAATAAACAAATCAAGTTTTTACATAAACTGTCTGGCCCAATCACGTGGCCTTGATCGAAGAAAAAAAACTACTCACTAACAAACATGATTCAATAAATCAAGTTTAAAAACATAAAATAAAAATACTAGAATAGAAGAAATTCTGAAGAAATTCGCTCCACAGCCGCCATAAGCTTTGCCCGTACTCCCAAAAAAATCAAAAGTCCTTGAAAAGAGTATAAAAATTCTATTTATACGCCGCGCCAATTAGAGTCCTTTCCAAACTTAAAAAAAAATCGAAATTAGGTTATGCGGACACGCGCGCGCGCACCTAGGAAGTCTCGCGCGTGCGTAACGTAGACAAACAGTGCATCCTCGATTGTCTCGCGCGCGTGCGCGAGAGAGCTCGCGCGCGCGTGGCTTCTCTGTAACTCTCTGGACATCTCTTCGGCGCACGCGCGGGGCATGAGCTCGCCCGCGCGCGCCTCTTCTATTCATGCTCTGAATTTCTCTTCTGCGCACGTGCGAGCAAGTGGCTCGCGCGCGCGCGCATTTTCTTGCTTGCCTCTGGATTTTCCTCCGGCGCACACGCGAGAAAGGGTCTCGCGCGCGCTCGCGCCTTGGACGAACATAATTCCCATTTTTTGCTTAATTTCCTACAAAATTCAACCAGGTGAGTCTAATGCAAACACATAACAAAAGACACTAATAAAACTTAAGAAATTAACCTAAATGCATGCAAACTAAACAAAAAATGCTATAAAATAATGCATACTAAACACACTTATCAACACCCCCAAACTTAAACCTTGCTCGCCCTTGAGCAAGATTAAACAACACACACACAAGAATCAAGAACTATTATGGAGCAATGGCCTCAGAAAAAAAATTTTAAACAAAAATTCACATCCAATCCCATCAAACCTACTAACACGTAAATTTTATAAATAAACTAGTTCACCGCATAAACTTATAATCTCTTCAACTCATGTTCCAAAGTACCTTCATCCAAATTCAATCCATACATTCCCAAATCATGAGGACTTCTTAAAGGTAAACAGGGGATCAAACAGATGAAATAAACACACTCATAAGCAATTTAATACCAAGAAAAATAGTGCGTGCGTGTTTTGATCACAAATTCATATTTATCAACAGTGTCTGTCAACGGTCCATATGCTAAATTCTCACAACTCTTCTCCACTAGTATATTGGGCAACTATGACTCGGTCAAGAGGACTTAATAAGCTTGTAACGTTAGGCCTGGCTTATGGCTACAAATGAAGGACAACAGTTCAAAGAAAGGAGTAAATTATGACTACACCATTTTTATTCACCTCCTTTTTCTTGTTTCATTTTAAATCACCTTATTAAACCATTGATTCACATATTTTCCGATTTCTCTTTTCCACCCATTCTATCAATTCTCTTCTTTTTTCTCTTTTTCACAACTACACATTTTTTTTTCACACTACTCCACTCTTCAAATTCAAACACAGGAGGACATATCATTTACACATGCAATTTACTCCTTTTAAGGTGGGAATTAGTGTTTAAGCTAGTAGTTGGTAGTGAATGTAGGTCCGTGAAAATATGACGAATGGGGTCTACCACACGTGTTCACGCATGCCATTCGATTTCATTAAAGCTCAAATAAGGTACTAGGGAAAGAATGTATCAATGGGTAGCTTGAAAGGCTCAATCGATTCATAGAAAAATTGCCTAAATCATTCCTAATCACAGTTTTTGCCCGTATTGTGCCTCGAAGAGTGTTCGAACTAGTTCTAGACACGTTTCAATTCACCATCAACTCATACAAATTCAATCAGTGCAGAAACAACCAATCATCAATAGTGAACGATGATTATTGACAAATTCAAAAAATGTACCTCACGTACTCATATATGTTTAGTCTCAAAGGGGCAACTAGAGATAATGAATTCAAAGAAAATTAGGTCCAAGATTCACAATGACGTCTAAATCATCTCTATGTTTGCATTTTTCAAACTCAGATTCTAGCACAAGTCACCGAGTATATTAGAGATCATTCATCTAATTGGTTTCACCAGTTCAAATTGGTCAGACAGGCAGACGGTCATGGATTATAGTTTTCAAAACAGATCAAACAGTGTCATCATTGGCCATGCTATCCAATTCTTTCTTGACTCAACACACTAGCAACAAAATGATATGCTATGTACGAACTAGATGCAACTAACGAAATAAAATGAATGCAAACAGAATGAACACAACTCACGAAAAAAAAAATAATTAGACACCCCCCCCCCCCCAAACTTATCCAAAGCATTGCCCTCAATGCTTCAGAAATACAAAAACACATAAACAACAAAGAAACTACGAACAATGGTAATGCAAAACAGAACACAAAATGCAAAAACGTAAAAAGAGACTCCTCTGGTGACTAGTCGTCGTCTTCCTCGTCGGGAATGGATGGATCCTGTGGGGCGATCGGAGCATACGGAGGTGGTACGGTGGACTGGAATGGGAATGGAGGTGGGTAATGCGGAGCCGCTCGAAAGCCCGAAGTATCAAGTCCCAATTGCATCGCCATGCTGCGCATAATGTCTTCCACATTATGTAGATGAGTGGAAGTAGCCTGAAAATAACTCATGGCATAGTGATCAAAAGCCGAGCTCTCGATGGCCATGTCATGCGCGGTGCGTCAAGGAGGAGAGGCCTGAGGCGGTGGTCGACTGCTAGAAGAGCTCCCCACTTGAGGCTGACCGCTACAAAATTCCAAATTGTGCTTTGCTTGCTTAGATGTAGCAAGCTTCTCGTCGACGGTCTTGAAAGGTGGGAGCCACTCCTCATCGGAACTAATCGGTACACCTGCCTGGCGAAATAGGGCTGTGATGGTGTGGGGAAAATAGAGACCCACCGTCGGATTCATCATCGAATACT
Organism: Henckelia pumila; assembly: GCF_033568475.1. Classification (NCBI taxonomy): domain Eukaryota; kingdom Viridiplantae; phylum Streptophyta; class Magnoliopsida; order Lamiales; family Gesneriaceae; genus Henckelia; species Henckelia pumila. The sequence goes on from NC_133121.1 coordinate 67,392,691, forward strand.
GAATGGAATCGTGGACAAGGGTGCCCACATCAACCTGCCACCTCTTCATGATAGCATAAACCAGTATAGCCCTATCGGCTTGCACGTCAACAGTATGGAGCACGGGTAGAAGCCGTCGGGCAATGAAAGCATACCACAACGCTGGCTCAAGTTTCAGAAATCTCTTCGGAAAATGAGTGACCCGGAGAGGATCGTGCCAATGAACTCCCGTGTAACACAACTCTCTCAACATCAAAGAATAATCCGGATTAGCCTTAAAACTCCTAAATTTACTGTCATCCACAGCAGGAGTATCATAGAATCTATTCAATGTATTTGCATCATATGATACCAGTTTGCCTCTGACAAAAGCTTTCGAATCCTCTCGGGAAGGTGCATTAGCATAAAATTCCCGAACCACCGGAATAATGGTGGGTTTGGGCACTCGACAAAACACAGACCATTTCCTCTTAATAATCCCCAAGGCAACAAAATCATTACAATCCATAGTAATCCCACGCTCAGCAATAGGATTTCGATTTAGTCAAGCATGTTCGTACCTTTCTTGGGCTTCCCGAGAGGCGAACTTGTTGGAGAATTCAGCGGAGGACGAGGAGCTAGCGACGATAGGACCGGAAGAACGGAATCTCTTGGCTGGCATGTTGGTGGTCGACCGGAACAGCGGCGGCAAGCGGTGGTGAACAGCGGCGATGCAAGGAGGAGTGCACAAATGGAGGATTCCGACAGAAATTGACGAACCCAAATGAAAGTGCGATGATGTACTCCACAAATCTGCAATTTAAGAGCAAGAATATCAAGAATCAATGGAGAAATTGGAGGCAAAAGATTTGGGAATTTAGGGTTTAAAGGGGAGAAGGAAAAAAGAAGGAGAAGAAAGTAAGAAAAAAGAAGGAGAAAGACACGTTTTTTTTTTATTCCATCTGCGCCTCTCTAGCGCGCGCGAGAAGGAAGCTCGCACGCGCGCGGCTTTAATGCGTGCTCCGGATGCTTGACTTGCGCACGCGTGAGCTAGGGGCTCGCGCGCGCGCACGTTTTCCTTTTGCCTCACTGGAGAGTAAGCCTGCGCGCGCGCGAGGATGGACCCTCGCGCGGGCGCAATGCATTCGAACAGACTAATTATCTGCAAAACAAAACCAAAAACCAAACGAACGAAAAACAAAGCCAAACTAAAAAAAAATAAAGCATAAAAATAAATGCTGGGTTGCCTCCCAGCCAGCGCTAAATTTAAAGTCTATAGCCCGACTGTACCTCCATTTTTAATTTAATGGGTCTTGCAAGTCGATAGTGGTCTCTGTGTTATCCACGATACCACCACGATAGACTTTTATTCTTTGCCCATTAACTTTGAATGCTCCTGTGGCCGGACTAAAAATTTCTACCGTACCATATGGCATCACATGCTTAATAGTATACGGTCCTGACCATCTCAAACGAAGTTTTCCTGGCATGAGCTTCAAGCGTGAGTTATATAATAAAACAGCCTGGCCTACCTCGAACTCACGTGAGACAATGCGCTGATCATGCCACTTCTTTGTCTTTTCTTTGTAGATTCTGGCATTTTCATAGGCCTCCAACCTAAGCTCTTCAAGTTCATTCAATTGTAGCAACCGTTCTTCACCTGTAGCCTGCACATCAAAATTCAGAAATTTAGTAGCCCATAGTGCTTTATGCTCAAGTTCAATAGGAAGATGACATGCTTTACCATATAACAACCTAAAGGGAGAAGTTCCTATAGGTGTTTTGAAAGCAGTTCGATAGGCCCATAACGCATCATCTAATTTATTCGACCACTCTTTCCTGTTTGCATTCACAGTTTTCCCCATAATTCTTTTCAACTCCCTATTAAAAATTTCAACTTGCCCGCTAGTCTGGGGATGATAAGGTGTTGCCACCTTGTGAGTGACCCCATACTTTGTCAAAAGCTTCTCAAATTGCTGGTTACAAAAGTGGGTTCCTCCATCACTGATTATGGCTCTAGGGGTTCCATATCTAGAAAATATGAATTTTTTCAAAAATTTTATAACTACCCTAGTTTCATTCGTCCTACAATCAAGTGCTTCAACCAATTTAGACACATAATCGACCGCAACCAAAATATACTTGTTCCCTTCACACACAGGAAACGGTCCCATGAAATCTATACCCCATACATCAAAAACTTCACACACAAGAATATTATTAAGGGGCATCTCGTGTCTCCTAGAAATATTACCCACTTTCTGACAAGCATCACATGCAAGTACATAGGTATACGCATCCTTAAACAATGAAGGCCAATAAAATCCCGACTGAAGTACTTTAGCGGCAGTACGACCCGCGTCGAAGTGACCTCCAGTCGGACCTGTGTGACAGTGTGAGAGTATAGGGCTTACCTCCTCCGCTGGAATACACCTACGAATTATGCCATCTGCACATATCTTAAACAGAAAAGGGTCTTCCCACAAAAAATATTTCAACTCAGCGAAAAATTTCTTTTTCTGTTGATAAGTTAAGTGTGAGGGAAGAAACTTACTTGAGAGGTAATTTACTATGTCAGCATACCATGGTAGTTTCGTTACCTCAAACAACTGCTCATCTGGAAAATCATCATGAATTATTTGCGTTTCAGCTCCTTGATTTTCCAAGCGTGAAAGGTGGTCTGCAACTTGATTCTCCGCGCCTTTCCTGTAAACAATTTTTAAATCAAATTCTTGCAACAGTAAAACCCAATGAATTAACCTGGGTTTAGCATCCTTTTTGGTCATCAAATATTTCAATGCCGAGTGATATGTGTGAACTATGACTTTGCTTCCCACTAAATAAGATCTGAACTTGTCCAAGGCAAACACGACTGCGAGAAGCTCTTTTCAGTTGTTGCGTAATTCAGTTGAGCGGCTGACAGGGTGATACTAGCGTAGTAAATCACATGAAGTACTTTGTCCCTCTTTTGTCCAAGCACGGCTCCCAATGCAGTATCACTGGCGTCTCACATCAATTCAAACGGCAGATTCCAATCAGGCGCTACTATCACTGGTGCAGTTGTTAATTTCTGCTTTAAAATCTGAAAGGCCTGCAAGCACTCAGCAGAAAAATTAAAAGGCACCTCTTTGATTAACAAATTAGTAAGGGGTTTAGCAATAGAAGAAAAATCCTTAATAAATCTCCGATAGAAACCCGCATGCCCAAGAAAACTTCAAATTCCTTTCAAATTCGTGGGAGGTGGAAGTTTTTCAATTACTTCAAGTTTTGCTCTGTCCACCTCCACACCTACCTCAGATACCTTATGTCCTAAAACAATGCCCTCTTTCACCATGAAATGACATTTTTCCCAATTCAGCACAAGATTGCTCTCCTCACATCTCTGCAACACTTTTTTCAGATTTAATAAACATGCATCAAATGACGATCTAATCACAGAGAAATCATCCATAAACACTTCTATAAACTTTTCAATCATATCATGAAAAATAGCCATCATACAACGCTGAAAAGTAGCAGGTACATTACACAAACCAAACGGCATCCGTTTATATGCAAAAGTACCATAAGGACAAGTAAAAGTGGTTTTGTATTGGTCCTCAGGTGCTATAGGAATTTGCATATATCCGAAATAACCGTCCAAAAAATAATAAAATGCATGCCCTGCAAGTCGTTCAACCATCTGATCAATAAAGCGAAGGGGAAAGTGATCCTTACGGGTAGCATCATTCAATTTCCTATAATCAATGCAAACCCGCCACCCCGTAACAGTTCTCATCGGAATTAATTCATCATTGGCATTTTTAATAACAGTTATCCCTCCATTTTTAGGCACTACTTGAATTGGACTAACCCATTCACTATCAGATATAGGGTAGATAATACCTGCATCAAGGAGCTTGATTACCTCCTTTTTCACTACCTCTTGCATTGCTGGGTTGAGTCGCCTATGTGGTTGAGTTGATGTCTTGTGCTCTGCCTCCATCAAGATTTTGTGCATGCACATGGTTGGACTAATCCCCTTGATATCGGCCAAGCTCCATCCTATGGCTCTTATGTGTTCTCGAATAACTCGCAACAGCTTTTCCTCCTCGCAACCTGTCAAAGAAGATGAACAAATTATTGGCATTTTATCGTTCTTTAATAAATACAAATATTTTAAGTGAGAAGGAAGTGGTTTAAGTTCAAGAGTAGGGGGCTCTTCGGTGGATGGCTTCAGCGGTTTTGGAGTATGTTTGAGCTCCCCCATCTTGGTATTGATGAGTCTGTCAAAGGGAAGACTCCAGTCCAAATACCGTGCTACTTCATGAACTTCCTCACTAACAAACTCTTCATCAGTTGTACCTGTCAAGCATATTTCTAATGGATCCATCGACAACTGTTCCTGCAGAGAACACTCAACCAAATCATCAGTAACATCAATTCTGAAACAATCAGAATTGTCTGCAGGATATCGAATGCCATGAAAAACATTAAAAATTACTTTTTCATCATTCATACGCAATATCAACTCTCCCTTATGCACATCAATCAATGCCTTTCCAGTGGCTAAAAACGGTCTACCCAAAATAAGAGGCATCTCACGATCCTCTTCCATGTCAAGCACAACAAAATCCACTGGAAATATAAACTTATCAACTTTTACCAACACATCCTCTACAATCCCCCTTGGATATTTTATAGATCTATCAGCTAATTGTAAGGAGATAGTAGTTGGCTTAACTTCACCAATTCCTAGCTTTTCAAAACATGAATAAGGCATAAGATTAATACTTGCACCTAGATCACATAAAGCCTTATTAAAAAATGATTTTCCAATAGTGCATGGAATTGAAAAGCTACCGGGATCCTTAAGTTTCGGAGGGAGTTTATTTTGTAAAATAGCAGAACACTCCTCCGACAACTTCACAGTTTCAAAATCCACCAGTTTTCTTTTGTTAGACAAAATCTCTTTTAAAAATTTTGCATAACTAGGCATTTGAGCTAAAGCGTCTGCAAAGGGAATATTAATATGAAGATTTTTGAAAATCTTTAGGAATTTTGCAAATTGATTGTCCAATTGCAGTTGCTTTGCTCTCTGGGGAAGGGAAGTTTACTCAAGTCAATATTTTCATTAATAACAGGGTGAGATGACTTACCTTTCTTGCCCATAGGAGTCGAGTCTGACGGCTTTGATGCTTCCTCCGGCTCTTTTTCCTTGACTAGCTCACTTGCTTCTTCATCCTCAGTATTGTTTGCTTCAGTATCTGCTTGCGATCTAGTTACCGCCAGAATAGAATTGACATCCTTTGGATTCCTCTCAGTATTGCTAGGCAACGATCCTGCTGGCCTAGTTGATAGCTGTGTTGCTATCTGGCTCATCTGTGTCTCTAACTTCTGCAACATTGCCTCCTGATTCTGTAGACGGGTCTCAGTACCAGCTACATATTTCATCATAATTTCTTCAAAGGAGGGCTTCTTCTCTACTGGCTTCGATGTATTAGCTGTAGGATCTGTAGCTTTCCAAGAGAAGTTTGGATGGTTCTTCCAGCTAGGATTGTAAGTGTTGCTGTAGGGATTGTACTGCTGTTTCCCTTGATTGGCCATAAAGTTCGCAGCATCAAATTCAAATACTTGTTGTTCGTCAGGCTGTTGAACTTGCACTTGATTGGCTGAAGATGTCTGCATAACCGCCATCTGATGAGTAAGTGCATCGATCTTGGCATTAAGTGATGTTAGTGCATCGACTTCTAGAACTCCAGCTTTTCTTTCCTTTTTAGCATCTGGCCATCCAATGTTGCTTTCAGCCATATTTCCAATGATTTCCCATGCCTCTGCTGGTGTCTTCCTGAATAGACTTCCGTTAGCAGCGGCATCCAACATGGATCGGACAGATTGATCAGCCCCATTGTAGAAAGTTTGAGTCTGCTGGATCTGAGTGAGATTATGTTGAGGACACATCCTCAACATCTTTTTGAATCGAGTCCAAGCAGCATTTAAAGATTCAGCTTCCTTCTGCCTGAATGAGATGATATCTGAAAACAGTTTTGCCATCTTTGTGGGAGGAAAATATTTATTCAGAAAGGTCTGAACAAGTTGATCCCATGTAGTAATAGACCCAGCAGGCAGATCATCTAGCCATTCAGCAGCTTCTCCTTGTAGAGAGAATGGGAATAACCACAGTCGTACTGCATCAGATGTTACCCCATTCACTTTGAACGTGTCGCAGATTGACAGAAAACGCTCCAGATGAGCGTAGGGGTCTTCTACAGATGAGCCCCCGAATCTAGCTTGCAATTGAATCAGCTGAATAGTAGAGGGCTTCAGCTCGAAATTGTTCGCCTCAACAGCGGGGCGAACTATGCTAGATCCATAACCTTCAGTTGGCAGACGGATGATATCCCATACAGTACGGTTGTCTGCCATCTCTACTTCATATTTAGATTCTGACTCTAGTTCAAGATTGAAAGATTTCTTGGCTTTTCGGATCCTGCTAAGTGTGTGCTCGATCTCCAAATCAAGTGGTAGTAGTTTCCTTGATCGAGTTCTATGCATGCAAAACAGAAAGTACCTGAAAATCACCAAGAAATTATAGTCAGAAATTCAGAAGATAAGTAATGTCTAATCTCAAGTGAAATAAAAATTCTGATATCAACACACTCCCCGGCAACGGCGCCAAAAACTTGACCGGTTATTTCGGTATGAATAAATTCTACTGGCAAGCGAACCAGGTCAAATTATAATAAAGTGGACAAAGGTCCAGATGTCGAACCCACAGGGACTGTAAAAATATGATTACCAAAATCTATTTATTTCTACTTAATCTAGACTAATGAAAAAAAATTATTTCAGATTTTAAACTAATGAATAAAATTGCAAATAAAATTAAATTAAATAAAAACGCAGCAAAAAACTTTGGATTACTTAAAATTTGGGAAAAGTTCGATCAAGGACACACGTAGGTACCAGACAATTCATGCAACAAGTAATCGATCTAAGATATCAGACTTAATCTTAATTTACGGGAATTTTCCTAATTTATTCGAAGGTCTATTTCTAGAACAATCAAACCAATTCAAATATTGATGAACTAATCTTTCGTAATTCTAATCAAATTTGAATGCATAAATCACCGTGAAAATTCAGTAGACACCTAAACCGCATAATGAAACCAAATTCTATTTCTAGTCAGCTTTACACTATGTTGAAAATCAAAGTGATCGAATTCGAGACCTCCTCTGTCGATTTAGACTCGATTAACAAGCAAACAAATAACTGGCCAAGAAATTTGTAAGACGAAGATAAATTTGATAATCAATAAAATCAATTAAGTCTGAAAATCTCAAATAAACAAATCAAGTTTTTACATAAACTGTCTGGCCCAATCACGTGGCCTTGATCGAAGAAAAGAAACTACTCACTAACAAACATGATTCAATAAATCAAGTTTAAAAACATAAAATAAAAATACTAGAATAGAAGAAATTTTGAAGAAATTCGCTCCACAGCCGCCGTAAGCTTTGCCCGTACTCCCAAAAAAATCAAAAGTCCTTGAAAAGAGTATAAAAATTCTATTTATACTGTGAGACCTCATTTCTAAACAACTAATATCAGACAACAAGCGATAAGTAATCAAGAACCCAATATATATATATATATATATATATACATTTTTAAGAAGGCTCGCGCGCCCGCGCCTACGCCCCTCAAAACCCAGCGCGCCCGCGCCAAAGGAAGCGCGCCCACGCTCATACCTCGCAAAGAGGCCGCGCGCCCGCGCTCATACCTCGCAAAGAGGCCACGCGCCCGCGCCGTTCCCTCGCCCAGAAAGGTTAAGGCACTGTAATAAACTCAATCAAAACCTAAACACTTGCATTAAGAGTATTTGACATACCAATAACAATACAAGAAAGGTTTAGGGAAGAGCAACATTCAATTCAATAGCACCTACATCGTTTCTTGCTTACAAAACATATACGAGAAGTTCGAATGACTAAACATGATCGCAAAACATAACTAGGTTGACATGCTGATTCGATTTCTAAACGAGTCTCACTTCTATCTCTTGCTCTGGACGCTAACCAGTTCTATGCTGACTTGATCCTGCCCTTCCTGTTGCCAAGTACACATACAAAACAAAGCAACAGCCGGATAACCGGTGAGAATGATAATCCCAGTAAAAGCAACATATCAAGTAATGAATATACAACATGCTATCAAACCACATATTCAAGTCGAAGTTAATGATATGCATGTCTTTAAAACCAAGATATCGATTCTGATAAACACGGGAGTATTGCTCTGCTTTTGGGATCCCGAGGATAAGAACACGTAATGACTCACCGACTCTCCCAATCGAGGTGGTGCCACGTATCCCACTCCTCTAGACTTTGAGCAACCATAATGAGTATGCTAGCACTAGGCGAAATACTACAACCTAGGCCACTCAATCATAGTTCCCAAACGTCTAACAAAAAGGGCGGTTCTGCCCGCTGAAATCAAAGTAGGCTCAAGATGAATGCATAACAGAAACATAAACATAAGCCACATAACAAAAACTCAATCAATCAACAAATACAAGTTCCACATGCTAGAACAAGTATCAATGCAATATGTGATTTAAAAAGGGGAAACTCGAGAACCAACAGTCCCGAGTATGCTATCCCGCTACGATGACTGCTTTTACCTTTCAATGCAGTAGTTCCAACTCTGGATAAGCTACAACAAAAGGTTTAATCAACAACTAAACAATCCAACAACAAAGGCAACGGTTCAAGGTAATCTCTTTACCGTTCTTTGTCCAATTCTCGACGACCAAATGCTGCTAACACAGGGCTTGACAACTCCAAACGAATCTGTTCAGATACAATCAAAGATCAATTACCATGATCGACTTACAAGCCAAGTTCAACAACTTCAAAAACGGTTCAAATCTCCAAAACTCAAACCGACGGCATAACGGCTATAACTGAACAAACCGACAACGCAGACAGCAGTTCAATAGCGATATAACCTCATAAAAATTCTAAGACAACCAAAACAAAGCAAACCCATCAATCTCAAAATCCACATTTTCAAAAATGGCTTCCAAAAATCATAACAAATCCGAACGTCGCTCTAATTCAAAACCGACAGATAATAAACGATCAGAACTCTGTAGAGAACAACATACTCGAATCTCAAATGATTCTAACAACATCCAAAAACTAGAATGTATCCGATCGTAGAAAAACTTACGATATAACGGAGCTCTCGCTGCAGTGATCGCTAAACTGCCTTCAGAAATAAATTCCAACGGCCGGATCGTGCTCGGACTGGAATCCCAAAGCTTGGAAAAGCTTGGAGGCGTGAGAATGGAGGGAGACGGCTTGGAGGGGATGAAGAAGACTTTGTCAACCAATTTCTAAGAGTAGATAATATATAAAATCCACAATTTGCGTTTTAGTCCCTGAAAAATCCAATTTTTGCAAAAAGGACCCTGATCAAAATCGAGTCGGCTCGTGAACTCTGTAATCTCCGATTAACTCAAATAAACTCATTTAAGATAAAAATGGGGCGTTACAATTCTCCCCCACTAAGAAGAGATTTTGTCCTCGAAATCAACAAGAACCACAACTCATAAGCTAGAATAAAGAACTAAAGATAGTAAGAAGAACTCACGTCAACTGAATAACTCTGGAAAACGTTGTCTCATGTCAGATTATGTCTCCCAAGTCGCTTCCTCGACTCCGTGACGGCTCCACTGCACTTTCACTAACGGGATCGACTTGGTTCTGAGTTGTTTCTCCTTCCGATCAAGGATCTGAATCGGTCGCTCAAAGTAGCTCAGAGTCTCGTCTAACTCGGCTTCGTCAGGCTGAAGGATATGAGAAATATCTGGTTGATACTTTCGCAGCATAGAGACGTGAAAAACGTCATGAATACCAGATAAAGACGGAGGAAGTGCAAGTCTGTAGGCAAGATCGCCTATCTTCTCGAGAATCTCGTACGGCCCGATGAATCTCGGAGATAACTTCCCTCTCTTACCGAATCTGACAGTGCCTCTGAAAGGTGAAATCTTCAGAAAGACTCGGTCTCCCTGATCAAAACTCAGAGGTCTACGCCTGACATTCGCATACTTTGCCTGTCTATCTTGAGCTGTCTTCATTCTGGTCTGAATGATCTTAACCTGCTCTGCCATATCTCTAAGCATCTCCGGTCCCAAATCTGGTGACTCGGATAAATCATCCCAAAACAACGGAGATCGGCACTTCTTACCATACAAAGCCTCAAAAGGCGCCATACCGATACTCGCTTGGAAGCTGTTGTTGTAAGAAAACTCGACAAGAGGCAAAGAATCCTGCTAACTAGTGCCAAAGTCTAGCACTACCGCTCGCAGCATATCCTCTAACGTCTGGATAGTCCGCTCTGACTGTCCATCGGTCTGAGGATGATAAGCTGTACTCAGATGCAATCGAGTACCAAGTGCCCCCTGAAGACTGTGTTAGAAGTGAGAAGTGAATCTAGGATCTCTGTCTGAAACGATCGACTTCGGCACACCATGCAGTCTCACAACATTTCTAACATACAAATCAGCCATCTGATCATGATGATACGTCATCCTGTACGGAATAAAACACGTAGACTTCGTCAATCGGTCGATCACTACCCAAATGGCATCGCATCCTCGAACGGATCGTGGTAGCTTCGTGACAAAATCCATGGAAATGTGATCCCACTTCCATTCAGGAACAGATAGACTGCGCAACAGACCTCCTGGTCGCTTCCGTTCTGCTTTCACCTGCTGACAATTCAAACACCGAGATACAAACCTCGCTACGTCGCTCTTCATTCTCTTCCACCAAAACTGAATCTTCAGATCGTTGTACATCTTATGACCTCCAGGATGAATACTAAACCGACTGCAATGAGCCTCTCGAAGAATACGCTGCCTCAAATCCGAAATATCAGGCACAACAATACGGTTATTCACATACAGTACATCATCTCTAACCTGGAATTCAGACTGATGCCCAGATCTGACTTTCTCTACTGAAACCTGGATGCTCGGCTCAGACTTCTGTGCTTCTCTGATTGCAACAAACAACTCCGGTTCGGCTTGAATAGCAAACACTCTGATAGTCTCCATATCTGTTTCAAACTCTAAACCAGAAGTGCAACAATCATCGATCAACTGAGAAACACCAATAGTAGTAAGAGATAAAGAACATAGCTTTCGGCTCAAGGCATCTGCAACTGCATTCGACTTCCCCGGATAATACTTGATTTCATAATCGAAATCCTTCAACAGATCTAACCATCTTCTTTGTCTCATATTCAGCTCTGCCTGAGAAAACAAGTACTTAAGACTCTTATGATCAGAAAAGATCTCGAAGGACTCACCATAAAGATAGTGACGCCAGATCTTCAGAGCAAAGACGATCGCAGCTAGTTCAAGATCATGAACCGGATAACGAGTCTCGTGCGATTTCAGCTGCCTCGATGCATACGCTATCACATGCTTATGCTGCATCGGAACACAACCCAAGCCTCGGTTAGATGCATCACAATAGACTATGAAACCTCCAGTACCCTTCGGAATAGAAAGAATTGGAGCACTGGTCAGTCTCCTCTTCAGATCAACAAAGCTAGCCTCACAATCTGCAGTCCAGACAAAAGGCGCATTCTTCTGAGTCAGCTGGGTAATAGGCTTGGCAATAGACGAGAAACCCTCGATGAAACGACGGTAATAACCAGCTAAACCCATGAAGCTTCGGATCTCCGGCACTGAAGTAGGTCTAGGCCAATTCATAACCGCTTCAATCTTGCTGGGATCGACAAAAATCCCATCTCCAGAAATGATATGACCAAGAAAGACAACTCGATCTAACCAGAATTCACACTTAGACAGCTTGGCAAACAACTGCTCAACTCGCAAAATCTGCAGTACGGTCCTCAAGTGCTCTGCATGGTCAGTACGGTTCTTCGAGTAGATAAGAATATCATCGATAAAGATAATGACGAACTCATCTAAATAACGCTGAAAGATACGGTTCATCAAACCCATAAAAACCGCTGGAGCGTTAGTCAAACCGAACGGCATGACTATAAACTCAAAATGACCATACCTCGTTCTGAATGCGGTCTTAGGAACGTCTTCCTCTCGCACTCTCAGCTGATGATAACCTGACCTCAGATCAATCTTAGAGTAGACAGAAGAACCCTGCAGTTGATCAAACAAGTCATCTATTCGGGGTAAAGGATACCTGTTCTTAACTGTAGCCTGATTCAATTGACGGTAGTCGATACAGAGCCGCATGAACCATCCTTCTTCCGAACGAATAGAACAGGAGCACCCCAAGGCGATACACTAGGTCTGATGTATCCCTTGGCAATCAAATCCTCAAGCTGCTCCTTCAACTCTCTCAATTCAACAAGTGCCATACGATAAGGAGCTTTTGAAATAGGTTGAGTACCTGGCACTAAGTCAATGTTGAATTCAACCTCTCGAATGGGTGGCAATCCAGGAACATCTTCCGGAAACACATCAGCAAAATCTCTAACCACTGGTAAGTCAACCAAAGCTGGGCTAGATTTCAGTACATCAACCGCATAAACCAAAAATCCTTCTGCACCTCTCTGTAACAAACGAGTCATAGATAACACTGAAATCAAAGGAATTCTAGATCGAGAACCCTTACCAAAGAATTTCCACTCGTCTGCCATTTCAGGTCTGAACCTGACAACTTTCAGAAAACAATCAACTGTTGCCCTGTACTTGGTCAAAGCATCTATACCGACAATACAATCAAAATCTGACAACCCAAGCACAATACAGTCGAATTATAACAAATTCCCCTCGAAACAAAGTTCACAGTTCCTGACTAGTCGGACAGAAACAATTCCTCCACCCAAAGGTGAAGTAACAGCTACTACTGTAGGCAACAATTCAGTTGGCAAAGCATGCAATAACACATATTTCTCAGAGATAAAGGAATGGGAAGCACCTGTATCTATCAAGACATGAGCAGAATGACCAAAAATCGAATAGTTACCTGCTATGACATCGTCAGGTGCTGCCTGAGCCTGATCCTCTGTCAATGCAAAGACTCGTGCTTGCTGTCTCGGAGGCTGATTTGCACTAGAGCTACCTCCCTGTCTGTTCTGCTGTTGCTGGGGTTGGAAAGAGTGCACTGCAGACGACTGCCTCTCCGGCTGAGCTGCAGGTCTAGACGAACTCCCACTCTGAGCTCTATCTCTATTACGTTGAGGGCACACTTTAGAGAAGTGTCTCGGTTGCTGACATGTGTTACAATTTCTGAAGACTCCCACACACTGATCCGGTGAGTGTCTTCCTCCACACTTGCTGCAGTACAAGGATGATGACCCAGAACTCGGTCCTGAACCGAATTGCTTCGAACCACTGGAACTGGACGAACTGTTCTCCTGTCTCTTGAACTGTTTACCTCTTGCCTTGTACTGATCCTTTCTGTTTCCCCCACTGTTTCCACCTTCATACCTCTGCTGCTGGTTTTGATGTTGAGGTGGCTGATTCTGGTACTGAGATGGTTGGTTCTGATACTGCCTCTGCTGCTGAGGTGCCCCCTGATTACCTCTTTGCCTCCACAAGCCTGCTTCTGCTCCCTTTGCGTAATTCATGGCATCCGCAAAGTTGCTAGGCCTGTTGGTGTTAACCAACGTGAAGACATCGGGGTTCAACCCATTGATGAACTGATCTGCCTTAGCTTCTTCATCTCCGGCAATTAGCGGTGCAAAACGCAACAGACTATCGAACTTAGCCACGTACTCTTCAATGTTCAGATTCCCTTGCCTCAGATTTGCAAACTCTGCTCCCTTATCCTTACGATACGAGATAGGGAAAAACCGCTTATAAAACTCAGATTTAAAAAGAGTCCAAGTAACCTCTGTACCTCTACTCTCAAATGCTTTCTTTGTCATGATCCACCAGCTCTTAGGACCACCACGCAGCTGATGAATTACTAACCTGATTCGGCGGTCATCTGTGTAGTCAATGGAATCAAACAACTGATCCATATCATCCAACCAACTCTCACAGTCAACTGGATTTTCTGAACCCATCAATAATGGCGGATTGAACGACTGAAACCTCTTCAGCAAGGTTTCCATAGGAGTCGCTGAAGCATCCAACTGATCAACCTCAGTGCTAGCTTGCTCAGTCGCAGGGATAACTGGTGGTGTGTTTCTGTTTATCACTCGACGAAGACCCATCTGATAATCAAAGGTTAGGACACGAGATATCTCAATCGCTACAATCAGTGCCCTTACAACCGCTTGGAATACCGGATACCAGTCGGTAACAGAAACAGTTATATCTCAAGTAGATCATGCTTTATAAATTAAATCACATAACCATGTAATTCAATAATTCTCAATAATAAAGCATGCTCGCATGGAATTAAGTACATAGTTAAAATAATTCAAACACATGCGAGGAGCCAATACACGCAGACTCGATCTACCCGCTCACTCTAGTTTGACCAAGAATCTTAACTCTCTGATACCACTTAATGTGAGACCTCGTTTCTAAACAACTAATATCAGACAACAAGCGATAAGTAATCAAGAACCCAATATATATTTTTTTTTTTTAAAGGAGGCTCGCGCGCCCGCGCTGACATCAGCGCGCCCATGCCAAAGACCCGCAAAACCCAGCGCGCCCATGCCAAAGAAAGCACGCCCGCGCTCATACCTCGCAAAGAGGCCGCGCGCCCGCGCCGTCCCCTCGCCCAGAAAGGTTAAGGCACTGTAATAAACTCAATCAAAACCTAAACACTTGCATTAAGAGTATTTGACATTCCAATAACAATACAAGAAAGGTTTAGGGAAGAGCAACATTCAATTCAATAGCACCTACATCGTTTCTTGCTTACAAAACATATACGAGAAGTTCGAATGACTAAACATGATCGCAAAACATAACTAGGTTGACATGCTGATTCGACTTCTAAACGAGTCTCACTTCTATCTCTTGCTCTGGACGCTAACCAGGTCTATGCTGACTTGATCCTGCCCTTCCTGTTGCCAAGTACACATACAAAACAAAGCAACAGCCGGATAACCGGTGAGAATGATAATCCCAGTAAAAGCAACATATCAAGTAATGAATATACAACATGCTATCAAACCACATATTCAAGTCGAAGTTAATGAGGGATATCGATTCTGATAAACACGGGAGTATTGCTCTGCTTTTGGGATCCCGAGGATGAGATCACGTAACGACTCACCGACTCTCCCAATCGAGGTGGTGCCACGTATCCCACTCCTCTAGACTTTGAGCAACCATAATGAGTATGCTAGCACTAGGCGAAATACTACAACCTAGGCCACTCAATCATAGTTCCCAAACGTCTAACAAAAAGGGCGGTTCTGCCCGCTGAAATCAAAGTAGGCTCAAGATGAATGCATAACAGAAACATAAACATAAGCCACATAACAAAAACTCAATCAATCAACAAATACAAGTTCCACGTGCTAGAACAAGTATCAATGCAATATGTGATTTAAAAAGGGGAAACTCGAGAACCAACAGTCCCGAGTATGCTATCCCGCTACGATGACTGCTTTTACCTTTCAATGCAGTAGTTCCAACTCTGGATAAGCTACAACAAAAGGTTTAATCAACAACTAAACAATCCAACAACAAAGGCAACGGTTCAAGGTAATCTCTTTACCGTTCTTCGTCCAATTCTCGACGACCAAATGCTGCTAACACAGGGCTTGACAACTCCAAACGAATCTGTTCAGATACAATCAAAGATCAATTACCACTGTTGGAGAACTGGCGTTCAGATCAATCACGATTGATACCCGGTGCAGCGGAAGTTTAAAAATTTTATTATGGAACAATTCCATAGTGTGGGTATCAACCGTTCAACGATTAAATTATAAGTGTGTGTAAAATTTAAATAACAATTATTAAATTTTACCTTCAATCTCGAATCGAGATTATTGGACTCCAACAGATTTCTCTGCTCTTGTTGTCTCTCCCTGGAACCGATGAACTCCTTCTATCAGGTCCACGAATAGAGGTTTAATCCCTCTGATAGATTGCACTAGAAAATCTATCAGAAGTTTTCTGCGAAGAGAATAACGAATTTGATTCGCTTATTCCAGACTGCAATTCAAAATCACAGACCGGAATTTCTCTGACAGAGAGAGGGAGGGGTCGGCCGAAAATTGAGAGAGGGAGACTAGGGTTTTCGATTTTTGTCTCTCAAAATTATGACCTGTTGTGTGTAATTTCTGTACTGCAATAACTTATTTATAATGCAGGCCACTAACAGCTTAGGGCCCATTAGTCATAAGTTGAGGCCCGACAAGTAAAGCCCACACGTTCAGAAATTAATATAAAATTCATCGTGACTCCGATTGATGAACCGATTTCACCAATGTGCACAGAAACCATTTCTGCACATTTTAAAGTCAAGATAAATTTTCCTGAATCCGAATTCAGTGGTTTCCAAAAATGTCCATCCCTATGTCATTTTAGGAAATCCTACTCCCTTACTCTTATTTAAGAAGTCCAACTTCTTTATTCATTAAATTTAACTCTTTAAATTTAACTATCTCAACGGGGATTAAAACTCCATTACACTGTGTGACCCTCAATGGTTCAGGGATACAGCTAGCCGTGGGCTCACAACTCCTTGTGACTCGGAACAACAATTTCCGACTTGCCCAACGAATCATGGTAAAGCACCTAGCAACATCGCCCCATGATTCCCTAGGTATCACTGATAGTGCCTACAAGAACCAGTAGATTTTGGTTAGCGTACAGTACGGTCCCTTCATCCATATATCCCGATCGAATCAACAACCATTGGTATATCGAGAGTCGCTCAAGATTCGATAACTATGCAATACATCTTGAAGATCCAATTAGTGACATCGCATGTGCTACTAAGAAACCATTTCTTAAATCACATCAAGTACTCTGGCCAGAGATTCGTCACACTAATATCTCCTCAGATCGCATAGGATATCCACACTCGCAAGTATGTGGTGAATCCTTGACAACAATGCATCGACTCCTATATGTGTTGTAACTGTACCCAATCCCGACACCTGATGACCCCATAGAGTCGGTAAACGAGTCAAAGCACAGTACTAGCATATAGAGTCTCCATGATGTTTCAAGTAGTAAGGACTAATGGTGTACAACCAAAACGCGGACTTTATCCACTCGATAAGTGATAACCACTTGGAAAGTCCGGATAGGGTAGTTCGATTATTCATCCTATGAATCTCCATTCATCCTATGAATATCCATTTGCATGCTTCGAACATCTCCATGTTCCCTACCAATGAAACGTGGTACTCCGCATCGCAAATGCTAGTCTCAAACTCGAGCGATCCTTATCCTTATTCTCGGACGGCTCAATTGACTAGGAACAGTTTAGAATATACAGTGACTATAAGATGTATTTCATGATAGACATCTCCATGTTCTACCACATCTTACATACACTATAGTACATTCAAGGTCTTTATCAAAACAACAATAGTATATCATAATATAACAATATGAAGAAAGATAAAGTCATTGCCATTAATAAAAGTGTAAATAATATTAAACAAAAGATTGTTTGTACAAAGAGTCATCAAAGCCCATAGCCACAAGTTGGCTCACTGGGCACCCACTCTTTCAATCTCCCACTTGCCCTATAGCCAACTAGTCATACTACGTAGACCCATTGCTTCGCGATGTTTGTCAAACAATGGTCCTGGCAAGGGCTTAGTAAGCGGATCAGCGATATTGTCTGCAGAGGCCACTCGTTCGACAGTGATGTCTCCTCTTTCCACAATCTCCCGGATGATGTGGTATTTCCTCAGTACGTGTTTGGATCTTTGATGAGACCTTGGTTCCTTTGCTTGAGCAACGGCACCCGTGTTGTCACAGTACACCGGGACTGGACCAACAAATTCAGGAATGACGCCCAACTCTTGGACGAACTTCCTCATCCAAACGGCCTCTTTAGCAGCAGGTGATGCTGCAATGTATTCAGCCTCAGTGGTGGAATCCGCTGTGGTGTCCTGCTTGGAACTTTTCCAAGAGACAGCACCGCCATTGAGCATGAACACAAATCCAGAGGTTGACTTCGAGTCATCCAAGTCACTTTGGAAGCTAGAGTCGGTATAGCCTTCCAATTTCAGATCTCGTCCTCCATATACCATGAACATATTCTTAGTCCTTCGTAAGTACTTAAGAATGTCCTTCACGGCTTTCCAATGCATTTGACCAGGATTAGACTGATATCTGCTCGTGACACTCAGAGCAAATGCTACATCCGGTCTGGTAGATATCATCCCATACATGATACTACCTATAGCTGACGCATATGGTACATGTGTCATATTCTCTATCTCTGCATCAGTCTTGGGACACATAGACTTGGATAAAGAAACTCCATGACACATGGGTAGATGTCCTCTCTTGGACCCATCCATTGAAAACCGTTTCAATATGGTGTCGATGTAGGTTGATTGAGTGAGTCCTATCATTCTCTTAGATCTATCTCTATAGATCTGTATCCCAAGAATGTAGGATGCCTCACCCAAATCCTTCATCGAGAATCTACCTGATAACCATATCTTTGTTGACTGCAACATCCCTACATCATTCCCAATGAGTAGGATGTCATCAACATAAAGTACTAAGAATGTCACAGCATCCTTAACTACTTTCTTGTACACGCACGGTTCCTCCGGGTTCTTGATGAAACCAAAATCTTTTATTGTTTCATCAAATTTCTGGTTCCAACTTCTTGATGCTTGTTTTAGACCATAAATTGATCTCTGAAGCTTGCATACCTTATGCTCGCTTCCCATGGATGTGAACCCCTCAGGCTGCTTCATATAGATTTCTTCCTTAATGTCTCCATTAAGAAAGGCAGTCTTCACATCCATTTGCCATATCTCATAGTCATACCATGCAGCTATGGCAATAAGGATTCTTATGGACTTGAACATTGCAACTGGTGAAAAGGTTTCATCATAGTCAACTCCTTGCCTTTGAGTATAACCTTTTGCCACCAATCGTGCCTTGTAGGTCAATACCTTACCATCAGGCCCAAGCTTTCTTTTGTAGATCCATTTACACCCTATTGGAACAATTCCATCAGGAGGATCTACTAAAGACCAAACTTGGTTTGTATGCATCGAATCCAATTCAGACTGCATAGCTTCAAGCCATAAATTTGAATCCGCATCAGAAATTGCTTCCTTGAAGTTTCTTGGATCACATCCAATGTCGGGTTCATCTTGATCCCCTTCAAGAAGAAGACCATATCGAACAGGAGGTCTAGAAGTCCTCTCGGATCTTCTAGGTTCAGGCGTGTCCAGTAATGGTTCCTGAGGCGTAGGATCGTTATTTTGTATTTCGGGTTCTTCTCGAACTTCTTCGAGTTCCATCATCTCGCCTTTCTTATCCAATAAAAACTCCTTCTCCAAGAAGGTGGCATTCCTAGAAACAAACACCTTTGTTTCAGCAGGATAATAGAAATAATATCCGATTGAATTCTTCGGATACCCTACAAAATAACATAAGCTGGATCGACTATCCAACTTATCTCCCACTGTCCGCTTCACGTAAGCAGGACATCCCCAAATCCTCAAGTACGAATACTTAGGAGCTTTGCCATTCCATAACTCGTATGGTGTTTTGTCCACTGCTTTAGTGTGGACGTTGTTCAACAACAATACCGCCGTTTCAAGCGCATAGCCCCAAAACGAAGGTGGAAGCTCAGTGAAGCTCATCATGGATCGAACCATGTCCAACAAAGTTCGATTACGACGCTCCGATACACCATTAAGCTGTGGTGTCATAGGAGGAGTCCACTGAGAGAGAATCCCATTCTCTTTTAGATAGTCCAAAAACTCGGTACTTAAGTATTCTCCACCTCGATCCGATCGAAGTGCTTTAATACTTTTACCTAGCTTGTTTTCTACTTCAGCCTTGAATTCTTTGAACTTTTCAAATGCTTCAGACTTATATTTCATTAAATATAAATACCCATACCTTGAATAATCGTCAGTAAAGGTAATGAAGTAGGTGTGGCCATATTGAGTCCCAACTCTAAATGGTCCACAAACATCTGTATGGATCAAATCCAACAGATTTTGACTACGCTCAGGTTTCCCCTTAAAAGGAGATTTAGTCATTTTTCCTTTTAGGCAGGATTCACAAGTAGGTAGAGAGTTAATATCAGACATATCAAACATGCCCTCTCCCACTAGCTTGTTCATCCTCCTTGAGGAAATATGACCTAGTCTAGCGTGCCAAAGGTTTGCTGGGTTTTGACTAACGATTTTCCTTTTGTTTGTTGTCGCCGGTTTATCAATATAATTTATTGGAACGTCTTTTAGTTTTAAGTTGTATAGATCGTTTTCAAGTTGTCCATTTCCAATCAAACATTCATTCTTGTAAATATTGCAAATCCCATTCACAAAATTGCAAGAATAACCATCTCTATCAAGCATAGAAATAGAAATAATGTTTTTAATTAAATCTGGAACAAATAAAACATCTCTTAATAATAACTTAAAACCGTTCTGCAAAGTTAAACAAACATCTCCAATGGCCGTAGCTTCAACTCTGGAACCATTCCCGAGCCTCAGCTGGGTCTCACCCATTCTAAGCCTGCGACTTCTTGTCATCACCTGCAAATCATTGCAAATGTGAGATCCACATCCGGTATCCAATACCCAAGAAGTTGTATTAAGTGAAATGTTTATTTCAATATAGAACATACCCTTTGCAGTTCCCAACTGCTCTAGATATTCCTTGCAGTTGCGCTTCCAATGACCGGGCTTCTTGCAGTAATGGCAAACATCCTTGGATTTTGCATTGTTTGAAGCCTTTGTCTTGTGCTTCTTCTCGGGCTCGACTTTCTTGGGTGGGGCAGAACGTTTCTTGCCCTTCATACTTGGCCCCTTCTTTGCAGAAGATGAGGAGCCCACCAAGAAAGCTGGCTTATCCTTCTTAAGTGTGGATTCATATGTAACGAGCATATTGACCATCTCTTCAAGGGTGGCCTCTATCTTGTTCATATTAAAATTTATCACAAATCCATCAAACGAAGAAGGAAGAGACAGAAGCAGTAAATCTACGTTGAGTTCATGCTCCAACACCAAATCAAGGGTCGCTAACTTTTGTATGAGCCAAATCACTCGTACCCCATGATCACGGACCGAAGTCCCTTCACGCATGCGACACGTCATTAGCTCCTTAACAGTAGCGAACCTTTCAGCCCTCGATTGAGCCCCAAAAAGTTCCTTGAGTTGAGCGTGAATGTCAGCAGCATTCACGGTGTCCTCAAATCGCCTCTGGAGTTCATCAGACATTGAGGCTTGCATATAGCATTTGGTCTTGATGTCATGGTCCCACCATGCATCAAGTTTGGCCAATTCCTCCGGACTTACATCAGCTGGTGCTTCCTTCGGAGGTGCTTTCTCTAACACGTAGAGCATTTTCTCCGAAGTCAAGACAATCTTCAACTTCCGGAACCATTCCGTATAGTTGGCGCCAGTCAACTTGTTTTGTTCGAGGATCGAGAATAATGGATTACGCGAATTCATTGTATGAAATACTGAAAAGAAAAACAGACATATATCAATGATTGTTTAAGCAATTTACTAAGACATAAAATAGGCGAATTTAATTTTATGAATCTCACTCCCACTATTTTAACGATTTCACTACCCTCTAGTGAAAACGGGAAACTTTTTCCTTAGTGAGAACATGGAGTCCAATCGACAAACTTATGGTCCCGAATAATATCAGCCAACCATAATTCTCAAAAGGTAGAGCCCAATTGCTTCCAAAGCAACCCCCATGTATTTACCTCATGTCCAATAAGGGCCCAATAATATGACGCCGTTTAAAGTGACATGTCAAGATGACCCATCAATATTAAGTTGTGATGGACGGTCGCCATGTGGATCCCCCAATAATATGAGCCGATCCCATGGGAGTTCCACCCAACTTACAACATTTGTCGATCCAATGTACAGCTTTCCGACGGACGGGCCCCCCCAATAATATGAGCCGGACCGTATCCGCGGGTAGCATCACATACATTGACCGTTGATGGAAGGTAGGAACATTTAAACAAATTTAAATTTCCTTTATTTATCTTGATATCAATTTTAAATCATATTTAAAATGAGGGATTTTAATTATAAAAATTTGTCTCATCATAATCATTTTATTGCATGCTTGCCGGATTCACGCAATTATGTCTAAAACATGCATACAATCATAATATCATATATTATATAGGATGATCGATTCCATTTCTAATTGACCCGTGGTTGCCAATCACGAGTCTTAGTCCAATCCTAGGTAATATGCAGTATGCAATGCAATCCTATTACATTAGCTTCCAATTTACATTTCTTCGTCTTTATTGTCTGCTGGGCCCACCATCTTCAAATCTTGATCTCCCACTAAATCTAATGTATTTACAATAAATAACAATGACAAGTAGGGGATACATTTTTAGGGGGTGGGAACGGGCCATAAACCAAGCCCACTTTTATTACATATGACATTCATATCGGGCCATAAACCAGGCCCATTAATAAAACCAACAACAATAAAACAAATGTAAATTCCTAACATACACCTACAAAATTGGTCATGGCAATCGATCATCCTTATCCAATAACATTTAATTCAAAATTAATTTATTGGATAACATGCAGTGGCATTTCAAATTTAAACAGGATAAAATCATATTTTATATATAAAATCTCATTTTACATATAAAATCATATTTTATCTCTTTATCAAATAAAATCATATTTTATCTACAAAATCCAATTTTATAGATAAAATCATATTTTATTTAATATATTCATAAGATCAAATCTTATCATCAATTGTACCAAAAATAATTGATTTCAAAATTCAATTTAAGGATAAAATATTAAAATTTTCCAAAAATTCAAATTTATCCAAAAATCAATTTTAAAGTTTACGGACTCGAACAATTCGATCCGAAATCTCGTGAACCAATCAAAAACAATTTTTGACCGGACCAAAAATAAAATTTTAACATATTAAAATTAATTTTAAATAAAAATTTAATTTTTCCCGCGGGCCGCCCGGGACACTCCCGGGCCGGCCCGCACCCGTGGGCGCGGGCCGGGGCAGCCCGGCTGCCCCTTTAGGGCAGCAACGGTTGCTGCCCTGGCGGCGCCTGGCGCCGCCCTGGGCAGCGCCCAGCACTGCCCTGCGCAGCGCCCAGCGCTGCGCTGGGCAGCGCCGAGCGCTGCCCTGGCGGCGCTGAGCGCCGCCCCTTGGGCGACGCCGTGCGCCGCCTTGGGCGGCGCCGTGCGCCCCCTTTGGGCGGCACCGTGCGCCGCCCGGGGCAGCAACAATTGCTGCCCCACCGGGCAGCGATCCAATCGCTGCCCGGGTTTTGCCCCGAAAAAATTTTTTTTTTTTTATTTAAAAATATTTATTTTGTTTCAAAAACCGAGACTCAAAAATTTTGTACAATCGATTAATTTAATCGTTTGATCTGAGCAACCTGGCTCTGATACCACTGTTGGAGAACTGGCGTTCAGATCAATCACGATTGATACCCGGTGCAGCGGAAGTTTAAAAATTTTATTATGGAACAATTCCATAGTGTGGGTATCAACCGTTCAACGATTAAATTATAAGTGTGTGTAAAATTTAAATAACAATTATTAAATTTTACCTTCAATCTCGAATCGAGATTATTGGACTCCAACAGATTTCTCTGCTCTTGTTGTCTCTCCCTGGAACCGATGAACTCCTTCTATCAGGTCCACGAATAGAGGTTTAATCCCTCTGATAGATTGCACTAGAAAATCTATCAGAAGTTTTCTGCGAAGAGAATAACGAATTTGATTCGCTTATTCCAGACTGCAATTCAAAATCACAGACCGGAATTTCTCTGACAGAGAGAGGGAGGGGTCGGCCGAAAATTGAGAGAGGGAGACTAGGGTTTTCGATTTTTGTCTCTCAAAATTATGACCTGTTGTGTGTAATTTCTGTACTGCAATAACTTATTTATAATGCAGGCCACTAACAGCTTAGGGCCCATTAGTCATAAGTTGAGGCCCGACAAGCAAAGCCCACACGTTCAGAAATTAATATAAAATTCATCGTGACTCCGATTGATGAACCGATTTCACCAATGTGCACAGAAACCATTTCTGCACATTTTAAAGTCAAGATAAATTTTCCTGAATCCGAATTCAGTGGTTTCCAAAAATGTCCATCCCTATGTCATTTTAGGAAATCCTACTCCCTTACTCTTATTTAAGAAGTCCAACTTCTTTATTCATTAAATTTAACTCTTTAAATTTAACTATCTCAACGGGGATTAAAACTCCATTACACTGTGTGACCCTCAATGGTTCAGGGATACAGCTAGCCGTGGGCTCACAACTCCTTGTGACTCGGAACAACAATTTCCGACTTGCCCAACGAATCATGGTAAAGCGCCTAGCAACATCGCCCCATGATTCCCTAGGTATCACTGATAGTGCCTACAAGAACCAGTAGATTTTGGTTAGCGTACAGTACGGTCCCTTCATCCATATATCCCGATCGAATCAACAACCATTGGTATATCGAGAGTCGCTCAAGATTCGATAACTATGCAATACATCTTGAAGATCCAATTAGTGACATCGCATGTGCTACTAAGAAACCATTTCTTAAATCACATCAAGTACTCTGGCCAGAGATTCGTCACACTAATATCTCCTCAGATCGCATAGGATATCCACACTCGCAAGTATGTGGTGAATCCTTGACAACAATGCATCGACTCCTATATGTGTTGTAACTGTACCCAATCCCGACACCTGATGACCCCATAGAGTCGGTAAACGAGTCAAAGCACAGTACTAGCATATAGAGTCTCCATGATGTTTCAAGTAGTAAGGACTAATGGTGTACAACCAAAACCGCGGACTTTATCCACTCGATAAGTGATAACCACTTGGAAAGTCCGGATAGGGTAGTTCGATTATTCATCCTATGAATCTCCATTCATCCTATGAATATCCATTTGCATGCTTCGAACATCTCCATGTTCCCTACCAATGAAACGTGGTACTCCGCATCGCAAATGCTAGTCTCAAACTCGAGCGATCCTTATCCTTATTCTCGGACGGCTCAATTGACTAGGAACAGTTTAGAATATACAGTGACTATAAGATGTATTTCATGATAGACATCTCCATGTTCTACCACATCTTACATACACTATAGTACATTCAAGGTCTTTATCAAAACAACAATAGTATATCATAATATAACAATATGAAGAAAGATAAAGTCATTGCCATTAATAAAAGTGTAAATAATATTAAACAAAAGATTGTTTGTACAAAGAGTCATCAAAGCCCATAGCCACAAGTTGGCTCACTGGGCACCCACTCTTTCAACCATGATCGACTTACAAGCCAAGTTCAACAACTTCAAAAACGGTTCAAATCTCCAAAACTCAAACCGACGGCATAACGGCTATAACTGAACAAACCGACAACGCAGACAGCAATTCAATAGCGATATAACCTCATAAAAATTCTAAGACAACCAAAACAAAGCAAACCCATCAATCTCAAAATCCACATTTTCGAAAATGGCTTCCAAAAATCATAACAAATCCGAACGTCGCTCTAATTCAAAACCGACAGATAATAAACGATCAGAACTCTGTAGAGAACAACATACTCGAATCTCAAATGATTCTAACAACATCCAAAAACTAGAATGTATCCGATCGTAGAAAAACTTACGATATAACGGAGCTCTCGCTGCAGTGATCGCTAAACTGCCTTCAGAAATAAATTCCAATGGCCGGATCGTGCTCGGACTGGAATCCCAAAGCTTGGAAAAGCTTGGAGGCGTGAGAATGGAGGGAGAAGGCTTGGAGGGGATGAAGAAGACTTTGTCAACCAATTTCTAAGAGTAGATAATATATAAAATCCACAATTTGCGTTTTAGTCCCTGAAAAATCCAATTTTTGCAAAAAGGACCCTGATCAAAATCGAGTCGGCTCGTGAACTCTGTAATCTCCGATTAACTCAAATAAACTCATTTAAGATAAAAATGGGGCGTTACATATACGGCCGCGCCAATTAGAGTCCTTTCCAAACTTAAAAAAAACTCGAAATTAGGTTATGCGGACACGCGCGCGCGCACCTAGGAAGTCTCGCGCGCGCGTAACGCAAACAAACAGTGCATCCTCAATTGTCTCGCGCGCGTGCGCGAGAGAGCTCGCGTGCGCGCGGCTTCTCTGTAACTCTCTGGACATCTCTTCGTCACGCGCGCGGGGCATGAGCTCGCCCGCGCGCGCCTCTTCTATTCATGCTCTGAATTTCTCTTCTGCGCACGCGCGAGCAAGTGGTTCGCGCGCGCACGCATCTTCTTGCTTGCCTCTGGATTTTCCTCCGGCGCACACGCGAGAAAGGGTCTCGCGCGCGCGCCTGCCTTGGACGAACATAATTCCCATTTTTTTCTTAATTTCCTACAAAATTCAACCAGGTGAGTCTAATGCAAACACATAACAAAAGACACTAATAAAACTTACGAAATTAACCTAAATGCATGCAAACTAAACAAAAAATGCTATAAAATAATGCATACTAAACACACTTATCAGTATGCATGTATTATGTATGTGTTTTCATATATTATGTGATTGCATGTTTTATATGATACAGCATGCCATGACTGTATGTTGCATATATGAGCATATCGAAGCCGTGGTGCCTAGGCGCTACCAGAGCAGTGGCTCTGGCACCTAGGCGCTACCCAGGGGCGCCTCGATGTTTCCTGGGCATGGCCCTAGCACCCAAGCGCCCTATGAGGGGCGCCTCAGCGTTGGGGGTCATAACGGAACTTATTTTAAACATTTTTTAATGTCCTAAAGCTACTTTTAAGATTTTTTTAAGGTTTTGGAACTATTTTAAAATGTTTTAATGGAAGGATGTTCAAGTGTTGAAGTTTGAACGGAAAGAATGACTCACGGGGATTAATTTAGCTATGTAGTGCATGTGTATGTACTTTTTCCTCACGAAAGTATGTTCATTATGAAAGCATGAAGTTTTATGATATAAATGTTTATGATGAGAAAGTATGAAGAAGTTTATGATGATGCTGATGTTATGATGATGTATGAGAAAATATTTTGATGTTGTATGTATCCTTGTGGTAGCAGCACGGGATTGAAATTCCGGGATGAGCTACGAGAGGGTCTTTCCAAAAGAATAAAAGTTTAATGTGCATATCGGTGACGATCGGTATGGGACGGTATGCATATTGGCTTTGGCCTGTATGGGTTGTACCAAATGTTATATACTTGTTGTACAACGACCGTGATCACGGAAAACCAATGACACATAAATAGTGGTTATTACAATTGCATGTACCTCATCACCCAAAATGAAGAATTGTATGACGTGTTTTATGCATGATGTTTATTTTATGTTTTACACGCACACAACATGATGAATGTTATTATGTATTTATATTGGATACAAATAACTCTTGTTGAGTCTTTAGACTCGCTATATTTGAATGGTTCAGGTAATGATGAAGTTAATGACGTTATTGACGAGTATGTTGAGGGACATGAAACGGAGTAGACGGTCGGGTGGGGAAAAGATGCACGAGCGCGCTGTCAGAAGAACTTTTATGTTGTGTATCTTTTAAATTTATTTGAAGAGAAAACAAGTTTTTAATTTTAAATCTTTTTATATGTTGGCAAAACTTTGTTGAGAAATTTTTATTAATTTGTTTAGTGCACATTATTTTCTTTTAATGAAACTTTTTATTTTCCGCAAATTTTGATTTTAAATAAGATAGTATGTTTAGTCGTATCCTCTTGTTTTAGGACTTTACAATAGCTCATTGAGTTCTACATCTTTGGTATATATATGTTTTTGAAAGGCAGCCGATTTTTCCGAAATTGTGATGATTCAAAACAGTGATCATGTCATCTTGCTGCCAACTACTACTCCGGTGACTTCTTGGCCAATCAACTGCCATGCATGTAGACTATATAACGTAGAGAAAAATTTGCATGTTATAATGGAAGCCTAACACAAGCGTTAAACAAGAGATTTAAGTGCATGAACATGCAACTTAAGAGTAGCAGTTTCTGTGCTTGGGACAACCTACTTTCCTCAAGATTTTGAATTTTTTGCTTGAATTCTATTTGATATTTTGATACACCTCCCAAGCTAAGCTATTTCTAGGTGGAATATAAGTACCATAGAATTTTCTTCGGAATTTTTGGAGAGGATTTAGTAATTTCCTAGGATTTTTCTCTCTTTCTTGAGCATTTTCTTCATCCCAACTCAGCTTCGCTATTTCATATTTTTGACAATTTTTCTGTGACTATCTGAGTTACATTAGGGTATTTATATCCAAGAATACGTTGTATAATAATTCCAAGTTTTATAGCAAGCCTTGACACCTATCCAATATATCCAACTAAAGAAGCAACCTTGCAGATTGGTATATATACATAAGTATATATATATATATATATGTATATATATATATAAATGCATATCACAAATATATATGTGTGTGTATTATAAATTTTATAAATAATGATGTTGAAGATAAGTGTACTTTGGTTTCCTAGTGTTCAATCTCAAGCACGTTTCAAATCCTTGGGTTGTTACATCAATAATTAATCTTCGGATTTCTAATACCAGTTTCTTCTACATTCAATTGTCTTTTATATGCATCTTATATTCCCCAATAGTATATGTATTACAAGTCAAGTGTTAGCTGAAGATTATATAGATCATGTGCGATAAACAATCTTTGTAGATCCTGTCTACTTATTACTCATGAAACTTTTAATTTATTGATTAAAAACCCTAAATCTATTTCTAATATAAAAGGATGAATGTAGGGGTAAAGTTTTTATTGTGTA
The DNA here is from genome assembly GCF_033568475.1 of Henckelia pumila. Classification (NCBI taxonomy): domain Eukaryota; kingdom Viridiplantae; phylum Streptophyta; class Magnoliopsida; order Lamiales; family Gesneriaceae; genus Henckelia; species Henckelia pumila. The sequence continues at coordinate 67,421,592 of NC_133121.1, forward strand.
TATACATTTTTACCCTTTCATTCTATATAAATGAGATAATAATGAAGGCTAAACAAGTAAAATTACAAAAAATGAAGGGAGAAAGTTGGAAATCTATTTCTAATATAAAAGCATGAATGTAGAGGTAAAGTTTTTATTGTGTATATACATCTTTACCCTTTCATTATATATAAATGAGATAATAATGAAGGCTAAACAAGTAAAATTACAAAAAATGAAGGGAGAAAGTTGGAAAATGCACATGACAATTAATGTATTAATTTCACATATAACTTTCATTTTAATGAATTCTATTTAATTATATTTCTTTCATTTCAATTTCTTTCTATTATTAATTGGAACAAATTTTCATACATACATTTTATATGTAATAGAATATTGTCACCTTGCAAACAAATGCATACACTAAATTTATATACATGTTGACAAATTCTCAAAAAATATTTAAAGTAAATACACTCTATTTAATTATATAACTTTCATTTTTAGTTGCATCTTACTATTAATTGTGTCAAATATCTGTCATACATAAATTTTATATGTTCTTCCACTTTACTTTCTTCTTACTATTAAGTGCAAATTGCTCAAAAATCCCTAATGCAAACATGTTTTGCTGTGCACTCTCTAGCCACTTTTTTGTACTACATTTTTTGTTAATTTGTACCACATCTTGTATGGTTTTGTACCACATCTTGTATTGTTTTGTACCAAATTTTATGATTAGGGACCTCGAAGCAAAACATGTTTGCATTTGGGGATTTTTGAGCAAATTGCCCTACTATTAATTGTGTTGAATTTTTATACATTAATTTTATATGTTATTTTATTTTTTTCATTTTGTCCATGAATTTGCAATATTCTAATATAAATTTTGTAATAATATATTAATATCAATCAAAGAATAGATTATTGTCACCAATAAATAGTATGATTGTAACAGTGAAGTTTCTAAAAAAATATTTAAAACAAATAAAAAAAATTAATGGATTATATTTAATTTTTGAAAATTTCATTTTAGATATATCCTTCTGTTAATTTTGTCAAATATTTGTCATACGTAAAATTTATATGTTATTCTACTTTGTAAAGTTTTTATTGTGTATATACATCTTTACTATTTCATTCTATATAAATGAGATAATAATGAGGGCTAAACAAGTAAAATTACAAAAAAGAAAGGGAGAAAGTTGTAAAATGCACATGATAATTAATGTATTAATTTCACATATAACTTCCATTTTAAGGAACTCTATTTAATTATATTTCTTTCATTTCAATTCCTTCCTATTATTAATTGGAACAAATTTTCATACATACATTTTATATATATTTCTAATATAAAAGGATGAATGTAGGGATAAAGTTTTTATTGTGTATATACATCTTTACCCTTTTATTCTATATAAATGAGATAATAATGAAGGCTAAACAAGTAAAATTACAAAAAATGAAGGGAGAAAGTTGGAAAATGCACATGACAATTAATGTATTAATTTCACATATAACTTCCATTTTAATGAACTCTATTTAATTATATTTCTTTCATTTCAATTTCTTTCTATTATTAATTGGAACAAATTTTTGTACATACATTTTATATGTAATAGAATATTGTCACCTTGCAAACAAATGCATACACTAAATTTATATACATGTTGACAAATTCTCAAAAAATATTTAAAGTAAATACACTCTATTTAATTATATAACTTTCATTTTTAGTTGTATCTTACTATTAATTGTGTCAAATATCTTGTTGAATCCGACATTTTGGTGATAACAAACAACAACTCATTGCATAGGAATGTGCTGCCAATCTTTTGTATTTCAGGAATCTACTACAACTCCTATCGCAACCGTCTAAACCCTTCAAGTTATCTACCGGAAGCTTGTCAACCGCCTTTGTCTCTCGACCGGTTGCAGTCACAAGCCTATCGACTGGTTATTCAAACCAGCAGAGGATAAATCTCTCTACCGGTAGAAATTCAACTGCTTATCTCAAGACAAATACTTGAGACAAGACGTTCATTGCAAGATCTTCTATCAAAAGCAGAACCGGCGTATCAGAAGATCTGTTGACTCTTGCATCGAGACAACAGGTTGCACTAAAATGGCAAAAACGCAGAATGGCTACAGATAAAGCATTCGACCGTTTATACCAGTTTTGGACCCTGGAAGTTGTCTGCATTTAAAGAAGTGTACGATCTTCATGCAGAATCATCAATGCATTTATGAAGCATTAAATGTGATTTCAATGCAGCATCAGAACGTTCAAAATAAAGACGTTGATGATTGACCTATATAAAGGGAAGATTGCTCAAGAAGTAAAAAGAGAAGACAAGCAACACGAAAAATCTCAATCAACTCAATCACTTGAATACTATCAGAAGTCCTCATCTGATATACTGAAGCAATACTTGAGCACACTTACAAGATCATTCACTTGCTGCTCAAATAAACCCTCGCCTACAGTTTACATATCTGATCTTCAAGGATCATCCTAGGGTTTCCAAGCCTCTCGACCGCTCTGCAGTTTGAGAAGCTCAACCGGACTGTATTCATTATTGAAGAGATTTGAATCTACTCTGAAATCTTCCACCAGTCTGATAAGAACTGAGAATCTTATCTGTGTAAATCTAGGAGTTTCGGATTAGGCATTGGATAAGTCCTAAGTCTGAAGTGGGTGTATTGCAAGACGTTGTAATAACCAAAGTCTTCTAGTGAATTCCTTCCTAAGTGGAAGAAGGGGAGACGTAGAAGGATTAAGCCTTCGAACTTCCATAAATCGTGCCTTAATCTTTACTGCTATTTATCTTACATATTGCTCATACATCGTGTTATAAACTTTGCATCACTAAAACCTCTGAACTATTTCCGCACTATTTAAGTTGTTCAAACCGTTTTAGAAGTTGAGAAAAAAGATTAAGTGAACTAAACTTCACTTGATCATTTTGAAAAGAAAGAAGAAAAGTTTCAGAGTGTATTCACCCCCCCTCTACCCTCTGAACCGATCCCAACAAGTGGTATCAGAGCGGGTTCCTTTCTCAACTGCTGATCTAAAGTTTTAAAATCATGACTTCTTTCAACAAAATTCCTATGTTTTCTAAAGAAGATTATGATGACTGGAAAATTCGCATGCAGGCACATCTTGCAGCACAGGACGATGACATGTTATATGTCATAACAGACGGTCCTATCAAAATCATGAAGGTCAACCCAGCTCTAACCGATGGTGCAGGACAAATGATTGAGAAACCAAGAGCTGAGTGGACTACTGAGGACAAAAAGAAGGCCAATCTTGACAATGTGGCCCGGGACATCCTATACAAAACACTGGACAAGAACATGTTCAGCAAAATCAAGTCATGCTCCACAGCAAAGGAGATTTGGGAGAAGCTCACTCAGCTGTGTGAAGGAAATGACCAGACCAAGGAAAACAAGCTCACCATGGCCATTCAAAAATATGACAATGCCAAAATGAAGCAAGGGGAAACCATGGCTGAATTTGATGAATGGTTCAGTAGTATCATTTGTGATCTTATTGCTTTAGGAAAAACTTATACTAACCGTGAAATTGCTGTGAAGGTTATGAGAGCTTTGCCCAAAGAATGGGAGATCAAGACAGTGGCCATGAGGGAGTCAAAAGACTTAAGCAAGGTTGAACTGCATGATCTCTTTGCAGATCTCAAAGCCTACGAGTTCGAGCTCAACATGAGGACAGAAGATGAATCATCTACCTCTCAACCAACCAAGGCCTTAACCTCAACGGTGATGCGTCCACCGGTCGAGGAAGCTCCAAAGAGATCAGCTGAGCAAATCAGCAACGAAGCCATGACACTCTTTGTCAAGAAATTTGGTAGATTTATGCGTAAAAACAATTCTAAATTTAAAAATTATCATAAATCGGACCATACAGACGATGGTCCTACCTGTTTTAACTGTGGCAAGCCAGGCCACTTCATTGCAGATTGCACCAAGCCTAAGAGCAATGATCAAAAGCAAGTTTTCGAAAGAAGAAGGGGCAAGGAGGACAAGAGGACGTTTAGAAAAGAAAGAAACCAAAGGGTTCTAGTAGCAGACGAAAGCAAAAGCAAGTGGGCTGAGTCTGACTCTGACAACCCCAATACCGGAAGCTCTTCAGATGACAGCGATGATGAAAAGGTGGAATGCCTTATGGCTGACATCGAAGAAGAAGCTGAGGAGGTATTTGACTTTGGTTCACCTGAATTTACTCACAGTGATATAGTTACTGCTTTACACGAAATGGCTAATGAATACAAAGCATTATCCAAGGAATTCGAGGAGGTAAAGGCAGAAAGAGCTGACCTAAAAGATAAGTCAAGCGAGTCAAGCTGCATGCAGCGAAAAGAGCTTGATGGTCTTAAGGTCAAGCTAAGTCTGCTGGCTACTGAGAATGACACCTTGAAAAGAGTGTTCCAAGCAACCTTGACTGAGAACAAAAAAGTACTTGAAACAATTAAGGCTTGGAATAAATCTTCTGTAACCACTGACAAGATTCAAGAAATCCAAAGACTGGCACATGACAAAACCGGTCTAGGGTTTGGAACAAATGAACAGTCTATGGAATCTTGTATTCAGTCAAGCCTGGACAAAGGCAATCTTAACAAAATAAGATTTGTCAGGTCCAGCACGATATATGAACATGATGAGTGCAGCCTTGAAAAAAATCAGAAAGTATCTAACGAACGAAGCTCTAAGCATAGAGGGCTGGGATATGTGGATCCCCAGATCTCTAATCAAAGAGGAACTTGGATTAAACCAAAACCTAATGAAAGAAGAAAGGGAAACCAATCTAATTTCAAAAGGCCATGGAATGAGTCTAACTACTCTAAGAGAAGATGGTCAAAGGAGAAGCCTTACCAGTACTTTAATTGCAGGCCAGTTCAAAAGAGGTACAGGCTAACTGATAAAGATCAAAAAGGCAAGCAGCACATAGCAACCTCACAAGCACATACATTTACTGCTTATCGACCGCACAGATTTCTGGACACACACACGGGCAAACCTGTAAGCGTGTTCTAGGTGTGGGTCCCAAAAGGGATAATCCGACCTGGACCCTACTAGATATGGGTACCAAAAGTTCTTCACTTTTTGCAGGTACTAAAAGTCCAAACGGGCGAGAAGACCACTTCTATCAAGGACACTACCTGGTACTTAGATAGTGGTTGCTCACGGCACATGACAAGGAATCCAGAACTTCTAACAGAAGTCGTGCTGTGCAAAGGACCAAAGATCAGCTTTGGAGACAACTCCAAAGGTAAAACCATGGGTAAGGGTAAGATTATCCATGGTAACATCATTATTAAAGATGTGTTGCTTGTTGACAAACTGTGCTATAATTTGATAAGTATTAGTCAACTATGTGACAATGATCATTCGGTCGAGTTTCACAAACACACTTGCATTATCAAAAATGACAAAGGTGAGACTCTTATGACCGGTGTAAGAGACCTAAACACCTACAAGGTAAACTGGTCTTGCTCACATACTTCTTCACCTACTTGTCTTACTGCTCATCATGATAAACATTGGTTGTGGCATAAGCGGTTAAATCATCTAAATTTTAAGTCCATCTCTAACTTGAGGAAGCATGATTTGGTTTCTGGTCTGCCTGAAGGAGATTTTATAAAAGACAAAGTTTGTCCTGCTTGTCAACTAGGAAAGCAGGTGAGAGCAACCTTTAAAAATAAAGGGTGTATGTCTTCTTCCAAATGCTTAGATTTACTTCACATGGACCTATTTGGTCCTATACCAGTAAGAAGCATAGGGGGAATGAGATATGCTCTTGTTGTTATAGATGACTTTTCTCGATTTACTTGGGTCATCTTTCTCTCTTCAAAAGATCAAACTGCACCTCACCTGATTAAACTTTTTAAACGCTTGCAAAATGAACAATCTACTGTGATAGATAGAATCAGGAGTGATAGAGGGACTGAGTTTTTAAACACCACTCTTATGACTTATCTAGATGATCAGGGAATCAAGCATGAGCTGTCAGCAGCTAGATCCCCACAGCAAAATGGGGTGGCTGAAAGAAGGAACCGTACTTTAAAAGAAGCAGCCAGAACTATGATTGCTGATTCAAATGTTTCTCAAAGGCTTTGGGCAGAAGCAGTTAACACAGCTTGTTATACTCAAAACAGATCTATGATTAATAAACGATTTAACAAAACTCCATATGAGATCTGGAATGGCACAAAACCTGATATTTCTTACTTCAAAATTTTTGGGTGCAAATGCTTTATCCACAACAATGGCAAAAATCATTTGACAGCTTTCGATGCCAAAGCAGACGAAGGAACTTTTATTGGTTACTCAGCCGTTAGCAGAGCTTATCGAGTGTTCAATCAAAGATCACTAACGGTCGAGGAAACCATTCATGTTGTTTTTGATGAATCTACTCTCTGTACAGAACAAACTCAAGGGAGCATAAATGATCTGAGTCATAGACTGGAAAACACAAATCTACAGGAAGAGAGTGACAGTGATCCATATCCCCCAAAGAAGGATGATCCAGTTCCCTCTACTATGTGTGATCAAACAAGGCCAGAAGAGGATCCACCGGTTGATAACGATCCTCCTGCCAATGATGATCCAGTAGACGAGGACGTTCGTCAACCAATTGATGACAACCCTTTAGGGAATTATTTTAGGTGGAACAAAGATCATCCACCTGAGTTGGTCATAGGTGACCCTTCTGCTCCTCGAAAAACACGTGGTCAAATGATTAATGAATTCTTGCATGCAGCTTTCATATCTCAGGTAGAGCCCAAGAAGATAGATGAAGCTCTATCAGATGCCAGCTGGATTGAAGCTATGCAAGAAGAGTTGAATCAATTCACCGCAACAATGTTTGGCATCTAGTTCCTCGACCGGAAAATCAAAATGTGATTGGAACTAGATGGGTGTTTCGTAACAAGCTCGATGAACATGGCACTGTTGTGCGTAACAAAGCTGGACTTGTTGCACAAGGATTCAGACAAGAAGAAGGCATAGACTTTGAGGAATCCTTCACGCCAATTGCAAGACTAGAAGCAATCCGCATCTTTCTTGCCTATGCAGCTTTCAAGGACTTTAAAGTTTATCAAATGGATGTCAAGTCTGCATTCCTCAATGGTCTACTTCAAGAAGAGGTGTACGTTGAACAACCACCAGGTTTTGTCAATCCTACTCATCCTCAATATATCTATAAACTTGACAAAGCCCTCTATGGATTAAAACAAGCACCGCATGCATGGTATGATACATTACTAAAATTTTTACTGGAACATGATTTCCAAATTGGAACGGTCGATAAGACCTTGTTTAAATTTGTAAAAGGTGATCATGTGTTACTAGTACAAATTTATGTTGATGACATTATATTTGGGTCAACTAACCCCAAGTTGTGCTCAAAGTTCTCTAAGATGATGCAGGAGAAATTTGAAATGAGCATGATGGGCGAGCTAAATTTCTTTCTTGGATTGCAAGTGAAGCAACTTGAAGCTGGAATATTTATCAATCAATCCAAGTATGCCAAGGAATTGGTAAAGAAGTTTGGAATGGAACAGTGCTCAACTGTATCTACCCCGATGAGTACATCAATCAATCTTGATAAAGATGAAGGGGGAATCCCGGTCGAGTAACAATGTATCGAGGCCTTATTGGCTCATTGCTTTATTTGACTGCCAGTCGACCGGATATCATGTATTCAGTTTGTTTATGTGCTAGATTTCAAGCAGCACCTAAGCAATCTCATTTCATTGCCACCAAACGATAATTAAATATATTAAAGGAACTACTAATGTGGGTCTTTGGTATCCCAAAGATTCAAATCTTAATCTTATTGGCTATTCAGATGCAGATTATGCAGGTTGTAGAATTGATCGCAAAAGTACAAGTGGCACATGTCAATTCCTTAGAGATAGACTAATTTCGTGGTCAAGCAAGAAGCAGACATCAATTGCTACCTCGACCGCCGAATCAGAATACCTCGCTGCTGGCAGCTGTTGTGCTCAAATACTCTGGATTCAACAGCAGCTTAATGATTATGGAATCCGGTCGAGTGAAGCTCCAATCTACTGTGACAATACAAGTGCCATAGCCATCACTCACAATCCAGTGATGCACTCTAGGACAAAGCACATTGATGTCAGGCATCACTTTATCCGAGATCATGTCTTAAAGAAGGAAATCAGGCTGGAATACATCTCTACCGATCAGCAAGCAGCAGACATATTCACCAAGCCTTTACCGGACGCTAAGTTTTCATATTTTCGAAATATTCTTGGCTTAGTAGATCTAAGTTAGTATGCATGTTTTTAGGGGGAATGATTGCTAGTATGACGTTAATAGCTTAGCTGTTACATTGCCATAAATATTGGCATATCATCCGCCTTTAGCTAGCCTCTGACAGGCTCCGTACTAGCAGCTTTGTGCTTTGAACCAAATGACATTAATTGGGCGCGGTGATTATACTCTTCAAAACTTTTTGAATTTCAAAAATACTTTTCATGACGTCATCCTATGGCCCATAGGTTCCTATATATACTTCTTTACACTCGTATATCAACCTTTCACCGTTGCTAAAGCTTTCATATTGCATTAAAAGTTCTATCGTATTACTATCAAGCTTTTGCTTACTCTCTGCTCGAGTTCTTATCTACAGCTATCATGTCGATCCAGAAGACTTGCCTTGCAATCAACTTTGATTCCGTTATTGAGGCAAACAATGCAGGAATCACTGAGGTCTTCACCATGCTTGAAGCCTCTGGACTGAAGAAATTTTTGGGAAGCAGCACCATCTGCGATCTGCCTGTATTGAAGGAGTTCTTTGCAACCGCTCAAATCGAGCATGGGACTGTCAAATGCTTGATCCGGACAGAGTCCTATTCCTTCAATCAAAATTTCTTCGCCAGCACATTTGATCTGCCCTCCAGGGGTTTGACAAAATGCGCGGATCTTCCCGATGGTAACTGCTCATACTGGTTGAAGGAATTCTCAACAACTGATGCTCCGATCAAACTGCCGGCTCAGAAGACATCTCTTAAAGCTTCATTCAGGCTATTGACCAACATCGTGGCCAAGAATCTTCTTGCCAAGGCTGGATCGTACGACAAGGTGACGATGGAGAAATTCCAATACATGGCTTGTATCGCCTCCAAAATCAACATCAACTGGTCAGACATATTGTTCACTACTTTATGTGAAATGATCAGGGGAAAAGGGCAATCCGAGGGATTTGCTCTGCAAATTTGCCACATCTTGAGTGTCCTTGGAGTAGACTTCTCCAAGACTGAGCCTCTGCATCCCACCAAATGGCTCAACAAGTCTACAATCTTCAAGTCTCTGAACAAGAAAGAGGTTGCGGTCGACACTCTGCCTTCAACCGCAAGTGTTGTTGCTGTCACTCAACCGCTTTCAACAATTCCGGTAGCGGCCAAACCAGCCCATACCAAGAAATCTGCCAAGCGTCAACTTATCATAGAGTCTGACTCTGAAGAAGAATCACGTCAGAACGTTCCACTGATTCAAGCCTTCAGCAAGTCATCTCCTTCTGTCTCCAAAGCAGCTGTGCCGTCCACGCCTGCAGGCGAGAAGAAGAGGCAGCACAAAAAGTTAAAGTCCCTTTCTGGACTTTCTCCTACCGTTCCAACACCAATTCTGCCAACGGTCGAGACTACTACCACTGCTACTACTGCTCCACGTCCTACCAAGGGTGTGATAATCAGGAAAGGTGCCTCATCAACTCCAAAGGTCACTCTCGCTGATCCCAAGGACAAAGGGAAAGGTGTGATGATCTACTCACCTCAGGCTCAACCAGCAGCTACTGTGGAGCTCAACTTGATCATCTCTCACGTTCTTCGCACTGTCAAGCGTCACCTACAGCGCTTTGACAGATGGCATCATTCCCGTACTCACCTGACGCTTGCTCAAATATTTCCTAAGTGGAAAGCTCTGAACGTTATTGAGCAGAAGATGCTTCTTTTTGCTGACACTGAAGACATCGTGGAGGCTCTGGGAAGAAGACAGCTCATCGACTTGAAGCTTCGAGGAAGCCTGTTATCTCTGCTGATTAATGAGCGTGTCAAGAACTTCAAATCCAAGAGTCCTACCGCCGCCGATGACTTTGTGATTTTGACTGGACTACAGAATAGTCTACGTCAAATCACTCAACTACTTCAGCACTTCCAAGCTCTTAACAACGTAAAAACGACAGCTTCAGCAGCTTGTTTACAGGATTATGGACAGGAAGCACAGGTGATGATGAAGACTTTTCTGAAAGAGTGGGTGCCCAGTGAGCCAACTTGTGGCTATGGGCTTTGATGACTCTTTGTACAAACAATCTTTTGTTTAATATTATTTACACTTTTATTAATGGCAATGACTTTATCTTTCTTCATATTGTTATATTATGATATACTATTGTTGTTTTGATAAAGACCTTGAATGTACTATAGTGTATGTAAGATGTGGTAGAACATGGAGATGTCTATCATGAAATACATCTTATAGTCACTGTATATTCTAAACTGTTCCTAGTCAATTGAGCCGTCCGAGAATAAGGATAAGGATCGCTCGAGTTTGAGACTAGCATTTGCGATGCGGAGTACCACGTTTCATTGGTAGGGAACATGGAGATGTTCGAAGCATGCAAATGGATATTCATAGGATGAATGGAGATTCATAGGATGAATAATCGAACTACCCTATCCGGACTTTCCAAGTGGTTATCACTTATCGAGTGGATAAAGTCCGCGGTTTTGGTTGTACACCATTAGTCCTTACTACTTGAAACATCATGGAGACTCTATATGCTAGTACTGTGCTTTGACTCGTTTACCGACTCTATGGGGTCATCAGGTGTCGGGATTGGGTACAGTTACAACACATATAGGAGTCGATGCATTGTTGTCAAGGATTCACCACATACTTGCGAGTGTGGATATCCTATGCGATCTGAGGAGATATTAGTGTGACGAATCTCTGGCCAGAGTACTTGATGTGATTTAAGAAATGGTTTCTTAGTAGCACATGCGATGTCACTAATTGGATCTTCAAGATGTATTGCATAGTTATCGAATCTTGAGCGACTCTCGATATACCAATGGTTGTTGATTCGATCGGGATATATGGATGAAGGGACCGTACTGTACGCTAACCAAAATCTACTGGTTCTTGTAGGCACTATCAGTGATACCTAGGGAATCATGGGGCGATGTTGCTAGGCGCTTTACCATGATTCGTTGGGCAAGTCGGAAATCATTGTTCCGAGTCACAAGGAGTTGTGAGCCCACGGCTAGCTGTATCCCTGAACCATTGAGGGTCACACAGTGTAATGGAGTTTTAATCCCCGTTGAGATAGTTAAATTTAAAGAGTTAAATTTAATGAATAAAGAAGTTGGACTTCTTAAATAAGAGTAAGGGAGTAGGATTTCCTAAAATGACATAGGGATGGACATTTTTGGAAATCACTGAATTCGGATTCAGGAAAATTTATCTTGGCTTTAAAATATGCAGAAATGGTTTCTGTGCACATTGGTGAAATCGGTTCATCAATCGGAGTCACGATGAATTTTATATTAATTTCTGAACATGCGGGCTTTGCCTGTCGGGCCTCAACTTATGACTAATGGGCCCTAAGGTGTTAGTGGCCTGCATTATAAATAAGTTATTGCAGTACAGAAATTAGACACAACAGCTCATTATTCTGAGAGAGAAAAAAAAATCGAACCCTAGCTCTCTCAAAGAATTTTCGGCCGTCCCCCTCCTGCTCTGCCCGAGAAAATTTCGGTCTGTGATTTTGAATCGCAGTCAGGAATAACGAATCAGATTCGTTTAATCTCTTCGCAGAAAACTTCTGACAGATTTTCTAGTGCAATCTGTCAGAGGGATTTAAACCTCATTCGTGGACCTGATAGAAGGAGTTCATCAGTTCCTGGGAGATACAAGAAACGCAGAGAAATCTGTGTGGTGTCCAATAATCTCGCTTCGAGATTGAAGGTAAAATTTAATTAATTGTTATTTGAATTTTACACACACTATAATTTAATCGTTGAACGGTTGATACCCACACCATGGAATTGTTCCATGACAAAAAAATTTTAAACTTCCGCTACACCGGGTATCAATCGTGATTGATCTGGGAACACGCCAGTTTTCCAACAGTGGTATCAGAGCCAGGTTGCTCAGATCAAACGATTAAATTAATCGATTGTACAAAATTTTTGAGTCTCGGTTTTTGAAACAAAATAAATATTTTTAAATAAAAAAATTTTTTTTTTCGGGGCAAAACCCGGGCAGCGATTGGATCGCTGCCCGGTGGGGCAGCAATTGTTGCTGCCCCGGGCGGCGCACGGTGCCGCCCAAAGGGGGCGCACGGCGCCGCCCAAGGCGGCGCACGGCGTCGCCAGGGCAGCGCTCGGCGCTGCCCAGCGCAGCGCTGGGCGCTGCGCAGGGCAGCGCTGGGCGCTGCCCAGGGCGGCACACGGCGCCGCCCAGGGCGACGCTCGGCGCCGCCCAGGGCGGCGCCAGGCGCCGCCAGGGCAGCAACCGTTGCTGCCCTAAAGGGGCAGCCGGGCTGCCCCGGCCCGCGCCCACGGGTGCGGGCCGGCCCGGGAGTGTCCCGGGCGGCCCGCGGGAAAAATTAAATTTTTTTTATTTATTTAAAATTAATTTTAATATGTTAAAATTTTATTTTTGGTCCGGTCAAAAATTGTTTTTGATTGGTTCACGAGATTTCGGATCGAATTGTTCGAGTCCGTAAACTTTAAAATTGATTTTTGGATAAATTTGAATTTTTGGAAAATTTTAATATTTTATCCTTAAATTGAATATTGAAATCAATTATTTTTGGTACAATTGATGATAAGATTTGATCTTATGAATATATTAAATAAAATATGATTTTATCTATAAAATTGGATTTTGTAGATAAAATATGATTTTATTTGATAAAGAGATAAAATATGATTTTATATGTAAAATGAGATTTTATATATAAAATATGATTTTATCCTGTTTAAATTTGAAATGCCACTGCATGTTATCCAATAAATTAATTTTGAATTAAATGTTATTGGATAAGGATGATCGATTGCCATGACCAATTTTGTAGGTGTATGTTAGGAATTTACATTTGTTTTATTGTTGTTGGTTTTATTAATGGGCCTGGTTTATGGCCCGATATGAATGTCATATGTAATAAAAGTGGGCTTGGTTTATGGCCCGTTCCCACCCCCTAAAAATGTATCCCCTACTTGTCATTGTTATTTATTGTAAATACATTAGATTTAGTGGGAGATCAAGATTTGAAGATGGTGGGCCCAGCAGACAATAAAGACGAAGAAATGTAAATTGGAAGCTAATGTAATAGGATTGCATTGCATACTGCATATTACCTAGGATTGGACTAAGACTCGTGATTGGCAACCACGGGTCAATTAGAAATGGAATCGATCATCCTATATAATATATGATATTATGATTGTATGCATGTTTTAGACATAATTGCGTGAATCCGGCAAGCATGCAATAAAATGATTATGATGAGACAAATTTTTATAATTAAAATCCCTCATTTTAAATATGATTTAAAATTGATATCAAGATAAATAAAGAAAATTTAAATTTGTTTAAATGTTCCTACCTTCCATCAACGGTCAATGTATGTGATGCTACCCGCGGATACGGTCCGGCTCATATTATTGGGGGGGCCCGTCCGTCGGAAAGCTGTACATTGGATCGACAAATGTTGTAAGTTGGGTGGAACTCCCATGGTATCGGCTCATATTATTGGGGGATCCACATGGCGACCGTCCATCACAACTTAATATTGATGGGTCATCTTGACATGTCACTTTAAACGGCGTCATATTATTGGGCCCTTATTGGACATGAGGTAAATACATGGGGGTTGCTTTGGAAGCAATTGGGCTCTACCTTTTGAGAATTATGGTTGGCTGATATTATTCGGGACCATAAGTTTGTCAATTGGACTCCATGTTCTCACTAAGGAAAAAGTTTCCCGTTTTCACTAGAGGGTAGTGAAATCGTTAAAATAGTGGGAGTGAGATTCATAAAATTAAATTCGCCTATTTTATGTCTTAGTAAATTGCTTAAACAATCATTGATATATGTCTGTTTTTCTTTTCAGTATTTCATACAATGAATTCGCGTAATCCATTATTCTCGATCCTCGAACAAAACAAGTTGACTGGCGCCAACTATACGGAATGGTTCCGGAAGTTGAAGATTGTCTTGACTTCGGAGAAAATGCTCTACGTGTTAGAGAAAGCACCTCCGAAGGAAGCACCAGCTGATGTAAGTCCGGAGGAATTGGCCAAACTTGATGCATGGTGGGACCATGACATCAAGACCAAATGCTATATGCAAGCCTCGATGTCTGATGAACTCCAGAGGCGATTTGAGGACACCGTGAATGCTGCTGACATTCACGCTCAACTCAAGGAACTTTTTGGGGCTCAATCGAGGGCTGAAAGGTTCGCTACTGTTAAGGAGCTGATGACGTGTCGCATGCGTGAAGGGACTTCGGTCCGTGATCATGGGGTACGAGTGATTTGGCTCATACAAAAGTTAGCGACCCTTGATTTGGTGTTGGAGCATGAACTCAACGTGGATTTACTGCTTCTGTCTCTTCCTTCTTCGTTTGATGGATTTGTGATAAATTTTAATATGAACAAGATAGAGGCCACCCTTGAAGAGATGGTCAATATGCTCGTTACATATGAATCCACACTTAAGAAGGATAAGCCAGCTTTCTTGGTGGGCTCCTCATCTTCTGCTAAGAAGGGGCCAAGTATGAAGGGCAAGAAACGTTCTGCCCCACCCAAGAAAGTCGAGCCCGAGAAGAAGCACAAGACAAAGGCTTCAAACAATGCAAAATCCAAGGATGTTTGCCATTACTGCAAGAAGCCGGGTCATTGGAAGCGCAACTGTAAGGAATATCTAGAGCAGTTGGGAACTGCAAAGGGTATGTTCTATATTAAAATAAATGTTTTTCTTAATACTACTTCTTGGGTATTGGATACCAGATATAGATCTCATATTTGCAATGAGTTGCAAATGATGACAAGAAGTAATAGGCTAAGGATGGGTGAGACCCAGTCAAGGCTCGGGAATGGTTCCAGAGATAAATCCAAAGCTGTGGGAGATATTTATTTAATTTTGCAGAACGGTTTTAAGTTACTTTTGAGAGATGTTTTATTTGTTCCAGATTTGATTAAAAACATTATTTCTGTTTCTATGCTAGATAGAGATGGTTATTCTTGCAATTTTGTGAATGAGATTTGCAATATTTACAAGAATGAATGTTTAATTGGAAATGGACAACTTGAAAACGATCTATACAACTTAAAACTAAAAGACGTTCCAATAAATTATATTGATAAACCGGCGACAACAAACAAAAGGAAAATCGATAGTCAAAACCCAGCAAATCTTTGGCACGCTAGACTAGGTCATATTTCCTCAAGGAGGATGAACAAGCTAGTGGGAGAGGGCATGTTTGATATGTCTGATATTAACTCTCTACCTACTTGTGAATCCTGCCTAAAAGGAAAAATGACTAAATCTCCTTTTAAGGGGAAACCTGAGCGTAGTCAAAATCTGTTGGATTTGATCCATACAGATGTTTGTGGACCATTTAGAGTTGGGACTCAATATGGCCACACCTACTTCATTACCTTTACTGACGATTATTCAAGGTATGGGTATTTATATTTAATGAAATATAAGTCTGAAGCATTTGAAAAGTTCAAAGAATTCAAGGCTGAAGTAGAAAACAAGCTAGGTAAAAGTATTAAAGCACTTCGATCGGATCGAGGTGGAGAATACTTAAGTACCGAGTTTTTGGACTATCTAAAAGAGAATGGGATTCTCTCTCAGTGGACTCCTCCTATGACACCACAGCTTAATGGTGTATCGGAGCGTCGTAATCGAACTTTGTTGGACATGGTTCGATCTATGATGAGCTTCACTGAGCTTCCACCTTCGTTTTGGGGCTATGCGCTTGAAACGGCGGTATTGTTGTTGAACAACGTCCACACTAAAGCAGTGGACAAAACACCATACGAGTTATGGAATGGCAAAGCTCCTAAGTATTCGTACTTAAGGATTTGGGGATGTCCTGCTTACATGAAGCGGACAGTGGGAGATAAGTTGGATAGTCGATCCAGCTTATGTTATTTTGTAGGGTATCCGAAGAATTCAATCGGATATTATTTCTATTATCCTGCTGAAACAAAGGTGTTTGTTTCTAGGAATGCCACCTTCTTGGAGAAGGAGTTCTTATTGGATAAGAAAGGCGAGATGATGGAACTCGAAGAAGTTCGAGAAGAACCCGAAATACAAAATAACGATCCTACGCCTCAGGAACCATTACTGGACACGCCTGAACCTAGAAGATCCGAGAGGACTTCTAGACCTCCTGTTCGATATGGTCTTCTTCTTGAAGGGGATCAAGATGAACCCGACATTGGATGTGATCCAAGAAACTTCAAGGAAGCAATTTCTGATGCGGATTCAAATTTATGGCTTGAAGCTATGCAGTCTGAATTGGATTCGATGCATACAAACCAAGTTTGGTCTTTAGTAGATCCTCCTGATGGAATTGTTCCAATAGGGTGTAAATGGATCTACAAAAGAAAGCTTGGGCCTGATGGTAAGGTATTGACCTACAAGGCACGATTGGTGGCAAAAGGTTATACTCAAAGGCAAGGAGTTGACTATGATGAAACCTTTTCACCAGTTGCAATGTTCAAGTCCATAAGAATCCTTATTGCCATAGCTGCATGGTATGACTATGAGATATGGCAAATGGATGTGAAGACTGCCTTTCTTAATGGAGACATTAAGGAAGAAATCTATATGAAGCAGCCTGAGGGGTTCACATCCATGGGAAGCGAGCATAAGGTATGCAAGCTTCAGAGATCAATTTATGGTCTAAAACAAGCATCAAGAAGTTGGAACCAGAAATTTGATGAAACAATAAAAGATTTTGGTTTCATCAAGAACCCGGAGGAACCGTGCGTGTACAAGAAAGTAGTTAAGGATGCTGTGACATTCTTAGTACTTTATGTTGATGACATCCTACTCATTGGGAATGATGTAGGGATGTTGCAGTCAACAAAGATATGGTTATCAGGTAGATTCTCGATGAAGGATTTGGGTGAGGCATCCTACATTCTTGGGATACAGATCTATAGAGATAGATCTAAGAGAATGATAGGACTCACTCAATCAACCTACATCGACACCATATTGAAACGGTTTTCAATGGATGGGTCCAAGAGAGGACATCTACCCATGTGTCATGGAGTTTCTTTATCCAAGTCTATGTGTCCCAAGACTGATGCAGAGATAGAGAATATGACACATGTACCATATGCGTCAGCTATAGGTAGTATCATGTATGGGATGATATCTACCAGACCGGATGTAGCATTTGCTCTGAGTGTCACGAGCAGATATCAGTCTAATCCTGGTCAAATTCATTGGAAAGCCGTGAAGGACATTCTTAAGTACTTACGAAGGACTAAGAATATGTTCATGGTATATGGAGGACGAGATCTGAAATTGGAAGGCTATACCGACTCTAGCTTCCAAAGTGACTTGGATGACTCGAAGTCAACCTCTGGATTTGTGTTCATGCTCAATGGCGGTGCTGTCTCTTGGAAAAGTTCCAAGCAGGACACCACAGCGGATTCCACCATTGAGGCTGAATACATTGCAGCATCAGCTGCTGCTAAAGTGGCCGTTTGGATGAGGAAGTTCGTCCAAGAGTTGGGCGTCATTCCTGAATTTGTTGGTCCAGTCCCAGTGTACTGTGACAACACGGGTGCCGTTGCTCAAGCAAAGGAACCAAGGTCTCATCAAAGATCCAAACACGTACTGAGGAAATACCACATCATCCGGGAGATTGTGGAAAGAGGAGACATCACTGTCGAACGAGTGGCCTCTGCAGACAATATCGCTGATCCGCTTACTAAGCCCTTGCCAGGACCATTGTTTGACAAACATCGCGAAGCAATGGGTCTACGTAGTATGACTAGTTGGCTATAGGGCAAGTGGGAGATTGAAAGAGTGGGTGCCCAGTGAGCCAACTTGTGGCTATGGGCTTTGATGACTCTTTGTACAAACAATCTTTTGTTTAATATTATTTACACTTTTATTAATGGCAATGACTTTATCTTTCTTCATATTGTTATATTATGATATACTATTGTTGTTTTGATAAAGACCTTGAATGTACTATAGTGTATGTAAGATGTGGTAGAACATGGAGATGTCTATCATGAAATACATCTTATAGTCACTGTATATTCTAAACTGTTCCTAGTCAATTGAGCCGTCCGAGAATAAGGATAAGGATCGCTCGAGTTTGAGACTAGCATTTGCGATGCGGAGTACCACGTTTCATTGGTAGGGAACATGGAGATGTTCGAAGCATGCAAATGGATATTCATAGGATGAATGGAGATTCATAGGATGAATAATCGAACTACCCTATCCGGACTTTCCAAGTGGTTATCACTTATCGAGTGGATAAAGTCCGCGGTTTTGGTTGTACACCATTAGTCCTTACTACTTGAAACATCATGGAGACTCTATATGCTAGTACTGTGCTTTGACTCGTTTACCGACTCTATGGGGTCATCAGGTGTCGGGATTGGGTACAGTTACAACACATATAGGAGTCGATGCATTGTTGTCAAGGATTCACCACATACTTGCGAGTGTGGATATCCTATGCGATCTGAGGAGATATTAGTGTGACGAATCTCTGGCCAGAGTACTTGATGTGATTTAAGAAATGGTTTCTTAGTAGCACATGCGATGTCACTAATTGGATCTTCAAGATGTATTGCATAGTTATCGAATCTTGAGCGACTCTCGATATACCAATGGTTGTTGATTCGATCGGGATATATGGATGAAGGGACCGTACTGTACGCTAACCAAAATCTACTGGTTCTTGTAGGCACTATCAGTGATACCTAGGGAATCATGGGGCGATGTTGCTAGGCGCTTTACCATGATTCGTTGGGCAAGTCGGAAATCGTTGTTCCGAGTCACAAGGAGTTGTGAGCCCACGGCTAGCTGTATCCCTGAACCATTGAGGGTCACACAGTGTAATGGAGTTTTAATCCCCGTTGAGATAGTTAAATTTAAAGAGTTAAATTTAATGAATAAAGAAGTTGGACTTCTTAAATAAGAGTAAGGGAGTAGGATTTCCTAAAATGACATAGGGATGGACATTTTTGGAAATCACTGAATTCGGATTCAGGAAAATTTATCTTGACTTTAAAATATGCAGAAATGGTTTCTGTGCACATTGGTGAAATCGGTTCATCAATCGGAGTCACGATGAATTTTATATTAATTTCTGAACATGCGGGCTTTGCCTGTCGGGCCTCAACTTATGACTAATGGGCCCTAAGGTGTTAGTGGCCTGCATTATAAATAAGTTATTGCAGTACAGAAATTAGACACAACAGCTCATTATTCTGAGAGAGAAAAAAAAAAATCGAACCCTAGCTCTCTCAAAGAATTTTCGGCCGTCCCCCTCCTGCTCTGCCCGAGAAAATTTCGGTCTGTGATTTTGAATCGCAGTCAGGAATAACGAATCAGATTCGTTTAATCTCTTCGCAGAAAACTTCTGACAAATTTTCTAGTGCAATCTGTCAGAGGGATTTAAACCTCATTCGTGGACCTGATAGAAGGAGTTCATCAGTTCCTGGGAGATACAAGAAGCGCAGAGAAATCTGTGTGGTGTCCAATAATCTCGCTTCGAGATTGAAGGTAAAATTTAATTAATTGTTATTTGAATTTTACACACACTATAATTTAATCGTTGAACGGTTGATACCCACACCATGGAATTGTTCCATGACAAAAAAATTTTAAACTTCCGCTGCACCGGGTATCAATCGTGATTGATCTGGGAACACGCCAGTTTTCCAACATTTTCTTACCCAAGATCAGGGTGAAGAAGACGTCTCTGCTCTTACTCTTTCAGATGGGATTCTGACCGGTCTCATCACTGCTGACCTATTTCAGTCATCCGCTCTAGGATCGATTGTGGGAGCATCTTCATCGGTCGACCCCGCCTCAACCGCAGTCCAAGCAGTAACTCAACCGGAAGCAGCTGTGACTGCTCACTCATCTCCAGCGGCGACCACTCACACCTCTCCCAGTCGTCCACAAGATTCTTTCGAAGTGATTGCACAAGAGATTCATGTCACCTCTGTGACAGAGGCTCCTTGCAGCAGTGAAGCAGTAGTGCCCCCAACAGAGATACCAAGCACTATTGTATCACTTGCACCTCCAGAACAGCCAGTGACTGATGCTGACCCAGCACTTCAACCGTCTCCATCTACTGAAAAGTTTGTGGAAGATCTCATAATGGATGAACCGAGTGCTGATCCTGCTACTCCACCAACCATCTTGGCTGCAGTCGAGACTCTTACATCTCCAACTGTACCACTATTGGAAGGTCCATCAGCTAGCTCCCCAGCCAGATTACCAGCACCACATCATCTTGAGTCTGGCCCGGTTTCACCAAGGAATGACACACAGAGCCAAATGCTTCAGACTGATGACTCATTAATTGAAGCCATGGCCGCAGCTATGGATCACACTTTGATAAATAGGCTTCATGAGCTCATGCAAACAGTTCGATCCTTTTCACAAGACATCACAAACTCATCCTTATCGGTTGACAATTCATGCCAGACGATGATTCGGCATTTTGAGACCGTGTCTCGAGACCTTGCTCATCTGTCCAAAGAGATCACTGCCCATCATCGCACTCAAATCAAAACGCTCTCTACCGTCTCCGAACAAGTTGTCAGGTCCGAAAACCGCCTTCATAGGCAGTTGAATGATCGTATGGACACTATGCAAGCTACTCTACTTGCTCAACTAGATGCAAAAATTGATACTATGCAAGCCTGCCTTGGCACTCAACTCACTGAGATCATCCTTCGACTCAACCAAGGTGATGCCAAAAAGGGGGAAGAAGAGCAACGAAGAGCAGCAGAGGCAAGAAGACGTGAGGAAGAAGCCGACAGAAGAAGAAGAAGAGAAGGCGATAGGTCAGGAGGAGCCAGTTGGTTCAAAAGATGAACAACTTGTCTCTTCTTTACTTATCGCAGCTGTATCTCATTTTGTTTTTCTTCAGTAGGTGTAATAAAAATGCTTATTGTAATTAATGAAATTCATTCTCTCAATGAAGTTCATTTTAATGCTTTCATATTGTTTTGGAGCACTTAAGTTTTGTCATCACCAAAAAGGGGGAAATTGTTGAATCCGACATTTTGTGATAACAAACAACAACTCATTGCATAGGAATGTGCTGCCAATCTTTTGTATTTCAGGAATCTACTACAACTCCTACCGCAACCGTCTAAACCCTTCAAGTTATCTATCGAAAGCTTGTCAACCACCTTTGTCTCTCGACCGGTTGCAGTCACAAGCCTATCGACTGGTTATTCAAACCAGCAGAGGATAAATCTATCTACCGGTAGAAATTCAACTGCTTATCAAGATATCTCAAGACAAATACTTGAGACAAGACGTTCATTGCAAGATCTTCTATCAAAAGCAGAACCGGCATATCAGAAGATCTGTTGACTCTTGCATCGAGACAACAGGTTGCACTAAAATGGCAAAAACGCAGAATGGCTACAGATAAAGCATTCGACCGTTTATACCAGTTTTGGACCCTGGAAGTTGTTTGCATTTAAAGAAGTGTACGATCTTCATGCAGAATCATCAATGCATTTATGAAGCATTAAATGTGCATTCAATGCAGCATCAGAACTTTCAAATAAAAGACGTTGATGATTGACCTATATAAAGGGAAGATTGCTCAAGAAGTAAAAAGAGAAGACAAGCAACACGAAAAATCTCAATCAACTCAATCACTTCAATACTATCAGAAGTCCTCATCTGATATACTGAAGAAATACTTGAGCACACTTACAAGATCATTCAATTGCTGCTCAAATAAACCCTCTCCTACAGTTTACATATCTGATCTTCAAGGATCATCCTAGGGTTTCCAAGCCTCTCGACCGCTCTGCAGTTTGAGAAGCTCAACCGGACTGTACTCATTATTTAAGAGATTTGAAGCTACTCTGAAAGCTTCCACCAGTCTGATAAGAACTGAGAATATTATCTGTGTAAATCTAGGAGTTTCGGATTAGGCATTGGATAAGTCCTAAGTCTGAAGTGGGTGTATTGCAAGACGTTGTAATAACCAAAGTCTTCTAGTGAATTTCTTCCTAAGTGGAAGAAGGGGAGACGTAGAAGGATTAAGCCTTCGAACTTCCATAAATCGTGCCTTAATCTTTACTGCTATTTATCTTACATATTGCTCATACATCGTGTTATAAACTTTGCATCACTAAAACCTCTGAACTATTTCCGCACTATTTAAGTTGTTCAAACCGTTTTAGAAGTTGAGAAAACAGATTAAGTGAACTAAACTTCACTTGATCATTTTGAAAAGAAAGAAGAAAAGTTTCAGAGTGTATTCACCCCCCCCCCTCTACCCTCTGAACCGATCCCAACATATCTGGCATACATAAATTTTATATGTTCTTCCACTTTACTTCCTTCTTACTACTATTAATTGTGTTGAATTTTTATACATTAATTTTATATGTTATTTTATTTTTTTCATTTTGTCCATGAATTTGCAATATTCTAATATAAATTTTGTAATAATATATTAATATTAATCAAAGAATAGATTATTGTCACCAATAAATAGTATGATTGTAACAGTAAAGTTTCTAAAAAAATATTTAAAGCAAATAAAAAAAATTAATGGATTATATTTAATTTTGTAAATTTCATTTTAGATATATCCTACTGTTAATTTTGTCAAATATTTGTCATACGTAAAATTTATATGTTTTTCTACTTTGTAAAGTTTTTATTGTGTATATACATCTTTACCATTTCATTCTATATAAATGAGATAATAATGAGGGCTAAACAAGTAAAATTACAAAAAAAAAAAGGGAGAAAGTTGTAAAATGCACATGACAATTAATGTATTAATTTCACATATAACTTTCATTTTAATGAACTCTATTTAATTATATTTCTTTCATTTCAATTCCTTCCCATTATTAATTGGAATAAATTTTCATACATACATTTTATATCTATTTCTAATATAAAAGGATGAATGTAGGGGTAAATATTTTATTGTATATATATATCTTTACCCTTTCATTCTATATAAATGAGATAATAATGAAGGCTAAACAAGTAAAATTACAAAAAAATGAAGGGAGAAAGTTGGAAAATGCACATGACAATTAATGTATTGATTTCACATATAACTTCCATTTTAATGAACTCTATTTAATTATATTTCTTTCATTTCAATTTCTTTCTATTATTAATTTGAACAAATTTTCATACATACATTTTATATGTAATAGAATATTGTCACCTTGCAAACAAATGCATACACTAAATTTTTATACATGTTGACAAATTCTCAAAAAATATTTAAAGTAAATACACTCTATTTAATTATATAACTTTCATTTTTAGTTGTATCTTACTATTAATTGTGTCAAATATCTGTCATAAATAAAATTTATATGTTCTTCCACTTTACTTCCTTCTTACTATTAATTGTGTTGAATTTTTATACATTAATTTTATATGTTATTTTATTTTTTCATTTTTTCCATGAATTTGCAATATTCTAATATAAATTTTGTAATAATATATTAATATCAATCAAAGAATAGATTATTGTCACCAATAAATAGTATGATTGTAACAGTGAAATTTCTAAAAAAATATTTAAAAAAATAAAAAAAATTAATGGATTATATTTAATTTTGTAAATTTCACTTTAGATATATCCTACTGTTAATTTTGTCAAATATTTGTCATACGTAAAATTTATATGTTTTTCTACTTTGTAAAGTTTTTATTGTGTATATACATCTTTACTCTTTCATTCTATATAAATGAGATAATAATGAGGGCTAAACAAGTAAAATTACAAAAAATAAAGGGAGAAAGTTAGAAAATGCACATGACAATTCATGTATTAATTTCACATATAACTTTCATTTTAATGAACTCTATTTAATTATATTTCTTTCATTTCAATTCCTTCCTATTATTAATTGGAACAAATTTTCATACATACATTTTATATGTTATTATTATTTTTTCATTTCATCTATTATTTGTAATATTTCAGTATAAATTTTTTATAATAAATTAATATTATTCAATCAAATAATAGAATATTTTCACCTTGCAAACAAATGCATACACTAAATTTATATACATTTTGTTCACTTTACTTCCTTCATATTATTAATTGTGTTGAATTTTCATGCATTAATTTTATATGTCATTTTATTTATATTTCTATTATAAAGTATGAATGTATGGTAAATAATAGAATATTGCCACCTTGCAAACAAATGCATACACTAAATTTATATGCATGTTGACAAATTCTCAAAAAATATTTAAAGTAAATATACTCTATTTAATTCAATTACTTTCACTTTAATTGTATCTTACTATTAATTGTGTCAAATATCTGTCATACATAAAATTTATATGTTCTTCCACTTTACTTCATTTCTACTACTAATTGTGTTAAATTTTTATACTTTAATTTTATATGTTATTTTATTTTTTTCATTTTGTCCATGAATTTGCAATATTCTAATATAAATTTTGTAATAATATATTAATATCAATCAAATAATAGATAATTGTCACCAATAAATAGTATGATTGTAACAGTGAAGTTTCTAAAAAAATATATTTAAAAAAAATAAAAAAAAAATTAATGGATTATATTTAATTTTGTAACTCTCAGTTTAGATATATCCTACTATTAATTTTGTCAAATATTTATCATACGTAAAATTTATATGTTTTTCTACTTTATTTCTCTCCTACTATTAATAGTGTCAAGTTTTGATACATGCATTTTATATGTTATTATACATCAGTTCGTCCATGTATTTTCAATGTTCTAATATTAATTTTGTAATAGTATATTAATATCAATCAAAGAATAGATTATTGTCACCAATAAATAATAGGGATTGTAACAGTAAAGTTTTCCAAAAAATATTTAAATTAAATAAAAAATAGACTCTATTTAATTCTATAATTTTCACTTTAATATATCCTACTTTTAATTGTGTCAAATATCTGTCATACATAAAACTTTTATTTTTTTCTACGTTATTTCTCTCCTACTATTAATAGTGTCAAATTTTGATACATATTCACAATTCGTTCATGTATTTGCAATATTCCAATGTAAATTTTTAAATAATATTTAATACAATTCAATCAAGAAATAGATTATTGTCACCAATAAATAGTATATTAAAAAGTTTTGCAAAATCAAAAAATGCATATAGTAAAATTAAATAGTATTTTGACAAATTCTAAAAAAAAATTTAAAAGTAAATAGAGAGTAATTCAAATTTCTAAAATAATAATTGCTGAATATATATATAGCATTTTAACATTTTGATAAAATATTTGAAATAAATAGACAAATTCAAAAATCCAAAATTTGTTTCAATTATTTATTATAACGATTTATTTCAAAGATTTATTATGAGGAAAATTTAAATAGTATATTAATAAAAACTTTTCAAAAATAAATAAATCATTATATTAAAAATTACATAGTGTTTTAAAAAATTTTAAAATATTTAAAGTTAATAAACAGAAATTCAAATATCCAAGATTTATTTCAATTATTTATTGATGATTTATTTCAAAATTTAATGCTTTTAGTAATTATATACTTAACACTGTTGTGTTCACGATTATGGTATTAATTTGTTTGATTTTAAAAAAATATTCGCAGTAACATCATTTCAACAAAAAAACATTGATAAGTAAATTTATTATTATATACGTAGCTTATTAATCAATAATTATTAATAATTCTTTACAAATATACACTCTAAAATAAATAAAATCTAATGCATTTGGGTGATCACTTTGACAAAATAATATTACATATGAATTGATACAAAGATCAAAGATTAATAAAAACATTGAAAATTAGAATACTTTGATATATATAAATAATTATGTATAATAAAATAATTTTTTACCACGTAACATTGCTATTATTCATTCAAAAATATTTGGTAATGAGATTAATTTATTCTCATATATTTATATTTCGTATTTTTTTGAATAAAAAACTATTTTGTTAATAATTAATGAAATATTTATAATTAAAAAGTGTTATAAATTATATTTCACTATACTTCAGGTGGTGGGAAAAAAAACAAACTTTAATTAAATATAATAAACTTAAGATGATAATTAAAATAATTAAAATTGTTAATTAATATAAAATAATAATTAGAGAAAGTATCCTTTTATATATAATAATGATGACGAAAATTTTTGTTTAAATGATTAGATGATGATATAAACATTAATTAATATAAATATTAAATCAAATAATAAAGACTAATTTAAATTAATCATAATCATAAATAATAATAATCAAAATACATGTTAGTGGATTTAGTATTTTTGTTATTAATTCAGTATTTTATCTTGAAAATCATTTATTTGTTTTAAAAAATATAATAATAATAATGATGATGATAATAATAATAATAATAATAATAATAATAATAATAATAATAATAATAATAGTAATAATAATAATAATAATAATATTAATAATAATAATAATAATAATAATAATAATAATAATAATAATAATAATAATAATAATAATAATGATGATGATGATGATGATGATGATATTAGTAGTGAGTTAATTATATTTGTTAATATGTAATTATTTTGTCATGAAAAGTTTTTGAAGAAGAAGATTTTTTTTATTATCATAGGTATCATATTATTAATATAGTGGATTAATTGATAGTTATTTTTTAAAAAATTTAACTATAACAAAAATATAACATTTATTATTTAAAAAATGTAACATTTATGAAATTTTAATTTGATATAATTTTGAAGGTTTTAGTGCAAATAAATGGAGTGAAAAATTAATAATCAACATATTAAATATTATTTAAGTGTTTAAAACTTAAACTAATTCTTATAGAAAACGATGAAGTGATAATCACGATACTTTAAGTTAAAAAATCATAGTACTTTAAATTTTTTTAATTAAATTTTTTAATAAAATTTTATTTTAATTGTTATATTTCTGTGTTAAATGAATCGTATTATAATTTAAAAAATAATTAAAAAAATATTATATATATTAAATAAAGTTTGAAAACATTAAATGAAAGATAAAGTAATAAATTATCATGACAAATAACTTAGCAAGTAATAATTTTAGTTATTATGTTGTTTGTTAATTATGAACACTAATTTCATATATTATTTTATGTAAATACTAATTATTACAATTATGTAATATGTTTTGATCTCTCATTTTTTTGGTCATTTAATATTTTGAGTTAATGTTTTAGAAAATATTTTTTCACCACTTTATACTTTTCTCTATATATCATTTTGTATCTAATTTGCTAAATATTTTTGTATTGTGTCTTATTTTTCATTTGTGATATATTCAAGTTTCTAAGTTATATACATAGACTTCTAAATCAATATTTTTTTTCATTAAATTAGATATTGAAGTAGATAGACATTAGTCTATATATATATATATATATAACATATATACAATATATTTTATTATTAGTATTTTTTTAATTCAATTATATAATACTGATCATAAAATAAGTTATTTTACGTGCGGAGCACGTGCACTTTTACTAGTATACTAAAGTATATGTATATGTGGTTGTACATATATGGTGTTAATGAAAAACATTTTTTAATTAATATATATTCTTAATTGATTTCCTAATCAATTGCATCGTTCAAAAGAAATATAACAGTCACTCAAGCTCGAGACTAGAATTTGTGATGATCCGTACCATATTTTATTGATAGGGACATAGAGATGTTCAAAATTTAAACATACAGATAGGTGATCATATGATGGTTTCAATAAACTATCATTCCTCGTATTTTCCAAGTGGTTACCATTCATCGAGTGAATAAGTCCGTGGTTATGATTATATAACATTAGTTCTTATGACCCAGGACAACATTGATACACTATATGTTAGTAATGTACTTTGACTCGTATACCAAATACACAATGGTCATAAGGTGGTTAGGTTGGGTGTAGTTGTGACACATATAGGAGCTAGTTCATTGTAATCAGGGATTCATCGCTTGCCTACGAGCATGGATATCCTATGTGATTAGATGAGATAACAAGGAATGGAATATCTGGCTATAGTATAAATTGTGAATTAAGGTAAAGGGGTTCCCTATTTGCGCATGTGATACCATTATATATGTTCAAATATATATTTTACATCATTGTCGAAATTCATATGCAACCCTGTATGAACCATATTTTGCAATTCGATCGGGGTTGTACTATACGCAAACTATAATCTATTGGTTCTTACATGAACTGTCAGTGGTTCCTAGGGAATCATGGGACGATGTTACTAAACGTTCTTATCATGATTCAATGAGTCCAATCAAAAATGAGTTATGACATTTTTATGATCAAGTAGTTGATACATGGAATGTGATTGATTAGGTAAGCCTGAATAATGAACGGATGTTGTCCTGAATCACAAAGAGATTTGAATCCACTACTAACTGTATACGTGGACCATTGAGTGTCACATAAGTACCGGTTTCCCTGTTTCCATTTAGATAAATACATTCAATGGGTTGAATTTGAGAAAGGAGTTTGAAGGGATCAAATATTGAGCTTACAAACGAGTTTATAAGAGTTTTGGAGAATTTGATAATACGGCTGCTAAAATCAGTGAAGAGGAGTGCGCTGGCCAAATTTTTTGGTAGTATTCAAAGATTGGCACCTTTCATATTTAGATTTAGTGGTTTGCAAAGTTTGACTTTGTGTCATTATAATAAGGAATTTATACTCGTCGGATTGATGATATCTGATCTTCGATCGAGATTATGATGAAACCACGATCATGGGCTCAAGGTAAGTGACCATGGACTTGGCCAAGCTCATCAAGAAACTTAAGTGAGCTCATGCAACTTATTATATAAGGCTAGTGTTTGACTTAGCCTCCATATAACTTGCTTTGACTCCAAGCAAGAACTTTTCCCCCCTCTCTCAAGCAAGACAACCAACTCTAGTTTCTAGGGCTTTGATAAGTGTAATTTTTTCACTTCTATTTTAAATAATTTAACTTTGTTTTTTTGTTGTTTCTCGAGAGATATAATGGGTCTTTATTTTTGTTTGTCTCGTTTGAAACATTGTAGGTAACAACCATTTTTAATCAATAAAAAGAGGTGAAATGTGATGAAAAGTGAAAAATATAACATAGAAAGACTAAAGGAAGATTGAAGTTGAGCAAAGAACCAGAAAAAAAAATAATAGAAAAGATAACAGCAGGGTTGCACCTGCGCTAGGCTATGGTGCACCCATGCCACCAGTATAGCGCGACCTGAAGAATAAACGTAAATCAGCATGGGGGAATTAATTCATAGGAACACCCGCGCCCGGCATGCAGAGTTTTGAAAATTTTGGGTTTTTCAGTTTTAAAAGATTTATTGGCCTATTTGATAGATTTTTGGGGCGACTTTTAGAGGACCTTTTCACCATGTTTCATCATTATTTTATCCAAAAACACTCAAATAACATAACCACACAAAATACTCATTCAAGAGCCTTGGGACATGAATTTGAAACTTGGGAATGAATGAAAAGGGATAATTGAATCATAAAACAGAGGAAATTCATCTGGGGACAAGGAATTAAATTTAATCTGTGATTTTTATTATCTGCTTTGATTTATGATGAAATTTTTTAATATATCTATGTTTTTAATTATTTTATTATAAAATTATTGGTTGTTTCTAGAAATTGAATATCTTGATTTGAATATCATGTTAATAATATTATTTTGTCTACAATTATTTGTTCTTACAATTTATTTTAGAATTCCTATTTTAATCGTCGTTCAATTGACTAGTCATAGATTGAATATTGAATTGTTTAAGATCTGATATTCGGAAGATGATATTTTGATTAGGATCGTAGGAAAAACACATCATAGGATTATTATATAGTTCGGGAGGCCTACAATTTTCTTTAAGGTTGTTGAAAGAGAACTATAGAGCTTGATTAAATTATTTTGATATTTGATATTTGATAGAGATGTCGAAAGTGGAATTAGAATAATAAAATTTACTCGACGCTTGAGGAAAATAGTAAGTAACACTTGTTCTTGGCCTATAAATTCTAATAGGTGATATTATCAATAAATATGATTTACATGAATGCAAATTGAGTGAAATATTGTGCCTAGAACCCGTCTCAGATCGTGTATTCAAATTAAGATGTTCTTGAAATTCTATTTGTTTCATTTATTTTAGTTTATTGAAATATCAAACCTTTATTTTTTAAATAAATTTGAGATTATTTTAACTACAATGCTTAGTGTGAATAAAAATTTTCAATCCTCGTGAGAAATATATTGTACGCATCATACATTAAAACTTAACATTGTACGCTTGTGAGGAAAAATACATGCAACAGATTCCCTTTGACCGCCATCGTTCGCCATTCCCCGATGCGAGTCGTTGTTTTCACTACTTGTTCTCCATTCTTCTCCTTTCTTTCTCATCATAAAATCGTCCCAAATTTTCTAGTACAATCTTGCTAAGGAACTTGTAATCCATTCATAGAGCGGATTAAGGAGATCACGCGTTGAAGAAGGACACTCCATTCATCAAGGGATACAAGAAAAGCTGTAATAGTCCAACTCATAATTAAGTTTATGTACTGCCTAAACATGATTAAGGGGTTTTCATTTGTGTTTAAGAAGGAGTTGGAAATTAGATTCAGGACGAATAAGAATAGTTCCGAGGGTTTCAAGTGTTGGGACAGTTTGGCTCTTCGGAAGCACCGAACTGGTTCAAAAGCCAGTGTTGTTAATCGGAAGTACCGCGCAGTTTGGAAGCACCAAACTGGAGATCAGAAGCTCTGATCTTGTGCAGTCAGATAGGTTATGGGTCTTGATTTGTGATTAGACTTGAGTTCAGAAGCTCCGAACTATGTCGGAAGTAGTGTGTTGTCCAATCAGAGACACGTGTTCGGTAGAGGTATTTCGGAAGGATGATCGAAAGTTCCGAAGTGAGTTCGGAAGCTCCGAAAGGGAGATCGAACGCTTCGATCGAGGTCTATATATAGGGGCCGAGAGCTTCACTTTCTTCACTCATTCCCCCAGCCTATCTCTCGTTCCTAGCTAGTCTTGAGGTTTTCCAAGCGTCGTATTTGAGGGATAGGCAGTGACGAAATGCAACCAAGATCGTAGCGGTGTCGTGCCTTAAGTTTAGTGCAATCGTCATTAAAGGACTGACTACGGACACAGGTATATTGCTAGACTCTGATTAACTTCAGTGAATAGCTATTAGTCTAGTTAAGGCTTTTAGTGGACGTTTAGTGATGCGGTGATTATCTACTTATAGGCTTGGACTAGAGAGCCAGTATCGGTAGGTTGCTAGTACGGACGTACTATCCGAGATACCCTGGTTAAGTATGCGTGTTCTATGCTTGCATGATTTATATGGCATGATTTATGTGCATTTATTATGTTACGATTACTATGATGTGCATGCATTATCACGTTGAGTCTATACTTTGATATTACCAGTAGAGGGGTTGCTTAGCCCCGAAGTTTTTGTGGATGGATTCCAAGGATTTTGGTCCAGATATTCCACATATTTCTTATGGTATGGGAATACCTCCTGATGCGACGGCCCAGTGTGCTACATTTCATGGCGCCATTTGTTAAGCAAGAGTTTCTACCTTGATAGGTTTTCAGTATCCGTTCATTTGCATTTAGCATTCATAGCATGTATATACTCATACTTTCGTACTGAGCATTGTTATCTCACGTCCTCGGTTTTGGTTATGTACAGACCATTCTATGGGGCAGGACTTAGGTTGGACGGACCGAGATGTAACGATCGTTGAGCTACAAAAGGGTGGATTGTATTGTACCAGGATTCCCTTTGAGTTACTTAGTATTACTTTCGATGGGGTTGTATAACAATTATTGATATTCGTTTTGGGGCCGGTTGTATTCTTGCCGATAATTTAGTTGAATTATTTAAGTTTTCGCTTGTTTAATTAATTATAATGTTTTAAGTTATTTTGCATGCTTAAAACGTTGCTTAGTTAGTGATTCTGGTATAGTTCACTACTATAGTTATGTCCACTTAACAACCAGAATGGTTGGAGCCAAACATTTTAACGTTACAATTAATTTCTTAAACATTCAATGCATGTTTTTTATTACATGATTCATACATGTGTCTTTGTTTGTATGAGAAACAAGATCATTTTAAATTCCGCTACGTAAAATTCAAGAGAATACGATACACTAACCGTTAATGTAAGTAAAATCACAGTGCTTTTTGTATCTACTTTTTGAGAGATTCTTAGTTATTTTCGAATATAGCATAGAGCTCAAATATTGTATATAGGTATTAAATATTGTTATTGAAATTTCAATATGTGTGTTATGATTGGTATCTCCTCCTTATCACTTTATGCAATTTCAATAGTAAACTAATTGTGATGGATTTCAAATATATTCAATATGAGTGTCATTTAAAATTAATTTCTCAAATTCTCCCTAAAATCAAATTCATCCAATCTTAATAAAGTCTATCGATCCAAAAGCAACCCTACAGATAATATCTTTATTTAAATGTGTAGCATGATAAATTGAAAATAAAATAAAAATTTGGTATTGTTTTCTTTAGGCCAGAATTTGTCAAGTATTAAGGTAGTGTTAGGGATTGTTTGTATATAAAGCACTTTTCAGCTTTTCATTCACAAATTTTAAAAATTATATGAAGAAAAACTAAAAGTACTTTCTAGAAGCAGTCTCAGACACTACCTAAGAACAATAGGTGTTGATAGCAAAATCTAAGTGGATAAAAATGGAAAATAACAATAATAATGGATGAATTGGAAATTTTCAAACAGCCTATAAATACAACATGAAAAATTAAAATTTTCTTTCTATTTTCCTTCTTAAATAAGGTTAAAATGGTCTTTTGACTTCGCAAGATGGAATACAAGCTAATTTCGGGTGCCTGATGTTATTCGTGAACCCAGTTTTTATACATGTTAGTTACAGCTGTATGCAAACAAATACGAAGGAATTTCTCGTTCCAAATTACACACACCAATATAACCGTCGACGTTGTATACGCGTCACATGAGCGCAATAATGATATATATAAAATAATGATTTTTTAGTGTTAATTTTTAAAATATATTCCCTCCGTCTCGGTTACATAGGCTACATTTATTTTTTTGTTTGTCTCAAATATGTAGTCATACATCATATTTAGTAAAAGTATTTTACACTCATTTACTAATATACTTTAAATAACTACTACATCATGAAAATTGTGCAATTATTTTTTGATTGTATTAAATAGGGATAAAATAGAAAGTTTGCACATAATTTATTTTCTCGATTATTTTTATTAATCTGTGTAAAAAAAGTAAGACTATATAATCAGGACGCATGAAATATATATTATTTTTTGAATAAAATGAAAATAATATAAATATTTATTAAAGTGAAAAATAGTAAAAGTTGAGACACGACTAAGAATATTTTATATAAAAATAATATTAAAGATACAATAAATATTATTTACAACGATATTTACAATAATTATATCGTGAGATTTTGTCATTATATCGCGGGATTTGTATTCAATGTATCATGAGATTTTGATAAATGAAATGTATTTATTAATTTTTTTGTGTTGTACAAATTGATGTACAATTTTTGTTGTACATGTAGAATTACTTTTTATATAATTATAACTACACTATATTATTACATATATATATATATATATATATATATATAGAGAGAGAGAGAGTTTTGATATCATGGGCAACTACCATGGGGACCTATATGGGAAATAGTTGATAAAAGCAACTAGGACAAATTGCAGATATCGAAGAAAAAGATACGTTGGAAGACTGAACTATATATATATTAGTGAATAATGCAAAGAAGAGGCAGTAGAGAACCAACCCATTATCTAAGTTATCAATCTTGAGCACTCAAAACACATTCAACACTCAATCGCTCACTTAACCCTTCGCAAAGCATAAGCATATCCGATCATCAAGAGATATTTTCAAGGGTTACTCAAATCCAGTTGATGTTTGAAGAATATCAGCTGCACTCTAAGTATTTGAAGTCTAAGCTTCCAAAGCTTATTCACATACAACATCATCTGAAAAAGTTTGATAAGAACTTAAGATATTATCAGTGTAAATCTAGGAGTTTTATTTTAGTTAGTGATCAGTCCTAACTTGGAGTTAGTGTATTACAAGACATTGTAATTACTAAAGTATTTTAGTGTATCTTTCCCGTGAGGAAAAAAGGGTGACGTAGGAGATTAAGCTCCGAACATCCATAAACAAACCTTTGCATATTTACAATTACTATCTTGCATTACTTTTCAAATATTATCACCTAGACTAGCTAGTGAGAGTTGTTTCCGCACTATCATCTAGTAACTTTTATTCATCTAGGAAGCTGAGAAAAATTGGTTAAGTAGACTAACATCTACTTAACTAACATAGCTTTATATCATATTTTTTAAAAGTGTGTATTCACCCCATCTACACACACACACCCGATCCCCAACATTAAATCATGAGTTCATAATTATATATTATAAATATCTGATTTCCAAACGTTATTAAATTATATATATTTGAATTAAATTCACCCGTGTTGAAATAAATTAATTCAAATGGAGCCAAATTTTAATCCAAAATATAAATAAAAAACGCACCAACACACTCATACCATATATGTAAACATTAAAATTTAAAAAGTTAACTATTTTTTCATCATCATAAAGGCTAAAATATATAAAAATTATTTATGAGATGATCTTGCAATTAAAGAATGAATATTTTTACAAAAAATGAAGATAGATAAATCGGTTATGACTTTTTATAACTTAAAAATACATGTTTTGAAGATAAATTCTTTAAATTTTTAACATTTATTGAACATGAGATAGGAAATTAAAAAATCAAGATTTAATTTGCTTTAACATATATTACTTATTAGCAAATATATAACAAATTATATTGATTCAAGACATACTTACATATATGGGATAAAAAAAGGAAAATTGATAAGTGTCTTTTGTGTGCATTATTTTGTGTTATTTTTAGATTTATTTGGCATGCATTCATATGGTTTCATGTGTGTTTTTACATGTTTTATTTATAATTAATCTCATGCATGTGCATTTCACTCTTCAGGTTGATTTTTGTAGGAATTTGTGAAGAAATCATAATTTGGAGCAAGAGAAGAGCCGCAAGAATGAATTACGGAGCAACAATGGTCAAAAATTTATTTTTTATGCTTGAGAGATCCAAATCCGCTCTCCACCGTTCAAATTGAAGTTCAAGATGTTTTGAAGCTACTGTCCAAATTTTGGCTCGATCCGACGGCTAGAACTTGAGATGATTTTTTCAAGAAAACTGCACGCTGTAAGGGAGGTATGCACGGACCCATGAATGGAGGTGACACGGGGTCCGTGAATGTCGCAAAATTTTAAGAATTAGGGCAGAAAGCTGCTCGCTCGAGCGACAAATTTTTTCTGCTCAAGCAGGATGTCGCGCAGACTCAGAAAAATCAGATTTTCGAGAATTAAAAATCTTAACTTTTCGGGCGTTATTTTATGGGCTTTCAAAGACATATAATTAGAAGACATCAGAACATGAGATGGCATCAGAGAACGCAGAGACAGAGGCGGCGGCTAGGGCATCGGGGATTGAAGAATAGGAAGATTGCTCCATTCAAGTTCTTCTTCTTTTTTTTTCTTTCTTTTATATTTTAATTATATTTTCAATTATTGATTAGTTCTTTTCAACCAAGACCACGAGATTGGGCTAAAAAATTTTATGTCGAATGTGTGGATTTTGATTTGGGATTTTTAGATTTTTATTAAGATTATTGATTGTTAGATTTATGTTTTGTTCTTGTGAATAATCTGATCAATTATTTACTTGCTTGTTAATTGATTCTGAGTTGACAAATTAGGAATTTATTTCGATCGCCCCAGTAATCGACATATGGTTAAACCGACTAGAAATAGTATTCGGTTTCAGTATGCGGTTTAGGTGAAAACTGAATTCTCACAATTTTGAATGCATTTGAATTTTATTTGAATTATGAAAGATTGATTCGTCAATATTTGAATAGGTTTAAATGTTTTAGAAATATACTATTAAATAAATTAGAAGAATTCTCCGTGATTTTAGAATAAATCTGGATCCTAGATTTGTCACTTGTTTGCATAATTTGTTTGGTACCTGTGTGTGTCTTGGTTGTCTCGTTTTAATTAAATTTATCTTTCTTTTATTTTATTTCTTATTTGTTTTAGTAATTAAATTTTAATTTAATTCATCGTATCTTTTTTATTATTCTGTCTATATTAAGCTAAATAATTAAATCATCAGAATTAACTACAATCTTTGTGGGATTGATACTTGGACTCTCTGTCCACTTACTATAACTTGACCTGGTACGCTTGCCAGTAATTATTTTTAATACCGAATTTAATTCGGTCACAAATCCATGACACGAAGCATGTAGTAATTTCTCAAGATCAATCAACAAAACATAAAAAACCCGGGTTGTAATAACTGGATAAACTTTGATATTAATATTTTGTTAACATAAAACTATATTTAAACTTATAATTATAACCTCTAATGAGTTATTGAAATGTCTTGTCTTAAACTGTTAATGTAAATATAGAAAAACGATGATCATAAATGATGAAACTGAAACTGCAACAGTTACATTGTTCGAAAATGTTTCAAACATTTTTATTAGTTGTAGTGTTGAATATTATATCTATTCAATCCATCATCAAGGTATATAAATAATTTATTTTTTAATAAATAAGTTATAATTATTATCAATTATTAATAAAATCTGCTTTACGTATATGACGACAAGTCGATAACACTTCAACATACCACGACTATTTAGACACACAAAATAAAGAAGAATATGCATTTACTTTCAAAGTAGACAAAAAAGTTTTAAATAAAATATGAAATTTTAACATTTGTAATTAATTACATTTAAAATTCAATCAAAAATTTTAGCAACGAAAGCATTGTAAGCAACATTTGTTCTGAGACTTGTTCTCTAATGGATGATTGATCTTTCTGAGCTATGAAACAGTTTTTTTTTCATTTATACTTGTGGCTTTTTCTGAGCAACAGGGTTCTTCAATGAGTTCGATTAATGGACTCATGCTCTCTTTAGTCTCTTCATCTCCTAGCTCGATCAACTGCTGCAAAATATTTTTAGTTGTAGAGCATGCCTCAGCAGTCTTGACGATGCAGTTGTCAACATTTGTATACCAGAAGCTCTTAAAAATTTCTCAAAATGCATCCATTTGATATAAGTTCAGGGACGAGAAGGAACCTCTCTCTGATACGACTTGTTAGGATCATTTTAGAGGTGTGTAAAACTTCATTGAAGTCACTTGACAGGGAATCGGTTTGGTAAAGTGATTAGTACTGTAGCAGTTGACCCCTTATCTTGATATTGAGTTCAATTGAGGTTGGTCAATTGAACTGCTCTCCTTTTCGTGCGTCTATGTTAATCAACCAATTTTGATTAAGTGCGGAATGAGGTCGACTAACATATTAGAACTTGTGATCATATAGTGGCCCTGCATGGAATCACCTACTAACTGACAACTAATAGCATGCATTAAACTTAATATAACAAAATATTTAACAGAGTAAAACGTGCGAAAACATAATCCATAAATTATATATCAGCTTAGTAAAATATATCCAGGCTTAATACTGAAGTGATACAACCATATCGAAAAACTTAAAAGTAAACATTATACAGCTATATCGAATCCTGCTGTATAATAAACTCGTCCAGGCTCCTGCTCCCTAGTCCTGCCTTGAACTACCAGCTCCGTCCATCCTGCGACCTGCCCTATGGAATAGGATGTCCAAGATAATAACTAGGACGTGAGCGCTAACGTCAGTACATAAACATGAGTAAACATATGTATATAGTGCATGCAACATGATGACTGGTAAAGGGTCATCAGAAAAGTCATGTTCAGTACCGGCGCCACATGAGTGCTGCCACCGCACGGATCAACCTCTGGGTGCAACCACACTCGTCAAGTACACCAAAGTAGTCAGACATAAATGTCCCCGTCGTCGCAGTAATCTCAGTGACAGACTATCGAGTATAGAGCTGAGCGACTCTATAATCAGGTATATCAAGGTATAGGCTCAACGTGTATATGCACATAACATATGAATATAGAAAGCGGTAAATCATATATCATGCCATATAATAATGCCAAATAAATGCAACATATAAACATGTATACTCGCTGGCAATCTCAGTCAATGTGTACATACCTCTAAGCTAGTTCAAGTATAGTAGGATCCTAGGTTCCAAGACTATATTCAGAAGTTCATCGTATCACTACACAAGTTCTATAAGCCTTAACTAAGCTAATAAATACTCCCAAAACTTAAATAGATTCCCGGACCATACCTTCGTCCATCGATAGCCCTTTGAAGTCGCTAGTCCCGGATGACTATAACCACTCCTTGGTTATTCCAGAACCTCTATTATAACCGATAGGGCCCTTAAGTGTATAACTCACACTATATAACTGAAGAAGAAAACTCGAGAATTCGTATTCAAATTATAACTCCGAAGAGCCCTATTTATAGCCAAAAATCCGTCGGAGTTCGGAGCCTCCGAACTGGGTTCGGACCCTCCGAACCTGCATGTACGACACTTGTCAAAAATCACGGATTAGTCATCTAGCATTGCTGTCTGGGGGAGTTCAGAGCCTTCGAACTGGCTGAGTTCGGAGCCTCCTAATTTCTGGGTTCGGATGGTCCGAACCCAGGTTCGGATGGTCCGAACTTTGTATTTGAGTTCGGATGGTCCGAACTCATTTCGGTGCCTCCGAACTGTCCGAGACCCCCAGGACCCTTCCTACCATTTTTCGACGTTCCGGAGCTGATTTTCCACTTATTTTTACCAAATAAGGACTCCTTAATCATGTTTTGCCACATTTAAAATTATATGCCATATCATAGCATGGAAAGTAGAACTTGGCTATCACCCTTATATGCAGCGATCCCTCTGGTAATTCTGAAGTCCAATTATGCCCTGGAATTGGTTAATTACTAACCCTTAATCATGTTTAACATATCATTATATTAAAATGGAATCTGGGTTACTACATTCTCCCCACCTTTAGATATTTCGTCCGCGAAATAAAATCTAAAGACAAATCAAGATAATAATATGAAACATCAAACCATGTTTTATTACAACAACTGTAATTACATCTTTTCATGGTAATAAAAAATACACAGCAAACAACTCAGGATATTCTTCTCGCATATGGCTCTCGGTTTCCCAAGTTGCTTCTTCAACGCCTTGACGCTTCCACTGTACCATCACAAGTGGTATAGTCTTATTCCGAAGAACTTTCTCCTTCCTGTCTAGGATACGGAGTGGTCGTTCAACATACGACATATTTGGCTTTAGATGAACATCAGTAGATTGAATTACATGTGATTCATCAGCTATGTACTGTCGAAGTAACGACACATGAAAAACATTATGTATACTGAAAAGAGATGGCGGTAACGCCAAACGATAAGCAACATCTCCAATCTTCTCCAGTATCTGGAAAGGCCCAATGAAACGAGGTGACAACTTTCCTTCAACACCGAATCTCATCACCTTCCTGAAAGGTGATACTCGTAGGAACACATATTCACCAGGCTCAAACTGCAATGGCCTGCGATGAATATTAGCATAATTGGCTTGTCTATCTTGAGCAGCTTTGATCATCCACTTGATCAAATCTACCTTATCTACAATCTGCTGCACCAACTCAGGACCCTCGACTTGTCGTTCTCCGACTTCATCCCAGAATAACTGAGTACGACACCGTCGACCATACAATGCCTCGAAAGGTGCCATATCAATACTACGATGATAACTGTTATTGTAGGCAAATTCTATCAAAGGTAACTGATCCTGCCAAGACAAACCAAAATCCATGACAGAAGAACGTACCATATCCTCCAGCGTACGAATTGTCCGCTCTGACTGCCCATCAGTCTCCGGATGATATGCAGTGCTCAAACTCAGAGTGGTACCCAAAGCCTGCTGAAAACTACCCCAAAAATGTGAGTTAAATCGTGGGTCTCTATCACTAACTATGCTCACTGGAATCCTATGTAATCGCACTATCTCCTGGACATATAAGCGTGTCATGCGATCATAAGAATACTCCCGGTTGTAAGAAATAAAATGTGCTGATTTCATCAAACGGTCAACAACGACCCAGATAGCATCACACTGACGTGAAGTCATAGGCAAGTGAGTGACAAAATCCATAGTCACGTGCTCCCACTTCCATTTGGGAATCTCAAGATTCTGCAGTAATCCACCTGGTCGTCGGTGTTCAGCCTTGATCTGTTGACAAACCAAACATCTCGAAACAAATTGATACACACTCCTCTTCATCCCTTTCCACCAGAATCTAGTTCGCAAGTCCTTATACATTTTCATGCTTCTAGGATGAACTGATAATCGACTCCTGTGAGCTTGAGAAAGAATATCGTTCCAGAGTTCCGCAACATCAGGTACAACCACTCGATTAGATAAGCACAATAATCCATCTGCCTGAAAATGGAATCCAGATGTATTAACCCCATTGGCTAGACGTGCCAAATGCTGAGTCTTAACATTAGATATCTGAGCATCTCTGATCCGAGAATACAATGCTGGCTCAGATAGAATAGTATACAATCGAATCCCAT
The DNA here is from genome assembly GCF_033568475.1 of Henckelia pumila. Lineage (NCBI taxonomy): Eukaryota > Viridiplantae > Streptophyta > Magnoliopsida > Lamiales > Gesneriaceae > Henckelia > Henckelia pumila. Next base: position 67,462,627 of record NC_133121.1, read on the forward strand.
TTCTCCCTTTCCTGTGCTTGAGCGTAAAACTCAATGAACAACACTCTTGTATCATATGAGATATTTCATTAGTCTGAAGAGCAGACAGTCTCACCTGCCGACTCAAGGCATCAGCAGTAAGATTAGCAGAACCTGGATGATATTTGATCTCACAATCATAATCCTTCAGAAGATCCATCCAGTGTCTCTGTCGCATATTCAACTCCGCCTGAGTGAATAAATACTTCAAACTCTTGTGATGCGTAAATATCTCAAATTTTTCACCATAAAGATAATGCCTCCAAATCTTGAGTGCAAATACAATGGCGGCTAACTCGAGATCATGTACTGGATAATTATTCTCATGCGTCTTCAACTGTCGAGAAGCATAGGCAATAACATGTCCATGCTGTGTAAGAACACATCCTAACCCCTGACCAGAGGCATTAGTATAGACAACATAACCTCCTGATCCAGAAGGTAGAGCTAACATAAGTGCAGTAGTAAGACGTCTACGCAGCTCGTGAAATGACTCCTCACAATCCGAGGACCATATGAAGGCAACATCTTTCCGTGTAAGCTGTGTCAAAGGCCTGGCCAACTGTGCAAAATTCTCGATGAACCGACGGTAATAACCCGCTAGACCCAAGAAACTTAGAATCTCAGCAACCGTCATCGGACGAGACCAGTTCAGCACTGCCTCTATCTTACTTGGATCAACAGATATCCCTTCACTAGAAATTACATGACCGAGAAACACTACCCGATCAAGACAGAATTCACACTTGCTTAATTTCGCATACAACTGCTTATCTCGTAACGTCTGTAAAACAATCCTCAGATGATGTGCATGCTCATCCTTGTCATGAGAATAGACAAGAATATCATCAATGAAGACGATGACAAATCTATCCAAATATTCTCGAAATACCTGATTCATCAGATTCATAAAGACTGTCGGTGCATTCGTCAAACAGAATGGCATCACCAAAAATTCATAATGCCCGTATCTGGTCCTGAAAGCAGTCATAGAAATATCTGAGTCTCGTACCCGCATCTGGTGGTATCCAGATCTCAGATCTATCTTCGAGTAAACAGAAGTACCCTGTAATTGATCGAACAGATCATCAATCCGCGGCAAAGGATACTTATTCTTGATGGTGACACGATTCAACTGCATGTAGTCAATACATAATCGCATCGATCCATCCTTTTTCTTGACGAACAAAACAAGTGCTCCCCACGGAGAAACACTCGGACGAATATATCCCTTATCAAGCAGATACTGCAACTGCTGTTTCAATTTCCTCATCTCTGACGGTGCCAGACGATAAGGTTCTCGGGATATAGGCGTAGTTCCTGGTACTAGATCAATACCAAATTCAACCTCTCGAACCGGAGGAAAACCAGGAATCTCATCAGGGAATACATCAGGAAACTTGCTGACAACCAGTAACTGATCGATACCCGGACTACTCGTGGACATATCAACTACATAGATGAGGTAGCCCTCCCCACCTGACTCTAAGACATGACATGCCTTCAAAGCCGAAACAAGTGGCATCGGAGGTCGCGCACCCTCTCCATAAAAGTACCAGCTATCACCCTCATCCGGATGAAACTGTACCAGACGCTGATAACAATCCACAGTAGCGTGATACAAAGTCAGCATATCTATTTCCAAAATACAATCAAAATCTGCCATCGCTAGAATCATCAGATTAGCAGACAACACGTGACCCTCAAACTCTAGAAGGAAACCCATCACTAGATGCTTAGTCACTACCTTCTGCTCCAGTGGAGTACATACAACTAAATCCATATCTAATGATACATAAGGTAATCTATGTCTCTTAACAAAACGGCTAGAAATAAAGGAATGCGATGCTCCAGTATCAATTAAAACAAGTGCAGGAATACCACATAACAAAAAGGTACCTGCCAATATGCGATCGCTTCCCTCAGTAGCCTGGTCTTGAGACAGAGCAAAAACCTGCCCTTGTGAGTATGGACGGTAACCAGAAGAACTCTGTGGTGCTGGCTGCTGACGTGGAAAAGTAGAAGCCTGAGATCCAACCTGTGATCTCGATCCACTAGCAGAACCCATACGCTGAAGACAATCTATCCGCAGATGTCCCTGCTCACCACAAATATAACAAGCACCAGTAGCCTTCCGATATGAAGCTGCAGGATGTTTCCCTCCACAGTGGCTGCAAAATTCCTCGTTCTTCTTCTTCTTCCCGAAACGGAATGTACCTCGTGAACCACGAGAACCAGACAAAGTAGTAGGAGTAGAAGAAGATATAGGTCCAGATTGCACAACAGATTGAGCTCTAGGCTCAAAAGATCCACTAGGCTGTCCTGGCATCATCAACTGTGCCCGCCTGTTGCTGGTCTCCACAAGACGGCAACGGTTCACCAAAGTCTCATAAGATGTCGGATCATCACAGATGACAACTTGTGAGTAGATATCTTGATTCAAGCCTTGCAGAAAGATATCATACTTGGACGCATCACTGTCACTGATATGAGAACGGAAAGGTAGAAGATCAAGAAATTGTTGCTGATATTGATCAATAGTCATTGATCCTTGCCTCAGAGTAAGCAACTCCATCGATCGTGCCCGGCGAACAGCTGGAGGAAAATACAGTTTCTGAAACTGCTGACAGAAATCTCCCCAAGTCACATGTCCTCTCTCAGTACGTGCCTGAGCAGCCTTGGCATCCCACCAAAATCATGCTCGATCCTCTACAACGAACTCTAGAACTTCCAATTTCTGCTCCTCAGTGCAATCGAAAGCTCGAAAAGCACTCTCGAGTTTGGACATCCAACTTCTTGCTTGTTCAGGATTCTCGCCTCCCACCAAGAGTTTCGGTCCTACTTGCATGAACTTATTAATAGTGTAGCGAATTCTACCCTCATGAGGACGATACTGATCATCACGATGGCGATGATGACGATGATGACCACCTTCCTGGCCAATACTACCGTGACTCTCGTTAGCCATATCCTGAAAAGAATTGCACATTAAAATCCCAAATGTGCAAGAATTACTCAAGACTAAACTAAATCCCAAGTACTAATTCCCAAAATCTATGCATACTCTGATACCAAAAATGTAGTGACCCTGCATGGAATCACCTACTAACTGGCAACTAATAGCATGCATTAAACTTAATACAGCAAAATACTTAACAGAGTAAAACGTGCGGAAACATAATCCATAAATTATATATCAGCTTAGTAAAATATATCCAGGCTTAATACTGTAGTGGTACAGCCATATCGAAAAACTTAAAAGTAAACATTATACAGCTATATCGAATCCTGCTGTATAATAAACTCCTCAAGGCTCCTGCTCCCTAGTCCTGCCTTGAACTACCAGCTCCGTCCATCCTGCGACCTGCCCCATGGAATAGCGTGTCCAAGATAATAACTAGGACGTGTGCGCTAACGCCCAGTACATAAACATGAGTAAACATATGTATATAGTGCATGCAACATGATGACTGGTAAAGGGTCATCTGAAAAGTCATGCTCAGTACCGGCACCACATGAGTGCTGCCACCGCACGGATCAACCTTTGGGTGCAACCACACTCATCAAGTACACCAGAGTAGTCAGACATAAATGTCCCTGCCGTCGCGGTAATCTCAGTGACAGACTATCGAGTATAGAGCTGAGCGGCTCTATAATCAGGTATATCAAGGTATAGGCTCAACATGTATATGCACATGACATATGAATATAGAAAGCGGTAAATCATATATCATGCCATATAATAATGTCAAATAAATGCAACATATAAACATGTATACTCGCTGGCAATCTCAGTCAATGTGTACGTACCTCTAAGCTAGTTCAAGTATAGTAGGATCCTAGGTTCCAAGCCTATATTAAGAAGTTCATCGTATCACTACACAAGTTCTATAAGCCTTAACTAAGCTAATAAGTACTCCCAAAACTTAAATAGATTCCCGAACCATACCTTCGTCCGTCGTTAGCCCTTTGAAGTCGCTAGTCCCGGATTACTATAACCACTCCTTGGTTATTCCAGAACCTCTATTATAACCGATAGGGCCCTCGAGTGTATAACTCACACTATATAACTGAAGAAGAAAACTCGGGAATTCGTATTCAAATTATGACTCCGAAGAGCCCTATTTATAGCCAAAAATCCGTCGGAGTTTGGAGCCTCCGAATTGGGTTCGGACCCTTCGAACCTGCATGTAGGACACTTGCCAAAAATCGCGGATTAGTCATCTAACATTGCTGTCTGGGGGAGTTCGGAGCCTCCAAACTGGGTTCGGAGCCTCTGAACTGGCTGAGTTCGGAGCCTCCTAAGTGCTGGGTTTGGATCCTCCGAACCCAGGTTCGGATGGTCCGAACTTTGTATTTGAGTTCGGATGGTCCGAACTCATTTCGGTGCCTCCGAACTGTCCGAGACCCCCAGGACCCTTCCTATCATTTTTGGAAGTTCCGGAGCTGATTTTCCACTTATGTTTACCAAATAAGGACTCCTTAATCATGTTTTGCCAGATTTAAAATTATATGCCATATCATAGCATGGAAAGTGGAACTTGGCTATCACCCTTATATGCAGCGATCCCTCTGGTAATTCTAAAGTCCAATTATGCCCTGGAATTGGTTAATTACTAACCCTTAATCATGTTTAACATATCATTATCTTAAAATGAAATCTGGGTTACTGGCTGAGTTCTTGAGTCTTGGAGTTATGGGATAGGCGATTGTGTGAAAGTCCTAGTCTTGGAGTGAGTTGTTTCAAAGTGTTGTAGTAGTTAAATTCTTCTAGATTGAATCCTTTCGAAGCGGAAGAAGGGGTGACGTAGGAGTATTGAAATCTTCGAACATCCATAAACAAATCCTTGTGTTGTTTAGTTTCTGTCAAACACTCTCACACACTTTCGAGCCATTTCGACTGATTCTTTTTACAATGAGGTTTGCAACACCTCAACTGATACTACTGGATATGATTACAACTAACACTTGTGTTACAACTCAACACTTGCACTAAGTAATCCTAATCGATTTGATAAGCTTGAAGCTTGCGTGTGAGTTCTTTGACGCTTGAATATAAGCTTTGAAATGCTCTTTTAGCTCATCGACTGAGTATTTGTGAGTAAACTGAAGAAGTACAGTTTACCTCTTGATAACTTGATTGTGTATGCGAGAATTCTTTTTGAGTCAGATGATCTTCAAGAGCCCCTGAATGTGTATTTATACTTGGCGGGCAACGACTCTTTCAAATTAGAATTAATACCGTTAACTTGTCTTTTCCTCGTACATTTTCTGACGTTGTTGGTACAATGTTGTGCTCTGCTTTCTGCAGTGTCGGCTATGTACGAAAAAGTTTATCCATAAGAGTTGAGTAGATTCAGTCTTGCTTACTCAGTCTCTTGGGCAGTTCAGTCGAGCATTCGTTTAGCTTAAGGGAAACTGATTCAGTTTAGCTCCTTAAACTGAATGCAGTTTACTTCATATCTTCGATTGAGCTTTTTGGTCAACAGTCAACTCAGTTGATGTCTTCAGTTTAGCTCGTCCAGTCTGTCTTTGCTTCGCTTTATTCTCATGCTGAGCAAGATCAGTTGACCTATGAATTTATCTTAGTTTTTCCAATATCCAAAACCACGTATGTTCCAACAGGTGTTCTCACGTGCATTGCACGTGACTTTTAATAGTTATTTATAAAAGTATTAATAAAAATTATTATTTATTTATTATAAAAATATTATTATTTAATATTTATTTTGAAAATAATAAATAATATTATTTATTTATTATAATAATTAAAAATAATATTATAATTATCTTAATATTATAATAAAATAATAATTATTATAAAAATATAAATTTAGATTAGTTAAACTGTATAATGATAGTTTTATAATAATTAATAAATCATCAATAATAATAATAATAATAAAAAGTGTATGAATAACTATTCTTTTTTATATATGTAGTTAAAATATGATTTTATTATTAAAAATAATTTCATTATATTTTTTTTTTCATTTTAACTTGTATCAATTGTTGGAATGAAATATAACAATCATTTCATTCATAATCTTATTTTATTTCAGTTGATTCATTCATAAAATCATACCTTTTTCATTTCCAACATACCAATCATGCAATCTTATCTACACAATCTTCTCCCCATAATTTTCATATTCCATGATTAAAATTTCATTTTTTTCCATTTTCCCAAATGATATTATTATGTATTCTCATTTGAATTCATAAGTACTATCAAAACTAAAACCATATAAAAAAAACACACACACACACACAACATATATATCCATTTCTATTTTTGAATTTACCTTCGAATCCAAATAATTGACAGTAGAGCGACAAAGTCTTTGAGGATTTTGGTCAGCTAAAGATATTGTTTTTGTTATCTTAAGTTTTGGTTTTTGTTTCAGATTATTAATTTACGTATTTTGTTTTTATTGTTAAAATGCGAGAGAATATGATTGAATATAATGAAATGTAATAGTTTTTATATAAGTTGTTGAAATTTGAAATGTAATATATGCTTTATTGAATAAATATAATATATTTTTTTATTGAAATAATGAAATATTTGATAGAATTTTTATAAGTTCGTTCAATTGTGCAAGTCTTCTTTTTTAATTTATTATTTAAATATTATTTTAAAATATTTTTTAAAAAAAACTAAAAGGGTTGGGTCCAGACCGTAAGCGGCCACGGCGGGGCCGGTTAAGGGTCCGAGTTTTGTCAACGGGGATCCAAACCATGGCCAGGTCTACTTTTAATGCATCTCATCGATTTTTGTCAAAATTTTCCTAACTAATTTCGAAATATTTACTAAATTATTTTTAATACATTTTACCATCATTTAAACAAACAAAATTGAGTTTAAAACAAAAAAATATAAAAATATATTTAAGCAACAAATATTATTTATATTATGCTATATACACGACGTGTGTGCCACGTCGCTAGTATTTCGTTGCATGTATTGTGTGTTGATACAGTCTTATTTCGTGAATTTTTTTGGAGATTAATCTATTTTTTGTAATTAATTTTTTTATTTATATTAAAATAAAGATAATATTATAGTTATAAAAATTGATGATAGATCATACCGTATTTTGATGTAGCACTAAATTGCAATATGGTGAAGTCATACCAACTTATTAAAAAATAATCACTATAATAGTCACATTTTTAATGATATAGTAAAAAAGTGTTTGTTCGCGTGTCTAGACATATGAATATGATTTTTTTTGGTACTAAAATAGGTTATTTTGGTAATTACATGCCTACATTGAATTATGTCGGATAATTTCATCATATCATTACAGATATTACTTCAATGATGTATTTAAAGGTGAAGATTTATCAATATTTGTAGAGTCTACTGAAAAATAGTAAACCTCACATGTATTAATAAATTTCAACCCTTATATATGTTATGTCAAAGGTATTCTGATCATTACATGCTAAAATTCAAATAATTTTTTCAGACATTCAATATTCTTGAAACCTACATTAATGACTTCTTTAATACAAGTCGGATTGCTTTAGGTGACAACTTAAACTACCATCCAACTACGCATAATTAGACTTTCTAATACTTATATTTCAATTTTTTGGGCTGTTCAACCTTCTTTAAAAAAAACACTTAGAACATATATTATTTAAATTAAAACACATGTTATTGAAGTGTTTTTATGACTAAAATCACCCAAAATAAAAACGTAGATGTTATCTAAATTCAGGTCCACGAATATATTCTTATATTCAATAGTAATTATTAAGAAATAGTTTGATATATAAATTGATCGAATTTTTTTAAATAAATCTTAATTTTCAAAATAGTATTTTAATTGACATAAATATATCAAAATGTTGATTAAATCATGATAAATTCTCTAAATTTCTCGTAATTATTATTGTTAACTAGTTACGCAGCACACGCGTTGCATGTGCAACATAATATACATAATTTTTTTTAAAGGTGGTTGAGTTTTTTTTAGTGTGAATGTTCTGTATAAATTTTCATTAGAGAAGGGCAAAATAAAAAATAAATTTTGGTGTGTTCATGCTACACCAAAAAATAGTTTTTCTAATGCTCTCAACATTTATATAATAGTATAGATATGTAAATGTACCTATGCTAACATACATAATACAGACCATGTTCATATAACGAGGATTTGTGATCTTTCCATTTTAATGAATGAACTAGGTGGATGGGAACTAAATTTAGTATCCATTATTGCACTCATTAAATTAAGGTCATTTTATTTAACTAAAAATGAAATAAAAATATTAAAAGATTTTCATCCTCTATACAACCATAGTCCAAGGAGACTAACAATTGTGAGGACAACAAATTCATATGTTTAATTATGTTTTTATTGTGGGTTCAAAAAAAAATTATGTTTCTATTGACATAATTTTTGGACCATATCATGATGCCGCCGTTGGTTATTTACTTTTCATTCTTATATGTATATAATTATCAAAACGGATTAGTGGGACAGATCGATCCATCATTTGATCTGAATTGCCAATATTTAGTTATTGTTGATGAGTTGGACAGGCTGACCCGCAACAACTTGCCATTTGATGGGATAAGACGAATCCATTATTACGATTTTACTTCAGTGTTACCCGGTAGAATAGATTTATATAATCAATGGCCATAAAAGATAACAATGACCTAAAGTATTTTCACACCGGTGAATACCAAAAACAAGAATTGAATGTGAACTCACATTTATTGAGTAATAATGTTCATTTTTCAAATGGGCTGCATTTAGTCAAATTTAAAGTAACGATGAACTTAAACTAGGAGGGTTAAAGAAGACTTAAAACAACCTCCCAATTGCTTAAAAGTCACGTATCTCTTGTAATATTTATCAGCCCCTCTCTTCCTCGTGCTCTTATTTTATTTTTCTTGAAAAAAACAAAAAAAAGAAAAAACTCTTGCCTTAGACCTTAGTTTCAATGGCTTCTTTCTCAAATTCTCTCTGTTTTTCCATTTTCTTGATCACTTTCCCATAACTTTTTTTTCTCTTTTTAAATTTCATTTCTTGATCTGGGAATCCATTATTTCAAAAGAAAAGTTGATTCTTGCCATTTACGAAGAGGAAAACTTGTATAAAAATCAACATTGATTTCAATCCATGGAAAACGATTATCGAGTTGGTAAGAGGGATGATCAGATGGAACTGCCTCCAGGATTTCGATTCCACCCGACCGACGAAGAGTTGATCACTCATTATTTGTCAAAGAAAGTTCTCGACAGCAGCTTCTCATGTATAGCTATTGGTGATGTTGACATGAACAAAATTGAGCCATGGGAATTGCCATGTAAAACAAGTTCCATTTCTCTGCTGATATTTTTCGTTTCATAGCTTTAAGTTATGCTGATTAAGAGACTTTTCTTGTGTTTTTTGTCAAAAGGGAGAGCCAAATTGGGTGAGAAGGAATGGTACTTTTTCTGCGTGAGGGACAAGAAGTACCCGACCGGATTAAGAACGAACCGGGCTACGGTTGCCGGTTACTGGAAAGCCACCGGAAAAGACAAGGAGATTTTCCGGGGGAAGACTCTCGTGGGGATGAAAAAGACTTTGGTTTTCTACAAGGGGAGAGCCCCTAGAGGAGAAAAATCCAATTGGGTTACTCATGAATATAGATTGGAGGGAAAACTATCCTTTGATAACTTTCCAAAATCTGCTAAGGTAAAAAAAAAAATAAATAAAACTTAATTATTCCCCTGTTTTCCTCTTCTTTTTTGCATTACTTATTGCTTGGATGTTCTTTTTTTTTTTTACATGACAGAATGACTGGGTGATTAGCCGAGTATTCCACAAGACTTCTGGTGGGAAGAAGGTCCATATATCAGGGCTAATGAGAATGAACCCGAAAGGGGATGATTCGGCTCCTTCGACTCTGCCACCATTGATGGATCCTTCACCGTTCAACGAAAACAGAAAGCTCGTCGAATCAGGATCGAACCACGTGCACTGCTTCTCCAATCTCATGGTCTCCCAGAAAGGCCAAGAAAGTTTGGCAAATCCTTTTAACAATCCCATGGATTCTTTCTCTTGGGGACAACTCCATGCCATTCAAGGGGGAATGGGCTTCCAAATCCCGGGCTCGGTCCCGTTTCAGGACCCATCGATTTTAAGGAGTTTGCTTGGGAACTATAGGCAGAATGTTGGGAAAGAAATGGTGAGTTTATCACAACAAACTGGATTGAACATTGAAAACTCATCAGTCCCGTCCAACCTCGAATCCGCGAAGAAATTGTTTGGAGATCAAGAAGCTCCTCCGTCTGCTTCAGTTGGAGCACAGGATATTGATTGCATTTGGAGCTACTGAAGAAAAATGTGATGAAGAAATGGAGCAATAAGATGTAATAATAGGGGAGGTTAGGAAGAAGGGATGTTAGATTATATGTTATGAGTTACATATGTTATTACTAAATTGTATGGAACGATCGTCTGTGCATAGAAATGAATGATGAAATAAGATCAAATTACAGAATATTGTTATCTGATTTACATTGTAATCTTCTGTTCTGGTTTTTATGTCAATGGTTTGTTATGTTTTATTCGGTTCTTGTTTGTGAAATTATGGGGTCTTACGTTGGGTTCATTTCAATCTACCTTTACTCCTACTATTCTAATCATAGATATAAGGGTCCTCATTTATCAATACATGCGGGATCCACTAAAAAATACTTAACCCCATACTTACTCTTACATTGCTAGTTATTAGAAATATTAAAAGAACATAAATAGCATGAATGTTTTGTATGGCATAATATTTTATGTTATTCAAGGAAAAATAACTTTTTTATTTGCTTTTTTTTTTTTTAATTTTGGATTGTGGTATGTTAAGTTTACAAAATTTGATTTGAATACATTGACTTTATTTTTTTAAACTTCTCATCTAATTTCATCAGGGTGCTGATGTGGCATCGAAAATACTAACGTGACATTCAAGATTTATAACTTCTCCATTGTCATATCAATAACTAGATCAAAATAGTAAAAAATTACTAGTTAGTGTAAGTTGGGTAACAAACCAAATTTATTTTCCTTAATTTTAAATATATGTGAGTATCAAAATAGATTTTTTTTAGTGTATTATAAAAACTGATTTTGGGATAACACAGATAGGATCTTTTACAGATTTGTATTCTACAATTGTCTAGGAGTTCATGAGTTCTCAATATTGAATGAAACGATTCTGAGTATTTTTCGGATATTACATCGTATAATTTTCTCGCTTTTTCAACAAATCTCCTCTTAAATATTGAAAATAAACATCACTATAAAATTTTAATAGATATCTCAATCCTTAATATTTTATAACAATGGCATATTTTACCATTGCAATGATGAGTTATTAAACACGCGTTTTTTTTCGCCTAAGTATTTTTTCTAGCAATATTATATCTATGGTACGAAAATGTCTTTCTATTATTGTAATAATTTTCATATCTACTCAAATACAACACGTTCATTTGTGAAAAAAAAAGTGTGTATTCTAATATACATGATGTATATAAGTAGATATAAAAATTATTATAATAATATATTTTTGCATCATAAATATAATGTTGCCAAAAAAATGTTTATTTAGATGCAAAAATAACGTGTATTCAGCAACTCGTCATTGCAGGAGTAAAACGTTCAATATTTACAAAAGGTTAAGGGTTAGCCGACTTGGTTACTTATTGAATTTTTATAAGGGAGAAACATGTATTTTCGATATATCTAATCCAACATACATATAAATATAAAATTTCAATTGTGAATTTTCTCTTGTACCATTTATTATATATTAATAAACTTCCCTCATATTTTTCTTTGTCAATCCACCATTAATTTAAATATTATCTAAATTTTCTTATTCGAGTTTTCAATGGTTAATTAGTCACGTACAATATATACATATATATGCTTATTTTATTATTAGCGAGGGGCATGTGGGTTACGAAGCTTAATTGTTGTGTCCCGTCGTACATAATAATAAAAGATTATAAAAATAAAATTATAATACACTTGGATGACAATTGAGGATCAAGTTGGGTGGATAGCTTATATATATCAATTTGTTTATATAAATATTTATTCAGTGGTAACGGTCTTCATTGTTACATCACTAAAATACGGGCTTTATATCTTCAACTTTTTTTATTTTTTGAGCAAGGTTTTCGTGCTATTTTTTTAATCTCAAATATTCACTATTATTGCGATGTTTGTATATATATTTTTTTATGTAGATATAAAGATCTTTGTATATATTATATTAATAGAGATGAAATCATGTAATAATTAATTTTGATCTTTCAGACCTACCAAATTTCCTCTCTCATACTTTTCATCTTTTTATTAAAAAATAATCATATTTTAACTGAAAAATGGGCTTTTTTAAAAAAATAATATAAATTTAAAAATTAATTATAAAAATAAACCATTTTATAAAACTTTATGAAAGTATTATAATCAGGGACTCTATGTCCCGGATTTGGCAGGGTTTCTGCCATGATGCAGAACCATGGCAGGCCTACTGCCATTTGCCAATGATGGGACACGGTTCAGATTTCTTTTTATTTTTTTTGTTTTATTTGAAATTAATAAAAATAATAAATAAAATCTAGTCAATAATATTTGAATAATTAATCAAAAAATTTTAAAAAAATTTATATTAAAATAATTATCATAAAATGAAAGTCATTCATTCAATTAATTAATTGATCTTATGTTTCATAAATTAGTTTTTTTAAAAAATAGAGCTTTAAATATTTTCGCTATATTTTATTTATTATTTTTACTAAACTCAAATTCAAAAAAACTATAGTCAAGAATATTTAATTAATAAATAAAAGATTTATATATTTTTTATAAAAATAATTACCAAAAAATGAAAGCCATACCATCTAATTAATTGTTCTTATATTCATAAATTATTAAATAATAAGATTTAGTTTTATCCGGAGGATGCGGAGAACTGGTTATACCGCATGGAGACGACTTTTCAGACTTTCCAATGCACCGATGAGCAGAAGGTGGAGACCCTTGGCTATCTTCTGGATGGGCGTGCGCGCAGGTGGTGGAGGTTTACTTCTGCACCTTTTGTTGCGGCGAGAGGAGTGGCCACCTGGGCCGAGTTTCGCACAGCTTTCCAAAAGCGGTATTTTCCTCCTGCACTCCGTCAGTCAAAGGCAGGCGAGCTACTGTGTCTGCGACAGGGAACCATGTCTATCGATGAGTATCAGCAGAGGTTCTTTGATCTGTTATCCTATTGCCCCGAGATTGCTGATAGCTCAGAGATGAAGTATAATCTGTTCCTTCAAGGCCTTAACCCTGAGATCCATGACCGTGTGGCGGTTGGCGACGACATGTCCTACGAGGGTTTGGTGAGCCGTTGTCACCAGGTGGAGGACAGCATTCGGCGGAATAGGTCTTTCTCTCAGTCGAGACCTGCTAGTTCTTTGGGTCCCCGTGCCCAAACTTTCAAGAAGTCTGGATCTTCTTCTTCCTCTGGTTCTGGAGGTGTTGTCCGTTATGGTAAGAAGGACAAGTGTGATCACTGTGGGAAGAACCATCCATCCGACAAGTGCCGCAGAGCTTCTAGAGCTTCTTTCCGTTGTGGAGAGACTGGTCATATCCGGAGGGATTGTCCACTGTCTGGGGGAGGTGGTTCTGGTTCTGGTACAGGATCGGGTTCTCAGGCTACCGTTCAGCAGAGGTCGCAGGGACAGTCTGCTGGGAGTTCTCATTTGAGGCCACGAGCTTCTGGCCAGGTGTTTGCCCTGAGACATGATCAGGCTGTGGAGGAGAATGAGAAAGTCATCGCAGGTACATTTATGCTTTATGGTATACCTGCTCTTGTACTTATTGACACTGGTGCATCTCATTCCTTCATTTCTGCACGTTTTGTTAAGAGGCATAAGTTACCATGCATTGCACTAGACGTAGTGATGTCTGTTTCTACTCCGACGGGCCAATCTGCTTTGGCTAAGCGTCTAGTGATGGGTTGCCCTTTAGAGTTTGAAGGGAACGTTCTGTTGGTGAATCTCATGGTCCTGGCGATGGACGACTTTGATTGCATTCTGGGAATAGATGTGCTGACTACCTATCGAGCTTCAGTGGACTGCTATCAGAGATTAGTACGCTTTCATCCGGAAGGGAGTGAGAGTTGGTTTTTCTATGGTGAGGGAGCGCGACCCCCGATGCCTTTGGTATCAGCTTTGAGAGCCTGTCGAGCTCTAGAGTCTGGCGGGGAAGGCTACCTTATCTATGCAGTTGATTTGTCCACTGAGAGTATTGGGATAGAGAGCATTCCTGTTGTGGATGAATTTCCAGATGTGTTTCCTGATGAGATTCCGGGTTTTCCTCCTGCTAGGGAAGTCGAGTTTGGCATAGAGTTGATGCCGGGTACTTCGCCTATTTCTAGAGCACCGTATCGTCTGGCACCGTCAGAGATGCGTGAGTTAAAGAATCAGCTACAGGATCTTTTGGACAAGGGGTACATTCGTCCTAGTGTATCTCCTTGGGGAGCTCCTGTTCTCTTCGTGAAGAAGAAGGATGGATCGATGCGGCTGTGCATTGACTACCGGCAGCTGAATCGAGTGACTGTGAAGAACAAGTATCCGTTGCCTCGTGTTGATGACTTGTTTGACCAGCTGCAGGGCACATCAATTTACTCCAAGATTGACTTGAGATCTGGATATCATCAGTTGAGAGTCCGTGATCAGGACGTAGCCAAGACTGCATTCCGTACTCGCTATGGGCATTACGAGTTCCTAGTGATGCCATTTGGTTTGACTAATGCGCCGGCTATATTCATGGATTTGATGAACCGTGTCTTCAGGGAGTATTTGGACAAGTTTGTCGTGGTCTTCATTGACGACATCTTGGTGTATTCGCGTAATACGGAAGAGCATGTTTCTCACTTGCGGTTGGTACTGCAGACTCTTCGAGATGAGCAATTGTACGCCAAGCTGAGCAAGTGTGAGTTCTGGATGGATAGAGTGGTTTTTCTTGGCCATATCATATCCAGGGAGGGGATTTTTGTTGATCCAAGCAAGATTGAAGCGGTACTTAATTGGTCGCGTCCGACGACGGTTGCTGAGATCCGTAGTTTTCTGGGTCTAGCAGGGTATTATCGTCGCTTCATTCTGAACTTCTCTCAGTTAGCTCGACCGTTGACGCAGCTTACCCGCAAGGGTGTGGATTTTGAGTGGTCCTCCGAGTGTGAGGAGAATTTCCGTGAGCTTCGACGGCGGTTGACTTCTGCGCCGGTGTTAGCATTACCGTCAGGATCTGGAGGGTATGTAGTTTACACGGATGCTTCTCTTCAGGGGTTAGGTTGTGTCCTGACTCAGAATGGGCATGTGATCGCATACGCTTCTAGACAGCTGAAGCTTCACGAGGACAACTACCCAGTCCATGATTTGGAGTTAGCAGCCATTGTGTTCGCTTTGAAGATCTGGCGTCATTATCTGTATGGCGAGAAATTTGAGATTTTCACCGACCATAAGAGTCTCAAGTATTTGTTCACTCAGGCGGAGTTGAACATGAGGCAGAGACGTTGGATGGACTTGCTTAAGGACTATGATTGCGAGATTAAGTACCATCCGGGAGCTGCTAATCTCACCGCTGATGCTTAGAGTCGCAAGATGCGACTATCCGCACTTCAGACTTGTTCGATGTCTAGTGCGATCAGTGACTGTTGTACTTCAGGTTATACCTTCAAGCATAAGAAAGGTATGCAGAGTATCCAGATGTTTGCGATATTATCTGAGCCAGCCTTGTACTCGCGGATCCGAGATGCTCAGATGTCTGATTCAAAGACCCAGCGTTTAGCTCGTCTAGCTAACGAGGGTAGCTCGTCTGGATTTCATTATCAGTCAGATGGCTTTCTGTGTTTGTCTGGTAGGCTTGTGATTCCACAGGATGAAGAGTTGCGAGAGGAGATTTTATCTCAGGCACATCGCACTAAGTTGAGTATTCATCTTGGGAGCAACAAGATGTACAAGGATCTACGTACTCGTTTCTGGTGGAAGGGAATGAAACGCAGTGTTTATCAGTTTGTTTCGAGATGTTTGGTGTGTCAACAGGTCAAGGCAGAGCACCGACGACCTGGAGGATTGCTTCACAGTCTGCCTATTCCTGAATGGAAATGGGAGTTTATCACTATGGACTTTGTGACCCATTTGCCGGTCTCCCCGAGGAACTGTGATGCTATCTGGGTGGTGGTGGACCGACTCACCAAGTCAGCGCATTTCATTGCCTATAGCCGAGAGTACAATGTGGATCGTATGGCTCGGTTGTACATTCAGGAGATCGTTCGACTTCATGGAGTGCCTGTGAGCATTGTCAGCGATCGGGACCCCAGGTTTACTTCTAGATTCTGGGGGAGTGTTCAGCGTGCGATGGGTACTACTCTCAGTTTGAGTACAGCCTATCATCCAGAGACTGATGGTCAGTCAGAGCGCACTATCCGTACGTTAGAGGATATGCTTAGAGCGTGCGTCATGGATTTTGGGTCAGCCTGGCAGGATCATTTGCCGTTGATCGAGTTCGCTTACAACAACAGCTATCACACTAGTATTGGGATGGCACCTTTTGAGGCATTGTATGGGCGACGTTGTCGTACTCCACTCTTCTGGGAAGAAGTGGGGGAGAGACAGGCTGAAGGACCGGAGTTTATCCAGCAGACAATAGACATTGTTGATCAGATCAAGAAACGGATTAAGACTGCACAGGATCGTCAGGCCAGCTATGCTAATATCAAGCGTAGGCCTTTGCAGTTCGAGGTCGGGGAGAAAGTGTTTCTGAGAGTGTCACCTTTCCGCAAGATTCTCAGATTTGGCCTTAAGGGCAAGTTGTCTCCCAGATTTATCGGTCCGTTTGAGATCTTAGAGAGTATTGGCGATTTGGCTTATCGACTAGCTTTGCCATCGCATCTATCCAGCATTCACGACGTGTTCCACGTATCTCTGTTGCGACGGTATGTGGCGGATGAATCTCATATTCTGCAGCGGTCTGAGGTTCAGGTAGACAAGGATTTGACTTATGTTGAGAAACCTCTTCGTATCCTTGATTATAAGGATAAGGTTTTACGGAACAAAGTCATTCCTTTGGTTTTAGTTCAGTGGCAGCGCCGAGGCACTGAAGAAGCTACTTGGGAGCTTGAGGACAGGATGCGTAAAGACCATCCTGAGTTGTTTTGATTTCATTCTTTAAGTTGTATTCAGTTGCAAACTCTGTAAACGTTGGATTTGAATAAAGAATGTTTCTGATTTCTGTATTTGCATTCGGTACTTAAGATCTGATTTCGAGGACGAAATATCTTAAGTGGGGGAGAATGTAGTAGCCCGAACCCTAATTGAGTAATTAAAGGATTAATGCTAATTAAATAAATTGGGGATTGGACGGATCGGAAGCTCCGAAGGGACGATCGGAAGCTCCGATCGGGATCCAAAGCTCCGATGAGGATCGGAGGCACCGATGATATTACGTCATCCATGACGTGTGGCTGGATCGGAAGCTCCGATCAGGACCGGAGGCTCCGATCACCCCTATCTGGAGTCAACAAGTGATATTTTGACACGTGGCAGATCAAGATCTTCGGAAGCTCCGATGGCAGGATCGGACGTTCCGATCGAGGTTCGGACGTTCCGATCGAGGATCGGAGGCTCCGATCGTTGTCTATAAATAGAAGGCCGAGACTTCATTTCTCCTTGCCAATTCCGGATTTCCTCTCTATTTCTAGTCATATTCGAGTTGTTCTAGCCTTCCTAGGCTTGAACCGGGAGTCGTCTAGGCGTTCGGTAGTCGTAGCGGATTTGTGCCCAAGTTCTGGAGGCATCGACATCAAAGGGCTAACGACGGACGAAGGTATAGCTTTTGCTTCCTATAAATATTTAGGAGTATGCAATAGCTTAGTTAAGGCTTTTAGAGCACTGTAATGATAGTAGTATCATTTCGCTGTGTAGGCGGACTTTAGGCTTGGGCTTAGAGCTGGTAGTGCCTACCTGGTATTTGAGGTACGAAAGTACTGTTCGAGATATCCTGACTGAGTATGCATGTATTATATGACTGCATGATTTATATGCCATGATATTATGCTGCATTCATTTGCATCTTGCTGTATCTCCTTCGAGATGTCTGTTAGTAGGGTTGTACCCTATCCTGTTAGTGGATGGACTTCCATCGATTTGGGTCCGGCGTATCCACAGTTATCTCGGTATGGGAGCCACCTCCTGAAGCGACGGCACAGCGTGCTACATACCAGGGCCCGGTCTGTCTCTGTTATCTGATCCTTGACCTCGAGTCTATAGGGAGTTCACTTTGCATGCATGTATACTCATACTCTCGCACTGAGCGTTTTATGCTCACGTCTCGTACTCTGTATTTTCTGGACACCCTATTCCATGGGGCAGGTTTGCGATTGGACGAGGAGGGTGGATCCAGGAGGGGCTAGTCAGTGGTTGGCCAGCTGGAGCTTCGTCTAGGCTTTATTACTGTTGTTTGGGTTTATACAGCTATTCGATTTGGTTGTATATTATTGGATAATTACAGATTCCTTTACTTGGGATTGTATAATGTTATTGGTTTCCGCAGTTTTATTCTGATATATGTTTCTTTAAGTTAATTGCATGCCTAAGTTCTGTTTAGTAGGTGATCCGGGTAAGGGTCACTACAGTAGCACCGACAATGCCACCAGCTACGGTAATTCCTCGCACTGAACAAGGAAGTACCTCTAGAGACATGACAGATATGACTGCCACTCCAATGGAAACATTGCTTAAGCGATTTCAATCCTTCAATCCGCCAACACTAAAGGGTACTAAGAATTCTGTAGAGTGTGAAAGTTGGCTAGATGATATGGAAATGTTATTTGATTCCATTGATTATAGTGATGAGTGAGAGTCAGCATGATAGGGCACCATATGCATGAAGTTGCAAAGAGTTGGTGGTTCACAACCAAGAGAGCTTTGGAGCATCTAGGGACTGTGCTCACCTGAAACGTCTTCAAAACTGAGTTTTTCCAACGATTCGTCCCAGTGTCTTACCGCAAAGACAAGGGTGCTGAATTTGCCAATCTGAAGCAGGAGAATTTAAACATTGAAGAATATGTTGCAAAGTTTTCTACTTTGCTACGCTTTGCTCCACATGTTGCTGATAGTGATGAGGCAATGGCTGATCAGTTCATTAATGGACTGAATCCAAAGGTATTTACTTTGGTAAACACAGGGCGACCGACTACTTTTGCTGATGCTCTGAACAGTGCTAAAGGAGCGGAAGCTGGCTTGATAAAGCAACAAGGAGATTCGTATGCCGCTCAGCCCCAGAGACAGCCACAACCTCCAGCTCTGGTTCCACAACAACCTCCCTGATTTGAAAGTGGTGGTAGTAGCAGTGGGAAGAAAGGATATTTGCAAGCGCGAGAAAAACAGTTTAAAAAGTCAGGGAGCAGCTCATCGAGTTCTAGTAGCTCAAAACCGAAGTTGGGGGTGTATTGTAGTAGTTGTGGTGGAAGTCATCCGACTGATCAGTTTCGGTGTATTTGGGAGTTGCCATATATGCCATCAGCCTGGCCATTTTGCGAGGGTGTGTCCTCAGAGAGGTTCTGGAAGATCATGAGGTACAAAGTCATCACGATCAGTGACTCAGCCTGAGAGGCAAGCCTCTTCTGTTCATTCCTTCCAACCATCACATCCACAGCAAAAGACAAGGCCAGGAGGGAGCCAGACAGGTAGTCAACCCCCGAGACAACAGGCTCATGTGTTTTCACTGACTGAAGAACAGGCACATGGAGCACTAGATGATGTGGTTGCAGGTAGCTGTTCTCTTTGTGGTTATCCTGCATATGTATTGATAGATACAGGTGCATCCCATACGTTTATTTCTGAACGATTTTCATTATTACATGCTTTGCCTGTTGAATCAATACCTGTTGTAGTATTTGTCTCTTCACCTTTAGGGAGAGGTCTTATATCCATGCATATGGTTAAAAATTGTTTGTTACAGTATGTGGGTAATGGGATAGAGATAGATTGTATTGTGCTTGGTTTGTTTGATTTTGACTGCATTATCGGGATTGATATGCTAACCAAGTACTGAGCTACTATAGACTATTTCCAAAAAGTGGTGAGGTTCCGACCTAAAATGGCTGAAGAATGGAAATTCTATTGTAAGGGTTCTCGTGCTAAGATTCCTCTTATTTCAGTATTATCTATGACTCGACTTTTACAGAAAGGAGCAGAGGGGTATATTGTATATACAGTTGATGTATAGAAAACTAGCCCTAAATTGGCTGATTTTCCAGTGGTTAGTGAATTTGCTGATGTTTTCCCTAATGAAATTCTGGGATTACCTCCGTATCGTGAGATAGATTTCAGCATAGAACTGATGTCAGGTACTGTACCGATTTCTAAAGCACTTTATCGAATGGCACCAGTAGAATTGAAAGAATTGAAAGAACAATTGGAAGATTTATTGGCCAAGGGATACATTCGACCCAGTGTTTCTCCTTGGGGTGCTCCAGTATTATTTGTCAGAAATAAAAACGGTTCCATAAGACTTTGTATCGATTACCGGCAACTGAACAAGGAAACGGTAAATAATAAATACCCTTTGCCTCGTATTGATGATTTGTTTGATCAGTTGCAGGGTTCTTCTGTTTATTCCAAGATCGATCTGAGATCTGGCTACCATCAGCTGAGAGTTAGAGAATCTGATATTTCGAAAACTGCTTTCAGAACCAGGTATGGCCACTATGAGTTTATAGTTATGCCGTTTGGTCTAACGAATGCTCCAGCTGTGTTTATGGCTTTGATGAACCGTGTTTTTCAGAAATATCTTGATGAATTCGTTATAATTTTTATTGATGATATTCTTATATACTCGAAGAATCTGATTGATCATTCAGAGCATTTGAGAACGGTGTTAAAGACTTTGAGAGCTGAGAAACTGTATGCCAAATTGTCGAAATGTGAATTTTGGCTGAGACAAGTTATATTTCTTGGACATATTATATCCGAAGATGGTATATCTGTTGATCCAAGTAAAGTCGAGGCTGTGATCAGTTGGCCTAGACCAACATCTGTTCCTGAGATACGCAGTTTTATGGGTTTGGCTGGGTATTATCGCCGTTTCATTAAAGATTTTTTTAGAATTACAAAGACAATTACTCAGTTAACTCAGAAGAATGCTCCATTTATCTGGTCCGAAGCTTGTAAATTCAGTTTCCTTGAGTTAAAGAAACGACTGACCAATGCACCAGTCTTGACGATTCCTTCAGGTACTGGTGGTTTCACTGTTTATTGTGATGCATCTCATCGAGGCTTGGGATGTGTATTGATGCAGCGAGGGCATGTGATTTTTTATGCCTCGATATAGCTGAAGCTTCACGAGACTAGATATCCGATTCATGATCTTGAATTGGCCGCCATTGTATTTTCTTTGAAGATTTGGTGACACTATCTATACGGGGAACAGTTTGAGATTTATTCTGATCACAAGAGTCTGAAATATTTGTTTTCACAGTCAAAACTGAATATGAGGCAGTGCAGATGGCTTGATTTGCTTAAAGATTTCGATTGTGAAATTAAATGCTATCCGGGAAAATCCAATGCAGCTGGTGATGCACTGAGTCAAAAGGTATGTTCTTTGTCTCTATCGACGATTGGTGTATCAAATTTAATTGAAGAATGTTGTTTTTCTGGATTAGTATTTGAAATGAATTGTTAGCCTCTTTGACTTTATCAAATTCAAGTTGAACCAGAGTTACTTTTGAGAATTAAAGATGCTCAGAAACTTGATCAGAATGTGCAGAATTCAATTGAGAAATTCCGGTCAGGGCATGTATCCGAATACCACGTTCGAGATGAACTTCTATAAGTAAACAACCGACTTGTAGTGCCTGATATTTCTGATGTGCGACAACTTCTTAAATAGGTGCATTGTAGTCGTTATAGCATTCATCCTGGTGGTAGGAAGATGTACAACGATCTAAAGACTCAATACTGGTGGAAACAAATGAAGTCGGATATCACTGATTTTGTTTCTCGATGTCTTAATTGCCAGCAGGTGAAAGTGATAGTTATGTTTTTATTGCATTTGTTAGTGTCATTTTGCTGTTGTTTTGCATTTGTTTACATGTCTTATTTATGCATTTTGTTCGTATTTCATTTTCCATGTTTGCATGATTGGTTTCCCGGTTTTTTGGTTAGGTTGTACATTTTGGCGGATACATGGAAGGAATCTTTGAAGCAATGGAAAAGCTGGAATTTCTAAAGAATTTTTGGCCGCTCGATCTGCAGGAGTTTACCGATCGAGCGGAGCATGTTTTGCGAAGACAGTGGGCTCCGATATTTTTTGGCCGCTCGATCTGCAGAAGTTTACCGATCGAGCGGCGCGCGTGTTTTGAAGCCAGTAGCTTGATTATTTTGGCTCGCTCGATCGGCCAATGTTTACCGATCGAGCGAGCGGGTCTGTACGGGAAGGATTTTGTAATTTTTGAAACTCTTTTATTTTGGACTCTAGACTTTATTAGGCTTTTAATTCCGTTTTTGGGGGATTATTATCAGACTTGGGGAGATCTCTAAGGCGGCTAGGTTTTGTTCTTTCAATTTTCTCTCTAGTTTTCTCTCTTCTTTGAATTTTTATTGATTTGGTGATGAATCGTTGTAACTAAACCTTTTATACTTGGTTGAGGGAGACGAAACCTTGATATATTTTATTCATGAGATTCGATTCGTAGTGTTTAATTCTTGTTAAGTATCAATATTTGATCTGGTTTATTTCATGTTTGTATGCGAGATTTTAGGATTGGCCATCTTAGGATTTTGTTTTGCAAACTATAGCTAAAATAGAATTCAAATCCGTAATTATTTGAAATAACTAATTTGCGAAGCAAATACGTTTGATATTTTCTGCTGTTGAATTTATTAAATTGTAGGGTTAATTATTGACTATGCTAAATACAACCGCTAGTGTTTGTGTTGTCTAGATTCGTCAGTTTTACTAGTTTGAATGCTACCGTGGATTTAAATCTGATCGCTGGTATTGGGTTAATTTATGGGGTAAGGGTTAATTTAGAATGTTGTTTTCTAATTAGCTAAAATTAAGGAAAACAGGAATTTGATTTTCAATGACGAATATTTAATATGATTAATTATTTTTAGGGAATCGATGATTGAATGAATGAATATCAAGGGTGTAGTCGACTGATACCAAGTCTCGTCTCTTATTGATTTCTCCAGTTGAATTTTTATTCTTGCATGATAGTGATAATATTAAATTTTTAATTGCTTAAATTTCTAGTAGTTAATCTCAATCTCAAACCCCGTTTTATTTATTTCCAGTATTTTTAAGAATACAAATAAATTTTATTTTTCTCGTAGGAACGATCCCTACTCTCACTACTACATAATTTATTTATCTGATTGGAGTCGGGTAATTTGGGCGCGACACGACTGAGCGCTACCAAATTTTGGCGTCGTTGTCGGGGAAGGCGTTTAGTTTATTTGTGTTCTTTTTTTTATTTTTTATTTTATATTCTTTCCCCAGTTCTTTTCGGGTTTGTTAATTCTTACAGGAGAATCTTCTGAAGAAGAATTCCCCTACGACACGGAGATTGAAAGAACTTTGCACATGCGAAGGAGAGAACTCCGTAGGCAACAACAAGAAGCCGCTGCTCGAGCTGCTTTTCGAGAAGAAGAAGAGATGGCTGCTAATGCAAATCTGAGTCTTCGACAATTGGGCACTCCTGACCCCAATCAACAACCTTTATGCATTACTTTTCCTACTTTAGAAAATAATGTGACTTTTGAGCTCAATTCTGGATTAATTCACTTATTACCTGCTTTTCATGGTCTTGCAGGTGAGGATCCGAATAAGCACTTAATGGAGTTCCACGTGGTTTGCACAAGTATGAAACCCCATGGAGTGACAGAGGAGCAGATTCAGCTGAGAGCTTTTCCTTTCTCTTTGAAGAGTGCTGCTAAGGATTGACTGTATTACTTGCCCTCTGGTTCCATCATGACGTGGACGGAAATGAAAAGAATCTTTCTGGAGAAATATTTCCCAGCCTCTAGAGCTGCGAACATCCGGAAGGAAATCTATGGAATCATGCAATACTCCGGAGAGTCACTACATGAGTATTGGGAGCGGTTCAAGAAGCTTTGCGCTAGCTGTCCGCAACATCAGATAAGTGAAAACCAATTAATTCAATTGTGCTATGAAGGTTTATTGTCTCATGACGGGAATATGCTGCTGGATGCGGCCAGTGGAGGAGTTTTCGTGGACAAAACTCCTGTCAAAGCAAGGAATCTGATAGAGAACATGGCCGCCAATTCTCAACAATTTTGAACCTTCAGGAGTGATCCAACACCCGGAAGGAATACTGAGGTAAATGTTTCTTCCCTTGAATAGCAACTGATTGATCTGACGTCTCTTGTGCGTCAAATGGCTGTAAGGAATGGACAAAATATGAAGGTTTGTGGAATTTTCACTGCAAGGGGACATGCGACTGACATGTGTCCCATACTTCAAGAGGGATCGGCTGAGCAAGTCAATGTAGCAGGAGGATTTCCCGGACCGCCACAATGGAAGTATGACCCATACTCCAACACATACAATCCTGGTTGGAAGGATCATCCAAACCTGAGATATTTGAACCCGCAAGCAATTCAAGCACCACCGCACAATCTAGCTTATAGGCCGCCATACCCCCAACAACCACAGCATCCTCAAGTCCCCACGCCTGGTGAGTTTCTAGAAAACATTGTTAAGGATCTTGCTACTAATACTTCCGCTTTTCAACAGAAAACTCGAGCAAGTATCCAACAGTTGAACACTCAAATGGGGCAGTTGGCAACCGCAGTGAACAGGTTGGAGGCACTGAATTCGAACATCTTACCATCACAGACTGTGGTGAATCCGAGGGAGAATGTGAGTGCAATCACCTTGAGGAGTGGAAAGGAGTTGAAGGTTAATGAAGATGTGGTGAAAGAACCAGTATAGAACAAAGATGATCAGGAATCCAAGGTAGAGGAGGAAGACACAATTCAAGAAGTACCTAGAGGTAAGTTCCCTGCTTTTTCCGAGTATAGACATGTAGCCCCTTTTCCCTTAGCATTGAAAGAGTCTAGGAAAGATGATGGAATTAAGCAGTTGTATGAAGTGTTTCGTAGATGCGAGCTAAATATCCCTTTGTTAGATGCTATTAAACAAGTACCTCGTTATTCTAAAATTTTAAAAGAATTGTGTACTGTGAAGAGAAAACAAAAGTTAAAGGGATGTCAGAAAGTTGAATTGGGAGAACAGGTCTCTGCTGTAATTCAAAGAAAGGTACCTACAAAATGCAAGGATCCAGGTATGTTCTCAATTCCTTGCAAGATAGGAGATGTTCAGCTTGATACGACCATGTTAGATTTAGGAGCGTCGATCAATGTCATGTCATATTCTGTGTATGCTTCCTTAAAACTAGGGCCTTTGACTGAAACTAGAATTGTTATTCAAATGGCTGATAAATCTACAATTTTTCCAAGAGGAGTGCTAGAAGATGTTCTTGTGCAAGTTGACAATTTGGTCTTTTTTGCTGATTTCTATGTGCTTGATATGAAAAATAATGATTTGAATAATCCAATTTTACTAGGAAGACCATTTTTGAAAACTTCAAAATTTGTTATAGATGTGAACAATGGCACTCTCACAATGGAGTTTGATAGGGAGGTTGTTAAGTTTCATATTTTTGATACCCTGCAAATTCCTGATTGTGAAAGTGTTGTTAATAATCTTGATGTCATTAATAACTTGTCGCAAGAACACAAGAAGGTTGTGAATGGGAATAAAGTTAAGAAGGTTATTGCAAAACCTATGGAGAATTTTACTACTGAAAGTGTTCGTTCTGAACTGCAGGCACCCAAGAAATCCAAGAAGAAGAAGCAAAGACCAAAAATCTCTACAAAACTGCGCAAGTGGGTGAAGGTGGACAAGGGAACTAGATATGAACCACCTTGATGAACTGAAGTATGCAGTCGAGCTATAGACTGACTGTAAATTTAGCGCTCACTGGGAGACAACCCAGTGTTTTTTTTTCTTTTTTTTTCTTTAGTTTAGTTTTTATCTTTCATTTTGTTTTTGCGTTTATTTTTTTTTTTCAGAAACCGAATGCCGCCACCTCCGCAGTCAAAGTTTCAATATGATTCTTTCGTGATGTTGTCAGACGTTGAAGAGGACAGTGCCAACACTTAAACCAGGGGAGTTTCGTTTTACATTTTTTTCATTGCATTGTGTTGGGTTGTTTGTTTGTGTTTTGTGTTTTGACGCATTGAGGGAAATGCTTCAATTAAGTGTGGAGGGATGTATTCATATTGTTGCATTTGTGTTTTTTTTGTTATTGCATTCATTTTGTTTTTTGTTTGTGTCGTATGCATGAGTTGAGGATGAGATTGTTAGCCTATGACGAGGTAGTTGAAAAATAATAAAATTTTTGAAAAATTTTACTCTTGATTGGATTTGAGAAACCGTAGGTTGTTTGTTGAATATTCCAAGCACGCCTGTTTAACCAGTGAGTTATAGCGATGTATTTGATATTGTGAATGTATATTTGACCATTGCACGACATTAGGTGTTTGTGGAACTTGACGGTTCTTAAGTCTTGATAATCTTATTGATAGAGCATTCACTCTCTTGGTTTTTTTTGGAACATGCTTTTGAGCAATCGACTCCATCCGGGTTTCGAGCGAGATGTTTGAAATCCTATTCATCTTGTTTGTGGCTAAGTCTGCGGGAAAAAATAATAAAATGGGGTTAAGCCTTGAAAAAAAAAATCTAGTAAGGCATCAGTTCCATCCAGGCTATAGACGAGGGGATTGAAATTCGAATCCTATCTAGTTATAGCTAAGATTGCGGGTAATTATTGGGACTGTCAAAAGATCTAGATAATTGGTGCGTATTTTTCTTGAGAAAGTTTATGTTTTGTTGATGGATTGTTGGGAGGAGAGTTCTTGATTTTGAGGCTTGCACTGAATTGTTTTAGGTAGGCGAACAGTCTTGAAACTTTGTCTTTTGAAGTTGCATGTAGCTGGGGTAACATGACACACACACACATTCGCATTCGACTGAAGATGTATCATTGATGATTGAGAGTAGCTATTAACTTGTTTTAGATGACAGTGGTTTTCTCTGAGGCTATGTTGTGTATGGTCATTCATGTTTGTGTATCTGTTTTGTTTCATTTTGTTTTGCATGACTTACTCAAGGGCGAGTAAGGAGTAAGTGTGGGGGAGTTTGATAGTTATGTTTTTATTGCATTTGTTAGTGTCATTTTGCTGTTGTTTTGCATTTGTTTACGTGTCTTATTTATGTATTTTGTTTGTATTTCATTTTCCGTGTTTGCATGATTGGTTTCCCGGTTTTGTGGTTAGGTTGTACATTTTGGCGGATACATGGAAGGAATCTTTGAAGCAATGGAAAAGCTGGAATTTCTGAAGAATTTTTGGCCGCTCGATCTGCAGGAGTTTACTGATCGAGCGGAGCAAGTTTTGCGAAGACAGTAGGCTCGGATATTTTTTGGCCGCTCGATCTGCAGAAGTTCACCGATCGACCTGTGCGCATGTTTTGAAGCCCGTAGCTTGATTATTTTGGCTCGCTCAATCAGCCAATGTTTACCGATCGAGCGAGCGGGTCTGTTCGGGAAGGATTTTGTAATTTTGGAAACTATTTTATTTTGGACTCTAGACTTTATTAGACTTTTAATTCCGTTTTTCGAGGATTATTATCAGACTTGGGGAGATCTCTAAGGCGGCTAGGTTTTGTTCTTTCAATTTTCTCTCTAGTTTTCTCTCTTCTTTGAATTTTTATTGATTTGGTGATGAATCGTTGTAACTAAACCTTTTATACTTGGTTGAGGGAGATGAAACCTTGATATATTTTATTCATGAGATTCGATTCATAGTGTTTAATTCTTGTTAAGTATCAATATTTGATCTAGTTTATTTCATGTTTGTATGCGAGATTTTAGGATTGGCCATCGTAGGATTTTGTTTTGCAAACTATAGCTAAATTAGAATTCAAATCCGTAATTGTTTGAATTAAATAATTTGCGAAGCAATTACGTTTGATATTTTCTGCATTTGAATTTATTAAATTGTAGGGTTAATTATTGAATAGGCTAAATACAACCGCTGGTGTTTGTGTTGTCTAGATTCGTCAGTTTTACTAGTTTGAATGCTACCATGGATTTAAATCTGATCGCTGGTATTGGGTTAATTTATGGGGTAAGGTTTAATTTAGAATGATGTTTTATAATTAGCTAAAATTAAGGTAAAACAGGAATTTGATTTTCAATGATGAATATTTAATATGATTAATTATTTTTAGGGAATCGATGATTGAATGAATGAATATCAAGGGTGTAGTCGACTGATACCAAGTCTCGTCTCATTGATTTCTCCAGTTGAATTTTTATTCTTGCATGATAGTGATAATATTAAATTTTTAATTGCTTAAATTTCTAGTAGTTAATCTCAATCTCAAACCCCCTTTTATTTATTTCCAGTATTTTTAATAATGCAAATAAATTTCATCTTCCTCGTGGGAACGATCCCTACTCTCACTACTACATAATTTATTTATCTGATTGGAGTCAGGTAACTTGGGCGCGACACGACTGAGCGCTACCAGAAAGCCAAAAGAAAGAAACTGCCTGGTTTATTGCATAGCTTATCAGTCCCTGAATGGAAATGGGATCATATTTCCATGGACTTCGTTACGAAGTTACCTCGGTCTTCTATAGTTTGCGATGTTATCTAGGTGATTATTGACAGATTGACGAAATCAGTGTGTTTTATTCCTTATCGTATGACGTATAGACATGACCAGATGGCAGAAATTTATATCTGAGAAGTAGTCAGATCGCATGGAGTGCCGAAGTCTATTGTATCAGATCGTGATTCTCGATTTACATCACACTTCTGGCACAGTGTGCAGAGTGCTTTAGGTACTCAACTACACCTGAGCACAGCTTATCATCCACATATAGACGGACAGTTTGAGCGTACCATACAGACCTTAAAGGATATGTTAAGAGCTGTAGTGCTTAATTTTGGCACTAGTTGGCAAGATTCACTGTCACTTTGTGAATTCTCGTACAACAACAGCTATCAAACGAGTATTGAAATGGCTCCATTTGAAGCTTTGTACGGTAAAAAGTGTCGATCTCCTCTTTACTGGGATGATATTTCAGAGGTACCTGACATGGGGCCTGACATGATTCAAGATATGACTGAAAAAGTGAAGATTATTCAGAAAAGGATGAAGACAGCTCAGGACAGACAAACTAAGTATGCAAATGTTCGACGTCGACCTTTGTCTTTTGATCAGGGGGATCGGGTGTTTCTAAAGATTTTTCTGTTCAGAGGCATTGTACGATTTGGCAAGCCAGGGAAGTTGTCTCCATGCTATATTGGTCCTTATGAAATTATTGAGAAGATAGGCAATCTTGCCTATCGATTAGCTCTTCCTTCGTCTTTATATGGAATACATGATGTTTTTCATGTATCGATGCTTCGAAAATATCTTGCTGATGAATCTCATGTATTGCAATCTGATGAGGCTGTACTCGACGAAACCTTGAGCTATTTTGAAAAGCCAATTCAAATTCTTGATCGTAAGGAGAAGCAAATTCGAACGAAGATTATTCCGCTTGTGAAAGTACAGTGGAGTCGTCATGGTATTGAAGAAGCTACTTGGGAGACTGAATCGGACATGAGACAACGATTTCCAGAGATGTTTCAATTATTTGAGTTTCTTCTTCAGTATTTCTGTTATCTGTTTTATATTATGTACTGATAATACTTGAGATTTCGAGGACAAAATCGTATTTTAGCGGGGGAGAATTGTAACGCCCGAAATTATTTGATTTTGATCCGAGAATATTTAATTTGGGAATATTTGGAGTTTTGATTTAAATTCTAATATTCTTAAATTATTTAGGATTGAAATTGAATTAAATTGTTGGCCGAGGACTGAATTGCAAATTATGAAGACTTGAGGGGCCAAAGTGCAATTTTCAAATTTTTACTTGGACACTTGTCTTGAATATGAGTTTGAACGTGTATCGAGAATATATCTTCAGTAAGAATTTTACTTTTTGCAGCAAGGAATCGAGAACCCCTTTCCCAAGTGCAATTCCTCATATTCAATCTTGAATAACTTTTGATCTGTTCATCCGAATTAAATTCCGAAGATAGTTTTGGAATCCTCGCGAGAAGGGCTATCCATTGATGTAAGTATTATCTTGATTAAGATGATTTTTAAATTGTCATATGGGGCAGCCATCAGATTTGATTATGAATTGATGTTGTTGAGCTTCTATGCCTTGTTATATCGAAGTCGGATCGAAGAACAGATGTCGTATCAGTTTCTAATGAATTTCCAGCAATTATGTCGAAATTCATACCTTATGTTTATGCTGGTTTTGATTGATATACAGCTGATATATGATGTATATGATTGTTAAACTTGATATAGTTGAGTTTTGGATTGCCGAATTTACGCCGTTACGCCGCTGAACTTGTGATTTGAGGCTGTTTTGTTATTTTGTATTGAGTTGTGATCTTGGTGAGTCCTAGCTGATGTTTGTAAGCTTTCTACACTTCATTTCAGATTGTGTTTGAATGCCATCGAGCTCGAGAACGTCAACTTTGAACCGGTAGTGATTTGAAGCAAGGTTTGAAGTTATTCGACAATGGAGTTTGATTGGTTTTGAATATAGATTTTGATACAAGTCTTATGGTTGTTATGTGAGACCCCATTTCTAATCTTATAATCTCGAATAGTTAACCACAATAGAACACTGAGAGCCGAGGACTCGAATCACAAATTTTTTTTTTATAAAAGCCTCGCGCTCGCGTGAGCTATCGCCTCACGCGCACAGATTACGCGGCCAGAGGCCTCGCAGGAAGCTCGCGCCCACGCGAGGGTAAGTGCTCGCGCGCGCACAGGAAAAACAACCCGAGCCCTCCAGGCTTCTTGCGCGCGCACAGGCCAATCAGGCAGAAAAAAAAAACAGGGTTCCTGAAAATCAAACAAGGCCATCTCCAATCAATTCAAAACCCAAGAACACATACATATCAATATTTAGAACATACAATATACTAAGTTCTGCCCAAAGTACAATAGTAAGTTCGACGATAGGGTTCGTTCGACTAATCAAAATAATACAAGTCCAAAAGGCACAACCCTACGACACATGGTGTCTCACTTCTATCATTCTCACCCCGAACTAACCCAGATGACTCGGTCCGGCTCCTGATCCTCCTGTTGTCAAGTACACATACAAACAAAAACAACAGCCAGATAACCCAGTTAGAAATATAATTTCTAAGTAAAAGAGACAGGCATACAATATCAATTAAACACCTTATATTGAAATGTATCAATCATCAATAAATCAAAATAGGGTGGATGTATGCATGACTTCAAAACTCAGGATTATCAAGTCAGATAATCGAAACATCAGTCGGTACTCGTTTGGGATCCCGGGGTCTTGTCATTACAAAAAACCCACCTACACTCCCATTCGGGGTGGATGTCGCACAACTCAAACCCCTAGACTTCAGAGCAACTATAAGAAGTATTCTAGCACTTGGAAAAACTCGAAATCCAAAGCCATTTCAATATAGCTCCCTAAATCGTCTAATTTCAAAACAAATTGAATATTCGGCTCAATATGAATGCAAGTGTAAACAAATAAATCAATCAAGTTCACACCAAAAAATAAACATGAAGTATGTGATTTTAGGGACTCGAGAATCAATCGAACTCGAGTATTCAACCCCGTTCAATTCATTGTCGTCTTTTACCTTTCAAGTTCGTCGAGGATTCAAATCTGTAAATAACAACGAACTCAATCAATATCGAATCAAATCAAAACAAACCATTTACAAGAAGTTCAATATTATACCGTCTTCAACTCTCGAATCGGTTCAACTCTTAAGTTCGTTCCAAACCCGAATCTTCAACCCAAATCTAAAAATGCAGAACATACGGATTTGATATCAATCTACTAATTCAAACAAACCCGGAAATCAAACCGAAACAATACAACCGATAATCCAAAACTCGATTAAGACGGCATAACGGATATAAACGGTCAAACCAAAAATCTCAACTCAATATTCATCAACTCAAAACCATTCGCAACCCCTCATATCATTCAATCCAAGACAAAATCCAACAATAAAAAAAACCCCAATTTCGAAATTATGCTCCAAAAATCATATAAAATCCAAACTTCGATCTTTTTTCCGAACCGACTTTGAATACACGGTCTATGCTAGCTCAAGAACAACATACTCGAAAATTATCAAATTCTGACAACTCGACAAAAATCAAAGTTCATAGATCGTAGCAAAACTTACGTCAAAACGACGCCCTTGTTGCGGTGATCGTGAATCTCAACTCGAAACGAAAATCTGACGGTCGGATCGTGCGAATTAGAGGAAATAAAAGCTTGGATAATCATTGGCCATGGCTTCTCTCGGTCTCGGTTGGCGTATGGGAGTAGGGAGGAAGGAGAGGAGTGATGGTGAGATATGATAGATAATAATAATATAACACTCCCATAGACTAGTCAACCGACCAATTTGCACTTCGGTCCCTAAAACTCCAAACTCAATCAATTCAATTCTGTCTCAATTAATCTCCATTAATTCCAAAAATAAATAATAATCAACTCTGCTAATCACGAAATAATTAATTTTAGGGTCTTACAATTCTCCCCCTCTAAAATTCGATTTCGTCCTCGAAATCTGACAGATCACACACTAAAAAACAAGAAAGAATCATACTGAAGAAAAACTCATATCAATCAAATAACTCTGGAAATCGCTGCCTCATATCAGATTCGATCTCCGAAGTTTCCTCTTCAACTCCGTGACGACTCCATTGAATCTTCACTAACGGAATCGACTTGTTTCTGAGCTGCTTCTCTTTCCTATCAAGAATCTGAATCAGTCTCTCGAAGTAACTCAGATTCTCATCGAGTTCGGCCTCATCTGGCTGAAGAACATGGGACGGATCCGAATGATATTTCCACAACATCGAAATGTGAAACACATCGTGGATGCCTGAAAAAGATGGAGGAAGAGCAATTCTATAGGCAGGATCGTCTATCTTTTCCAGAATCTTGTACGTACCAATGAATCTCGGCGACAACTTGCCTCTCTTCCCAAATCTGACAGTACCTTGGAACGAAGAAATCTTCAGAAACAATCGGTCTCCCTAATCAAAACACAGTGGTCTGCGTCTGATATTCGCATACTTGGTCTGTCGATCTTGGTCTGTCTTCATTCTGATTCGAATCAACTTCACCTACTCTGCAATATCACGAATCATATATGGACCCAACTTAGGTGATTCTGAAATCTCATCCCAAAAAAACGGAGATCTGCACTTCTTCCCGTACAAAGCTTCAAAAGGGGCCATTCCAATGCTTTCTTGGAAGCTGTTATTGTACGAAAACTCCACTAGAGGCAAAGAATCCTGCCATCCTGAGCCAAAATCAAGCACTACAGCTCGAAGAATATCTTCCAAAGTCTGGATCTTATGCTCGGACTGACCGTCAGTCTGAGGGTGATACGCTGTGCTCAAGTGCAAACGAGTACCCAATGCCTCCTGTAAACTGTGCCAAAAGTGAGAAGTGAATCTCGGATCTCTGTCTGATACTATCGACTTCGACATGTCGTGCAATCTCACAACCTCTCTGACATACAACTCGGCCATCTGATCGTGACGGTATGTCATTCTGTACGGAATGAAACAAGTAGATTTCGTCAACGATCAACCACTACCCAAATCGCATCACAACCTTTAACTGAACGCGGTAGCTTTGTGACAAAATCCATAGAGATGTGATCCCATTTCCATTCCGGAATAGGCAAACTGTGCAATAATCCACCTAGTTTCTTCCTCTCGGCTTTCACCTGTTGACAATTCAGACCACGGGACACAAACCTCGTAACGTCTCCCTTCAACTGTTTCCACCAGAACTAAGTCTTCAAGTCATTATACATCTTCCAGCCTCCGGGATGAACACTAAACCGATCGCAATGCACCTCTCGAAGAATACGCTGTCTCAACTCAGAAACATCGGGCACAACAATATGGCTATTCACGAATAAAAACATCCCTGACCTGAAACTCTGACTGGTGACCTGATCTAACCCTTTCTATCGAACTCTGACTGCTCGGATCAGATCTCTGTGCCTCTCTGATCAGCTGAAACAACTCTGGTTCGGCCTGAATCGTAAAAACTCTGATGGATCTCTATCGGTCTCAAACTCCAAACCAGAAGTACAACAGTCTTCAATCAATTGAGAGACACCAATCATAGCGAGAGATAAGGAACAAAATTTCCGACTAAGAGCGTCTGCAGCTGCATTCAACTTTTCAGGATAATACTTGATCTCACAGTCAAAATCCTTAAGCAAATCCATCAATCTCCTCTGTCTCATGTTCAGCTCGAACTGGGAAAACAAATATTTCAGGCTCTTATGGTCAGAAAATATTTCAAAAGACTCACCATAAAGGTAATGGCGCCAGGTCTTCAAAGCAAAAACGATCGCAGCAAGATCAAGATCATGGATCGGATAACGAGTCTCGTGTGGCTTCAGCTGCCTTGATGCATAAGCTATGAAGTGCTTCCTCTGCATAAGAATGCATCCAAGAACATGTTGAGAAGAATCACAGTAAATGGAAAAACCCCCCGTACCTGATGGAATAGATAAGATCGGTGTGCTGGTCAACCTCTTCTACAGTTCAATAAAACTGGCCTCGCACTCCTCGGACCAAAAAAATGGTGCATTCTTCTGGGTCTACTGAGTAATCGGCTTTGCAATGGAAGAGAAGTCCTTGATAAATCGGCGATAATACCCCGCTAAACCCATAAAGCTTTAGATTTCTGGCACTGATGTCGGTCTCGGCCAATTCATAATTGCCTCGATCTTACTGGTGTCTACAGAAATTCCATCTCCTGATATAATGTGGCCTAGAAAACAACTCGGTCCAACCAGAATTCGCACTTTGATAGCTTAGCATACAACTATTTGGCTCACAAAATCTGCAATACAATCCTCAAATGCTCTGCATGGTCTGAACGGTTTTTCGAATAGATCAGAATATTGTCAATGAAGATAATGAACAAACTCATCTAAATACCGCTGAAAGATACGATTCATCAGATCCATAAAAACTGCTGGAGCATTGGTCAAAACCGAATGGCATGAATATAAACTCGAAATGCCCATATCTGGTTCTGAAGGCTGTCTTATGCACATCCTCGTCGCGAACTCTCAGCTGATGATACCCTGATCTCAGATCTATCTTCGAATACACTGAAGAACCTTGCAATTGATCAAAAAGGTCATCAATCCTAGGTAGAGGATACTTGTTCTTGACCGTCGCTTGATTCAACTGGCGGTAGTCGATGCAGAGTCACATAGAACCGTCTTTCTTCCTCACAAAAATCACTGGATCACCCCAAGGTGATACGCTAGGTCGGATGTATCCCTTGGCAATCAAATCTTCTAACTGCTCCTTCAACTCCTTCAATTCTAACGGAGCCATCCGGCAAGGCGCTTTCGAAATAGGCCGAGTATCTGATGCAAGCTCAATGTTAAATTCGATCTCTCGAACAGGCGGCAAACCAGGAATCTCGTCTGGAAATACATCAGGAAACTCGCTAACCACTGGTATCTCAGTCAACTCAGGGCTAGACCTCTGAACATCCACTGCATAAATCAGGAATCCCTCTGCTCCTCTCTTTAGCAAACGAAACATGGATAACACAGAAATCAAATGAATTCTGGATCGAGAACCCTTACCGAAAAACTTTCACTCGTCTGTCATCTCAAGTCTGAATCGAACCACTTTCTGAAAGCAATCTACTGTCGCCCTATACTTGGTTAGAGCATCAATCCCGACAATACAGTCAAAATCAGATAGTCCAAGTACAATGCAGTTTATCTCAATCAAATTCCCCTCGGGCTCTAACACACAACTTCGGACTAATCTCACCGAAACAGTTTCCCCACCCAAAGGTGAAGTAATAGAAACAACATTCGATAAAGGCTCAGCAAATAAATCATGCATCACGACAAATATTTCAGAAATAAAACAGTGAGAAGCACCCGTATCAATCAAAACATACGCAGGAACTCAGTCTTGAACAAACTCCAAGTGATAACGGTGCCTCGATTCTCATTAGATCTCTTGGTTGTAGCCCACCAATTCTTAGCAACACCCTGAAGCTGGTGAATGACTAACCTGATTCTGCGGTCATCGGTTATAGTCGAGAGAATCAAAGAGCTGATCAATGTCCTTTAGCCACCTTTCACAGTCGACGGAGTTCTCGGTACTCGTCAAGGTAGGCGGTCGGAACGATCGAAATCTCTTCAATAGAGTTTACATAGGGGTCGCGGTAGCATAAATCTGATCCACTCCAGTACTACCCTGATCATTCGAAGGAGTTACTACTGGCTGTGGATTCTCATTAGAAGAGGAACCAAGTGTGGTTTATTTCTTCGCACAGATCGTCGAGGTGCCATCTGATATCAAAGGGTTAGGACACAATACCTCAATCACAATCTCAATCTCATAACCTCGGTGTCCAAAACTCTGCTCTGAGTACTCATGAATCTCAATGATATACGAGAACAGATAATAGCACAAGGCAGATATGTATCACGTAATTCATTATTTATAAATTAAATGACAACTCGTGTAATTCAATTAATTCAAAAATCAATAAAGCATGCTCGCACGTATTTAAATAATCATTTAAATAAATCAATCACATGCGAGAATTCAATTCATGCGGACTCGATCTACCCCTCACTCTAGTTCAATTCCAAGAATCTTATTGCTCTGATACCACTTAATGTGAGACCCCGTTTCTAATCGTCTAATCTCGAATAATTAACCACAATCGAACAATGAGAGCCGAGGACTCGAATCAAAAAAATTTTATTTTTTTTTATAAAAGCCTCGCGCCCACGCGAGCTATCGCCTCGCAGGCGCACAGGCAACGCGGCCAGAGGCCTCGCAGGATGCTCACGCCCGCGCGAGGGGAAGTGCTTGCGCACGCACGGGCAAAACAACCCGAGCCTCCAGGCTTCTCGCGCGCGTGCGAGGTCAAACCTCGCTCGTGCGCAGGCCAATCGTGCAGAAAAAAAAAAACAGGGTTCCTGAAAATCAAACAAGGCCATCTCCAATCAATTCAAAAACCAAGAACACATACATATCAATATTTAGAACATACAATATACTAAGTTCTGCCCAAAATACAATAGTATGTTCGACGATAGGGTTCGTTCGACTAATCAAAATAATACAAGTCCAAAAGGCACAACCCTATGACACACGGTGTCTCACTTATATCATTCTCACCCCGAGCTAACCCAGATGACTCGGTCCGGCTCCTGATCCTCCTGTTTTCAAGTACACAAACAAACAAAAACAACAGTCGGATAACCCGGTTAGAAATATAATTTTTAAGTAAAAGAGATAGACATACAATATCAATTAAACACCTCATATTAAAATGTATCAATCATCAATAAATCAAAATAGGGTGGATGTATGCATGACTTCAAAACTCGGGATTATCAAGTCAGATAATCGAAATATTAGTCGGTACTCGGTTGGGATCCCGGGGTCAAGTCATTACAAACAACCCATTTGGGGTGGATGTCGCACAACTCAAAACCCTAGACTTCAGAGCAACTATAAGAAGTATTCTAGCACTTGTAAAAACTCGAAATCCAAAGCCACTTCAATATAGCTCCCTAAATCATCTAATTTCAAAACGAATCGAATATTTAATCAAGTTCACACCAACAAATAAACATGTAGTATGTGATTTTAGGGACTCGAGAATCAATAGAACTCGAGTATTCAACCCAATTCAATTCAATGTCGTCTTTTACCTTTCAAGTTCGTCGATGATTCAAATCTGAAAATAACAACGAACTCAATCAATATCGAATCAAATCAAAACAAACCATTTACAAGAAGTTCAATATTATACCGTCTTCAACTCTCGAATCGGTTCAACTCTTAATTTTGTTCCAAACCAGAAATTTCAACCCAAATCTGAAAATGCAGAACATACGGATTCGATATCAATCTACTAATTCAAACAAACCCGGAAATCAAACCAAACAATACAACCGATAATCCAAAACTCAATTTCGACGGCATAATGGCTATAAACGGTCAAACCAAAAATCTCAACTCAATATTCATCAACTCAAAACCATTCACAACCCCTCATATCATTCAATCCAAGCCAAAATCCAACAATAACAAAAACCCCAATTTCGAAATTATGCTCCAAAAATCATATAAAATCCAAACTTCGATCTTTTTTCCGAACTGACTTCGAATACACGGTCTATGCTAGCTCAAGAACAACATACTCGAAAATTATTAAATTCTGACAACCCGACAAAAATCAAAGTTCATAGATAGTAGCAAAACTTGCGCCAAAACGACGCCCTCGTTGTTGTGATCGTGAATCTCAACTCGAAAGGAAAATTTGACGATCGGATCGTGCGAATCAGAGGAAAGAAAAGCTTGGATAATCATTGGCCATGGCTTCTCTCGGTCTCGGTTGGCGTGTGGGAGTAGGGAGGAAGGAGAGGAGTGATGGTGAGATATGATAGATAATAATAATAATATAACACTCCCATTGACTAGTCAACCGACCAATTTGCACTTCGGTCCCAGAAACTCCAAACTCAATCAATTCAATATCGGCTTAATTAATCTCCATTAATTCCAAAAATAAATAATAATCAACTTTTCTAATCATGAAATAATTAATTTCAGGGCCTTACATGTTACTTGTCTAGATTTTGATAGCTTGAAGATATCTTGAAATCTCACTTGAAAGGTAAAAGTGGACTTCTACTTGAATGAGATTAAAACTCGAGATGGTTTGTGTCGAGTTCCCTAAACCACATGCGTGTTTGACTATTTGCTCTTATGTGAATTGTTGATTGAGTTTATGATGTTAATGAATGCTATATTGATGTTATATGTTGCATTCATCTTGTGAGACTTATTCCTTGATTTTGAAATAAACTGAAGTGTTCGATTAGACGATTTGAGGAACTATATATGTAGGGCCTGGGTGGTCGAGGTAGCCTAGCGTCTGATTTACATGTATGGTGGCTTCAAAGTCTAGAGAAGCAAGATAAGTAGCCCCACCTCGATCGGGAGTGTCGGTGGTTCAGTTACGATATCTTCTTCTCGGGATCCCAACCGATGAAATGAGAGATTTCTTAAGAGAAACCTGTTTTTAATCATGCATTGTATTTTATTTATATCATGAATTTGATATATATATATATATATATTGATTTGCATGTATGTCGCTTTTACTGGGAAATATGTTTCTCGCCGGAGTTATCCGGTTGTTGTCGTGTTTGTATGTGTGCATGACAACATGTGGTTCAGGAATGGGGCAAAGACAAGCTTGAAGAATATAGACTTGAGAGATTAGAGTGATGATCTGGTGTAGATTTTAAGTTGTTGTCACCTTATGTTAGGATCAAGAACTATGATTATATAGTTATTAGACTTGAACTTTTGTCTAAGGTGTATGTATTTTAGCTTGTAATAATGATTGATCTTGTGGTGTTTTCTTTTGCAATGACATGTTGAAGTTTATGTTATTGTCTTGATGATGGCTCTTATACCTTGTATGATGATTATTGAACTTGATAGAGCTAGTAAGAGGGAACAAAGAAAGATAGGACAGCAGTTGAGCACCATTATTTTTTTTCTGGACGTTTGGCCTGCGCAGGGGCGAGCCCCTTGCTTGCGCGCGCGTGAGCCAGCCATCCAGGGTGCTGGCTTGTTGGCCTGCGCACGCGCGAGGGGTGATCCCCGCCGCGCAGGGCACTTTTTAAAAAAAAAAGTTTAGGCTTTTGATGCTTAGTTTTAATTCATGAATCTTGGATTAATATTATGATTTGCAAGATTAAGAATCGAATCATCACATAACCAATAGTAAAGCCATGATCATTAAGAAAAAGTGGAAGAGTATCATACCAAGCTCGTGGGGCTTGTTTCAACCCATAAAGAGCCTTATCCAGTTTGAACACATGATCTGGTTTGGCTTTCAAATCCTAGAGGTTGTTCAACAAACACTTCTTCTTGGAGAAGAACATTGAGAAATGCACTTTTAACATCCATCTTGAATACCTTAAAGTCCTTGAAAGCAGCATAAGCAAGGAATATTCTAATAGCTTCAAGTCTAGCTACAGGAGCAAAGGTTTCATCAAAATCAATACTTTCTTCTTGTCTGTAACCCTGTGCTACTAAGCGAGCCTTATTTCTTACTACAGTACCACTTTCATTGAGTTTTATTTTTTAAATACCCATCTAGTTCCTATTATAGATTTATCTGAGGGCCTAGGAACTAAATTCCAGACAGAGTTTCTTTCAAATTGGTTCAATTCATCTTGCATAGCTTCTATCCAGTTACTATCAAGAAGAGCTTCTTCTATTTTCTTAGGTTCTATATGAGAAATAAAAGCAGCATGCATTAATTCATTAATCATCTGACCTCGGGTTCTCAAAGGTACCGATGGATTACCTATTACCAAATTTAGTGGATGATTCTTGGACCATCTGTTATATGTGCCAAGGTGATCTGTGTATCCTTGTTGATCTTGATCATCGTGAAGTTCAACATGATCTTTGTTTATTGGAATCTCATTATCAACTGGTGGTTCTTCTGGTCTCTGTTCTTCAACCTGATCTGGCTCACATTGAATTTCTCTATTCTGCATGATCTGGATCTCTTCTTCATCATCTGTGTCAAGCTTTGAATCTTCTATTATGTTACTAAGATCATTTAAGCTTGGAGATTCATTAGTGACATATGTTTCATCAAAAACAATGTGAACTGATTCTTCAACTATTAGATATTTAGTATTAAACGCTCTATAAGCTTTACTAACAAATGAGTAACCAAGAAATAAACCAACATCTGATCTGACATTGAGTGCAGTCAGATGAGTCTTACCATTGTTGTGTATGAAACATTTTGCAGCCAAACACTTTGAAATATGATATCACTGGAACTTCACCATACCAGATCTCATAAGGTGTTTTTCCATCTTTCGTATTAATCATTGATCTGTTCTGAGTGTAACAAGCTGTGTTTACAGCTTCTGCCCAAAACTTTTGTGAAATACCTGAATCAGCAATCATTGTTCTAGCAGCTTTCTTTAGAGATCTATTCCTCCTTTCTGCAACACCATTTTGTTGTGGCGTTCTAGCTGCGGAATACTCATGCTTGATTCCATGATTTTCAAGATAAGTAGACAGAGTTTGATTTGTAAACTTGGTTCCTCTATCACTTCTAATTTTATCAATAGATTGAGATTTCTCATTTTTAAGTCTTAAAAGAAGTTTAATCAATTGGGTGGCAGTTTGATCTTTGGATTTTAAAAATATCACCCAAGTAAATCTCGAGAAATCATCAACAATAACTAGGGTGTACATCATTCCCCCTAAGCTCGTTACTGGTATAGGACCAAAAAGATCCATGTGCAATAGTTCTAAGCTTTTGGAAGAAGATTTATATCCTTTGTTTTTAAAAGTTGATCTAATCTGCTTACCCAGTTAGCAGGCAGAACACACCTAATCTTTTGAAAACTCGATTTTAGACTTGTAACCAATTCATGTTTACTCAGATTGGCTAACGCTTTGAAGTTCAAGTGATTAAGTCTCTTGTGTCATAACCAATTTTGGTTCATCTTTGTTGCTACCAGACAGACTGAAGTGAGTGGTTGATCCGACCAATTTACTTTATAAGTATTTCCACTTCTTTCACCTATCATAATGGTTAGTCCAGATTGATTTTTTACAATTCAAGTGTGCTTTTGGAATTCTACACAATAGTCATAGTAACACAATTGACTAATACTAATTAGATTATATTTTAAATTCTCTACAAGTAATACATCTTTAATGCCAATATTTCCATGGATAAGCTTACCCTTACCCATGGTTGTACCTTTAGAGTTATCTTCGAAAGTAATCTTCGGTCCTGATCCTGGAATGTAGTCAGATAACATTCTTCTGTCTCCTATCATATGCCTTGAGCATCCACTATCCAAGTACCAGACTGCTTGCTTAATGAGTTCGTTTTTGTTTACCTACAAAAATAAAGTAAAATAACTTTGGTCCCCATTCCTACTTGGGTCCATGCTGGATTAATCTATTTGGAATCCATACTTGTATTATCCTTACAGACTTTCCATGATGTTGTCCTTTGGAAATAACAGATTTATCTGATGACCTTTGTGTATTGTGATGTGTATGCCAAGTGTAGTGATCATATCGATTGTTTCTGTTTGACTTCCAATACTTTCTATAAGAGTTATTGGAATGTGGTTTATGTTGAGTTGATGAAGTTCTTTGCCTTTCAAGACCAAATCCAGACCAATTTGATCTAGGTTTAGTCCATCGAGACTTAGATCTGTTTGGCTCAACATATCCCAGCCCTCTGTCTAAGAGTTTACTCTGTTACGGTATTGAATATGTCATAGGAATCTCTGGTTCATATATCGTGCTGGATCTCACAAACTTCATGTATTTAAAGTTGTTATTTTCCAGGCAGGATTAAGTACTTGAGATAGATGAACTTCCTTCATTCATGATGTAGCCTAAGCAAGATTTATCTTCAGCTTGCTTTTGCATTCCACTAAGTTTATCTAAGGATATCGATGCTTTATTCCAAGAGTTTACTAGATCTGTTAATCTCTGATTTTCAGATAAAGTTTCTTGAAGCCTACTTCTCATATCATTGTTCTCAGTCATTAACAAACTTATCTGAGCTTTTAGACTGTCTGATCCAGTGTACTCATCTGAGTTACTTTGATCTGACTTATCTGTTGAGCTCTTTCCATTTGTTCTGAATTTATCAAACTTATGAGATAGCATACGATATTCATTAACCATCTCATTTAATGCATTAATAAGATCTTTCTTACTAAATTCATCAGAAGTAAAGTCAAGTACCTCTCCATCATCTAGAATATCAGCGTCATTAGCCATAAGACATTTGACAGCTTCATCTTCACTTTCACTTGACGATGTTTTTGAGTCGGGTGAAGTGGAGTCCGATTCAGCCCATTTTCTGTTGCTTTCATCTCCTAATAGGGCCTTTTGTTCTTTCTTCCTGCTGAATCTCTTCCTTTTTTTCTCTTGAATTCTTCTAGTATGATGTTCTTTTCTCATCCTTCTTGGGTTTGGTACAGTCGGCTATGAAGTGTCCTTCTTTTTCACAATTGTAACAAGCTCAATTTTCTTCAGCTGGTTCTTTTGGTTTGAAGCTTGATCTGTTAGCTCTTTGGAAATTATTGTGATTCTTCCTCATGAATCTTCCAAACTTCTTAACAAATAGTTACATTGCATCACTACTGATTTGTTATGCGGTTTTTGTTGATAGGATTTCATCTGCTGCAATGAGAGATTTGGTAACTTGTGATGTTGATGTGTCTTCCTCAGTTCGAACTCCCAGCTTGAACTCATAAGCTTTGAGATCTGCAAATAGATCATGTAGTTCGATCTTATTGAGATCTTTGGATTCTCTCATATCTACTGTCTTCACATCTCATTCTCGTGGTAGAGCTCTCATAACTTTGAGTGCTACATCACGGTTGCTATAACTTTTTCCAAGTGCATTTAGCTCGATCATAATGCTGCTGAATCTTTCATCAAATTCATTCATTGTTTCTCCTGGTTTCATCTTTATGTTGTCAAACTTTTGAATGGCCACCATGAGTTTGTTTTCCTTTGTTTGATCGTTTCCTTCACATAGTTGGGTGAGCTTCTCCCATATTTCTTTGGCAGTAGTGCAGCTTTTGATCTTGCTAAATAAGTTCTTGTCCAGAGTTTTGTATAGTATGTCTCTGGCTACATTGTCCAGGTTGGCTTTCTGCTTGTCTTCAGAATTCCATTCAGCTCGAAGCTTTTTTATCATCTGTGGAGCACCTTCAGTAATAGAAACAGTAGTGTTAACTTTCATAATCTTCATTGGTCCATCTATTACTATGAACCACATGTCATCATCTAGTGCTGATAGATGTGCCTGCATACGAATTTTCCAGTCATCGTAATTTTCTTTTGAGAACATAGGAATTTTACTAAATGATGTCATAGCTAAGGATGCCATAGTTTAAAAGACGATTCAGGTGATAAGCAAGAACCTCCCTTATACCACTTGTTAGGATCGAAAATACGTGTAGAGGGGGGTGAATACACTATTTTGAAATTTAAAGTTTCTTTGATCTGATTTGTGAAAATCAGACATAAGTTTTGTTGCTTAAAACTTTGATCTGCTCGAAAGATCCGAAATTATCAGGCGGAAGAAATCTTTTTCGCGGATTGAATACTTGTAAGGCTAAGACAGATAGAATAATGTAAGTGCAGTAAGAA
This sequence comes from Henckelia pumila, assembly GCF_033568475.1. Taxonomy (NCBI): domain Eukaryota; kingdom Viridiplantae; phylum Streptophyta; class Magnoliopsida; order Lamiales; family Gesneriaceae; genus Henckelia; species Henckelia pumila. The sequence goes on from NC_133121.1 coordinate 67,507,164, forward strand.
AAGAGATAGAGTTGTTTCTGGATGTTCGGAGATGAATTCTCCTACGTCGCCACTTCTTATGTTTCCAGAAGGATTCCACTAGATGACTTTGATTTATACAAGGCTTTGTACAAATCTAATCCAATAAATCCTTTGAAAGGAACTCCTAGCAATATTCTCTCTCGAAGCAGAACAAAATCTCTGCTTTGAGTTACACAATGAAGCTACAAAATGTGCTTCGGTGATTTGATCTGGAAAGCTGTGAATGGCTTTGATCTGGATCGATTTTATATGTGCTTTCTTTGGACTTGATCGATCTTTGAAATATTCTCTAACTCAGAATGTCGAGACTTTGATCTGATGATATGGGTATCTGAGTTATGCTGAGTGAAGGCTTTTCAATTTGAATGAACTTTGATTTTGATAGCTTGTGTTTTTCACTCTTGGTCTCGTATCTGAATCTTTGAAATGTTCGAGTATTTATAATCTTCAAAAGTAGCCAGTGAGCCGCCAACAATCTCTGTCAATGAGCTCCCAACATATCTTATTAAATAGCTCACAAATCTTGACTTTGATGGAGGCAGATCAACGTTCAAAATATCATTAAATAATTTTTTCTTTTTCTTCAACAACCTCAACAACGGTTACTTAGAAGTGAGACTTTGATCTGGTTGATAGCTACTTGATCTGTCTTGGATCGATCTGCATAATCCGTTGAAAGTCTTCTTGGTTCATCCGGATATCGGACGCTTGATCTGGCAGTTTATAATTTGATTGGTTTATCCTGATATCGGGCATTTGATCTGGCATATATTTGATCGGTTTGATATCTCGGACATTTGATCTAGATGAATAGATTTGGTCCTTAAATTATTTTATTACTTGGTTTTGTTTTGACTTGTTATCACCAAAACTTTAGAGTTTGATCTCCAACAATGTCCTATAACTAAAGTGTTGTTTTTACTTTTATAACCCTATATATTTTTATATGATTTTATTTATAGTGTAAATAAAGGACAACATTGTTATTTCACAATGGTAAAACTGTGACCTTTTATTCACTCTTTTATATAGGTATAGATCTTTTATATAGGTATAGATATAGATAATAAATTAAATATATATATTTTTGAAGTAATATATATATATATATATATATATATATAATATTTGTTCTACTCATAAATTTTTCACTTGGTTTAGTTTATTATTTATTTTTTAATGTTAGTTTGTTTAAACTTGAAAATTTTTAATGTTATTTTGTGAATTTTATTCACACTTAAAAATTTTCAAAATGCTATATAATTTTACTATTTGCATTTGTTTATTTTGAAAAAAATTTATTATACTATTTTTTTATGCCAATAATCTATTCTTTGCTTAAATAATATTAATATATTATTAAAAAATTTATATAAGAGTATTAGAAATATATGGACAAAAGGAAAAAAAACAAATAAATTATAAATGACAAATATTTGACACAATTAATAATAAGATAGAACTAAAATGGAAGTTATAGAATTAAATAGAGGTCATTAAAATAGAAGTTATAAGTAAAATTATTGTGTGCTGAATTTATATCTTTGTTTATTTTGTAAACATTTTAATATACTATTGTTTGATGACAATAATTTATTCCTTGCTTAAATAATATTAATATATTGTTAAAAAATTTATATTAAAATATTACAAATACATGGATAAAATAAAAAAAAAACATATACATTATGTATATGTTAGGATCGGTTGAAAGTCTAGAGGGGGGTGAATATACTTTCAAGTAGTTTAGTAGGAAATATTGAACTCGATCGGTTTAATGAATGAGTTCAAGGCTTATCTTAGTGTCAAATGCAGTTTGGCAAACAAAATATGTGCGGAAATATGTCAAGCTGCAGATTTAAAACACTGAGTGAATATCAGTTTAGGGTGTGTGGTAATGGTGAGAACTGAAATGATACAAGTAGTTGTTTATGGATGTTAGGAGATTTTAAACACTCCAACGTCACCCCTTTTTTCACCTCGAAAGGATATCGCTAGAAGACTTTGATTTATACAATTAATTTGCACAAATCCAATCCGGTTTAGGACTTAGACACTGCCTAAACAAGAACTCCTAGTACAACACTTCAGTTTCAGTTCTAGACTGATGATACAATAAAATGAATGCAACTCGAAATCCTTTGCACAAAAATGATCCTGCAATGATCAGAATAACACTAGAGCATTTGTGCTTCGAGTTCCTTGATCAAATCTTGAGCTTTTGATGCTTTGAATACTCTTGTGAAATAGCAGAGCGTTTTCGCGTATGTGTGTATTGATCGATCAATATCTCTATTTTATACCCTTTGGATTTCCAACGGTCACAAATCCAATTTGAATTCTTCAGATAAGTTCCAAATTATTCCCGTTGGATTTGTCACTTTCATCAACGAATTTTGGAGCCAACATTTCCCTTAGTATAGCGGCACTACCTTCTGCAGAGTTGTCAGAGTACGGATGATCTTATCCAAAAATAGTAGGGTAGTAAACTATTGTGGGTAAACTAATGCAGTCAGTTTGGCAAGGGTAAACTGATGGATTCAGTTTAGCAAGGTAAACTGATTTGCATCCCTTTAGCCAGTTGAGCGCGGTCGTTGATAATGACGTTATCAGTTTAGCGATTCAGTTTAGCAAAGTAACTTGCATCCCTTAGCCATGCGGTTGTTGATAGTGACGTCATCATTTCCGAATATCAGTTTAGCTCTTTTTGGTTGCTCAATTAGTTTGGCTTTCTTTTGTAAATACCAAAACTAAATTTCCCAACAATTTCCCCATTTTTGGTGTTTATCAAAACTTTGAGACTTAGCATGATAAACTGATATTCAATGTCATACAAATTCAGTTTCAATGTTCTTGTAAATCTTCAAGTTCTTATAAATCTTTCCCCTTTTTGATAAACTGAAAAATAAAGATCCGAAAGGAGAAATACAAGAGTAGATAACATAATAATCTCGACGCAATAAAAGATAAACTATCTTTGATCGGAAGAGGATCTGTGCAATGATGAGTTGCGAGATGGTTGATGAGATGCTGAGGTATAACGATGTAGAGCTTGAGCTTCATGTTGAGTTCGCAAAATATTCTGAGATAAGCTTGCCAAAGTATTGAGTTACCGAGAAATTCCTTGAAAATTTGATTGAAATGAAGTGTGAAAAGATTGAACAAATCCATTCAAGTTGTCAACTTTTGTCTCCAAAGACTGATGAGAATTTTGCAGTTGAGACAGTGAGTTTGTCAGTTGATTTGAGTCTACTAGGATTTTATCCAATAGTGCAAATTTTTTCTTGAAGTTTACCTAGCTCAGCACTCATTGATTGTCTCAGAAAAGAGATGTTGTTTTTGGTTGTTTGTTGATTCTTTTTGAGACTAGTAACAGTCTTGGATATGGCATAGACTGAGTTTTCAATCTGAGAGATTGCCTGATACCAATCATCATCATTCGTTGATCTGGGAGATGGAGTTCCTTTACCAGTGAATGAGAGATTTTCTTTGGTAAAATTTGTCTTCTGTCCTTTAAGAGGAGATGGAGGTGCAGTTGCGATCATCTCAACCTTCTCTTTGTCTTTGAGCTGATAGGATGATGATCCAGGAGCTGAATGAACAACCAGAGATAGATTTGGCGACATTGTCTCAATCTCAATAGCTTGATCATCAAGAGATGAATCATTAATGATTTTTACATGTGTTGATGATTCATGTACTGGTGTTGGAGAACACGGCGATCAGATCAATCAGGATTGATACCCGGTGCAGCGGAAGTTTAAAAATTTTATATGGAACGATTCCATAATGGGTATCAAAACCTTACGATTAAATTGTGTGTGTGTAAAAATTAAATAACAATTATAAATTTTTACCTCCAATCTCGAAGCGAGATTATGGACACCAACAGATTGCTCTGCTCTTGTTGTATATCCCTGGAACTGATGGACGAATTGTTCTTCAATCAGGTCCACGAACGGATATTTAATCCCTCTGATAGATTGCACTAGAAAATCTATCAGAAGTTTCTACGAAGAGAATTAACGAATTTGATCCGTTAAACCAGACTGTAATTCAAAATTCACAGGCTGGATTTTCCTGAGCAGAGGGGACGGGGGCGGCCACTGTTAGAGAAAATACTTAGGGTTTTCGAAAATTTGTGACCTGTTGTGTGTAATTTCTGTACTGCAATAACTTATTTATAATGTAGGCCGCTAACAGCTTAGGGCCCATTAGTCATAAGTTCAAGCCCGACAAGCAAAGCCCGCATGTTCAGAAATTAATATAAAATTCATCATGACTCCGATTGATAAACCGATTTCACCAATGTGCACAGAAACCATTTCTGCACCTTTTAAAGTCAAGATAAATTTTTCTGAATCCGAATTCAGTGATTTCCAAAAATGCCCATCCCTATGTCATTTTAGGAAATCTTACTCCTCTACTCTTAAATAAGAAGTCCAACTTCTTTGTTCATTAAATTTAACTCTTTAAATTTAACTATCTCAACGGGGATTAAAAATCCATTACTCTGTGTGACCCTCAATGGTTCAGGGATACAGCTAGCCGTGGGCTCACAACTCCTTGTAACTCGGAACAACAATTTCCGACTTTCCCATCGAATCATGGTAAGAGCGCCTAGCAACATCGCCCCATGATTCCCTAGGTATCACTGATAGTGCCTGCAAGAACCAATAGATTTTGGTTAGCGTACAGTACGGTCCCTTCATCCATATATCCCGATCGAATCAACAACCATTGGTAAATCGAGAGTCGTTCGAGATTCGATAACTATGCAATACATCTTGAAGATCAAATAGTGACATCGCATGTGTTACTAAGAAACCATTTCTTAAAACACATCATGTACTCTGGCCAGAGATTCGTCACACTAATATCTCCTCAGATCGCATAGGATATCCAAACTCGCAAGTATGTGGTGAATCCTTGACAATAAAGCATCGACTCCTATATGTGTTGTAACTGTACCCAATCCCGACACCTGATGACCCCAATAGAGTCGGTAAACGAGTCAAAGCACAGTACTAGCATATAGAGTCTCAATGATGTTTCAAGTAGTAAGGACTAATGGTGTACAACCAAAACCGCGGACTTTATCCACTCGATAATTGATAACCACTTGGAAATTCCGGATAGGGTAGTTCGATCATTCATCATATGAATATCCATTTGCATGCTTCGAACATCTCTATGTTCCTTACCAATGAAACGTGGTACTCTGCATCGCAAATGCTAGTCTCAAACTCGAGCGATCCTTATCCTTATTATCGGACGGCTCAATCGACTAGGAACAGTTTAGAATACACAGTGACTATAAGATATATTTCATGATAGACATCTCCATGTTCTACCACATCTTACATACACTATAGTATATTCAAAGTCTTTATCAAAACAACAATAGTATATCACAATATAACAATATGAAGAAAGATAAAGTCATTGCCATTAATAAAAGTTTAAATTATATTAAACAAAAGATTGTTTATACAAAGAGTCATCAAAGCCCTTAGCCACAAGTTGGCTCACCGGGCACCTACTCTTTCAATTGGTTCTTGCAGTTGTTCATCATTAATAAGAATTGGCATGACTGATGGATCATCAGTTGAATTGGATGTCAGAAGTGCTTCTTCATCAATAGACTTGGTTGGAGCAGACGTGTCATCAAGTTGAGATGAAATTTCCAAAGTTTGTGAGACTTCCTTTGATTCTGTCAGAGCTTGTTCAGTGGGAGTTGAGAAGGATAACTCATCTACTTAAGACATGTGTGGTTCTACGATTTCCTTCTGAGATAAAATGAATGTCTCATTTGTGTGGTCAAGAATTTGAGAGGATGGTACTTCCATGATCGGTTGAGGTTCTTCAGGTTCCTCTTGGAAAGACAGTGGAGGCACAACTTCTTCCATAGATGGTGTTGTGAATAAAGGAGTTGGATGATCCTCAGCTTCAATATGAGAGATGACTTCATCAACGTTCATTAGTTGAAGCTCGGGTAGAGCAGTTTCAGTGCCTGAGGTATGCAGTTGCTGCTCAATGGATGTATCTGTTGTATTGTGAGCAACTGAAGTTTCTCTTTGAAGTTCTTCAAACACCTGATCAATTGAATGGTTGGAGGATTCAGTGGAAGTGTGATTTTTCTTGCTTTTCTTTGAGTATTAATAAAAGAAATTTTACTAAATTGATATTGTGCATGAACTGTTTACCTAAACTGTTTTAATGCAACTGCTAGATTAATAAGGGTAAACTGCAATATGTAATAATAAGCACGAAAAACTATGTTATTAGATAATTATTACATGCAATCAAATTTCAGAGATATTTTGTCATAAATAGTGCCTTATTGTGTGAAAGCATACGTAATAGACTCTTTATATTCTGAGTAAATTAAATATAATAAATGTGAGAGACTCTTTGATGTTTGAACTTTTGGACTATAAAAAGGAGAGATTAAGATATGCATTTAGATATCAAATCAAATAAGCAGAATAAGTAAAAAAATGGATAATTGGAGAATTGCTCATGAAGATTTTGTCGAGGAAAAGTTTGCTCGTCTTCGAGCAAAACTGATACGTATGCAGTTCAGAGGCCTGGATGCCCTTGGTCCTGACGAGGTTCGTCGTCTTGAGAAGTATAAGCAGGTGATTGGGATTAACAACCCTGCGTATGTCCTCGGCCGAGAGGGCATACAGCTGCTGCTCCTGAAGAAGGAGTTGAGGGTGGTGACCCTTCTCCATGGCCTAGAGGAGGTGGAGGATATCCTGTTGGAGGAACATCTCTCCTTTGGAAAATAGCTGTGGAGAATGAAATAGACATTGTAAATGGTTTTTATTAATAAAATATGCTATTTTTTTGTATCTATTTTATTAAAATTATTTTTATACTATTTTTTTTAAATAGTTGGAAAGTTGTGCTCTGACGTAGCACAAGAAATTTTGTTTATAACTTACGTACTTAATATTTATATTAATAGTGTAATTAATAAAACTAATTCTAGTTATTTTAAAATTTTAGTCAATTAATTAATTTTTGAAACATAAGAGCAATTAATTAAATGAAATAAATTTTATTTTATGGTTATTTTTAAATAAAAAAATCTTTAAAATCTTTAATTTCCTAATTAAATATTATTTACTAGATTTTATTTAATATTTTTATTAATTTCAATTATATATATTTATATATATATAATAATATAAAAAAAGAAAGAATGCCGGGACACCTTTGTCCCCTCATGACTCCTGCCATGGTTTTGCCACCATGGCAGAAGCACTGCCAAATCCGGGACTTGGTGTCCCCGATTACAATAGTTTGATAAAAGTTTGCAAAATAATATATTTTTATATTAATTTTTATAAAAAAATCCTGAAAAATGACTGTATTTAACATTATATTTAATGTTAACATTTATAATAAATTCATGAATTGCGTATGAACTTACATACACTCGTATAGATGTCAAAATGGATTGGGCACGTTAAGATTGCTCCTGCGAAATGATGGGTTATGACAGGTTGCAAACCAACTCGCTTTTATGCACTTATTATAACTAAAAAATGGCTAGGTCTGTCAAATTGACGCATCACCGCCAAATAGGTGAGATGGTTTGGAAATTGCCAAGCCGTCCAAATGGTGGATATGTGGGTTGAGGAAGGTTGCAAGTGTACCTGTCTCGTTTGGCCGTTTTAATAGCTCTAAATACATTATGATTAGGGGTGGGAAAAAAAATTCGAATTTTCGATTTATCGAGGTAATCGTACCGAAAAAATATCGAATTTATTGAATTTTCGGTATACCGAAGATTTCGGTACGGTACGATAACGATGTCGAATTTTTCGGTACGGTAACGGTATGAAATTTGAATTTTTTGGTATATACCGGTATACCGAAATATTATATAAAAATTTAAAAATATATTATATTTTTAAACAATAAATTTAAAATTTTAAAAAATATAAGATTTTTTTCGGTATAAAATGGTATATATCGATACCATACCGAAATCTCGGTATATCGTAAAATCTCGGTATAATCGGTATGCTAGTTATTGATAGGGCTGGTTTTTCTGTATACCGTACTAAAAATATTGATATTAAAAAAATTCATATCGATACCGATAGTGAAATTTCGAAATTTTGGTATAAAAAAAATCCATATTGATACCATTTAGATATCGAAAAAAAATTTGGTATATCGAAAAAATGTTTGTATATCGAAAAAAATTCGGTACGATGTTTTTGATATAAAAATAATATTTTTCATAAATCGTGTTGAATAAAATATCATATCATAAAATTAATTTTCTGTGAATAAATGATAAATTGGTGATAGAGTTAGTTTCGGTGTCAAGACATTTGAAACGAGTAGAGGTTAGTACTATTCGCTGTGCCCACATTGTGTACGCCTCAGTTTTCTCTAAAATAATTAATAAGATAGTAATATAATTAAAATGTCCATCCAATTATGATTGTTTTTGATATTTTCACAAAAATTTCTTTGGCTCGAGATTAATAATCCATATAATAATATAAATCCAGACTCGCGAACTATTCGGATGGAGTAGATAATTTCTTTGTTATTGTTAGGATCGAATAGTGTGTGTAGAGAGAGGTGAATACACCACTTGACTTTTCTTCGATTTGAATGATGTGTTCAGTCGTGATCTCAACTGAACTGTTTACTTCTTTTTTTTATTGTCAATGTTAATTAACCAACAAATGACATGTGCGAAAAAGACTAACTGACAGATTGAATACTTAATGAAAAAGCTTGACTGAAATGAAAGTGACACAAAAAATATTTCTGAATGTTTGGAGATGAATACTTTTACGTCACCATTTCTTCCTCTTGAAAAGATTCACTAGAAGATTTGAGTAATTCAAGCAATTTGTAACACCCCAATTCAGCAAAAACTTAACAATGCCTTAACTGAAACTCTTAGAACTTAACTCAACACAATCAGTCATCGACTGGTTTTACAAATACAATGTAAGAAAAATTATGAATAAGCACAAGATGATCCTTAATGATAAGATTTGAATCTAGAATGAGCGTGCTTTTTCAGTTGTGTAAACTTGAGATGTTTGAAAGCCCGATTGAAATCTTGATAACACGAATAGCTTAGAATGCATAAAAGTTGGAGAGTCTTCTTCAACTGATTTTCAAGCATATTTATAGGCATTTGCCTGACAGTCATAAATACGTATAAAAGTATTTGTTCCTCTCAATAAAATCCTGTTGCCTTGAGTTGTATGTCTTGGAGAAAAACTCTGAAAAATAGTACACTCTGTACCTTACCACTGTTGCGGCGTCTACAATGTTTTGTCATTTTCTATAATTGGTAACAATTCAAATCTGAAGGACTCTGATAGTTTAGGAAATGTTCAGTGACTGAGGATGACTTTATTGAATATTCTAAATAAGTGTCAGTCGCCCTAAATTTCAGTTGAGCACCGCACCCTTGCTGGTCGAGATAAACTTTCAGTTATGGTTCAATCAAGGTGCTGTGTTCAGTCTTCATCATCAGTCTTCAATTTTACTGCTATATTCAATCTTGAATCTTCCGATAACTTCAGACGTGAAATCAAGTCGTATAAATATACAGTTAAGCTTAGGACTGTTTCTTGGCTTCGAATGATTGGTCCAGTTGAGTAACTCAGTTCAGTTGTCTAACTTTGTTCAGCTGAGTTACATAATTTAGTCTTTTAATCTTGCCTTAATTACTTTTTTAACACCAAAACTTGATAATTGATTACCCAACAACTTCTCACTTTTTGGTGTTTGCAAAATTTAGTTTTAGACGTCTTAGGCAAAATTATTATAATTTGAGTTGCTTGACGAAAAATTATTGTAACTGAATGATTCTGTTAACTGATTAACTATCTTTCCCTTTTTTTGGAAAACACAAATGATGCATGTAGATAAAATAAGTGTGATGTCCCGTATTTTTTGACATTTTCGAGAATTATGATGCGAAAAATGCAGAATACTGTTTTTTTAAATATGCATAGTGCTCGTAAGTACAAAGTACCATGCGTAAAAATTAAGTTCGACCAAAGCAACTCAAAATATCATGGTTCAAAACTCGTATAAACTATCGTTGAACAAAATTGATGTTAACTCATATGGGCACGCCAAAACTTTCTCATATATGCAAAACTTGAAACTATAAATATTCGATATCAAAATAATATATTTAAAACATGATTTGATCATAAAATGACCTAGTAAAACATGGGTTTTAAAAAACGTACATAACATTAATAAAATTCCAAAGCTTTCGTGGACATGCTTGACATAAGGTTATCTGACGTCCGTGCCATGCAAATTCTTCTCGCCTCCTCGACTACTCGGTCCCATAAACAACCTTTAAATTATTAACTTCTTCTTTTACATCTACACCATAAAAGTATAGAAAGTCTAAAGACTCAGCAAGAAACCTTCATTACATAGCTAATACATAAAAAAAATCATCATGCTTTGGACGTGCAAGACTTAAACATAAACATCATGCATAAAAATATATGTCATAAAATTCTTCATTTTGAGTGACGAAATAGGTGCAATTGTGGTAACCATATCTTATGAGCACATGGGATTCCCATGATCATGGTCGTTGTACAACAAGCATATAATTTGATACAACTTATACTAGTATTGTATCAATATGCGTACCGTCTCATACTAACCTTCGCCGATATACACATTCAACTTTCATTCTTTTGGAAAAGCCCTACCCGGAGTTCATCCCGAGGCACCAATCTTGTACTACTACCACAAGAACACATAGAACGTCAAAATATTTTATCATGCATGATCGAAACATCATCATAATCATAAACTTTGTCATGATTTCTCGTCATAACCATCATCATCATAAACTTTTTCATAAATTCATCATTCTCATCATAAAAACGTTTCCATCATAAAACTTATTATCGTTCATGAAACATACTTAAAAATATCTTAAAATCATCATGTCATCATGAACCTTGAAAATAACTTGAAACTCGATATTTCATGCTCTTTGAATTCTTTTGTGTTTGAAAATCATGCATGCTAAATAAAATAGAGAAAAACACTTTCATTAAAATTTCACAACATTTCATGTTTTTCATAAGGAACATAGCTTTCATGAGAATATACTAGCAAATAATGCATTACATAACTAAATTGATCCACGTGAGTCATTTTTTTCGTTCTTGACATCAAAACTTGAAAATTTTTTGCATATTAACTCTTAAAAATACTTAAAACACCTTAAAAGATAATAAAAAAGAATTTAGGACCTCAATTTTGTAAAACAAAATGCTCGGGACAGAACCCTGGTCGTTGGGGCACGTATTTCTGCGCACCCTGGCGCGGCCATGGGAGCTAGGGAGCTTAAAAAAGGTGCGCCCTAGAGCGATGCCTGGGCGGGCGCCCCCGCGCTTGGACTGTTCGTAGGTAGTGGCGCAGGATGCCAAAATCTTTTTTCTTTCATCTTTTTCTGTTCTTTTCGATCTTTTTTTTGAACGTAATCACTCAGCCATTCAAAATTATGATAAAAAACATGAAAACTTCAAAAATTAGAAAAGAATTCATCCAAAAACATCCAACTTCAAAAGATTTGCATCAAAACATCTCATTCAAAATACACACACCAAAATTCTCAGATTCACACATCTTTTCTCATCAATTCTAAAAAATATTTTCATAAAAGGTCATAACAATTTATGTTTCACAATTCTACATCATTCTCTTCAAAATCTCTTAAAATCAATGCAATATACATTACGTACACATCAACATATAATTTTTTTATATCAAAATAAATATATTCTCGAATAGTGGTTTCAAAATCATTTAAAACTTTCCCGACCGTTGTAGCTTGGGGATAATCGATAGTTTGGTAGCGATTCTAGCTTTGCACGAACGAGATTAGGAGTATTTCTTCTTTCTCGGTGCAAGGTTTTGAAGAGAGAAGGGAGAGAGAAGGTGGAGTAGGCGGCGGCTAAGAGAGAAAAGATTCAGAAAGTAGAATAAAACTTGACGCCTACTCAATTGTTACTATTGGGTTTGGATGTCGGCCCTTCAAATACTGAATTTTAAAATTTGCTCATCTCAATTATAAAATAAAACCGCACCAACATTAAGCTTGAAATAAATATAAAAAATATTTTATTAACCTCGTTCGTAGGCTAGTCTCGTTTTTATCAGTCCAGAATTAATCTCAAACCTGAAAACAATAAAACTAACTTACAACCATTAAACACCAAGAAAATTACATAACATTAAATTATTTAACACCACATTTAAACATATATTTAACACCCAATAACTCAAATTTGAAATATAAAATCTCATGTGGTATACATAGCACGAAATATTTTAAACATAACTTTTAAATCATTAATATCACTTAAAATTATTTAATTAAACATAACTTTTAAATCATAATAAAATAAAATAAAATAATTTAAAATTTATTTAATATTCGTGAGCGGATTTATGGATTTTTCGAGTGTTACAATAAGAAATATGCATTGAATGAAATTAGAACTGACGGAGATAAAAGATAATAAACTAAGATGAGTGTAGATAAAAGAAGAGAGTCAGTCGTATATCTTCTTTAGTAGCTCCTTTGAGAAATTCGGCCGAGATGGCTAGAACTTGGAGATACTCGGCCCTGAGTGTTCTGAAGGCCAGTTCTTGACTGATCATTTCCGGCACTGGAGTATCAAGAAAAATTTTCTGAACCACAATTGATACAAGAAAAATTTTCTGAACCACAATTGATACTAATCTTATATGAGTTGTTAATGATATGAAGTTTTCAATCATTGTTCTTTTCAAATCGCGAAGATCAGCACCCAAGACGTCTACTTTGTGATCAGTTTGCTTCTTGTCTTGAATCATTTGTGGCTGATAAGTGTAATTTATACACTTAATTTATATATGATTTTAATTGTTTAATTATTTGTTTCGAGAGGATTTATGTGGGTATTTTGTTGTATTTGTGTTTACAGTGAATTATGGAATTTTGTGGAGAAAAAAAAAATTATTGAATTTATTTGGAATTTAGAAGAGGAAAGAATAAAAGAAAGAAAAAAAGAAAAGACGGAAAGAAACGTACAGAGAGAGAAGAAAAGAAGAGGAATAGTGTTGGGCTTTGTTAATGGGCCAATGTTGTCAGCTCTTCACTTAGCGCCAAAGAGAGGTAATTAAGAGCTATCGAGTTGCTGATATTTTCGTGGGCTTTTGATTGGGATATTTCTGAGCGATATAAAAGGAATTCTTATCAGAGAGAAAGAGGGAAGAGCCGCCATAACACAATCACACACACATATCAGAGAACAGATTTTGATCGTGATTTTCTGAGGAATTTTGGAGCTTAACTTGAAGAACGAAGACGGACATCGATAGACCGGACACGGCATCGCATCGACGAATTTGTTTTTTATCTTTATTTATTTTATTCTGAATATGTTGAATTTTCTGAACATGTTTTGTTTTATTCAGAATTTTATTATGAACTAAATTTTTAGAGTCTAGAGGTCGGATGGAACCTGGTGTAGACACTTTCATGAATTCCTTGATTTTATTGAATTGAGTTTTGTTTCTAGATTAATTGTTTTTTTTTCTAGAATTGATTGTCTTTTTCAATTATATGATCAATAATTGATTTGTTATATTTATTTGAAATCATTGCTCGGGAGAGGGGATTTTGAATAGGACATTGGAAAATACATTGTTAATTATTTATACAGCTCGGGAGAGTGTATAATTTTAATAGAGTTTTTAAAGAGAACATTGTTTTGTGATAGATCACTGCGATAAATTCTTAATAGGGATATTGAAATTGAATTGTAGTTGATAAACATTATTTGTTTGCTCGGGAGAGGGAAATAATAAACTTAAGTGTTCTTGGCTATTAAATTGATGGGAATTCATGAAACTAAATTAATTAGGATTGACTGTTGTTGAAACCAGGTGAAATCTATACCTCTAGACCATCTTTCTCTGATTGATTTTTTTGAAAGTTGTGTGCGTGCTTATCAAAACTTCATTGCTATCTTATTTTTCTGCAAAATTTCCGAGATTTTGATTTTCTAGATAAAGTTTAGACTATTTTAATTACAGGCACTGATTATTTTCATTTTACTCTCTGTGGGATCGATATCTGAATTATTCACTATATTAAAAACTTGACACTCGTACGCTTGCGAGAAATTTTTCACAACAAGTTTTTGGCGCCGTTGCCGGGGAGTAAATTTTGATTATTTTTTAGTCTTGTTACCAATTAGTCTAGATTTTAATTTTGAGTTTTTATTTTATTTTATTTTAATGTTACTAATTAATTTCTTCTAATTTTAATTTCAGTTATGCGATGATCTCAAAAACGCCAATTTTGATTGATGATTGGCGAGTAAAAGAGAAAAGGAAGATCTAACATTGGTGAAAGTCTGACTGATGACTTTAAACCAAGCGCTAATTGGGAGGCAACCCAAGCATTTTTTTCTTTTATTTTATTTTTTTTTATTTTCAGTTTATTTAATTTTTGTTATTTAATGTTTTAAGTATTTTTTTTATTTTCAATTTTTGTACTTAATTTTTCTTAATTTTTATTTTTTTTCAGGCTCCAAAAATCTTAAATTCAAGCAAGCGGCGCGCCCGGCCCCATTAATATGAGCACCCGCGCCATATCCTAGAAGAAAATGGTATTGATTTGCGAACTAGATGCGCGCCCGCGCCACTTCTCTCGAGCGTCCGCGCTCTCTCTACGCCAACAACAATCGTCAAGTGCGCAATACCAAGCGCTATTGCGCTTCCAAGCTGTGCCAACCATGCGCTAACGCGCCAACAAAGAGCGCCATCCCTTGCGCACCCCAACCGTCGCGCCCATCAGCGCTAACGCGCTCTCTCAACTGCGCCTAAGCAAGCGCTATCACGCTACGTCAACCGCACGAACCCGAGCGCTATCGCGCATCTCAACGATGCACTACTTAGCGCTATCGCGCAACATATGAGATTTAAAAGCCCATACTACAGTCTGCTCCTCCCAAGACTTCAGAAATCACGATCTCTCTTTCGAGTCCCTCTCTAAATCTCATATTCTATCACGATCATTGTAAATTTTCCACTCAACAAAATATCACCATCTCTAGGATTTTGATTTCATATCAAGGNTGAGATTCCCAGAATTTGTCTTGCTCCTTCTACGCTCTTCCAGAAAGGGAAATTTTGGAGGATTTGGAAAATTGTCTTCTTGAACGGTACAAAAGCTGAAATTTTATCTATTACATTTGTGCCGTGTTGTGATTTGAGGCTATTGGGTTGTTTGAGCTCTGGTGTAAAGTACGTTTGATGCAGTGAATTTTGATATCATTTTCTTCATGCATACCAAGTGTTTGTTGAATTGCTTGGGTTAAAGTTGTGTTTGAACATTGCTGGAATTGTTTAGAGTTTAGTGCATTGTTCGAGGCATTTGATTTGAGTTGAATTATTGTGTTACAATGCCACCGAAAACCAAAGGAAAGGGAGAACATTCTTCGTCCTCTGTGCTCCATATGATAGACACAGATTTTGGAACTCCGCAGCAGAGGAGTATTGTTTTGATGTAATGAAGAGAGGGATGCACAAAGAAAGGGGAATGAGCTTGAGAGAGTGTAATGCGCCGGCGTTAATTGAAGCTGAGAGAAGATGTTGGGAGACATTTGTGTGGAGTCCACCAAATGCTGTTATATCATTGATTCATGAGTTTTATGCAAATTTGATGGTCAAAGGGTGAATCTGAAAGTTCGAGTTCGAGGAAAATTGGTGCCTTTTGATAAGAGTACAATTAACAGTCTCTATGACATGCCCGATTTGGACATTGCAGATGATGAGTATGAGGTATTCAAGAATGAGTCATTTCCAGATAATCTAGTACTTCAGACTTTGTGTCAGGATGGGGCGGAATGGAAGAGGAATGCGAAGGATGAAGCTGTTACATTTCCATCCATCTTTCTTAGAAGAGAAGCGAATAATTGGCATGAGTTTGTGGCTGCCAGGATGTTGCCATCTGGGCATACATCCGATGTGACTAAGGTTAGAGCTTGTTCTTGTGTACTGCATTGTCACTGGAAAATCTGTTGATGCTGGGAGGGTGATTCAGGAATCTATTATTGCTGCAGTTAGGGGTTCTTCGACTATCAGTTTACCCCATTCGTCTTTGATTACTCAACTTTGCCGGTTAGCTGGTGTTGTGTGGGATGATATGGAGCAGATTCTTCCAATTCAAGGTCCTATAAGAATTACTGGTGCACTAAGACGGGACAAGAAGAAGAAAGAGACCGGTACTTCTGAACAGGCAGCTGAACCACCACAGCACTCTGAGCCACTACCACACTTTGAGCCAGCACCTTCCTATTTGGAAGGACCTATGTCACTACCAACGCATCCAGCCACTGAGTATTCTACTCGTGATGATTTTACGGCCGTGCTTGCTCAGATGAAGAAGCAGTGGAAGATGATGCGAGCATATATGACATATATGCATGACTTCACTGCCGCTCTCGCCCAGAATTATCCTCCCACAGTTGTGCCTTATCCACCTCCTCCGCAGTGGTCTCCTGATGATACTTCTGATGCTGCACCTTCTTTCCATGGAGATGATGATGATGACGCCGAATCCTGATGCTCGGTGTCGAAGGTTGAGTCCCTTGTTCTTTTTATTGTTTTTAATCATTAGAGACAATGATTATATTAAGTTTGGGGGGGTGAATCAGTGTCTGATTTTGTTGATAGGTTGAAAGTTGTTTAGTTGATTTAAACATGTGTGCTTCATAGATAAAGAATTTTTGTTTGAGTTGTTGAGATTTTGTTGATTTGAGTTTTTTAAAAGAAGTTGAGAAAGAAATGGATGCATGGCTGAATGAAAAAAATTTTATGCTATTACTGGAAATCCATGATTGTCTGCCTATTGACAAAAATATTTTTGAAAAATAATGGAACAATTGAATGAACAATTTCCTATATACTCTATGATTAATACTTGAATCTGATTTTTGAGGACATACAATCATAGTTATGATTGAGGCATTAGTTTGGATTTTTTGGGCCTAATTTTCATTGAAATAATTTTTATCCTTAGTTGCCTATTTGAGCTTACAAGCTTATATTAGTATAGTGAGGTACGAGGATATATCTGCATAATTTAGTTGTTGAAAACTTCATCGTTTACTGCTGATGATTAATATTTTCTGCCACTGATTCGAAATTTGTTAATGATTTGATTGTGGATTGAGACTTGTCTACGAACTAGTTCAAACACTCTTCGACGGCACAATACGGGCAAAAAACTATTGATTTTGTAATAATTTAGGCAATTTTTTTGAAATTCGTTTGAGCCCTTTCAAGCTACCCAGTATGTATGTTTGTTCTCCTCTAGTACCTTGCTTGAGCTTTATTGAAATATCGCGAATGGCATGCGTTGTTATAACGTGTGATTCAAAACCCCCATTCGTCATTATTTCAAGGTCCTCTACATTGACTACCTGAATAGCTTAAACACTAATTCCTACCTTTTGAGGGGAAGAGTAATTTGAATGCTAAAATGTTATATGCTCCTGGTGGTTGTTATTTGTGAAAAATGGAATGGTGTGGTGGATGAATTGAAAAGATCGAAAAAGAGGGTATAGTAGGACAAAAAGAGTTGTAAAAGTTGTGAAAAGAAAAAAAAATTGTGAAAAGAAGTTGTGAGGAAGTTGAAAAATCAATGAATGTCGAAGAAAAAAGAAAGTGTGAATGTCTCGTTGAATGAAAGGATTTGAAATTAGAGCTAATAAATATGGGAAATTAACTCCTTACTTTTGGAACTTTTTATTTCTTTTATTTGTAGCGGGGAGGGGGGGTGGGGTTGGGGGGGGGGGGGGGGGGTGGCGGGCCGACGAGGGGGTCATTAAAGCCACGGCCTTACACATATAAGCTAATTCAAGTCCTATTGACCGAGAAGTCTCAGTTTCTCACTATACTAGTGGAGATAGAGTTCGCGAGAATTTAGCCTATCGGACTGTTGATTGATACTTTTAAGGATTATGGAATTCTGATCGAAACACCGTACACACTATTATCCTTTGCATTTACCATATTTGTGAGTGTTTTTGATTTTATATACTATATTTTGATCCACATGCTACCTTCGTGCATAAGTCTTCATGATCTATGAATGTTTGAATTGAAATTGGATAAGGGTGCTTCTGAAAGGTTGAGTTGAGGAGATTGAAAAGTTTATGTCGGTTTATTTTGTTATGACTGAAACTTTTCAAGTGTTAGTTGGGGTGTGATTGATAATAAAATTGGATTTGAAAATTCTTTGAAATCATTGCTGATTCCATTGCTCCTTAATTATTTCTTGGCTCATATTCTTGTTGGTTGTTGGGTTCGAGTAGTAGTTTTTGGAATTTATTGTTTTGATTAGTTTTGCTCGGGGACTAGCTAAAATTCTAAGTTTGAGGGTATTTGATAAGTGTAATTTATACACTTAATTTATATATGATTTTAATTGTAAATTGTTTGTTTCGACGCGGATTTATGTGGCGTATTTTGTTGTACGTTTGTGTTTCACAGTGAATTATGAAATTTTGCTGGAGAAAAGAAGAATTATTGAATTTATTTTGACTTTAGAAGAGCGAACGGAAAGAATAAAAGAAAGAAAAAAAGAAAAAAAGGAAAAGAAACGTTATATCGAGAAGGGAAAAAGGTAAAAGAAGAGGAATTTAGTGTTGGGCTTTGTATAATGGGCCAATGTTGTCAGCGCTTCACTTAGCGCCAAAGACGAGGGAATTAAGAGCTATCGCCGGCTGCTGCTATTTTTGATCTGAAGATTGGAATCCGCGATAAACCTAAGCGGCTGCGCCCGCGCCGCTATTTGCCAGCGCCCGCCCCGTCGCTGTATAATCTGCTTTAATTATTTTGGTGCATATTATTTTCGTGGGATTTTGATTGGGCTTTTTCTGAGCGATATTAAAAAGGAATTCTTATTAGGAGAGAAAGACGGGAAGAGCCGCCATAAACACAATCACACACACATATCAGAGAACAGATTTTGATCGTGATATATTCTGAGGAATTTTGGGAGCTTAACTTGAAATGATACGAACTACGGAGATCGATAGATCCGAAACACGGACATCGCTCTTCGACAGATTTTGTTTCTTATTCTTTATTTATTTTATTTTTGACATATGTTTGAATTTTTTTTAAACATGTTTTATTTTATTCAGAAAATATTTTTTATGAACTAAAATTTTTAGAGTCTAGAGGTCGGATGGTGGAACTGGTGTTAGACACTTTCATGAATTCTTGATTTTATTGAATTGAGTTTTGTTTCTATGATTAATTGTTTTTCATAGAACTTATTGTCTTTTCAATTATCTGATCCAATAAATTGATTTTGTTATATTTATTTGAAATCATTGCTCCGGACAGGGGATTTTTGAATA